>NW_026947507.1:14022500-15222500 GCF_034190915.1 Cavia porcellus
AGCAACCAGTTAAATGGCGTTGTATAGGTTAAGAGAGGGAGAGGTATTTCTGGGTGGGGAGAAGTTTACCAGTCAGAGTTATAAAAAGATGTCTTCCTGTAAAAAGTCTCTATTGTGAAATGTCATGATGGTTAATTCCGTTGCTTCTTTCTTCTCAGTGGAAGCTTGAATATATTCAGAGAGATCTTGAGAATTTGCCTCATGGAAAAGAAAAAGAAAAAGAAAGAAAAAAGAAAAAAAAAAAAGAATCACTGCTGAAACAAAGCTCCGTGAGAGAAAAAAAATGTTAACTTCAATTTCCAGATTACAGTTCAGATCATGCTTGTTTGATCTGATCTCTCTCACTGTCTGATATTTCATTTAAACATGCAGAACACTGGAAGGATTTTTATAGGAAATATACAGACGCTCATCATCATGGCTCTATTGTTAGCATTTTACTATATTTGCTTTATCATATGTCCATCCATCTATAGCTATATCTACTTAACAAGCCATACTCTTTATGCAATTCAAAGTAAATTACATGTAACAGTGCTCTGGCTTTTGAACTCTACTTTCTCCTTGAGCTACATTCATTTAATTTCTGCCTCCTATTCTCTAAGAGCTCATTTTGCTCCTAGAAGGCCCTCTGTGAGCTCTTCCTTTCTGGACCCCTCCTCAGCTCTGGGCCCTTTGGGGCTGTGGCGGTGCCCAGCACTCTCTGGAGCATGGCCAGGGCAGGGAAGTGTGTGGCAGAGAGGGCCTCGCCCTTCCCCAGGGTGAGGTGTAATGTCAAGAGAGAGTTAATGTACCGGGGAACACACACACACACACACACACACACACACACACACACACACCATCACCACCAATGCTGGTGCGTATTTAAGAGCCAGCAGCTTCTCATAGTAGTGTAATGTTCAGGATTTCCCTAAGTTGTTTCCTGAGATTGGTGGTGGCCTCCCTTTCATCATGACTGATGGGAGAGAAACCATTGGAAAGGTTTTCTTAATAAAAACATTCTTCTGATCCCTGGACTGAAAAATATTCATCAAAAAGAAAACTAAAAAAACCCACACTGTGATATTAAATCTCTTTCTTTTGGGATCTGTCAGTTAATTTTTATTTTGAATGGATTGTTTCATTTCTCTCACCGTGTTGGGATGATTGCTAACCGAAGAGCCACTAAAAACTCGCACACTCCCACTGCACCCTTTTGCTCATTTTTGCTGGCAATATTTTTCTTCCTAATTCTTCTCCATGGGCTCTTTAACTCCATCTTTTCAATGGCCTCAATTCCATCATCTGTCCCCCAATAATCAGCTCTTTTATTGTATCTATCCCATTTCTAAAACGTTCGCTGCTCATGTGAGTCACAATCTTAAAGTCCCCCAGTGCCTGTGAAACCAACAGCCCTCCTCTCTGCCTCGCTCACCCTCATGGGAGCCAGGGATGTGGCTCCTGCAGGCCCTGCTTGGAGCTGAAGGCAGAATTGCGGATCCTGACACCTGGTTAGTTTTCTCTCTACTGAGCCAATCCATCTACTTGGAAGATTGTGCATTTCAGATCTCAAAAGCTAAGCATGTCTAGTACTTTCAAAATAGAAAAATTCTTTGTCAGAAATAGTTCTTTCCTTATCTCCTAGAGACACTCACCAAGAGATATCAGTTTTTAAAAGGAACATAAATAATAATCTAGTGAGACAGAAAGTCCACTTGTATCACGGTTTTGCTCATCTCTATTTTCTTCCCATTCATCTCTGGCCAGCTAGGAGGGCATGCTCAGGCTCTCTTTGATTATGAGAAAATGCCAATTAACAAAAAGGGTAAACCATTCTTCATTCTTTGATAATAGTTAAAAAGCATGTAACTTTACTCTACTCCAGACACGTTTTGATGGTTTCATGGGTTAATGGATCTTTTATTGAATTATTGAGCAAAGCCTTAAATAAAAACATCAAAGGAATCGTTATCTTATTTTTCCTCAGCCACAAGACAGACCAGCCTTGCAGCGTATACTCTGGTTCTTTGCCCATGCATCTGTCCACTCTCACTCAGCCAGGCCACCTCTGGGCACTGCCTGCCCACTGCATCAACAAGGTCTCCCTCTGGGCTAGTCCCGAGCTGAATGCTATTGGTTTTCTACAATTCACAGACTACAGTTCTTACATAGTATTTTAAAGTGCCGCAGAGAGAATCCAAAACCAAACAAATGCTCTGGTTTACAAACAACAGGGGTAACTGTTTTCTAAAGCTCCTATAACACTCAAAAGCACATAACATATCTATGCCTGATGTGTTTTGCTGCTTTCAAAGGTTAATGGATCTTCTTACTGAACTACTCATTAAACCTTGCAGGATTAGGGGAGGCTTCTTCAGAGATGTTAGATACAGTGGAAGTTTAGCAGCTGCCCAGTGAAGTATAGCTGTACAGATCACCAACCTGGAAAATTCAGTTCTCAGTTCTGTTTTCTCTTAGTTTTTCAGTAGTCTGGTTACTGGAGACCAAAGCATTCCTGGAATTGAAGTGACCTGGGTTACTATAAGATTTAACTTTTGAAGTACAACTGTATTAAATATCTAATATCAGTGTTTGTTCCTGAAAAGTTGTGTGTAAATTCAATTTTGGCCGCTAGATGATGTTCTTATATACTTACCCTATAAATTTTAAGAGCGTTACCTTGGCACCTATCTTTCAAAGAGTTATTTCTAACATTTCTTTTTCTATTTTTATGCTTGTAGTCTGGTAAGTAGGTACTACAGTTAGTTGCTAAATGAATGTTTACGGGGCCTCAAAAGCTGGTCTGGGCATAAAACATTGCTATCATGGGCCTTAATTTATTTCTTCAGAGTGAGCTATCTCATGTTGAAGTTTCTTTGAGCAGAGTAAATCCACAGTGAGGACCCTTGAGAAATCTGCTCCCGTAACAAGTCCTACCTCTGGGGTGGTCTCTATTCCTGTTATCTATTGCTGTGTGACAACTCCAAATGTAGTGCCTTCACTCAGCGATATACTTTTATCTCTCATGATTTGGTGACTTGCCTATGTTCAGCTAGGCACTTTTTCCTGGGGCTCATTCTGCAGTTGTTATCAGATTCTGGTGGGGCTAGAGGCATCCAAAGGTGTGACGGAGCTGGATGCCCCTGAAGCCTCATATAGTAACACCTCTGGTGCCCAGGCTGGGATGCTGAGTAGCTCTGGCTGGCTGGGCCCTTCTCTCTCCTGGAAGCCTCTCTGTGTTTGTAGTTAGTTTGAGTCTCTGCCTAGCCGAGTGCTCTTGGGGTAGTAGAATTTCTTTTTTTCCCAAGAGCAAGCCATCCAACAGAATTTGGCAGATATTTCGGGGCTGCTTCTAGCCTTGGAAGTCTTTCTGTGCCATTTAAATACATATTCTGTTGGCTATAAGTCAGCAAGTCAAGCCAGCTTCAAGGAGATGGACATACAAAGGCGTGGACATCAAAAACAGCCATTCATTAGGGATCTGTCTGCAGAGTTTAGCTGCTACATTCTATGTTACTTGTTAATGTATTTTCTTATTGTAGAGTCTATTAATTAGAGTTTAAGCTACTTTTTTCCAGTTCTTTTCCTGGAAATATGAAGCAGCAGCAGTGATAGTACTAACACCACCATCTTCCATCCATGGACAGAGCAATCTCATTGTCTCATGGAGCATTCCAGTGGGTAAGGTGATAAGATAAAAATCAATTACACAAAATATCAGGATGGTGGAAACTGCCGAGGAGGAGAATCTTGCAGGGAAGAGCATTAGGAAATGTGTGTGGATACAATTTTAAATAGTGGCTAGAGAAGGCTGCCCTGCAAGGGTGACGTCTGAGCAGAGATGGGAGGAGATGAGGGTGTGAAGTGTGGCCTCAAAGGTCCAAGCATGGCAGGAGAGCCTTCTGCACGGGAGGTTTTCACTCTGAACGTGGGAAGGGAGCTGCTGGAGGGCTCAGCGCAGAAGAGGGAGGGTTCTGCTGAAGAGCGCAGGGTGGAAGCTGAGAAGCCAAGCCAGGAAGCCACAGCCCTGGTGTAGCCAGAGATGGGGGTGGCTTGGAGCTGGACGAGGGCAGTGAGGGGGGACAGGAGCCAGGGTTCCCAGCACCCCGCGGCCTACCCGGTGGCAGCAGTGTGGCTGTCCCTTTTCCAGCTTGCGCTCTCAGCTGCGGTGCAGGTAGAGAACCGCGCGGCCCCAGGCGGGCACCTGCCAGGTAGGCTCAGAGAGGAGAGGAGGGCAGGAGCTGGGGATACCCCGCATCCCCAGGGACAGCGCCACAGGTCTGCTGGTCTCAGGGAGGCAGGAGCCGGGCTGACGCGCAGGGCTCCAGGGAGATGGGGACCTCAGGGCCTCGCACGCTCTGCAAACGTCTCCCCTCTCTGCTACTCAGCACGGAACCAGCTCACGACGCTCACGTGTGCATCAACAGACTTCCCCAGGCCGAAAGCCACCAATCTAGGGCTCCGGGGTCTGGCGCACCCGCAGCGAGCCAGGCTGCGTGGCGCCCCCAGCCGGCGGGGCCCGCGCATGGCAGCCGCCCCTCTCGCGGGGCGCGGGGCGCGGGGTGCGGCAGTTTTGGGGTCGGAGCCGAGGCCCCCTGACATCCACTAGGCCTGTTGTGCACCGATGCCTCTGCTCGGTTCTCACGGACTCAGTCTTTGGGTTTCAGCCTGGGACCATTCCTAGAAGGCTACTGGGACCCCCAATCCATGCCGAAGGTTCTGGTCCCCTGCATTTTTCGCTTCCAGCTAGTTACTGTTCTCTTTTCATTTCCCGATATCATACACATGATCTTAAATGTCAGGATAGGGCCTCGGTGGTTCACAGTGCTATCCAACACAATTTCCAGATTTAATTAGAGTGGAGTGGACCCAACAAGAAAGTGTTGGCTAAATGAAATCGCCTCTCAAACTCTGCAAATATTATCTGCTCTCTCGCTTCCTTTCTCTCTTTGCTTCTTCTTTCCTGAGTCAGATGGAGGCTCAAGCTTCTGTAAGGTGTGTCTGCTTAGAGCTGCACTCCTAGTATGTTCCAGGCTTATGCCATGCATGCGCGTTGCTTCAAATCATTGGCTGACTCTCTGATGCCCCTGGGAGGATGCCAGCTCTCCCCTCAAAAATCAACTAGCTGTGGGGCACAGTGGTACACGCCCGTAATCCCAATTACTCAAAAGGCAGAAGGATCACAAGTCGGAGGATGGCCTGTGGCAAAATAAAAAGGTATGGGAGTGTAGCACATTGGTTCCTGGGTTCAATCCCCAATATCATGTAAATAAATGTTTAAAAATAAAAAATAATCATATAATTGTAAGGAGGACTTTGTTGTCATTGGTTTCTGTGCTTTAGGGAAAATTCAGCTCTAAATTGCATTGTACAACCCGCCTCCCACAGCTGATGGATATTTCTGACCATTTGTAACAGAAAGCAAAGACTTGGATATTGACTCTGGATTTGATCTGAGAGAAAGTGACATTCCTGATTGATTTTCAACACTTTTAGGAGCTGGCGGGCCATTGTCAGTGTGCTGGTTGTGTAATTTTATTGCTACTATACATATGCCTGGAGGAGCTAACAATGGAAACATTTTTGGAGTCTAAAAATAAAAGTCATTATACAAATGATGGGAATTGTTAAGCTATAATAACTCATAGTCCTCTTTTCTGAATTGGGACACTTTGTTTCCAATGCTGACAGCAATCCTTGGCACCCTCACATGGCCCGGTTTGTCCATAGTGGTGGCCTGGTTGGCTATGCAGGGGCCTGGTCAGCCAGCAGAGCCATTCTGCCTACTTGCCAGGGGTGGATGTACCTTGGTGCTGATTTGCTCCAGGCGGGGACATTCTGTGTGGTTCTTGGGCAAACACCCAAAACTTTCCTGTCAGAGACAGAACACAAATAATCCAGTAATCTGTGAGACATTCATTAATCAAAACACAGAAAGTACAATAATCCAGGAACTGTATCAAAATTAATTAAAAACCCAAGACACGGCCCTTCAAATGTGATTTGAGGTTCCAGTAATCAGGCCCACTCAGGACGCTCTGTATTTTCTCAGTGGGCTTTGTCACTAAGGGTGTCTCACGTGGAAAGAACAAAGTTCCACTGTAATTAAATAAAGAGTGATACTATTCTCCCACTGAAGTTTAAAAATTTAAAAGGAGTGCGCGAAAACCCCTCCGTGCTGTTGGAGGAGGACTGTCTGAGGTCGGGGTAAAGCTTCCTGCTCTGCAGTTTCCTGGTGGCATCTCAGGAAGTCTGGCCTCTTCTTGGCTTGTCACTAAACTGTGGGCTGGAAAGGGAGAAGGGGAGCCCAAAGGAGCAGAAGAAAGAGAGAGCGGCAGAGGAGGAAGGGGAAGAGTGCAAGGGAAGGTTTGATGTGTGCAGGATGAAATTCACCAGAGTCCCCTGGGGTGGATTCTTCTAATCGTTTTGTCCCTGGGGACTGCTTGAGACTGCATAAAAGTTTCTGTCCTTCTGCACCAAGGACACAAGTTGGCATTTTCAAAAGGCACTGGTAAAGGAAATAGTTAAGGAAAAAAGTAGGCACGATACAAAAGTCAGATTTCCCAGAGGTGGACTTCTGACCCTACCACAATGATGCTCTCACCCTGTAGCACGGTGCAACTTCACGAGCTGGAGGCCTCTCTGCAGGGGACAGGTGCCATTCCATTAGGTCATCACCCCTTGGACCTGAGAAGAGCTCCCATTCTTGGTTCTGATTCACCTGGTTGTGGTTTTCCACTCAAGGGACTCACCATACACATCCCAATTACAATCAGTTTGAAAGACTATTTGTTTTTGTTGAAGTTAGCAACCTCATTTACTGGAATATGGCTTCCTATGTCTGCCGAGTTGCCAATATCACAATAAAGTGAAATAGTAAAGTATAATCATGCTTATATAATTAGAAACATGCATTGTATTCTCAGACACTGGGTCTCACACTGGGTCTCAATAGACAATAGTTGAATGAATGAGTGAGTGAACAGCACTTTATGCCTCAGACTGATTTATAATCAGCATAAAGGACATGTGGATAGCCCAGAGAATGGCGAAACTAACTTCTCCAGGAGCTGCCTGAGTGGATCACCACGTAAGTCTTTCCTGTCTTCATCCTTTCCACCCACCCAAGACTTTCGACAAAGATGCACTCCGCGTAGACAGAGTCTAGGTATGCATTAGTAAAATGGGACTCTGGGCACTGCATACCTACTCTGAACTCTCAGAAGTGGAGCTGGGCTATCATTTAGGAAGACGAGGGCTAGAAGCAGCCTTCCCTGGTAGAAGGACACACGAAGCCTGTGTGCCACAGAGCAGGGCGAGATGAGGGAGGTTTGGACAGATGATGGTACAAAGGACCAGCTCCATCTGCTGAACAATTCGCTGGAGGTATGAAATTTAAGATACCTTTGGGAAATTATGTGATGAATGTTTTGAAATCAGACATATTTGAAGGTAGGGTGGCTGAGTGTTTTCTTAAAAATGTTTGGGACCACATAAAAGTAACCAGAAACATATTTGGTTACATAATTAACGGCTGTAAACACAAAATGAAAAGCAATTGTGGTCTGTGGGTTGGCGAGCGAGATGAAATACGTGAATTCCCAGATTGGACACGTGGCGTGGGTGTATCAAAACCTGCTAAGCACAGGGGGCAGTGAGAGGGTGTACAGTTTCACAAGGTTTTGGGGGGAACAATTGGTGTAGTTGTAGAAAGAGCTATTTTAAAAGCACACCTCTTCTCCAGATATGGAGGGAGGAGGAGGGAGAGGAAGGGAAAGGGATGAAAAAAGAATCAAGAGGCACTATGCACAAGTACCAGCTCTCCATGAGGAAGGTAGCACTATGCACAAGTACTAGCTCTCCATGAGGAAGGTAGCAGTTGTGTACTGCAAATGTGTAACAACAACAAAAAACAAACAAACAAACCTGAAAAAATGCTCTGTACTTTCCCCAGGAAAATACACATCACTGTTCTTTAGTTTACTGAGGGCTGAAGGACTGAACCCTAGGTGTTTACACTGAGCTACATCCCCACCCTTTTTAAAAAATTTAAATTTTGAGACAGGGTCATGCCAAGGTATTAAATTGTCTGGGCTGGGCAGAAACTTGTATTCCTCCTGCCTTTCAGGGTTCTGGGATCACAGGTAGGCACCACCACACCTGGCTTTTCATTGCTTTCTAATGTCCAACTGGGAAGTCAAAGGTCAAGGCCCTGGCAGGTCGGGGTAGTGAAGGCTGCTCCTTGCTTGCAAGATGGTGCCTTGACGCTGTCCCCTGCAGAGGGGAGGAACACGGTGTCCTCACATGGCAGAAGCCGGGAGGGCAAGAGGGCCAAACTCCTTGGTCAAGCTTTTTATGAGGTCACTCAGTCACGTCCTGAAGTCTATGCCTCCCAGTACCGTTGCCCTGGGAATTATGTTTCAACTTCAATTTTGGAAGGCATAAAAACATTTAAACTGTAGCAGCATTAAAAAAAAAAAGAGCAAAAGAAAGAAAAATGTACCAGGAACTATATCATTGCTTCCATAGCAGAATAAAACAGGCTGTGGTATTAAGAACGGAAACATACATTCTTACTGCTAGGAAGGGTAGAAGTCCGAGCTCAGTTGTGTCAGAGTTGGCATCTGGAGTCTCGGCCTGCCCACGGTGCCCTCGGTGGCCTCTCCTCCACGTGCAGCGAGGGAGGTCGCTGGCATTCCTTCCTCTTCCGAGGTCACCAGGCTTGTTGGATCAGAGCATACCTGTGACTTCACTTAAGTTGCCTCCTTAAAGACCCAAACTCAATTATAGTCATATTTGGGGTTAGGAATTCAACATGAATTCTAGGGGGACAAAATTCAGCCAGTAACACAGGCCACAAGTGTTAATTTGTTTCCCAGTGAGGATCTGAAACACCAAATTTTGAAATTATGAATCTGAAGCTTGTTTCTTTTTTCTTTCTTTCTTCCTTCCTTCCTTTCTTTCTTTTCTTCCTTCTTCCTTCCCTCCTGCCCTCCTTCCTGCCTTCCTCTCATTGCTTTTTGGATGTGTACACAGCAGTCAGCATGGTGGTCACCTAGAGTGAGCTGCCAGATGTCCCCAAAGTCTCTCCCCGCTGCAGCCGTCTCTGCCCTGCTTGAGTTTCTGTCCTGTCTGCGAGGTGTAGAAAAGTGCGGCCTCCCCAAGCTTCCTGACGACTGACCCAGACTTGAGGGTAAGAAGGTGCAGGCTTAGTTCCCACCGTCACTTCTTGATACAATTTTAAAAATCAACGATTATATTTTAAACTTTTAAATGAGTGCATGTTTGCTGTGTGTAATGATTACACGCTTTGTGGGGAGCACAGCACATCTTAGCTCTTTTTACTCCCTGTGGCCTCTCCTTTTCTCTTCCTCCCTTCCTCTCTAGTTCCCCTTCCCATTTGAAGAAGCTCTGTCTCCCTATTTTGTAACATCTTTTATTTTGCGCTTTAAACTATTTGTATATTGGGTTTTTCTTTTCTTTCTTTTCTCCTCCTCTTCTCCTTCCCCTTCCCCTTTTTCCTTCTTCTTTTTCCTTTCTCCTTTCTTTCTTTCTTTCTTTCTTTCTCCTCCCCCTCCCCCTCCCCCTCCCCCTCTTCCTCCTCCTCCTCCCTCTTCCACATGGTCTTACTGTAGTTCAGGCTGGCCTTGAACTCAGGCTGGCTGAAACTCACACCAATCCTCCTGCCTCAGCTTCCCAAATGCTGGGATTACAGATGTGCACCACCACATCCTACTTGGTTTTTCATATAAGAAAACCCTGCCAGCGTCACTTCACATGACATTATGGCCTCAAGGTATATCCATTTTCTTAGATGACCAAACCTCTTGCTATACATTCTGTGCTTCCCGAATCTTGGTGCCCTGCCCGCCTTCTCAATTCCTCTGTTCCCTCTCTCTGTGCTGCCTTCTTCCCACCGCAAGCAAACCTAGCCCTCTGTCTTCATTTCCCAAAGCTCCAACCAGAGCAGGGATTCCATGAAAGTTCCAGGCTTGGCGGGGTCAGAAGCAGCCTGGGGATTTGCAGCTGAACACCAGGCAGCACAGCTCGGCTCCAGGGTCCTTCTCACCTGCCTCTCTCTCACTGTGCTCTGGTTCCTCATCTTTTCTAGACCCTTCTGTCCCCTGTCTCTTCTTCTTTCCATCTTCCTGGCCAAAAGTCTTTTTCCTCTAGCGCAGTTAGAGGATTGTACCTAACTTCTGATTAATTTATTAAACTGAGACCTTTTTTGGTAACTAGAATGTATAAATTGTGCAGTAACTCCGTTTTTAAAATAGTAGCCTCCCTTTCTCACCAAATACAGGCAAATATCAGATTTCGGAGGCACACAGCTATGATTCCATGTGATCTCTCTGTGTGTTTCTGCACACACATCATGGTTTGTGTCTAGAAGCCCCCGCAAAGCCTCATGAGGTCATAGAGTGTTCAGAAGTGACTGAAGAGTGTGTGATTAACTGGCAGTGCGATGCTGGGATTAGTGCTACACCTGTCCTAGGCCAGGTAGCCTGCATACAATAGAAGGGACAGAAAGAGTTTTGTCTCTTGCTTGTTGCTTCTGCTCTTTTCCATTGCCGTGAACTGTTGCCCCTCTGCCTTGTGTCACCCTGCCCTGCAGTCGACTGATTATGGACTAAAACTTCTCAACTGTGAAGTAAATAAACCTTTCCTCCCTTAACTTGTGGTAGTGAGTATTTTGTCTCAGCAATAAGAAAAGTAACTATGACAACACATGATTATGCCTATGTATATAGAATTAGTTTTTTAAATAAATAGAAACGGGGGCTGGGGATTTAGCTCAGCGGCATAAACACCTGCCTTGCAAGCAGGCGGTTGTGAGTTCGATCCCCGGTACTGATAAAAAGGAAAAAGACAAAAAAAAAAAAAAAAAAAAAAAAAAAAAAAATAGAAACGGGCATCTTTAAGAATCTGTCTCTGTTTCTGTTATACAAGCTTTAGAGGTAGGAAAGCAAACACAAACATACAGAAAAGGTATTTCTGGGTTTGGAACAGACATTTTGCAAGAAATTTTAAAGTATCTGTATCTCAAAATGTGTGTTTTCATAATGGAGCTGTAAACCAAAGAAGCCAAGAGTCTCTGTGACTCCCCAGACCTGCGGAAGAGTTCAGCCCACAGGTTTCAGCTCTGCTGTTTCTTGCAAATGATCCCCTGGAAGTTTCTCACTCCCTGTGCTTTCTCTCCTTGAATCCCAGTGGAGAGGACAGTGCAGGTCCAGCTAAAAGGCAGCATCCCTTGAAATGGCCCAGGATGTTTAGTTATGGTTAGCTCACCCCAAGCTATGAATAATTTAGGGCTGCATTTCAATTCCTAATCTCCACTGACTATTCCACAAATCTCTGCTCTTTCCTCTCTGCCTTAGATTGCCCTGGAAATATTTAATAAAGCATCTGGCAATGAGTTTGTGCCGAAGCATTCAAGAAACAGCACTGAAATGACCCAAGCACATGCATGAGCATCTAGTGGAGCCAACATAAATATCATCTCAAAGTCATGTCCCAGAAGCATGACGGACTTATTGTGGGCACCTACATTCTAGAGGGACACTTACAGCAGCCTCGAAGAGGCCAGATAATGGTCCCATTTAGAACAGCCATTTAGTATCATAAATACATTTTCTCAAATAAATCTGCTGATTACCCTCGCACTGGCTTGACAGCTCAACCAAGTGGTTTGCCCTAAATGTTGCAAATGGCTCAGCCACGTATCCATCCACATCAGGGACCTCAGATGAAGAAATACAATTGGTGGTCCCTATCTGGAAAAGATTTCACAAAATGAGAAAAGAAATGAGAGGAAAATCTCACAGGAGCAAGCATTTAATATCTAACCAGTTTCCTATACAAAATCATAAGTGCTGCTTCAGGGAAAATGGTCCGTAATTCAAGTCCAAGACAAGGACTCCCACAAATATTTTTGAGTTGACAAAGAAAACAAACCAAGTTTTCTTTCAAATGTATGATAAGGATGAGAGTGGGCTGTAATGGAACTTTGTTAACCCTTCACGGGGCCAGGTTGTTTAAAATCCCTGGTATCTTTTCTTGGCTTTTAGGATGAAGTCTGAATTCTCCAATATGGAAGAAATGTCTCATCCTGGTTGAGCTGTGCCCTCTCCACCCTGGGGAGCTGTTCATGATTTACTCTAGTTTTACAGAGCCACCAACAAATGCTTTGTGTTCTATTGTATTTTCTCTCCTCTCCCATCCACACCTTTCTTCACCTACTGAAAGCTTATTGGTCATGAGGAATCCAGTTTACCACCCCAGTTGGAACTGGATGTCAGCCCACATTGCTCTGCTGGATTTTGATGTCCACATGGTCATCTTATGTGCTTCTCTTTACCATCTTTTGGCCAAGAGAAGGGGCCACATCCCAATGCTGAATCAGAGAAGAGATCTTAGTGAACATTTACTAAGGACAGTATGTACTTGTTCCTACCATGGGCCAAGCACAGCCTTAGTCCTCCCAACAGTCTGATGGGGAAGGAGATAGAAATCCTCATTTCACAGGTGAAAGAACTAACACCTAAGAGGTGTGAATAGCATTTTCAAGATCAAGCATAAAGCAAGCAAGTAGTGAGGTCAAAATTCGAACCCAGAGAGCTGAACTCTTCAGTCTATATTTCTAAATAGCATTCTGGGCAGTAGGGCAGAGCCCGGTGCCGCGGTAGCATCAGTCAACTACCCCTGGGCCAGAGAGGACAGGTGGGAGCAGCTTGGGCTGAATCACGCTGCTGGTTGGGAACCAACAGCCAGGGACGAAATTGTTCCAACCCTGTGATGTCCGCCACAGCACAGTGTAAAGTGCTGGAGGCACTTATAGATTGACTGCCTCAGAGGGGAGGGGCCAACCTGCAGCATCACTGCGCACCACCTCAGATATCAGCAAACTGGAGAAAGCAGCAAGCCCCCAGCCAGCACATTTTAGAAAAACTGTAAGTAATACAGAGACAGCCTGAGACCTCCTCCACACACCTGTCTGAATGAAACCAGAAACATGACAAGAGCAAAAGATAAGATAAAACCTCCAGCTGCTGACCCCAGGAAAAAAAGGCCCCGGAGAGGTAAATACAGAAGAGAACCAGTTCAGCAATCATGCAATGTTAGCCACAACATCAGCAGACATAAAGAAATATATTCATGACTTCATAGATGAACTAAAACTGAAATTCTAATCCAAGTGAGACAAGAAATAAAAAGGTTAATTAAAGAAATGTTAAGCTCCTCTCAAGAAAACACAGAGGGAAGAAGGGAGGAACCCAGAGAAGGAAGAGAAACCTTCAGTGAAGAATATAAACAAAATCTAGAATACATGAAATAGACCCAAAGAGACTACCGGAAACTAAAAACTCCATTGAAAGCTGGCAAAATGCCTTGACTGAAACAAAAGTTAGCCTTTTGAAACTTGAAGAAAGATTTACAATGTGTGATCATGAAAGAAAAGACCTATTAAAAATAACAAGGAACCAAGAAATAACAGTTCAAAGGCTAAAAGATGACAAGAGGATCTATAACTTAAGAATAAAAAATGTAAGTGAAGAAGCAGGAGTAACCAAAAACAAATTACAAAGGCTATTCACAGAAATAATTAAAGAAAACTTCCCAAGCATAGGAAAAAGAAATGATATCCAGATAAATGAGGCATATAGAATTTTAGCCAACTACAACCAAAACAGATCTATACCCAGACATATAATAATCAAGATTCCAGAAATCCACCACAAGAACAGAATATTAAAAGTGGCCAGAGAAAAGAAGCAGATCACCTACAAAGGACAAATCATTAAAATAACGACAGACTTATCAACACAAACTATTAAATCAAGAAGAGCCTGGGGGGAAATAATCCAAGTCCTGAAAGAAAATAACCTCCAACCAAGATTAATGTACCCTGAAAATCTCTCTCTCAAAATCAATGGAGAAACAAGATGTTTCCAAGACAAAGAGGAACTGTGGGAGCTCATGGACAACAACCCAACCCTACAGAAAATACTGAAGGCTATTCTAGAGAGAGAAAGAAAAAAAATACCAGGATTCCAGCAATAGTGGCAGAGAGGCCTCAATGAACAAGGATAGTGGAATGAAGGAGAAAAATGGATAAATAATAGCAGAAAAATAGAATAGCAGAGTTGAGGCAGAGAAGGCGGGCTATAATTTTAACATAGATGTTATACTAAGATGCTGAAAAAATAATTGATTAAAAAATAATTAGCAAAAATAGTTAGTTAAAAGGATAGTTATTAGCAGTATTGTCATTCTGTACTGAGCTTGTTACCCTAGTAACCAAGCACCAACCACATAGTAGTTACAAATTAACTGACCGCATCTTTATGCTGTTCTGTACGTGTCACCCCCCCCCAAGTAACCTGTGTGCTATGTCAACTTTTGTTCCCCCTTGTAAGAGACAAATGATGTTGTGTCAACCATGTTCCCTTTATGAGAGACAAATGTTCCTGGAATTGGCAGACCAAGGGCTATGAATTGGCTAACCACCCACTTACCTCTTACCTCAAGCAAAGGGGAACAAAGGCCCATCTTATTTCTGTTTCTCATCACTATGTACTTAATGATCAATGAGCTAATCATAAATGAACTATAAAAATCAGTCAAAACTCTAACTCAGTTACACAGCTTTGCAAATTCCATCTGTGCTGTGTCACTGGGCCAGCTAAAATAAAAGCGCTTCTTTTTTTTTTTTTTTAATCGGTACCAGGGATCGAACTCATGACCACACGCTTGCAAGGCAGGCACTTAATGCCACTGAGCTAAATCCCCAGTCCCAAAAAAGCTCTTCTTTTAAAAAGATGTCTTGCCCCGTTTATCATCTCGGGGGTCTTGCCCCATTTTTCATCATGGGGCCTTGTTTTGGGGTGGGTTACAACAATAGATAGCCCAGATACACTAACAAAAAGAAACACAGGCAGAGTAGATTAGGAGGAAGGATCCATTGAGATGCTCTGAAGAGGAAATATACTCAACCTGAAAGGTTAATAAACTGAAAGTCAAAAATAAGAAAACGATGCTCTATGTGACAGGGAACCAGAGAGAAATAGGGACAACTTGTCCAGCAGCTGCAGATAGGCTGGAAAGTTATGACCCTTTTGTGGAGTGTAGAACTACAAAGCTAGAAGGAAGGACAGCCTTGTGGCTTTAGCAAGTAAAGGAGTGCAGCTCAAGATCAAGCTCAGGGGTAAAAAGGTTCAGCACCACTCAGATAGACAACGGGTTCCCCCCTAATCTAAAAACTAAAGGAGTTATTGGGACCCAAAATATACAAAGCACCCTGAGAAAGGGAAAGAGGAGGACTTGCCTGAAAAAGGAAGGCACATTGTTAATAGCGTATCAGGATTTAAAAGCCACAGTAGTCCTATCACCCTGCTTAGTTTGATTTTATTTTGTTCAGGTCAGTCTACTAATACTAGATTTTTTTTCACAATTTTAAAATTTTATTTAAGGAGAAAAAGAAAAAAACAGAAAAGGGTACAAGTTAAAAAATAAACAGTAGGAAATCACTAGTTAATAGATTACATATTGTCATCTTGTTCAAGTTACAAAATTAAAGCATATAAAGTGGACATTCAAACAGTGAGACTGCAAACAGTTCTGTTCAATGATCCAACAAAAACTCAGTAATATGGTTATCATCTTATATGCTTATATATACATGCAGTTATATCCTTTAGAGCACTTTCTTTTCCTCTCTTTTTTACAGTGACAATTACACATTTTGGGTTTTATTACTCCCATAGTTCTTATTACTTTTTTTGAAGAGAATAAAACCAAATGTGACATAACAAAACAGAGTCAGTCAAATCAAAAGGATGGACATAGTACATGATGTAAAGACAGAATACAAGGTGATCAACAATGGTTACTATAATGCCTCTTGCTATCTTAAAAAGAATTGCCTATATAATCAGTTATAATAAAATTGAACAAAACAGTAAAGAACAAAACCAATAAAACCAAAACAGTGGAGACATTACAGGGCTTCAAAAGAAGATAATAGTCAAACCAGAATGGGCATCATAGTGAATCTAGTTGTTGCCTGTACCCTCAAACTTGGTACTATCAAGCAAAACAGAATAGAGTAAAATCAGTAAAAACAAGATGGTAAGAGCAATACAGGGTTTCAAATCAAGTTAATAGGAAATCAAAGTGGGTTACTATAATATATTCTGCTATTTTGTATTTATATTTTCCCTTAATTAAAAAGATAAAAATAAAAAAGTAAATAATAAAAAAAGGAGATGGAGATAAAAGAGGACATAACAACAAAACAGCATAGGTCAGAACATAACCATTTAAGCAAAATAGTGTTTCACCACAAAATATCCTGACATAAAAGTAGTTACCATAGTGTCTCTTTCCTTGAAATCTTTGAGTATAACTTCGTATACTGTAGCATCAAAAATATCAAGACAATGTAAAACCATTCAAGAGAATGGCAGTTTTACAGGGTATTTAGAACCAACTAACAGAAAATGAACAATGGTTTCTGTATTATCTCCTTGTCTATAAAAGTTTTTGTTTATATTATCACATATAATAAAATCCAATAAGATACAACATGTTAAGACTGATGGAGACAGAAGAACAAAAGCTTGATGGGACTTCAAAACAAGATGATATTAAATCAGCACTAGCTATTATGATGTCTTGTTTTCTCCAAAATAGCTGTTCCTACCATCCAACCTTCTCTGCCTCATGTCTGTTGAGCTCTTTTTCTGTCATTAGTTGTCAGTTTGTCCTCTTCATTTCACTTTCTGCTCCATTCATTGTGGCCTCTCTGCCACTTTCTAGAATCTTGGTATTTTTTTTTAGAATGTCCTGCAATATTCTCTGTAGAGTTGAATTGGTGGTTGCAAATTCCCCTACTTCCTCTTTATCCTGGAAGCACCTTGTTTTTCCATCAATTTCTAGGGATAGTTGTGCAGGATATATCAATCTTGGCTGGAGGTTATTGTCTTTCAAAGCTTGAATTATTTCATCTCATGCTCTTTGTGATTTGATGGTTTGTGCTGAGAAGTCTGCTGTAATTCTGATGGGTGTTCCCTTGTAAGTGATCTGTTTCTTGTCTTTGACAGCTTTTAATATTCTGTTTTTATACTGGATTTCTGGAATTTTGATTATTATATGCCTGGGTGTAGTTCTGTTTGGTTTGTAGGTGGCTGGGGTCCTGTATGCCTCATACATCTGAGTATCTTTACCTTTTCCCATATTAGGGAAGTTCTCCTTGATTATTTCTGTGAATAGCCTTTGCAGTTCATTTGTTTGTATCCCTGCTTCTTCCTTTACATTCTTAATTCTTAAGTTATAGATCCTCTTATCATCTTCTAGTCTTTCTATTGTTACTACTTGTTTCCTTGTTATTTTTAAGTAGTTTTTCATTTCATGCTCCCACATTACAAATCTGTCCTCCAGTTCACATAATCTATCCTTAGTTTCTTTCAAGCTGTTTCTTTCAAGTTTCTTTCAAGCCAGCTTTCAATGGAGTTTTTAGTTTCCTGGTAATCTCTTTGAACCTGCTTCATATATTCTATGTTTTCTCTAATTTCTCCATCAAACAATTCTCCCCTTTTTTCTGTTCTTCTATTCCATTGTCTGTTTTTCCTTGGGAAGTGCTTAGCATTTCTTTAACTATTCTACTTATATCTTACTTTACTTGGTTAAATACTTCACTTTTGAACTCGTCTATGAGGTCCTGGAGATATTGCTTTATGTCTATTGGTGCCGTGCCTGATATTGTATGTTTTCTGTCCTCATTCTCCTTTGCATTTACCTTTCCTGGATCTGTGTTCTCAGGATTGGGGACTGAAGACCCTTTCTTGTTTCTCCCTCTTCCCATACTTTTTGTTCCTTCCATACAAGCGTGTATAGGAGGCCTAGTTTCTTTCTTTGTCGGTTACAGTTTGTTTGAATCGCGCTTGCTAGGTGTTCCTGCCCACTGCAGTGTACTAGGGAGACACAGGCCTGGGCAGCCTGTGCTGGGTCTGCCCCTCCAGGTCAGTCAACCTGCTGAAGGCTTCACCGCATTAGGGTGCACTGCCAGGCACAGGGACTTGGTTTGGGCTAGCCTACTGGGTCTTAGTCCATGGCGTTAGTCCACATAGGGGTGGAGCCAGGATGTGATGTAATGGCAGGAAGAAGGTGTGTCTTGCTCTTTGCTGGTTCCTGCTTCTGTTTGCAGCTACCATGAACTGTGGCCCAGTTCAAGCGCTCCCCACCAATCCTGCTTGAGAGGGGAATATGTGACTGCAGCGTCCTGTTCTGGCTAGTCTGCCCGGTCCCAGAATGTCCTCTGTTGGAGCCTCCTAGTCTATGGAAGGGTCCCCATTCCTCTCACTCACCACAGGTCAATGCAGGGCTCACCACCAGCTCTGCTCTCAACTTGATTCACTGATTCCCGCACTCAGAGCTTTCATGTCTCTATCCCTGCTGTGATGATTCAGATGCAGCAGCGGCAGCAGGAAATTCAAGCCATGGTTTCCAGCGGCACGGGTTCCTGCTTTGGCACTGAGACTTTAGCTGTTCCAGTTGTAGTACCAGGATTGCATTTCCACTTGGCTTTTCTCAGCTTAGTTCATTCCTGGGTCAGCAGGGTATATCTCCCCCTGCTTAGGACTCCCCACACCACAGCATTCTTGGAATCTAAGCTAGCTATATCAGAGAGCCTCCATAGCTGCTGTTATCTATCTGCCATGTTCTCCCCCTCATACTAGATTTGAGGGCACAGATAGCTATCCCCCAAATAGCAAGCTATACCATGGTAACTACCCTTAATTTCCTATTAACTGAAACTGAAGCCCTGTATTACTTACATTATCTTACTGTGACTGATCTTATTTGAAGCTGGTTTGTTAAACTGCTGTTTTACCTTGACTGATTTTATTTGAATTTGGTATGCTTGATAATATCAAGTCTAAGAGTAGAGGCAACCACTCTGAAGATGACAAAATGTAATAACATACCCATTCCAGTTTGATTATTAACTGCCTTTGAAGTCCTACAATGTCTCCAAAGTTGTGTTTTTATTAACATAGCTATGTAATGCTATGTTCAATTATTACATGTCTGATGATGTGGACAACTCTATTGAAAATAATAAGAGAAAGCATAATAATTATTGTAAATCACCTAATAATGTGGTTTTATATGTCTTTTTCATTTCATGTTTTTCTAAGAATTTGGGTGTTTTTTTTTTTTTTTGTCTTATTTTGATCTGTTGTCATGGTTTATGTCTGTGTCCCCCAGGCCTCATGAGTTTGCATTGTGCATTTGTGATGCTTCATTGTCTAGTGCTTGGATTGATGGTGTCAGTGCTCCACCCACATAGGGGTGGAGCCAGGATGTGATGTAATGGCAGGAAGAAGGTGTGTCTTGCTCTTTGCTGGTTCCTGCTTCTGTTTGCAGCTGCTATGAGCTGTGGCCCAGCCATGCCCACCTGCTTTGGCGCCAACTGAGTGTGGACTGAAACCTCCAAAAACTGTAAGAAATAAACGTTTCCTTTCTCAACTTGGGCTTAAGGTATTTTGTCTCAGCGATGAGTAAAAAGTAACTAAGACATTTGTTTTTCCCTATAACACAGAAAGGATAGATATACACGTAGAGATTCACACATGGGGAGAATTTCTAAACAGTTTACAGGAACAGATTATATAATGCACGATGTAATGAACAAATACTCCGAAGAAGAGACACTAAGAAACCCAGTGCTAATTCTGTAACATTATGATATAAAATCTAGCAAAATTATTATTCACTGTTCAGAGTGATATTAGTCTAGTCTCTTATGTTCAGGTTCAGTGTACATAAAGATAAGGACAGCTACTATGAAGAGAATTAGGGACATTATGGCAGTCACTATTGACTTCCCCAGTGTCAGGTCTTGAAGACCTAAAAAGCCTTCATCACCCTGTTATGATCAGATTAGTTCTATAATGTTCAGTATGTAGTCACTGTTTGTGAAGATGGGGACAACTATTTGGAAGAAAACTAGAGACAATAAGACAGACAATGAAGATCTCCAGTGGACTTGCCTTGAAATCATTATTTCTTAAAATTGTTTCCTTATGATCTGTTTTGTTCTGTTTTGGTATGTTTAATCTTACCCTCTTTAAGACATAGGCAATTCTTTTGAAGATAGCAAGAGGCATTATAGTAACCATTGTTGATCACGTTTTACATCATATACTATGTCTATTCTTGTTTTAACTGATTTCATTTTGCTTTGTCACATTTGGTTTTATTCTCTTCAAACAAAGTAATAAGAACTGTAGCAGTAATAAAGCCTAAAATGTGTAATTATTATTATAAAAAAGAGAGGAAAAGAAAGTCCTCTAACAGATATAACTGCATGTACGTTTAAGTGTGTAAAACAGATAACCATATTATTAAGTTTTTGTTGGATCATTACACAGAACTGTTTGCAGTCTCACTGTTTGAATGTCCACTTTGTATGCTTTAATTTTGTAACTTGAACAGCGACTTCTAAGATAAAAATATGTAATCTATCAACTAGTGATTTCTTACTATGTTTTTTGAAATTCTGTATTACTTCTACCTTTTTTTCTGTTTTGCTTTTTTTCTCTAAATAAAATCCTTTATTAAAAAAATAGCATGCTGGGCTGTGAGAATGAATGAATCAGTGAATGAGTAGATACATCATCATGAGACATCTTTCTAGATGTTATTTCTTGAGAATGGGGGAAAGTGGGGGAGAAGCTGAGTTCTGCTGTCACACACACTAGAGAGTCTAGCTCCTTGCTCAAGTGAGCCTGATGCTGGTACATAGTCCCCGTAGGACAGCCTGGGGGAAGAGGTAAGAACTCCTCCAGCCTGGAGGACGGAGAGGGAAGAACTCCTCCTCTCCTTTGACATTTTCTTGCTCCAATGAGTTCTCATCAATTCATTCCCCTTGGAGATAAATAGTTGTAGTTATTGTCATTAACTATAAATAATAAGCTCCCAATATCCATATGACTGCTACTGAAATAGGAAACATGTCCCCTCTAGCCTGCATGTTCTATGGTCTGAAACATGCCACCCTATTTGCCATGCACTGGTGTCTCAGCAACAATTTATTGGAGTCAGTGGCTTTACAGCTACCACTTTCTAGGATCTGATGGTCAGTCACTCAGGTCCAGGTGATGATGGAGTAAGAGGCAAATGCTGGGAACCGACATAAGGTGTGGCTGATGGGAACCTGATTTCAGCAGAACTTCTTATCTGCTTTCCTCCAGAGCGAATGGCCGTTGGACACAATCACTGGAAAAGAAGGCTCAGCCTGCAAATGTTTAGGTACAGCTACTGGCTCAGTCCCCGGAACAGTACTTGGGTACAGTAAGTCTACAGTTAACATTTGTTTGCCCGTGGAAGGTAGAAAAGAAGGGAGGAAGGAAGACAGGGGTAAAGAGAAGGGAGAAGAAGGGAAGAAAAAAGGAGAGATGGAAGGAGGAAAATGAGGAAAGGGAGAAGGAGGGATGAGGAGGAGAGACTAGGATGATACATAGATGTTGGGAGCCGCTGAAGCTGGAAATTGACCATGCATGCAAAGCTGGAGCGTGGACCATCCCAAGAACAAAGAGTGCCCAGGGCGAGTCATGCCAAGAAGCTGCTTCAGCCCAGAGAACACCAAGGCCCAAGACAATCTGAGTGGGTTGCTAGGACAACAGGGTGTCATGTGACATTAAGTTGCTAAAAGGTATAAATAAAGGCCCTTGCAGTGAGGAAATAGCTCCTTTCCTTCCCTCAGGAGGGTAAGAGCACCCCCCCACCCCCCACCCCAGCTTTGTCTCTTCCTTTTTTTCTCATCATTTCGCAGTCCTTCACCCAAAGAACCTCAAGAGCCGCATGGGTCGTGGCACAGACTTGAGTGTTAGAGAGGGAACGAGTATTGGATATGAGAAAAAAGACCGTGGGTTATGGTTAACTCAAGGTGGATTTGTATCTGACAGTGGGGCTGGTCCTTAGTGCAGTTAGTTTGATTTTCAAGTTTTATTCTACATCTCTTTCCTATAATTCACAGATACATGATAACTTTCCTGTCGTCAGGTCTTGAATTCTGTGGATGAACAGGTTGCTTCACTGAAATTTTAAAGTCCTTCTAGGGCCCAGGAGGCCTGGAAGCCGACCCTCTTTATTTTGGTTCCAACACATTTCCGGATTCACCCAGCAGCTCACAAGTCAGAGTGACTCACGATATAGTTTATAACTGGTATATTTTAATTTTAGACATAACTGCTCTTTAAAAAGTAGAGGATGACTCTGAGATTGCAGAATAGGTTATGGAATTAGTTTACTATAATTCAGTTCTCACAATTTCATCACCAAACCTCCTAATGAGATTAAATCTAAGCACTACACAGTTCTCCATTTATTATGTTTTCTTGGCCTGCCCAGATAGATGTGATGATGAACCTGAACCCTGATTATTTTATCAGATGAGGTCAGCTCATTGAGAAGCTCATGGCGGAGGCCCAGAAAATATCATAACTCACTCAAGATAAGGTCAATGTCAGGGAGTAAATCCCGAACTCTATAGTTAGAACAAGCCTCCCATATACCCTGCTGTCCATTTCCAGCCCTGTTCTTAATCAGTTCTTCCAAACAATGCGTTCTCTGTTTGAAAGTTTTGCTGCTTCAATCCCAGACAATAATGGCCATTCACTTACTAAAGCCACGGCTGCTTTCTCTTTGCTACTAAAATTCCTTAATTGGAATCACCCTGTCACTGACCCAAACCATTCATTACAGGGAATTTCAGACAAGCTCCCGATAACCCTGGAGTTAGGTGGCTCCTACTGTTCTCTCATCTAAGTTGCTTTTCCCCTCCAGAAAGCTCTAATCACTTCCCATAGAGGAGATTTTTTCCCCCCTCACATTCATGATGGACAGCTCTGTATTTAGTGGCAAAACCTGGGACCCCTGGGTCTGTGAGTTTCCTTATGTATCACAAGGTGCTTAGACCTGGAGCCCGTCCTCTCTGCCCCTGATGAAAGCTGGGGTGATGCAATGTTGCCGGAGGGCAATGTTACACTACGTACCCAAAGCTTTAGAATGAAATCATTAATATTAATTATCAATATTATTAATATTAAATAGCAGTTTATAATTATTTGTTTAAATACTTAAAAAAAGAAATTTATCTTTAAAAAACCATGCTTCGTCAAGTGATTTGACTATAAAGATGCTCAGTGAGCCACGGATGGCAGCTACCTAGGAGGCTGAGGCAGGAAGATCACAAGTTGCCTGTCTGGGCCAATTAGTGGAACCTTGCCTCAAAAAAAGAAAATAAGAAATGAAAAGAAAGGGCTGGAGAATGTTTCTTGGCAGTCAAGTGCTTTGTGTAACTTGCGTGAGGCCCTGGGTTTAATCCTCAGTACCACAAACAGCAACAACAATGAACAAAAAGTGCTGAGATGACCAGAGCATGTAACAAGAGGGAATGATACAAAGCCTTGAGAGGAGCCATGAACAACTGTCCAGTGATGGAGCCAGCTGCAGACGCCTTGCAGCACAGAGGCCAGGGGACTGCAAACCCTCCTCTGGTCCTCTGATCCTTGCCTCAGGTCTTGTTGATTGAGTTTATGACAGCATCCACAAAGGAGATTGGCCCTGTGCAGGGCATTCATCTAGGGCAGACGTGGATGGGGAAAGGTGGAGGTAAGCCAGTTCCAAGGAGCTGCGTGTGAGTTTCCTGTGGAGGCCGTAACAAATGACTGCAAATGCAGTGGCCTGCAGCCTGGGGGTTTATTCCCTCATGGTTCAAGAGCCCAGAAGTCCGAGTTCAAGATGTTGCTGGGTTAGTTCCTCCTAGAGGCTCTAAGGGAAAATCTGTTTCCTGACCTTCTCCTGACTTCCGGTTGCTGCTAGCAATCTGGCATTTCTTGGCTTGTAGACATATGCCGTGGTTTGAAGGTGTCTCCCCAAAAGCATGTGTTGGAAACAATCCCAGTGCAGGTGTTAGGAGGCAGGACCTTTGACAGGTGATTAGACCATGAGAGGTAATGGCCCATAATTAGGCCTTTAGTCTGGATTAATGCCAATTATAAGAGAGCTTGGGTTTGGCAATCTGATATTTTTGTTTCACTTGCCTTTTTTTGCCCTTCTGCCATGAGCTGATATGGGAAGAAGGCCCTCGCCAGATGCAACCCCTCACTCGAGGGCTTCCCAGCCTCTAGAACTGTGAGCCAAGTACATTTCTGGCTATTGTAGTTGAGCCACTCTGTGGTATCCTATTACAGCAACTCAGAACGGACTAAGGCAGCATGGTTCTCTATCCGTGCTTCTGTCTGCATATGGCTTTATTTTCTGAGTTTCTCTTCCCCCTCTCTTCTCTCATAAGAACACTCTTCACTGAGTTTAGGATCGATGTCCTTAATTACATCTGCAAAGACATTTTTCCAAGTAATGTCATTTTCACAAGGTCTAGATGTACATATCTTTTGGGGTGGAAGGTATCACCTAATCCCTAGAGGCAAGCAGATGAAACCTGATACAGTCATGCAAAGATGTACATCCAGGCACCCAGGCACAGGGCTGCAGGCCAACAGAGGGGAAGAAATAGTAAGTGTGTTCTTGTTCCTTGGTTTTGTTGGAAACAATAGGATATATGTGTACATCTAACCATGAAAGACGACACCCAGATATCTTCAGAATGACTGTCTATAAGTCAACAGATGGTGTTTCTTTATTTGTATGTACTTACAGTTTCTAATTTTAAAAAAGATGAACACTTTATTCTTTTAAAGATCAAATAAAAAAAATTTTAAAGGATGATGCTATATTACTTTTGCAATACAAAAAAGCAAATAAGAGCCTCAAACAGAGAGTGATACACACCTATAACACACACACACACACACACACACACACACACACACAGAGGGAGGTTGAATGGTGGATTCCTGGTGTTATGTTCTACATGAAAGAATGCAAGAAGCTTATTCATATATAAATAAATAAATACGTGTGTAATATAAAAGTTCCTGAATGCCGTCAAATTATATGTGCTGTAATATGACTTGTGCTTCCTTTATAGTGGCACAAAAGGAAACTGTGTCTCATTGTGACGTACTATGGGGTGGTTGACCATTTGCTTCTGACCTTTCTCCATAAAGAGCAAAAGCCATGTCCTTTATTGTGGTTGTATTTAGCTGTATTTGCTTGTATGAACTATGGTCAGAGCCTGTGACTCTCCATGCCGATGGGTGTTGAAATGCTGTGACACACTCCTAACCTTTGAACATGACAGGCTAAGAACCTCCCCCCAACTGATGCCTACAACCCTACAAAGCAGGTTCTGACATGGGGGTAGATCTCTGGAGTTCAGGGGAGTTCTGGGGCATTTTCAGCATAGTGCTAATCTCAGCAGACATTTTGTTCTTTAAGATAGCTTCTTCTGATCAAGACCAATATCTTATTTCCTTGGATGCTCCTCCAAATTTTGTCAGAATATCTTTGTACAGAGGCGCTAGACTGATTAAAATTTTTCCTTTCTTGCACTTTTTGGATTGTTGAGAAAATTATCCTATAGCTTGCAAGAAGATCAAAAGGAAGATTTTTCTTCCACTGCATGGCTTTGAGAACAAGAGAACCCAGGTACATTTACGAGGCAAAAATAGGAGGGTTCAAAAACCTGGAGGGTCTCTGAGCTGCAGGACAGAACAGGGTGGAGCTCCAAGCTGTAGATAGGAATCTGCAATCCTCTGTTATTTATTTATCTCTGGGTCAGCCTGCAATGGTCCATGTCTTACCAGGAGCTTCCCTTAAACCCATTGTCATGCAAAAATTACTCTTCATGAATAAAATAATCTCATTAGGCATTAGAATAAGCAGGCATCTGGAAGTTGTTTTAGGACTGAGTATATAGCTCAATGGTAAAGCACTCGCATATCTTGTGAGAGGCCCTGAATCCAATCCCAAGCACTAAAAATTACTTTGATTTCTAAACTCTTATTTTTCCACTATATGATGTGAAAAAAAATGTTTGGAATAGTCATCTGAGCAGAAATGTCATCTCCAGGAGGTCCTTGTGTAGAAGATAAGGGTCCCCTATAAACTGAGTCCATCCAGAACCTTATTTAGAAAAAAGGTCACTGCAGATGTAACTAAGTTAAAGACCATGAGATCAGACCATCCTAGATTGTCTGGTGACCTCCAAGCCCAATGATAAATGTCTGGAAAAAGAGGAGAAAACACAGGCAGAAGGGGCAAGCACAGAGAGCCACAGGAAGGCAGCAGTGGAGGTGTGGGCGTCACCAGCAGTCACTGGAAGCTGAAGGAGGCAAAGGCCAGGAAGAACCAGAGCCCTAGAGCTAAAGCCACAGCCCAGCCCCACTCTAGCCCAGGAATTTTCACCCCTAGAACAGTAGGAGATTAACTCTTACTGTCTTAAACCATCCAGTGTGTGTGATTTCTCATAGCAGCCCCAGGAGATGAGAATGGCCTGTCTGTGAGTACCACATTCCTATCCTTGTGATCCCTTTGGTCACTTGGTAGCCCTTAGATCTGGGCTGCCTGCCTGTCTGTCTTTCCAGAGAACATTTTTAAAACTTTAAGATATAGCTACAATATCATGGTGCCACACACCTATAATCCTACTGCTCTGGGAGACTCAGGGAAGAGAATCTAAGTTTTACTCCCGCCTGGGCAATTTGGCAAGACCCTGTATCAGAATAAAAAATAAAAAGGAGCTATGAGAATTCCTAGTATCTCACATACACACAAAACACATGGTGTAGCTGTTTTGGAATGTGTGTTTTCAAATCAGTTTTCTAGGCTGCCTTTTCAAATGGCTGTTTCCCTCTGTTTCTGAATCTCATTTTCTTTCTCTGTTTTTCTTTCAGAGAACTTCCCACTTTGGGGTGCCCCTTGACTTTTGGCCCCTGGAGAATTTCCCAAACAGCAGAGAGGATCCAGGGCCTCACGTGGTGCTTCTGTTCTGCCCACCTCCCCAGACGCTGTGCTTTCCACGGTGGCCCCATGACCGACCTCTTCCGTCACTCTTTCCCCCTCTTACGGTTTCTCTTGGAATCTGCTGTCCTGAACATCATCTGTGCAGGAAGAAGGGGTTCCTCTCCTTTAGCTTAGAGCATTTTTCACTCTCGATCTTTATGGATTTGGAGATAACAGCTCCAGTCCCCAGAGAATGGACCTCCTATTTGCCCCATATTATTCAGCAATTCTTCATTTTATTCCCAGTGAATTCATCAAAGATCACAAGAGAAAAGGCCATTCAACTGGTGCTTAGTGGGAGAGAAAGAGAAAAAATAGTAACGACACATGCCCACACGTTCACTTGCCCACAGAGCTCATTCTGCACAAGGATGGCCCTGCCCAGTTATACATGTGCTGATAAATTGTTCTGTTGATGCAAGTAATTCCCAAAGAATTTCTGTGATTTACAATTGAAACGATTCTGATTCCTGGGCCAAAGTCACCAAATGGTATTCTAATGGTTAAATGTTTTGTCAATTGAATACATCCCTCCTAACCAGGAAGCAACCACTGAATTTTTTAACTTCTCGTTCCATGGTCTTGCCGCCAGTAATAGATTATATTTCAGTTTATCTCAGATACTAGCTGGTGATAAGAGATGTGATCAAAAAGCTCAGTAAATGACAGAAAATTCACTGAAAATGGACATTGAAGTATTAAGTTTAAGTTATTTTTCTATATGGTGTAAGACAAACACTGAGGGTCATTCTTTTGTAGGTACATGTCAAGTTTTCCCAACACCATTTTTTGAACAGAAAACCTTTCTCTGTTGCATGGTTTTTGCAGCATTATCAAAATGGGTTTATTTCTAGGCTCTCAATTCTCTTCGATTGGTCAGTAAGTCTGTTTTTATGCCACTACCATATTGTTGTGGTACAGCTTTATAATATATTTCCAAATCGGGGAGTGTGATGTCTCCAGCTTTGCTGTTCTTTCTGAAGAGTGCTTTGGCTCTTTGGGGTCTTTTGAGGTTTTCTATAAGTGATATCTTAATATGAAATGGATTAAAGCTTTAAATGTAAGATATGAATCTGTAAAACTCCTGAAAGAAAACATCAAGACACGTTTCTTGACATTAATGTTGGCAATGAGTTGTTTTTGTTTTTACTTCCATTGAAAGTAGAGGCAACAAAAGCAAACTACATCAAGCTAAGGAGCTTCTTGACAGCAGAGTAAATAGTCAACAAAATGGAATGCAGCCTGTGAATGGGATGGGAGAAAATGTTTGCAAACTGTGTATTTAATTAGGAGTTAATATCCAACATAAACTAGGAACTCACACAATTCAATAGCAAGGAAACAAATAATCAGATTTTAAAATGGGCAAATTGCTTAAATAAACATTTCCCAAAGAAGATATACAAATTATCAACAGGCATATGACAAGGCGTTTAAGTTTTTGAGAGATCCCTCCATAGCAGTTTTCAAATGGCTGGAAACTGCAGTGTTATGGTTTGTGTCTAGATGTCTCCCCAAAGCCTCATTTGGTCATAGGTGGGCCTTTTCAGAGGTAGCTGGATCTAGAGTGTGTGATTACTAAGTTAGCCCACTGATTGGTCCGCATAGTTCTAGGCGTGGACAGCAGGAAGGCCCACCCTGTGTGAGTGCCACCTGCCCTAAGGGCGTGCGGCCTAGGAAGACTGTAAGTGACAGAAAGAGGGCCAATGCCATCCATTGCCGCTTGCTGATTTTTCTGCCTCCTGCTTCTGTCTTCCACACCATGAACCGGTTTTTTTTCCCCACTGTGAGGCTGTTCTGCCAACTGTCCTGCCTTGAACCAGCCTATTACTGCTTCATAATCACCAACCTCTACAAACTGTGAGCCAAAATGAACCTGTTCTCCTTCAGCTTTTGTGGCTGGGTATTTTGCTTCAGTAATGAAAAAGGCAGTCCAGCAAGTAGCCATCCAGCATTCTTCTTCTCCATACCTTCTCCCAATATTTAGCTCTTGTCTCTTTGATAATACCGGCTCTAACCGGTGAGAGGTGGTATGAGCATGAATAAAGGATTTCTTTAATATGAAAACTTGTTTGATTGCTTTAGAAAGACTAGATAAAATAAGGAGCTCCCAACTGCTTGATGATTATGAAAGGGGAGGGGATCACAAGGATGCTGACATATTCTGCTCCTCAGCTGCTCCAGTGCCTTCCCCTCTTTCCTCACCTTAAAGAAACTTGGAGTGGAAGTGGCAGGTGCTGACTCAGGTGTGGTTTCAGCAAAAAAGAATGGAGCGGTGATCCCGCTGGAGGACCCATCCCCAAAGGACAGGCGTGGGCTAACACCGCAATGCTAGCAGGTAAATGTATGTTTGTGTCTTTGAAGTAAAACTGTATGATTAAGGTGAACAGGTGTTATTTTTCACAAATCTCCAAAGTAAGAGACTGTTTCCACTAAAATGACTAACTGCCAAGGCTGGTCTGTGATAAGGGGGCTTCTGTTTCATTCAGCAAGTTATTCATCTCATCTCCTACTAGACCAGGAGCTGCATAAATCAGAAGATGCTGCAAGCCTGTGTGCGTCTCTTGTAAGCATCCTTGCTCACCATGTGCCTTGGAGTCAAGTGCACACAATTTTTTGATGCCAAGACCACAAACTTGGATACTCACAGGAATCAGACAGGTAACAAGAATGAGTAAAATGATCCAAAAATAAATTCAGATCTGCTTTATTTCCGCTTTACATGCATTGGAATACTCTGGAGCTTACAAATAAATACATTTTTTAATTTTGTTTTTTCTTGTCTTTCTTTCTTTCTTTTTCACTCACAAAGGCACTTCTCCCATTTACCTTTGGTTTTTCTGCCGTGGCTCATACATAATAGGAGAATCAAGCAGAGGTAGGTTCTGGCTTTGTGGAACCTGAAGCAGGCACAATTTGGGAGTGTACTTTAAGAAAAGAAATGCAAAAGCAATTCTTGTGCATGTTAAATTGCTTTGTTGTGTTGAACTATACAGATGGAAAATCAAATAACTCTTTGATGAAATACAATCCCTTGCCTTACAGATGAGTATGTGCGCCTTTGTCACTGCGAGTGCTTGTTTCTTCAGTTTATTTCACTGTGTTGCTACAGTTTTTCAGGCTGCTTTATCTGGAACTGCCAGGCTTCATCAGGACAAAAAATGTGTCAGATATGCTGAGGCTTGACGTGATACTTTGGATGCATAAATGTGCAACTTCACGTACACATGTACTTTCCATTCGAAGGACTGCTAGGAATTTGTGCCCTCATACACGGGAATTTTGATAAATTCTATTTCACACAATTTTCATAAAAAAGAAATATGGTGCATTTGCAGTGACATCCTATGGTTATAAACGATATTTCAAACGGGAGAGACCTTCCCTTTGACAAGGTGTTAATGAGAACGGAGTCTTCTGCTTGTGATTCCACACCGCTGAAGACTACAAGGATTTTTCAGTCTCTTCTAAATTTCACACTTGGTCCTCCCTTTGCCTGCATCCTCCGCGGGTCATTCATCTTGCCATCGGACCTCTGGCTGGATGCTGGAGACACCTCCTGCTCTGGAATGACTGGAAATAACTGAGAACCACATAAACATGCCCACTGACCTTAAATAAATATTGTCCCAGCTCCATCTCTCTTTAGTCAAGAAAACCCAAAAGGAGATAATGTGACCCTATGAGAGACAGAGTGACGAAGGGAAAGAAGATGGGAGGAGGCAGTGGTCTTGACCAGCTGCAACAGAGCAACTCTTTCCAGTTTCACAAAATAGCATGACCATAGAAACAAATTGTAAGGGACCCTCTTGGCGCTTGGAGCGAGATTGTGCAGGTGAAGGGCCCTGAAGCGGCACTACATTACCATGCTGGGAAGCTACCTCTGGTACAAAGAAATAGTTCTGGCAATGAACAGTCTTCCAGGAAGATTGTGGACTACTGCGGGCTGCTGGCTCTCCACCTCCAAATCCACCCTACGGAGAGAAACATGGACTAAAGGAACTTCCGCAAACACTAAGTTCTGCTTTTTCCAATTTAAGATGCTTTGGAATAATTGTTTCTCTGTTTGCTACAGTTAGCAGCAGCAATGCAGGTCACCGTGCCAGCAGCTGGGACACAAATACCCCAGCAGGACCAACGAAGTGATGCCAGTGAGGGGAAGGAGGGAGATGAAGTCAGGCAGGGCTGCACCGGGTACCCTCGGGCACTCACCCCACCACCCTCCTCAGTCTCCCTGGGAGGCTGTCTTCTCCCTGATACTTACTTCTAAGAGGAAAGGAGTTGTGTGATGGAGTCGTGGATGTATTAGTATTCGCTAAAGAAACAGAAACAAATGGCTCTAGATGCGGATGTCAGAGATTTACTGTAGGAATCTGCTCATGCGGTTACAGAGGCTGACAAGTCCCACCGTGCTGGATGCAGCCAGAGAACCTTGAAAGCTGGTGATGCTTCAGGTTGAAGTTACAGACCTGAGAACTGGGTGTTGGAGGTGGAGCTGGGCTGATGGAAAGGGACTAGCCTATAAATCCCATGTTCAAAGGACCAAAAGATCTATCAGAGTTGGGAAGGAGAGGGAGCATGAAAAAGAAGCAGGAACCTTTTCTCTGTATTTTTGTTCTTTTTGCAGCCTCACCAGATTGCATGGTGCCCACCCACACTGATGAGTGCAGTAGATCTTCTTTACTTAGGCTAAGGATCGAAATGCTTTCTTCTTCCTGAAATACTTAACAGATACAACTAGAAACAATGCTTTACCTGCTACCTGGGCATTTATTCACAAAGTCATGCTGACACATAAAAGTGGCCACTGTAGTAGCAGACAGGGCTGGTCAACCAGGAGCTCTGTGGGCCCTCCGCCTCCCCGTGCTGAGTTTTATCTGTCCTCTCTCCTTAGCTTTCCAAAAGGCACCTGGACCAGGCTCTGGATTTCAGTGCTAATAAGCATTATATGACAGAGCAGCCCATGTCTCAGGGACATATGAGCTTAGAGATTAAAATAATTAGAGCCCCTACAGTATCACAGAAGAAAGACCGAAGAGCTGGAATCATATAAATCATCTAAGACTAAGGGTGGGACATTGATATATTAATCAGCTTTGTGTCACCAAAACAAAATACCTGACCCAGGCTGTTATAAAGACAAGACGCTTATTTCGCTTGTGGTTTTGGTGGTTCAAAGTCCTCATAACATAGCACAGGCTCTACAGTGAGGACACCTTGGCTGTGTCATCTGGTGAAGATGGCAGTGGCAGCAGTGTGAGCAGGAGAAACAAGGGACTACATCTCAAACCAGGAGCAGAGATGGCGAGACAGGGGTCACATAAACTCTTCTGGGAACAAGCCCCCGGGACCTAAGCACCTCCCATTAAGTCTCAGCTCTTAAGGTTTTCACATCCCTTGGGGACCTAGTTCCCAAAGCACGATGCTTTGGGGATGATGCCGACCATATCCACACAATAGTAGGCCTGCAGATGTCCCTTCCCTCCCCAAAATTCTAGAGGCGATGAAGGAAATCCTCAGAATGTGGAAGGAGGGTGGTGGTTACCAAGGGAGTCAGGCGATGCATTGAGGGCTGTGGGTGAGTCCTGGTCCCCTGAAATCCTCCGTGTCTCCCCTAGGCACAAGTCCCATGCTTGGTGGCATCAGGACCAGGGAAGAGATCAACAGGTCTATCCCAGTGGTCCCAGGAGCAAAGCAAATAAAAGCAGGGCAAGTTCTTGCCTAGACTGCTGAGGCCTGTAGCTCATACATGCAGACAGCCAGTCTTAGAGGAAAAGAAAGTGGCGCCTGCTCTAGAGCTGACTGTGTGTCAGACAATCAAGAGGGTGGAGAGTCTTCCCTCTGATAACGATGAGTATTAAAGGGCTCGCCCTTTGAAGAATCCCCCCAGAGAGAGTACAGGGGAGGGAAATGGAGAGATTGCCAGAGTTAGCAGCCGGAGTACGTTGCCATGGGAGAGGAGAAAGGCCCCTAGCCAGGAGCTGCAGGGCAGCTGACCCTGGACCAGTACCAAGGGCTCCCAGCCAGATGCAGAGGGGCACTGAAAGCATCAATCAGAAGTGAGGTGTCTGCAGGCAGATGGATGAATTCATCCAACAGAATATTATATGGCCACTAAAAGGAATGAGGTGCTGTCATATGCTGTAACATGGGTGAACCTTGCAAACACACCAATGAAAGAAGCCAGACACAAAAGCCATATACTGAACGATCTCATTCACACGAAATGTCTAGAACAGTTTTTTTTTATTTTAAAGAGAAAAAAACCCCCAAAATTTAAAAACAAGATAATAGGAGGGTAACAATGATTAATCCATTGTATACTATTATCTTTAAATTAATTACTCAGAGTACAAGATATCAGCATTTAATTGTCCAAATAATATTAGTACAAACTTCCTTTTTGTGAACTCAGAGAAATTAGTATTATAACTATCTGAATTATCATATATACTATATTTTTGCTTTTCCCTTCCTTTTTTCCTCCATTTACCCATCCCAATTTCTCTTTCTTTTTATTTTTTAATTTTTATTTTATTTTTATTTTTATTTTTTTTGTAGCAGGGCTCAAAGTCACAACCTTACGCTTGCCAGGCAGGTGCTTATGCCACTGAGCTAAATCTCTGGTTTTGTTTCCTTTTAAAGTTTCTTCCCATTTTACAATATCTGTTGTACATTTTGGATCTTATTTACTCTTTCAGCTCCTCACACTACGTAGACAACTGTGGGTCATAGATTAATTTAAACTAGTTTAACCTTAGGTGACCCCAGGAACTTTGTGCTCTATTAACCATGTGATTGTTCAGGAGGAAGTCTTGCAAATGTGTTGTCTTTAAAGAAATGAATGCAGAACCTTAGTTTCAGTGGAATGCTGCAGGGACAAGATGCTTTGCTAGGCAATGTCCAAATGACTGCCATGAAAGCCAGTATAGCCAGAGATGGTGCCTGGAATAGTTAAACAATTAAGTTTCCACTTATCTGTACTTTCCCCTCCCTTTTCCTGCTTCTGCTTTTTGTAAAGAAAAGACTCTAGTAAATAACCAGAGAAAGCTCTGATCAAGGTTTCAGTCCTAGAGGGTGTGGCCCCTTGATCCTGTAACTTTGTCTCTCTCTTGTTTTCTTTTTATACACCGCACCTTGTTTTGGGGATCTGTCTCTTCAGGACACCAACAGACAGTATGATGTTTATGCATGTGCATCTGCTTTATTTCACTTCTAAGTATGATCTTGAGTTGCATCCATTTTTTTGTTTTAAAGAGAAAAAACTCCAAAATTTAAGATAATTAGAGGGTAACAATAATTAGTGCATTGCATACTAGTGCTATATATTAATCTCCAGTTGGTCCTTCTTTATGGCTAAGTAGCAATTTGTTGTATAACAAGACCACATCTTTATCCATTCCTCAGTTGATGGGCATTTGTTTGTTTCCTAGATGTAGCTATTACAAATTGTACTGTTATAAACATGGGTGCGCATATATCATTATGGTCTGATGTTTTTCTGGGAAGATAACCAGAAGGAAAATAGCTAGGTCAAATGGGACCTCCCCTGCTGGTTTTCTGAGAAATCTCACCAATGATTTCCACAGTGGTTACACCAGTCTATACTCCCACCAACAGTAGAGAAGGGTTTCTTTTTCCCCACACCCCCTTCACATTCATTATTGGTTGATTTCTTGATGTTAGCCATTCTATCCAGGGTGAGGTGGAATCTCAGTGTTCTTTTAATTTGCATCTCTTGAATGACCAGTGATGTTGATTTTTTTGGTACTGTGGATCCAACTCACAACTTTGCACTTACCAGGCAAACATTTGAGCTGCTTAGCTAAATGCCTGGCCCTGAATATTATTTTACATATTTATTTACTGTTTGTATTTAGTCATTTGAAAAGTATTTATTCATCTCATATTCCCGATTTTGATTAGGTCTTTAGATTTGGGAGGTCTGATTTCCTTTGGAGCTCTTTGTAAGTTCTCAGTAGTAACCCTTTGTCTGAGGAATCCTTGTCTGAGGAATGTTTGTCTGGCAAACATTCTTCTCACACTGTGTGTTGTCTCTTCACTCTGTTGGTGATTTCTTTTGCTGTGAAAAAGCTTTTGAATGAGATGAGATCCCAGTTGTTGATTGTGATAGTTCCTGTGTGACCAGGGGTTTATAGAATAGACAAATTTATGTAAACAGAAAGTAGATTAGCAGTCACCTAGATGGGGTGAGATGATAGAAGTACAGAATAATAGCTAAAGCATACATGGTTTCTTTTTAGGGTGATGAAGTTGTTCCAAAACTGTCTCAGTGATCATGGCCCGACAGAGCATATGGTAAAATCCACTGAAATCTACATCCATTAAGTGGATGCATTGGATAGTACAGATGCATGAGTTATAGTATATATGTGTAGTATAGATAGTACAGAATATGCATTATATCTTAATAAAGCTGTAATCAGAAGGTTTTTAGATCTAATAATAATAATACCATCAAGAAAGAAGAATTAGCATGAGCTATTTCCTGAGATCTCCAGGTTGCACTAGGATTGTTGGTCATGAATTTCATTTTTATTTTTATTTTAAAGGGAGTAAACAAAACAGTAAAATGACACAAAACACCACAGTTATAAGACAGTAGGAAATCCACAATCGTCACTGTATTACATATTGCTATCCCCTAAATAGCTACCCAGACCACTGGTCCCAGGCCTGAAAAGTCAATCAAACAACATAAATATCAGGTCGCTTCCCTATTTCAGTTACTATCATCTCAGCCCGAGTTGCATCCGGTTGTTTACTGGTGGGGCGGGTACAGGAGGTGGAGGTGGCTTTCTTGCCACTTCTGTCTGGCCAGCAGGGCCTCTACTGGCACCCAGGGAGGCTGGTGGCTTCCTTGCTGCTTCTCCCCAGCAGCCAGCAGGGCCTCCGCCCAACACACCAGGGGAGGAGGCAAAATTGCTTCTTTGCTGCCTCTGCCCTGTGGCACACGGGTATTGGGGGCCACACGCCTTCTCTGCCACTTCTTCCAGGGCAGGACTTCCATCCTCATTGTTTCTCTCTGTCCAGCAGGGCTGTTGCTCCTATTTTGTTTTGTTTCTTGCTGACTTCCTGAATTATCTCTTGCCATGGATTCAAGACTCAGTTCAGAGCCTTCCTGTGCCCGTGGGACCCACTTCTCTCTTCTTCTCTTCCTCATGTTGCTGTATTCCAGGGTCTAAACACCAAAACTTGGATAGGTTTTTTCTCTGCTGCTCACCACTCTGCCATTTTCCTGGAAGTCCTGTTCGTGAATTTCTTAGTTGTTAACTCCAAGTATTCTAAATATTAGGTTGATGCTCATTCACTTCGTCATGCAAACTCCTTTACATTCCAACATGCTAACACCACCCCAGCTGGAGGCAGGAGGACCCCTTTGCATTCTAAATCCAGTAGAGCATTTTCTGCTCTCTTCTTGCCAATTTCTGCCAGGAACTGCATGAAGCAGAAAAGGAAGGAAACATTCTGTTTGAGAGACGTGTACAAACACTGTGTAAGTCAGAGACCAGGTGATGTCACAAGCAGATGTCTGGGCAGGGTTCACTCCCGGCCATGTGCATATAACTTGGGAGGTCCACCTGAACAGTGGCCATCTGAACACTGGAGAGTCAAAGGATCTAGTAGCTGTTCAGTTCAAGAAGCTGGAAGCCATGGAACAAGAAGGATCAGGCACACAGCACCTGCCCAAGATGGAGAGCTCCTTGGGAGGAGGGGAAGGTCAATGCATTAGAAAGTTCAAAGAAGTAGAGTTGTGTCCATAGGCAATGACAAGAGCTTAAAATGCATCTGCTCAAGCAGAATGGAGCTCTTTGAAATTAGAACTAACTTTCTTCTCCTTTCCCTTTTATTCCATCCACCTATAAGCCTGCTCTTCTGTGCTGCCTACCACCAGGGCGGGTCTTCATCCTTCAGTCCAGAGGCCTAAGTGAAAATCATTTCTGGAAAAGCTAATACACAAAACAAAACTGCTTTACTAACTCTGCGAGGCATTTCTTATCTTGTCAAGTTGACAAAGTATGATTAACAGTCAGACTCCGCCTTTGTCAGCTTAATAACCAGATACATCCTCTTAAACGGTGCTCTTAAACCTCTTGTAGTCTGCAAGAACAACAGCAAGTTCATAGTTAATGGCTAGCTGTGACTACAGAGCCAGAGACTCTAGTGGCAGCTCAGTTCAGGAAGCTGAAAGCTGTGGAGCAAGAGGGATAAAGGACACAGTATGAGAATGAGGCTGAAGATCTGGAAGTTCCCTAGAGGGTCGCCGGTGTGCGTGTGCAGTGGAAGGCTGAAGAAGCTGGAGTCTCATGTCCACAGAACAGGAGCAAGAGATGCGCCTTTCTGCTCTAGTAGAATGGAGCTCTTCAAACATGCTAATTTCCTCCTTCTTTCCTTTTTATTCTATCCAGATATTGCTTGATGGCACCGACAGCTGAAGGGATCCCCCTCCCTCAGTTTGCTGGCCTACATGCAAATCATTTCTGGCAACACTTCACCGACAAATGACTGCTTTCCTAATCTGCTAGGTGTTTCTTAATCCCGTCAAATTGGCATCTCAAGTGTAGTTGTCAAGTTGTTGTCTTTTTAAAGAGGCACACATTTACATCTTTAAAATATGCTTTGTTAGTAATTAATTTGAGCAAGTACCCAAAGAAAGGACCCCATGAACTTTTTTTTTTTTTTTTGTCTTTTTCCTTTTTATCGGTACCAGGGATTGAACTCATGACTGCCTGCTTGCAAGGCAGGCGCTTATGCCGCTGAGCTAAATCCCAGCCCCGACCCCATGAACTTTTCATTTCACCTTATCTCTTTTGAGGTTATCTTGTAATGTTTGTGGAACCTGTGCATTCTTTTTAAAAAATACAGTTACAATTGGCAGGTGTATGCTACTTTCACATTCTATGACTTCTTACAATATTCTGACCTCCATACAGTGAGATCACTCACATACTTGTCATTTTTAATAGCCAGAAGTATTTCATGTCACTCCGTAATTTGCTTAGTTATTTCCACTAGCATGTGTTGAGTTTGTCTTCAGTTTTGCATGGTGTTAAAGTGCACCTTCTTGTATATATTGGTTTTTTTCTTGGAAACTACTTTATTGTACCATATTCTCAAAAGTGGAATCATGAATCAAACAACTCTGTAGCTTTTGTTATATATTATGTGACTTTTCTCAAGGAAGAAAAAGAGAAAGAGCATAACCATTGTAAGGAGTCACTAGCAGCATATGAATGTATTTATTTCCTTGAAGCCCTGCCAATATTGTGCTTTATTTATTTTTGCAGCTGTGCTTGTTTAATAGATGGGAGACTGTTTTAAGTGACATTTCTGCCACTGCTGAAGGCTTGGAATCTATCAACCTCGCATGGGGCCAGATGGCCACAATAGGTCTATGTAGGGAGAGCAGCAGGAAAGCACACAGCGAGCTGTTCCCAGAGGAGAGTAAAAGGGCCAATTAAGGCGCAACCCCAGCCGGTACCCAGTTGTAGCTTTCCCTTTAATACAAGCTAAACCTTTTCTTTTTCAGTACTGGAGATTGAAGCCAGGGCAAGTTCTCTACCACTGAGCTTGAAATTTTTACTTACTAAGTCGCCCATGCCGGCTTTGGGCTGAACTGTTTCTGCCTTACGTTTTCAGTAACTGGGATTGCAGGCATGCACCACCATGCCTCGCACAATCTTGACTTCTATGGAGGCTTGTCCCACATACATGAGTCACACAGTTGATTCTCAGTGAATGTAAGCTCCACGTGCTTCGTCCCTGAAGGTGGACCTCAAGAATTCTTTGTATTCATCTGGCCCTGCAGATGTTAAGATCCTCCTTACCAATCCTTCTAAAAGCAGGTTCAGGTTAGTATGACGGTTTGGTTTTTATATAAGAATGACTGGGGGCTCTCTAGGGAAGCTCACATTGGCTAGCTTGGCTCTGCCTCTGGTTCTCCCTATTTGCAAAGAGAAAACTCCAGCTGGCCTGTGTTTTCTGGGGCTAAGCCCTCAGTGTCCCCAGCGGCAAGCAATAACAGTCCATCCATCCTCCAGGTACACTCAAATCAAATTTGTTGGGTTCAGTGTTGACCTTATGGGGAAAGTTGATTTGGTTTTCATCCAGTTTGGTTCATGAAGGGAATTGTAGAGGAAACTGAGCTCATGAACTGAGGCACCACTGCATTTGTCCTACTGGACTATGGTGACTGGATCCATGCTTCCCCGTCTTGGTACAGCGCTGGTCTGGCTCAATGTGTAGAGAGCACAGTGCATATATGCAAGGATGAGAGGGTGAATTAATTAGCTCTGCTACTTACAGTGGCCACCAGGGCCTATGACTTGTAGGAACCAGGACTGAAGCACACATCTGTGAGATATCTAAGATGTATGAGCCATCAGTTTCTTTTTACTTCAGAAAAAAATGTGTGAGACTGGCTTTCCTAAGTGAGAGAGAAGATACATATCCTGAGATTTGGCAAAACAATCAGTGTCTTAGTTACTTTTCTCTCATTGCTGAGATCAAATATCTGACACTCAAAAATAAAGGGGGAATTCAGCTCACAGTTTGAAAAGGTTTCAGACCCCTAAGAAGTTGACTCCAAGACAGGATGGCAAGCCACTATTACAGCGCAAGGAACAGGCTGGTAAAGGCAGACACTTAGCCTTTTACAATGACAAGACACATGCTAGTAGGTTCTTATTATCTGATAATTCAGACAAGGTGCATATTAGTTTTTGCCTATGCAGAGTTTGACTTTGATATTAAAGCAAGTTGCATAAATTATCCTTTAATTTTCACAATTTTAAAGTTGCAATTTTTGGAGAAGAGATAAATCAATAAAAATAAAATTTCATGCAACAATGTTATTTTTCAGAATTTATAATTCTCAACTGGGTGTGGTAGTGCATGCCTGTAATCACAGCAGGCTGGAAACTGATCTGGAGGCTGAGGCAGGAGGATCACTACAAATTCATGACCAGTCTGAACTACAAAGTGAGCTCAAATCCAGCCTGAACTGCATAGGGAGACCCTGTCTCAAAAAAAAAAAAAAAAAAAAAAAAAAAAAAAAAAAAAGGCAAGTTATAATTTTCTCAACAACCTTCAGATTACTGTACTTAGAAGAGTAGTTTAATTGAGATATAAATGACAAATTAATAAGTAAAAATAAAATCCATTGAACGTACTATTTTCTCTATTGTATGTGGCAGCTAGTTACAATTAAAATACATTTTTTCAATGTGATCATATAATTAAAGATAACAGCAGTTCCCATTTCTCAAGTACTAGCTACTTAATTTTAAAATACAAGTTTTTTCAGTATATCATATAACAATGGATAACAGGAAATTTCATTTTTCAGGCAGTTAGATATCCTATTTACTTTAATTATCATTTTCTAAACTACAAAATTCTTCATACAGAGAATCACAGATGTCTAGACATCTGCAAGTTTTTCATTGTGTATTTTTATTTTAGTGATAATTCTTTTCAAAGTAGCAATTAATTATGAGAAACTTAACTATGGTAACTTACATTTGATATTTTTATTACAAGAGTAAGTTTCTTAGGTTAGTGTTTTCTTAGACTAAGGTTCCTAAGCATATTCTGAGAGGATTAAAAATTATTTCCCTGTAAATTTCTCAGAATTCCAAGTCTATTCTTTTCTGGTTCTTTTGAGCGTCAAATCATGACGCATTACACTGTATCTAAATTAAGTTTCTGTTTGTAAAGATCTTTTACTTTTGTTTGTAAAACATTTAAAATTTGCCAAGAAGATTTTTTTTTCTTTTCAGGACCATAATTTTCTCCATTGTTATTAAAGATCCAATTAGTTGTTGCATGAATCTCTCAAGTAAAATAAATACATATTTACCTTTCCCTTAATACAAAGATTATAGGAAAGAGTCACATAGCCATTCTTACAAAACTGAATTTAGAATTATGTAAGGAGTCACAATTTAACAATCCAATCAAATACTGACAACTTGAGACTAAATTCAAATGAGGGAAACTTGTTCACAGTATCTAATTAGCTGGATCTTTAATGAGGTAACATCAAGAGTAAGACAAAGGATTCAAATCTGGCTTCATTTTCTACTGGTAAAGAACAAACCATTTAAAATTAATTTTATTCAAATGCTGCCAACTCCCTAGGCTAAGTACAAACACTACTTTCTCCATGAGATTTCTCCCCTTCCTACAAATCAGTCATCTCTGATCTCTCTGCTCTGATGTACCTCCTTTAACCCCTTCCTGGCCTATGGCATCTGCCAGATTCATCTGCATATACTGCTATGTACTAGTTGTGGTGGACATCAACTCTTTCTGTATGGAATATTTGACCACTTTTAAAGACGGGCCAGATCTCACCAGCCAGAACATTCAAAGTATGTGTTACACATATACTTACTTATAGGTAGACTCTTGAGTGTGCAATGTTACTCATGGGCCATATCCAAATGCAAGGGTTCTACATCTATCCATCTTTGTGTGAGGCAAAGATCTGCATGCCTTTCATGTAGCAAATGGTTAACTGGAACAGCAAGGTCATCACACAAACCCTGTTAGTACTTCAACCCCACCTCCAAGTCCCTTTCCAAAGTTTAAAATTCTTAGTATGAGAAGACTCGTTTGTTCAATGAACATTTGTAATCTCTGCTACTCTAGAGATAGAGGTGAAAGGAGAAATATAGCGCCCCCTGCAGGGAGCATGTATTTTAGCGAAGCAAGACGACCATGATATGTAAGTCTTAAATGAGGGGAGGGGCAAGGCAAGTGATGAGAGGAGGCGGGGAACGAGGAGCTAACTGATCCAGGTCCAAGATAGGAAGAGCTAATTGACCTAGATCTAGGGAGGGACCCCTAACCTGGGGTCCCTAACTAAGAAATTGCTGATGAGTTTATAGCTGAATGTAAAGTTGGGAGATGAAGCCTGGTTGGAGGAGGCAGGTCACTGGTATTTGTAGTGTGGTAGGATCTCTCTCCCTTCCTCTTCCCTTGATCCCTCTCCCTGCTTCCTGAGGACCATGCCATGAGCTGTTTCTCTGCCATGCCTCCCTGCTGAGGTGACTATGGACTGAAACCTCTACAAACTTTGAGCCAAAGTAAACCTTCCCTCTTTAGAGGTGTTGGGAATTCTGCCTCAACAACAAGAAAGTAAGACAACACTTTAATGCAGGAAGGAATGAATGGAGGGATGGATGGATGGATAACAAAAGATTGGATAAATGAAAAGATTCAGGAGCTCTAGGGCAAAGTATTTTCCATTTGCAATCTCCTTAATGGATTCTTGTCCAGAAAGACAAGAATTCCCTTCTTCCACAGCGGGGAAGGAAGGAGGGAGGGAGACTTGGCAAGAAACACAGACTCTAGATCAAGCATCTGAGGAGCAGCTCCAGGCCAGGACAGGGGCTGGTAACTGCAGGAGTCACAGGCGATGGCCAGGGCATCTAATCCTCTGAACCCGAAGGTGTGTGAGACAGCAACACACAACTTCCATGAAGGACCAGCACAGTGTGAGAGAAGGGTGACCTGGAGAGAAGGAATGGGCTTTCTTTCCATAGGCAGCTGAGAGGAGCCTGCCTGCCAGGTCTTTTCTGATGCATAATCCCCAATTCCAGAAGGAGCTGGTTTGGTAAGACTGGAAGGGATGTCTGTTCAACCAGTGCTCAGTAACAAAACCTGAAGAAGCAATGTAGTGTCACATCATCCTCTGAAAGTCAGTTTGATAAACAAAAGCTCATTTATTGAGAGCCTAAGTGCTGTGAGATTTCTATACACAATTTCCTGTTGAGTGTTGGTGCATTATTATTATTTCTATTTTGCAGGCCAGAAGACAAGAAATTAAGTGGCTTGTGGTTATGTAGCTGTACATAGCTGAGTTGGGATTTGAACTCATGTCTTTCTGATCCAGAACTCAACCTTGTCTACTTTCCTTCTCATCCTCTTGGGTAGCAGGGTGGGACAATCCAAGAAATGATTCTGAAAAAAGATCATTTTTATGAGTATCTGACGTTTAGGGCCCCTTAATGTTGGGCATAAGGTCATAGCATCCCCTTTGGGCAGGTTAGTTCTCTGGGCTCTGGGCTGGGTAGGCTTGTTGCCCCTTCTCTAGCCAAGGGAGTGAGTTGCTCTTGGGAGCAGCGTAAGTAGAAGCAGATGCATTATGGAAAACAAGGAGTACATGAAAGAGAAGGCCAGGAAAAAAAACTCCACGGCAATCCTACAATCTCCTTACAGAAGCGTGTGAGGGAAGCCTCTTTCCAATCTCCTTAGCATACTGTTTGCAGGAACTAGGAGTAGAAAGGATCTGTGAGAGAACAAAAAACTCTGGTTCCACAGACAGATGTGTACCTGGCAGCTGCAGGAGCACTTTCATGGGGAGACAGAGGACCTGTACCCCACTCCTTGGGCCCTCAAATTTGGGAAGCCCCAGACTTTGCATGGAATTCCATGCCCCCAGAGCTCCAGGCAGGCTCTGAACTCTCTGGAAATGCTCTGAAATCTTTATCATTTGTTGCTCGGATGGATTCCCCAGGACCAGAGACCCCAAGACAGGCCTGTAAGCATGTGACCTGTGCTCCTTCCTGTGTGTGAGGAACCTTGAGAGCCTTGGGAGTGGGTGTCTAGTGGATTGAAGCAGCTTTTCTGCTGTGGCTGGGGACACTTCTCCCTTCTGGGTGCCCCAAAATGCACCAGTTTGGTGAGTCTGTCAGCTCCCAGAAGTCCAGGATGTTGATGCTTATAGTTATTGGCAGTAGATATTCAAGAAACACTTGCTGAGTGAGTGACTGATAAAACTTTAGATTTCATGTAGCTGGTCTTTTAAAAGTGGAAGAATAGAACTGACAGGCTTGCGGGGCTGCCCAGTTCTAGGCAGTGTCTCTGGAGTTGTGCCACCCAAAGGGACAGATCTAACAGCCCATGGTACACTTGATGCTGGCAGTGGTGCAGGTTCAGACTCTATCTTTAGTTCTCAGAAAGCTCTCAGTTCCCAACTCCTGTCTGGGGCTGCCATGCTCACAGAATCCTGAGGCTAACACTGCCTTTATGTTCATTCTGGAAACTGAGACCTGAGTACCCCCTGTGAAGGAAGTTCAGGGCTGCCCACAGTGGGTCCGAGAGGAGACCCACCCTTGGCTCTGCCTGTGTGCCTGTTCCTGCCACCTGGGGCCTTGTGCTTCCACCTCACCTCTTCTCCTGGCTCCCAGCACTGTTCCCAGTGTGTGGCATTTGGGTAATGTTCCTGCGGAGTTTAAGTCTCCCTTCTGGAGAAAAGGGCAAATAGTCTGAAAGCCAGGCTTCCAACAAGGGCCATGTTTCTCTGCCAAAGCCCAGCACCATGCAAGCATGGAAACAGTCCTGGACTCTGAGTTCTGAGGCCAGGGCTCAGTCTTGACACTGCTTCTCACTGGGTGTTGCAGGTCTGTAGGCCTCAGCTCCCCTAAAGGAAGCGGCTGTGATCTGAGGTGTCTTTCTCCATCCTTCGTACCTTGAGCCTGTGCCAAAGTCGGTCGCTACAGCCTTGTTTGTGATGATTTTCCCATCAGTTAACTGGAAATCGACTCGGCCAGAGTTGGGAGCCTAGTTTAATATTTAAAAAGGGCTTACAAAGAAAAGAACCCAGTTAATCCTGAGAGTTTTTTATTTCTATTTATGTAGTGGGTGGAGGTTGTGTTCGCAGCTAATACAATTCTTATAATCTTCCCTGTAAAACCCTTTTGCTATTGCAATTTCTAACTTTAAAGCCTCAAAGCCAGCATAAACTTCCCAGGCTGCCAGTGCCCACTGCTGTGGGATGCATTCAGAATTTTGACAAGGAAGTCACAGTCCTGGGTGAGAGCCAAGGGTTGGCCAGTAAAGCTTCAAGACAAAATGGAGAGGCAGCTGTGAGAATTGTCCAAGGCTGGTTTTTGGTTTTTATTTTGTGGTGCTGGGGGTTGAACCTAGGGCTCAAGCATGGCAGACAAGTGCTCCCTGCACTGAGCTACCTCCACCCTTCTTAAAATTTTTTTTGAGACAGAGTTTCACTGCATCACCCAGGCTGGCCTCAAACTTGTGACTCTCCTGCTTCTCTGTATCTGGATTATAGCATGTGCCACCACATCAGGCCCAACATAGCTTTTTATGGCATAAAATGTTAATACCTAGACTTTGGCCTGAGATGGGCACAGGCTTGATTCTTTATCATTTGGCAAACTAACGGGCTTATTTAAGCCTCAGATTCCTTATCTGTTAAGAAGTAATAATAGTGAGTGCCTCCATTATTGGGCGTTTGTGAGGATACATAAGATAACTAGATAAAGCTCTTAACCTAATGCCCTGCTGGGCATTAGCAGTAAGTGGTCAATAAATATTGACAATTATTATTGTGCTTTATTCTGTCTCTATCCTGCAGAGAGAGATAGTAGGATGTTCCCTTCACTCTTCAGAGCTGATCTCACACATTATTTCTTAAGCATCAGTCCTTTGGAACAAAATCTCTGCTGAAGCCACAGAAATCTTAGATAAAAGTCCCTGTCAGACCCACCCCATGCCACAAGTGAGCTAGGGAAAGGGCTTTTGAGCCTCCTGCCCAAATCCAGGCAGCACTCACAGCGGAGGCTGGACTTACACTCACTGCCTCCCCTTTCAAAAGCCATCTCCTGAAATGGACTAAAGACCCCTGGAGTCTCTTGTGACAGAGTTGTTACATGGGGGGCACCACCCGCAGGCCACTCAGACACTCGCCCTCCTGTCTGGAGCTGGAGGGCTGTAAGCACGAGGCCTGGAAGGGCCCCTGGCTTGCTTGCTCTCCCAGTTCTACACACAGAGGCTGTGCTGGGCCCTCACTGGGTGCTCACCTGGTTCTCCCACGATGTCCTGAGCAAGATGGGTCAGGCCAATGGGAATAACTTCTGGCGTGACTCCTGGATGTCAAGATTAGAGACCCAGACAATCAGTGTTAAAGTATGCGCAGCAGCACAGGGTTAGACTTGCATAGATATTTCTTCTTATAGTTTCTTGGTGTACTTTAAAATTTAATTTATGTTATGTTTACTTTTCTCCATCGCCTAGAACTGGGTCAATTTTTTTTCCTCTGCCCCAAATACCCTTTGATGAAAGCTTCCGAGATACCTGATTTGACAGACTGCCAATTATAAAATAAAGCTAATCAATTCAAGTAATTGAGAAATACTTTTTTTTTCTCCCTTTAACCCCAATGTCCTAAATGTCAGAGGCAAACTGGTGAGTTTGGGGACAGAACGGCATAAGGAACCACTTCTGCATTTTGGATACAGCAGAACAGCAAAAATCAAGATCCAGGTGGGATGGGCAGGGTCGGGGCTGGATCCAGACCAGGCCCTTCTGCCTTCTCCGACGCCCTGAGGCTGGGCTTTGGGGTGAGTATCCAGTTGGCTAAGGTTCTAGGGCAGTCTCAGACCCTGGTTCTTCAAAGTCAGGCTTCCTATATTCTTGGCACTTACTGGAAAAGCCTGCCAGCCTGCTGAATGCTGCCCCGGGCTCCTGAGAGAGGCTGAGTTTGTCACAGCAGTGTGCCATGGCTGTCTCAGGTTCACTCAAGAGAGATGACTGTTTCCATTTTTCAGGAATCCCAGGACTTGATTGTTAAACTGCCACTAAATTTTGAATCACATAAACCTGTAATTAACCTGTGTGAAAAACAAAGGGATTTACTAATATTTAAAACTTATCATTTCCTAAAAATTTTGCCTCATTCTGCTCTGCCCTGTGCTCTGGAGGTTGTTTGTGCCTCCTGCATCTACACAACTGAAGTCCTGGCAGGCGGCTGCACTCCTAGCTCGGTACTCAGGGCCTCCTGTCCTCGTGGAGAACTGGCCGGTTGTCCTGTCCTTCCCAACCCTGGAAGCTGGCAAAGTTGAGAAGTGGGGCTCTTACAACACAACAGCTGCTGGTGAGCACTTCAGTTCCCAGATGGAGGCAGCATCCAACAGTCCACTGGCACAAGCCCTCAGATGGCTCCAAGTCCTGGGCTTTTCTTCACACAACACTGCTGAGTACGGGGGCAGGGGTGTCCAGGCCAGCTCTGCAATCTCCCTTCACTGTTACTGTCACCTAAGAGGATTCGTCTAATCTCATCACGGTATTACATAAATATTTGTTGAGTGCATTTGAGATATATGCATGCTACAGGGTTGTGAAGGCAGCAAGGCGTTTTGTCCTTATCAGTGAGCTTAGCAGCATTAGTAGTGAGAGTTACTATTTAGCAGGACAAGAACTATATTAGAGGTTTCTTCCTCCTCTCCACCCCTTTTATCCCTCCCTCCCTCTGTCCCTTTTCCCGCTTCCTTCGTTTTTTGAGAAACCACAGCTATGTTGTTGTCTAGGCTGGCCTCAAATTTCTAGGTTCCCCTGGCCTTAGTCTCCAAAAGAATAGATTTTAAAAAGCAAATTGTGTCTGGCAGGGAGATTCCCTTTGTCTCTACTGATTCATCACAATGATGGGGAGACCTGAGCCTGTTAGGGAAAGGACCATGCTTGCCCAGAGTTTATGCCTGGAAGCAGGGAGGGAGGCAGGGAAACTCTCCCCAATGTTGTCACAGTGCCCTCTGGTACCCCACAACTCAGTGGATGTCTTTCCTGCAAACCAAACCAAAGCCTCCAGTTACTGCTCAGCATAGGCGCTGGTTCCTGGCCCTTGCCAGTGGTGCCAGCCTCATGGAGAGGTGAACTGACTGCTGATGCTTGAGGGCTTTTCAAAGAGTAACTCTGACAATAGGGGATTTGCGCCTTTCTGGTGACCCTAGAGCCTGAAGCTGGCAAATGCCACTGTATGCCTGTGCCCCTGCCTCATGGCCTTTCAGTCCCGCTCTTCCCGTGCACCTGCCTTTGATGAGCAGAGCCTGGGCAGTCCTCGGCCTCCTTCAGCAGCAGCCAGGCCCTGGTTTGGCTGCACATGGCCTGTCCCTGTGGCTACTGGATCTTGGATGCCACAAAAAAGTCATCACTGGAACCACCAGTCAAATGCAAAAGAATCATGGCACACCATTGCGTATAAACCTTACTTATTTGTAGTCTAAAATGCAGACAAGTTGGTGCTGAACATTGTGCCCCACACTGAGCTTCACTTTCCCTGAGTTCCCTCTCTCTGTATTCTCGAGCTGAGAGATGGTTTCCCTAGCTATAGTCTGGGGCTGCAATGTCTGCAAAGGCTATGTTTTGCAGGCTTTGTCTCCATGCTGGTGCTATTGAGAGCAGTGAAACGTTTATGAATAAGGCCTGGTGACAGGGCCTAGGTCACTGGAGAATGTTTTCAAAGGAGCGCATGTGACCCTGGTCTCTTCCTTGCCCTTCTGCTTCTCTTGCCACATCCTTTCACCATGATGTGTTGTCCTGTCACAGCCCAAAACGTCAAAACAGCAAGTCAACACAAACCTTTTCTCTTCTTATCTCAGACTTTTGTCACAGTAAAGAAAAACTACCATCTTTCAGGAGCAATCTTTTCTTTCAAGACAGCTCTCCTGAAACAGTCACTCTTTAGTGGAAAATTCAATACATTGTCTTCTTATTTGGGATTTTCCTTGCTTGAAAACATGGATTTGCACCCCTACCTCTAGCGTGGTCACTGGAAAGGCAGAAGCCTGAAGATGTGGGGTTGAGAGGAATGAGTACGTGGGGCTCCTTCTGCTGCATCAGTCCTGGACTGGGAGGAAGGGCAGAACCAGGAGCTGAGGGGCAATGGTGCCAGCTGGCAGTGGTAAGAGTTGGTGCCAAACTTATCAATGTCCACACACTTGGACAGTATGACTGTGACAGGTCTTCAGCATGAAACCAAATCAAAGAAAAAGACCATCTTTTCTATGCAATACTTACTATGTGTCACCTAGAATACAGATTTAGTCAATGGTTTAAATAATAGGAAATCTGATTTTAAATGCTTTAGGAATTGATTTAGGAGGATGTTGAGAAGTTACCAACTCCTATCACAGCAGAAATTTCCTCCATGACAACTCAGGAAGGTGATAATTACCTGATGCCCAAACACCTCTGAGAGAGAGCTGTCAACCTCACACAGCAGCTTATTTTTATTTTACTTTATTTTCAAAAAATATCTCATTTCAACAGCCTTCTCCCCACTGACTTAAAATGACTGCTCTCTAGATCTTTGATCCATGCACACGATCTCTGGGAGGAAGCTTGAGCTCACCATCTTCCCATCTCCTGACGACAAGGCCCCAGATCAGTCTTCATCCCATCTATCTCTGTGCGTACAGATGGTCTTTCAATACACGGAGGACATCAAGAAAGAATTCACTTGGTGGTAGACTCCCATTTTATTTATTTTGCAGACTAAACCCAGGGCCTCATGCATAGTAAGCAAGTTCTCTATCAATGAGCTATGCCCTAGCCTAGCAAACTTTTTTTTTTGGTACCGGGGATCGAACTCACGACTGCACATTTGCAAGGACAGGAGTTTATGCTGCTGAGCTAAATCCCCAGCCCACCTAGCAAACTATTTAAAACACAAAATAAAGTATCATTCTCCTAACCCTACTTTTATGCTTTTTTTGAATACACGAGGGTTCACGTTCTGTCTCTCTGGTCTCCACAGTAACATCATAAAAGATCTCTGTTGTAGATGCACTCAGTGGCCGAATACAATGGACAGTGGTTCTGCTCAGTTGTACAACCTTGCAGCCAGAGGCTCCACTTAAGGAAGCTGTGTGACCCCTTGACCATCAGTTCCTGCCTTCTCAGTGTAGAGCCAGGCAATGCCAAGGAGTGAGGCAATGCCCAGGGGCAGCATCCCTGGAAATCTGGGGCACATGGCCTTTTGTGTTGGCCTGCAAGGCCCTGTTCTCCAGTGGTATGTTCTCAGGTTATGGCTAATCCCCTAAAACAAGATGAAGCCTCAAAGTTTAGCCCCATTATGGATATCATTCCTGTACCTGAGACTGCTGTCTTAGAATTGGCATGAATCTTAATGCTTGAAGCCTTTGTAGCTGAAAGGACAGCTCAGCTCTGGATAAGACAGTTCCCTGAATACTAAGCCATCCTGCCTTACCTCTTTTCATGAGGATGGAGAAAACTGTAGAGAGCAGAAACTTCTCAAGACATACCCTTCCCCTTACCTGTGGGCATCCGCCTCTTTCCACTTTAATTAACCAGTGAACCAGCCTCTACCTTTCAAAGGAATCTGAAGGAAGCCACTCTGCCAAGTTCCAACTGAATCCCTGTGACACTCAAGAACATGGGCCAGGCTCTTGTGTAGGTTAAGGAAGTACAAGAGGAATAAAGATTATAGAGAAACAGCCTACCTTTCTTTACAAGCCTTGTTTTGCATCCCTGACATCTCAGATTCAGCTATTACAATGAAGTCCTGTTGTAGAGAGAGCTGGCCTTTTATCACCACTTAAAATCTAATTAATCCATATTGAAGCACAAAGATTACTGTTGTATTTTAGGGTGAGGGGTCATAGAGACCTCTTTGTTCATCCTTGGACTTATAATCATCAAGCATTGGGGATATAATTTTACCAAGCAAATTGGAAGGTAACAGATCAAATCCTTATCGGAAAACCTAACTCATAGTTTTAACAGAGACCTTCGTCCTTTACAGGAAACATTATATTCAAGTGGAACAAAAAGCATTTCAGAGAGCTCAAAGAGTTAATGACCAAAGCTTATATTCCAGGCGGCATAGGACCAAAATCACACTACTGTCAACCACAAGACAGCAGATCCTATAGGGTGGCAGAGTCCTGACATTGTTGCAATGGCTTTAGTCTTTAGAACAGCAATGCAGTCGGTTGGGCTTTCATTATCATTGCTGGGATGGGTTTTATCCATCACTACAACTTATCTGCCACACTGGAAGAACCTCAACCTGGACTTAAATGAAATGGAAAACTGGACCATGGGCCTGTGGAAAACCTGCGTCATCCAGGAAGAGGTGGGGAGGCAATGCAAGGACTTCGATTCCTTCCTGGCTTTGCCGACTGAGCTCAGGGTCTCTCGGATTTTAATGTTCCTGTCAAATGGGCTGGGGTTTCTAGGCCTGCTGGTCTCCGGGCTGAGCCTGGACTGTTTGAGAACTGGACAGAGACTGCAAGATCTCAAGAGGCAACTGCTAATCCTGGGAGGAATCCTGCTCTGGACCTCGGGAATCGTGGCCCTCATTCCAGTCTCTTGGGTTGCTCACATCACAGTGCAGGAGTTCTGGGATGAGACCATCCCAGAGATTGTCCCCAGGTGGGAGTTTGGGGAAGCCCTCTTTCTTGGCTGGTTTTCTGGGATTTCTCTTCTGCTGGGAGGGAGTGTGCTTCACTGTGCAGCCTGCTCAGCCTCAGCTCCTGGAGCTCTGGGCCACTATGCAGTGGCAGAAATAGGACCTCAGTGTTCACACCTGGACAATGGAACAGCAGATCCTCAAGTGTAAGGGCCAGCAAAGCCAGCATTATACTCTGTGTCAGCTGCGTTGATGAAGAGGTCTTTTTTAAGCAACTAAATTTGTGCTGCTTACATTTTCTCACTCAGTAATTATTTTTCTATACAGATTCTTGCCTCCTAAGTGTGGAGAACAATGAAGGGAAATTTTATGTCTAAAAGGAAACTTTATGGTGAGCATTATATAGGTATGAATGACAAAGTGTTACTGATCTGGTTATGTAGATCAACATGTAGTGGCTGTTTAATATCTTCAGGCTGGAGCTTTACTGCATTAATTTTATATTGTGAAGTGTTGTTACTTTTGTTGGTAGCTACAAATGAATAGTTTCTGTTCTCTAAAAGACAATAATAACTATCTGTTGTACATTTAATAAAACTACATGGTAAGCGAATCCCAAAATGTCATTTCCACAACAATGACTTTGCTCTTCTTTGGACAGAAGAGGCTTGTGTCTAGAAACTCCTTGGCCTCCTGTTTAATTTTATGGAGCAGAAGATCTTCTGTACATTGTGATGCTCTTTAGTTTTTAAATAATGACAAATCTCTTTAAACTTTCCTAAAAATCTCCCTACTTAAAAAGTTCCAAAGATATCTTTCTTGACATCCAGGCATTGTTACTTGCCAGAATGAAAGCTCTCCTATTCAATAAAAAATTAATATATAGAATATATATTTTAGTTTTTAACAAATGTTAATTCTAACCTACGAAGTCCTATTGCTTAATTTCCTCACAACACAGAAAGCATATTTCAGCACAGGAATAAAAAGAGTTTATGCACATGTGAATGAATTTAACAGAAAGGCATGCAGATAAATGGGCTTGATATTTAGTTCAGTATTGTTTCATATGCTATGTGGTATAGGTATCCAAGGAGATTTTTAAAAACACGCCTGACAGAAGGTCTAGAAAGATTTGTGATAAGATTGATTTATTTGGTTAAGAAATACTTTTCTTGAACCTATTTTTAAAAAAGGGTAACACCAGAATTATCATAACAAAATGCATTGAAATCTGAGAACTATAACAAGATGAAAATCTGACAGGTACAATTAGTATGACATAAAGCAGTAGGAGGTGAACCAAACCTTCAATTAAACATTTTGGCATTTACACTTCTGAATTTTGTGACTTGTTAAAAAGGCTGGGAACAACACGAAAGCCATTTATAGCTTAACAATGAAAGGGGATTAGTACTACTTGATTTTATTTCACTGACAAAGTGCCTTCTACAAAATCCAGCCCATAGGACACGAACACAATCCTGGCCACACCTTGGCATTACTGGTTTGCAGCATTACTTCCTATCCATTTCTGAAACCATTCCTACATGGGCTCAAACAATAGCAACTCTGGCAAGAATCCTCCTACACACACAGTGAAAAAATATCTCAGCTCCGCAAGTAATTAATCAAGTGTCACACTTCTTTTCGTAACACCTGAAGGGCAGCAGTCAGGTTGGCTAAAGCTTGAAGGACTCTCTAATGGCTTTAGTCTTTAGAACAGCAATGCAATCGGTTGGGCTTTTATCATCTCTGTTGGGATGGGTTTTATCCTGCCTTACAAACTACCTGCCACACTGGAAGAACCTCAACCTGGACTTAAATGAAATGGAAAACTGGACCATGGGCCTGTGGAAAACCTGCGTCATCCAGGAAGAGGTGGGGAGGCAATGCAAGGACTTCGATTCCTTCCTGGCTTTGCCGACTGAGCTCAGGGTCTCTCGGATTTTAATGTTCCTGTCAAATGGGCTGGGGTTTCTAGGCCTGCTGGTCTCCGGGCTGAGCCTGGACTGTTTGAGAACTGGACAGAGACTGCAAGATCTCAAGAGGCAACTGCTAATCCTGGGAGGAATCCTGCTCTGGACCTCGGGAATCGTGGCCCTCATTCCAGTCTCTTGGGTTGCTCACATCACAGTGCAGGAGTTCTGGGATGAGACCATCCCAGAGATTGTCCCCAGGTGGGAGTTTGGGGAAGCCCTCTTTCTTGGCTGGTTTTCTGGGATTTCTCTTCTGCTGGGAGGGAGTGTGCTTCACTGTGCAGCCTGCTCAGCCTCAGCTCCTGGAGCTCTGGGCCACTATGCAGTGGCAGAAATACACGATCACTGCCAACACCTGGAAATGAAACACACCAACCTGGAACACTAAGCCAGTGGGATCAGCAGAGTCCGCCCTTCAGGAGAAGCTTGCTCAGCAATGGATTTGGTAGGAGCTTCCGCTACATAGTCATTCACTGTGCTTTCAATTTTCTCAAATATCTTTTGTTTTTCTTGTGGCTGTTAGGTCCTTAAAAAAAAAAGTTTCTTTCTAAGCCTGGTAAATGACTTTTATTTTCTACCTGGAGACCAAAACCAATTAAGAGCTAACAGTAATCACATTCATTACTGTACATGGCTGGTTTTTTATTTTTTTATTTTTTTTTCATTTTAAAATAGACAGTGATTGCACAGAACTGGCAAATAAAACATTATATTAGTACTTATATATCTTTGAAGCAATTATTCATGTGGAAATGAATCATCCTAGCAATCAGAGACGTTCTCCTAATCATTTGCTTTTTTCAGCTAGTTAAGACAACTGACTATAATCAGAGTAATGTCGCGCTGCATATTTATTTGAAATGATGACACTTGAGTACACTAAACACAACTGCTGGTTCATCAAAGGCATTAGCACTGTGAGACAAGGAGCAAATTATCTCAATTAGAGGCCTCAGTGCCTCCACAGAACCACATTCACAGCCTTTAAACAGAGAAGGAAAATTTCATGTTTTAGAATCATGTAGAATTTGCCATATAGATGTGCTTCTGTGTCCTGTGCTCAGCAGTTCACGGCCAACCTTCCTGCCTGTCCCCCTGGCTCTGAGCAACCCCAGGGGGCATGTTAAGTCCAGGATGGTACAGTGGGCAGAGGGCCTCTTAAGGACAGCCACCTCTTCCCAAAGCACTACCAGCTTAGGTGGCACAACAGCAGGTCTTCACACGGGAGCCCTTCATCTCCCTTGCACAATGAAAATACTTCATCTTTTTATCGGCAATATATATAATCTGAACAAGAAGGATTCATGACAAACTTCTGGCTTGAGGAACTCTTCGTGGAACGCTTTATATTTGCTTGGTACATGGTTCAAACAAACTTTTGTGCTTGTGTCAACAAAGGAAATTAACTAAACAATAAGCAACACTGAAATAAAGTATTAGGCAATATGTATCTTTGTTTTTAAAAAAGCCATTTAGTTTTTTGTTCCATCTACAAACACATGGAAAGTGCAGAAACTTAATCTATGTGATGTATAATTGCCTACTTTTACAAACAAGACAAATTAAAACAGAAACACAGAATTTAACCTGATTAAATATTTAGTTCAGTCCTGAGCTTTTGATATTTAATACAATACAAAGTCATAACACAAAAAAGATTCTAAATTTTTTTAATTTGCATGGTACAGAGATTCAACTAAACTTTGTTCATTTGGCTAGTAATATTCTTTTTGTACCTGTAATACTTAAGATTCTGATATACAAAACTGTAATAACATACTGATAATTCAAAGTTGAGAACTAATTATTACATTCTTTTTACCCTGTGCAGAATAAATTCTACCTCTTCAAAATAGTATTTATAATATTAAAATTCATATTTGTCCACGTAATTTTGTGATCAAGTTAGTAAAATGTCTCATCACTGTGAATCATTTGGGTTAGTATAAATATGATGGGTTATTAAAACTGCCTATAAATAACACTATTGCTGATTTTTAAAGTGTGGAAATAAGTAATAAAGTATCAAAATAAATTTGCCTTTCATGTTAGAAATGAGAAAATTTTATAAAATAAAACCCAAAGCTTCTTGGTCACAATTGTTAACTACCAGACAGAGACAGATTTTTTTCTTTAATACTCATCTGAAACTTTTTGTATTACAAAAAGTTAACAGTTAATCTCATGAAGATTTATAAAGTTGTAAATACTCCAATATAACTTCTTCTATGTCAAACATTTAAAATGGCCAGAAACAAACTATATATTAACAGAACATAAATAAGACTGTAAATAAATAAATGAAGAAAATAAAATTGTACGGTAGAATCACACACAAATCTATAAACATTTTCATGTTTATAGACTAAGAAGCTGAAAACAGCTGACCTTCATTTAACTCTACATTAAATAAACTTGTCTTTCACATTTAATCTCAACAAGGAAGAATGGTATTCTTTTTCTAGTTTTCCTTAGTCATCCAACAGAACAAACTGGGCAGCTGTGAAGGACTAGATTCAATCGATCACTAGGCTGACTTTTGTTCAAAGCAGGGTCACGTCCAGTTATGTTTTCAAAGAAATTTGCATGTTATGGTAAAACATTTAGAAAAAAATTGAAACTATAGGCTCAGAAACTGCTTAATTTGAACTCCTCTTCTGAGAAAATAAATTTCTAATTATGTATAAGTAGTTTTAAGAAAATAAAAATTATTGCAAATGAGGCTTCAAGCAAAAGGAAGAGCGTTTTATTCTTTAAGGGATTCATCCTTTTAAGATAATTTATCTCTAAAGGAACTGATTTAGTTTGCTATATAAGATGGCTAACTCAAAACTACACTTTCCAGTACACTGCACTAATAACGGTTTAAATGGCCTAAATTTTAAGTATTTTAAAAACAGTACTTATGCTGGCAAAGCTATACTTAGGAATTAACTTTTTAAAGAGGTGCCCACATTGGATATGCTAAAATTTTAAATTGTAGGACCTAACACTTTTGTCAGTTATCTTTGAATTCATTCATCCAGGACAGTTTTTTCTTTTCTTCTTCTTAAGTAAATGATTATCCTATTATTCCAAATTAACAATACTCCCAGACACACTCTTTCCTTTGCTTCCCAATGATTTAACATCAATTATAGATAGAATCCCCTTAAACTGAGAGCTGCAACATAATTTCTAGTAGATGTCAGAAGACTGTTAGATAAACTTTTTTTTTCTTTTGGCAACTTTGAATCACTTAAGATGCAGCCTTTCCTCTGTTCTTGGCATCGCCAATGCATGTGGTTATATTTCCCTCTGCATCACTAGAACTGTCTGTACTCAGAGCCCAGGGTGGCACATGCTTCTCCTTGGCATCACCCTCAGACCCAGGAAGAGGAAACCCTGGTGAAGGCCAGAAACTCACCTGAAAACTCTTGCAAATTCTGGTCAGGTTAGAAGCAGCAGTTGAGCTGGGTGTGGTGGCACATGCCTACAATCCCAGCACTCGAGAGGCTAAGGCAGGAGGACTGCTGTGAGTTTGATACCAGCCTGGGGTACAGCATGGCCAACCTGAACTGCATAGTGAGACCCTGTCTCAAAAAAAAAAAAAAAAAAAAAAAAAAAAAAAAAAAAAAGCAGCAGGAGCCGCTTGGTTGATGCATTTGCTGAGTGTGTCTTAAGACAACTGTATTCTCACTCTGTCCTCACCCTCAATGCTAAGAGTTATAAGCTCCATTGTGTAGTCAGGGGCACTGCTCTTTTGTGTTCTTACACTGTTGTACTCAGCATTTTTTACTTTGCTTTCTCTAAAAAACTATTTTAAGAAAAAAGGTATCCTAACAAAGGTAACAGGAACGAACAGAGCACCATTTCAGGCGGCCTTGGAGCTGTGCACTCACACCTGCACCAGGTTCACCTTCCAAGGAAAGAACTGCTTTTACTTCAGAAACACTACACAACGTTGAGCCCTTCACAGTCTGCTCACAGAAAACAAAGAGAAAGCCAAGACCACCTTCTGCTGAGCCCAGCTCAACCACGAAACTCCCAAACACCAGTGCTGCCTCAATCCACTGTATGCAGTAAGGGCCACTGGCAGCACACACACGCGCACGCACACCCCCTCCACACACACACTTGGTGTACCAGCTTATCCCATTTTTGATATCTAATTTTCTTCTTTAAACATACAGGATATTACACAAAAGGTAGGTACTTTTACAAACTGACATCTGGTTAAAAATCTGGTGTGAAATAAAGTTCTTTAAGAGCTGACAATTATGTTACAAAAAACAAAATAAAACAAAAACAAAGCAAATGGTCAGTCTACTGCCCTCCCTACGAATGTGAACAGGTGGAAGCAATGTGTCCACTGTGGGGTCACACGTCGTCAGCCGGTAGAGAAGGGATGCTGATCTTCGCTCGGGTGAAGTAGGCAATCTTCTCCCTAAGGTGGAGGTGAAAAACCAGCTTCAATGCGATACTGTGAACACTGTGAGCACCAACACAGCCCCAGCCCCTCCAGCAGTATCCCCTCAGCAGGGCGGGGTATCTTTTCCTCAGACAGAACTCCACTCAGAATCTGGTCAGCTTTTCCTTTCGGGATGGCACATGAGCTGCTGCCCTGCTCCCCCTGTAAATCACCTGCAGATCTGGCTGGGGAGGGCCCTTCGAGGGTTTCCAAAAACAGGGGCAGTTTTATTCCCCCAGGGGTTTGTATTGATGCTTCTAAACCAGGTGGCAGAGGATTCAAAAGGGTCAAAGATCTGCATGGAAACTTCTCAGCAATCCCAGAGATAAACCCATGATATCAGGGAAATTCTTTAAGTTAGCATCATGCTAAGTCAGGAACCACCTGGCAAGTGCCATGGCTCAAACACAGAAGAAGGGGACGATTTGACTGTCTTAAAGGGGAAAACTGCCCTGCATCCCAAAGCAGGGATAAGAATTCACTTAAAGGGAGAAGCTGGGGCAGAATGGTTGTCACATTTGGAGGGTACTACAAAAAATAAGATTTTAGGGTTGTACAGTTACTAAAGATGAGAACAGTCTTCCTCTCTTTTTAAAAAACCTCCCATCATACCCAGCATTCAGTCAACACGGATGAACCAAGGGCATATTCCAGATATGAGACCAGCAGAGGATGTTCTGGAGGCTAAGCAAAGGTAGAGGAGAAAACGAAGAGTGAAAAAGCTGAGCACACTGGGACAAGAGGGCAAAGTGTCCTTTGACTGGTTCAGTTTCACAAGAGATGAAGATTTAAAAAGGTGAGTCTGGGCATGCTGCTGGGGGAGGCCTTAAGGTGCTCTTAAAGGTGTATAAAAATGCCTATGCTGGGGCTGGGGATTTAGCTCAGCGGCATAAGTGCCTGCCTTGCAAGTGTGCGGTCATGAGTTCGATCCCTGGTACTGATAAAAAATGAAAAAGACAAAAAAAAAAATGCCTATGTTGTCAGTGCCTGTATCTGAGGTAATATGAAGTTCATGATTTCTAACTTCTTTTGAAAAATCAGAAGGCCAGGAAATACGGGGCTCATAGTTCTAGATAAAACAAGCTGCTGGGATGCGGTTGCCCCTGAGTGCCAGGCAGCATGGCCCACGCCCCACCCTCCCCAGTCTCTCTCCACCTGTCAGGTGCCACCCCTGCCAGTGCCACATACTTCCAGGACAATGTATCTTATCCTGGCACATCATGCTCATTCTTATCACCTGCCTGGTGGTATAAATGTATTTGTTTCTTAAGAAAAGGCAGGATTGTTTACTCAGTCTTTGTTTTGGTTTCAGTAACAACTGGGAGTTGTAAGATTTTCCACACTAGACAATGCTGCTTAATCCTGACATAACCAAGGACATAGAGATTGCTATCATCATGCCATACTTCTAAACACCCAAGTAACAATAGTTCCCAAAAGTTACGGAAATGGTGCTCTAGCAGAATGGAGATAGGAAAAACGTAACTCTTTATTATCAAATGTCATGTGAAAAACTAGAAACATCACCTACCATGCCTCAGCTTCCCTTCCTTCTACTTCTGGACTCAAGCTGCCCAGTCCTGCAGTTACCTCCAGTGTTGCCTTCTACCCTTGCCCTCCCCCTGGCACCAAGTACCATTATAGACAACTAAAGTAGGTAGAAATATTACAGGCAGCCAGATGGGGCTACGCCCTCAAGACAGTCAGTGCAGAGAACAAAAGCACATTCAGCTGTGGCTGGAGGTGCATCATTGAAGGCCAGGCATCAAATACAGAATGACAAGGCCTACTTGCCTCCCCAAGGGGTAAGTGATAGACTTTAATTAGTATCACCTGGTCCAATAAAGTCTAGATAGACACCAGTCACCCAAGTGGGTGACCAGGATCTGACTCACCAGGACCTGACCCATCTCTCCCCAAAAGACCCTTGTTCTTTCCATGTATGTTTGCTATGTGACCGGCTTCCCCACTGGATCAGTATTACCTAGGCAGCTGTATTTGCAATCTACTAGTTTATCGCAGTTTTGCCCCATGCTGGACCCACCTCATGATCTTGCTCTAGAATACTGCCTTCTTACATCATCTTGGCTGTTAGTCCCAAAATTGATAGTGCCCAGCAGGCTTCCTTCCCTGAGCACCTCTTCCCATTTTCTGGCCCGTCTGTACTGGTGAAACCACCATATTGCTACAGAAGACTCCCAGACCTTAATCCTGGCTTGAGGTTTTGATTTTCACTTATGTATCAGCCATAATTACCTGTGCTGTGCTACTGCAATAGGTAACCTGCTAAGTGCAAAAGCAGGACCTGATAGCCTCTTTTTTCTGGATTCTCAGTCTCACGTCCTGGCCCTGTGAAGTAACACCCCTCCCTCCACTGGCCCCCAGTAAATTCACGGTCTCCTCTCACCAGTTTCTCCCTGGTCCTCTCTCCACAATGCCTCAAATACCTGCTCACACAAACTTGATCCCTATCACTGACGTTGGTGTTTGGAAACCTCCCTAGCTCTTTCACCATCCAGAACCACAGCACAAACCTTCGGCACAGCATCTGAGGCCAACTCTACTTGACAGGTCCACCCTGCTGGCAGCTTCACTGGCTCACAGTGGACTTGGCATTGACTTGGCTCCACTCAAACTCACCAGCCCTACAGCCTGAAGAACTCTCTATGCCCATGGTCTCCACAATAGGTTCAGATGCCGCTTCTCTACTATGTCCCTTCTAGTGTCTGCAGCCTACCTGTGCATAGATGGAGGTCCCTCCTGCTGCTCTCACAGGCCCCTATTTATCCCTGTATTAGCTTTTGCCACATGGTGTCACATGATCTGGTTGTGTGCCTGTATCCCTTGCCTCTCTGTTCTGCAGGGCCTACTGCAGTGTAAGGCTTCAGGAGTCTAGAGTGAGTAAACAGCAAAACCCCAAACGTCTATGGCTTTCCTGGTCTTCTACAAAATACCTTGGGTCGTGCTAAGGAGAGGTGCAAAGGGTACTGACAGCTGGGGATGCTGTCTTCTGGAGGAGCCAGGTTGTCGTCATGGCTGTAACTCAGCCATCACGTAACCTCAGAAAGAGGCAAACACACAACTGTATATTCACAATGGGGAATACATCTGGTATTAACTTGCACTGTACTCTGAGGGGAATTCCTGCAGAATTGCAGCAGAGCTGTGCCACACTGGGCCACTTACCTGAAGGACTGCACCTGCTGAGGCACCTTTCGGCTCTGCTCCCGGAGCCGGCACACGTCCTTGGAGACCTGCCTCATCAACTTCTCGGCATTCAAGTCTTGCTTCTGCTCTTCTTTTGTCTGTTCAGCCTGTGAAGAAAAAAAGAACACAAGAAACCCAGAGAATATTAATTAGAGGTCCTTGAAGGCTTGGAGAAGTGGGATGGAAGCCAGGCAGGTAAGCTAGGCAGCCAATGGTATCCTTTTTCACCCGTGAGGGAATCACATCTGCCCACTCATCTCACACGGACGGGACTGACACAGGGGCAAGACTGACTGTACTTAACTTCTCCATCTGCAATACACAGACTGTTTTATCCCATCTGGAAAATGTAAGAACCCTCAGGAAAGAAGCTGCAAACTTCAAGTGCTGTTTCTGAGAAATACCAGTTAACATTGATGGTGAACACATTTTTAACTTCTTCTTCATTGTTCCAATCCTTTTTCTAGGTTGGCTGCTTTAAATAAACTGCTTATTTGAGTGAGGCGTGGTGAGCATTCCTATAATCCCTGCACTTTGGGAGGCTGAGGCAGGAGTATGAAGCCAGCCTGTGCAACTTAATCACTTGGCAAAGACCTTGTCTCAAAATAAAAAATATGGGCTGGAGATATAGCTCAGTGCAGAGACTCAGGATTTAATTCTCAGTATCACAAAACAAAAACAAATAGACAAAAACTGCTTATTGAGTGGCACTTATCCACCAATGAACTGCACCTGTGAGTACACACTTCAAAGCTCTTTACAACTGGAACACACCCATGAAATGTGCACAGGCTGAAATAACAGAAAAGACATTCCAGGACTCTGCCCCATGTCACCCTTCTGACCTGCACCCCGAGCATTAGCAGCATTTTGATTTCTCACTCTACAGGCTAGTCTTCCTACTGTGTTCTTTGAAAGCATCAAATGGTACAGCAGGCACTAATTAGGGCTTGACTCCTTTTGCGTCTAAGAATTATATACACTGATGCATGGAGACGCAGCTCAGTTTTTCACTGCCATATAACATTGCACTGCATGACTCCACCATGCTATTTGTGTTACTGTTGACGGACACCTAGATGTTTTACATGAATACATTTTTAAAATAAAAATAAATAATACTATATTTCAAGCTTCCATTTCATTTCATTTCATTTCACTCAGTCACCCAATCAAATATTTGTTGACTGCCTTCTAAGATAAGGTGGTGAAAGGCAAAATCTCTAGAGCTGCATTATCTAAATTCGAATTCCCTTTCTATAACTTTATAGCTACTGGGGTTTGGGCATGTTGCTTGACCCTTCTTCCTTTGTAAACTGAGAATACTTTAAAGGGTTGTGATGTTTAAATGAGTCAATATATGTAAAGCATTTACAGCAGCATTCAAGATATCATTCAATGTATTATTCCAATGTTTGGCTATCACTGTTACAATTCTTACTCTACGCTAAGTAACCAGGAGTTAGGAAAACAGTGTAAATAAGACAGATGAAGACTACTTGGGGAGAAAATAGCAAAGATTAGAAACTTTAATATTGGTTTAAATAGTGAGATTAACAATACATTGTTAACATTTTCTCAGGTTAAGTTTTTTTTTTTGCGGTGTTGGAGATCAAACCCCTGGCGTCATGCATGCAAGGCAAATGTTCTACCACTGAGCTAGTCCATCCCCAGTCCAATATTTCATGAGGCTGACATAAACGGTATTGTGTTTTTAATTTCAAATTCTACTTGTGTACTGATGGCATATGGAGAAGCACTTAACTTGTACATTAACCTTATATCCTGCAAATCTGCTGTAATCAGTTATTAATTCTGAGAGGGTTTTTTTTTTTTTTGGTAGAAGTGATTCTTTTAGATTTTATATATAGACAATCACATCACCTATGAAAAAAATTTTAACTTTCTTCCCAGACTATGTATCTTTTCTTGCACTATTGTTTCAGCGGGGGCTTCCTGTGTTCCCGGAGGCTCCATGTGCTTTGACTGGTACTCTGTTTCTCTCACTCCAAATAGCAGAAACCACTCATTGTTATCCCTATCATAATGGCCTGTGACCTGATCAAGTAAAATCTGCTTCACAGGACCACTCTGGCATACTTACTTAGCAATGCTCATTTTCACAAGGATTACAGATTCTTTTCAAGGAGCTCTGGGCTCCCTGTCTCTTCTTCACAGAACCTTCATTTACAGACTTGCCTTGCCTACTGTCTCCTGCCAGCACAGAGCAGAAGGGCTTCCAAGGCAGGTACCTGTATGCCCTCCTCAGAGTCCCCAAGGCCCCTATAGGCAGCACATAGTAGGTGCTCAGTGCATTTGTGCTGAAGAAGTAAACGGGTGGTCTGTGAAAAAGTGGGCTTTTAGATGGCCTTTCAATTTAAAAGGCATTCAAAAGGCAAATGATAAAACAGTAACTCAAATAACAGGCACATAGGGTTTTCAAGGGGAAAAAGATAAGGAACACAATAGGTAATATGAAGAATAAACACAAATGTGAAATGAACAAGAAAGATCATTCACTCTCACAATAAACAGTGATCCCTTTCTTACCACGGGGTTGTACCTACCTGGCTGTAAAAACCTGCAACAGTGTTTACACTATAGCCTTTGCACTAAGCTACATCCCCAAATCTTCTTCACTTTGAGACAAGGTCCTGCTAAGTTACTAAGTTGCCCAGGCTGGGCTCAAACTTTAGAGCCTCTTGCCTTAGCCTCCCAGTGTGCTGGAATTACAGTGTGCCACAGTATGGTTACAAGGGACAGCAGGCACACACCTAACCCGTAACTTTCTAAAGCAGTGAGGGAACTGTGCTCTCTGCTCCCCAGAGTGAAGCATCCTGAGCCACACTTGTGACCCTGACTAAGCCGCAGAGGTGTGGGTATGGGTGGGTTGGGGGAGCACTACTGATTAGAGTCAGAGGCTGGGGAGAAAGCTTCTCTGGGAGAACTCCTCCAGCACTGGTCAGCTCTTTCTCTGAGGCCTCATAAATGTGGCACTGCCAAGTGCAGACCACTGGTCATGATGGTGACAGCTAGAGTGCTCAAGGAAATGGTCAGATATTGGTATCTGTTCGCTGCTTGTTGCAGTTAGAGCAAGTGTGATCAACTCAGCCCAGAAGTAAACTGGTAGGCACAGAGATGTAAAAAGACTAGCTCTGCTTAGGGGTGGAAACTTGTAGACTGTAAGTTGATGGAGACTCTCATAATTGGGATCCTTCTGGACCTCAGCAGCCTTCTGTGGTAATTTAAGCAGTTTAAGACCAGTGCCAGCAACAAGAGACTGAAAGATGTTGTCTTCCCATCTATGCCCAGTTTCAGAAACCCTCAAGGCCAGAAAGTCAAGGAATGGTGCTCTTGAGCTTAAAAGTCATGACAAAGACAAGGATCTTTTGTAAAAGGAAGGAGACCAAGAGGTACAGGGAGTGGAAGGGGATAAGAAAAGAATTAAGATGTGTTATATATGTACATGTACCTACAGGGAATGCCATCATTATGTACTGTAAACCTGCACTAATAAAAAAATCTTTAACCACGGTTCATAGTCAAATCAATACTAACAATTTTTCCATTAAGAATTTAGTAACTTAATATTTTGATTTCTCCATAGAATGGTAGAAGTCATTTCTCTGTGTGTACTAAACCAATAGTTTCTGTGGGAAAACGTGCAAAGATAAGTATAAAAATTATTATAAGTGAAAATTTAGGAGATTATCATTAGTAGGATAGTTAAGTAATTGTAATATATTTATACAGGGTCTGTACATTTATTTATATATTATTTATTAAAAATAATAAATTACAAAAATATTTATTCATAATGAAATGTTGTTCATCATCTATTCCAAGAATTAAATGTGGGAAAAGAAAAACATCTTTGATGATCCCATTTTTGTGAATCTCTTCCAAATAACATGAATCTGTAACACACATGGGCATAAAAAGGGTGACAGGAATATGGGCAACTGTCAACACTGGTCATTTTTGGAGACTGGAATTGCATGGGGAACTTACATTTTTTGCTTTATATAGTTCTGCATTATTTGAATTTATTACAATAGGCAGGTGTTACTTAAATTTCAAACTTAAAAATTATTTAGAAAAAGTGCATCAAATTTATTTTAAAACTAAAAATAAACATCTTTTAGGAAAGATGAGATTTTCAAATTATTGATTCATATACAAGTTTATATAGGATTACCACTTTATGGAATTCTAAGGCTCCTACAATGGGCCATTTCTGGTACTTTGCTAATAATCACTCTCTGCAATAACTTCTGATGTTTTCATCACAAAGATTCCTTTTCCAGATTTTTCTACTCTTCTCCCTTTACCTCTCCTTTGGAAAGGTTTTGTCTATAAAAATAGCTGTATTTTTTAAGCAACAATTCTCTCTGGATTATGTTGTAATTGATGGGATCATTACTCCCAGAGCTTGTGCATTTATGTAATTCAAGTTCAGAGGGGACAACTGTGATATTTTAATTACTTGGTGAAGTCTTATCTTTAATAAATGGATGACTCTTCATTAGGTCCCAGATAAGGAAGTACTGGCTTGGTACATTACACTTCTAATGCACTGTAGTACATCAAATTACTACATTAGTAATTACACTAAGATATTGCTGCTATTCAAATTCTTGGTAAATTACCACAAAAATAAATCAATCTTAAAACACTCATTTTCTGTGTGACTCAAACAAAAGAGATCAAGAGAAACCAGAGAAGAAACATAAATGCAGAATCATATGCAAATAAAAACAAGTGATTCTGTTTTCTTACCCAAAATTTTATTTTATTAGGACGGAAACACAACAGGCTCTTAGGATCCAGTACTCAGTCTTCTGTTGCGTTCCGTATAAATGGAATGTAGAGATTTCTCTTATCCTTTGTAAACCACTATTACAATAGTTCTTCTAAATAGCCTAATGGGAGCTGACATTTTTAACTACCAGCATTTTTTGTTTGTTCTTTTTGAGACAGGGTCTCACTATGAGGTTCAGACGGGCCTTGAGCTCACTTTGTAGCCCAGGCTGCTCTTGAATTCCCAATGATTCTCCTGCCTCAGTCCCCCAAGTGCTGGGATTACAGGCTGTGACACCATGTTCAGCAACTACCAGTAATTTTGTGATAATTATAAAGTTGTTTTGAAACTTGGAAGTATTTTGGACAATATAAGACTGACCACAGAACACACAAAAATATTCCCTTCCTGAAAAATAAGAATATACTTCACAAAAGATGATGTCCCTGTATTTATAGCTTGACCATGTTAGTTTCTGGTTGCTGTGACAAAATCCTAAGAAAATCAACTTAAAAGAGGAAAGGTTTATTCTGGCTCATAGTTTCAGAGGTTTCCGTTTTTGGTCACCTGGCTCTGATCTTTGGAGCCTGTGATGAACTTCAAAGAAAATCACAATAGTGAGATGCGGTGGAGTAGAGCTGCTTACCTCACAGACCCCGGAAGCAGAAAGAGCAGGGGCCAGGTCCCATCAACACACCAAACCTAACTTCTTCCCACTAGACCTGGTCTCCTGAAGTTTCCACATTTCCCAATAGCGCCATCAGGTGGGACCAAGCCTTCAACACATGAGCCTTTGGGGGACATTCCAGATCCAAACTGCAACACATACCTTTACCTTTCATTAAAATTCTAGGGGACAAAATATATTTCAGAGTTTTTATCAGCTATTAATCAGCAGTAATCAATTTTTTAGTTAGATGTCAATGCTGTCTTTCATTGTAATCATTAAGACCAATTTTGTTAAACAGGGTGTATTAATATCTTTGACATAATTTTTCAGCAGATTCTAACTTCCACAAGTGTCAACATCAGTATTATTTTTAAGCTTTTAAAAGTCTAGCACTACAAAACTTTGGCATTTTGATAGGGATATACTCAGAGGAAGAAACAGAAAGTTCTGTTTTGTAAATAACACAGGCTCCAAAGACACCTTCCCCTCACACTCCAGCAAGTCTTGCTAAGCTGCCTGGATCATAAGAACTGGAAGCTACTTCTGATGGCCCCAGACTCCAGGAGCGGGTGATTAACCTCCAGTTTACATGATGGGAGCCTGACCTGCAGAAAGGTCCAGTGATTTACTTAGTTGCACTGAGAAACTTAATGGAATAAGGAACACAATTCAGTCTTAATTTACAGCTCTCAGCTTCTTGCTCTGCTTCCTAAGGGGGCTGTACAATACACGAGGACACTAACTAAGATTCAATTTTTATGGCAAGCTACAAAAGAGGCTTTCACCACAAAGGAAGGAGGTTATAGAGTGTGACCCTGAGACCTGACAGCTTTCCCTGACAAGAGAGGAACATCCGAAATCTGCTACTGGCTTCAGTTTACTGCTTTTCTGGGAGCTGTATTTTTATGGCAATTGGCAGCCTCTTTGCTCATCATTAGGCACTTTATGATCATCCTGCTGGAAATCTCACAAATCCCCAGCACTGTGGGGAAATGGTAAAATGAAAGGGCAGTGTGTGAGTGAATGTGTATGCTGGTGTGCCTCATGTATATTAACAAGTAGATGTGGAAGTGAAAAGGAAAGTCACTGGTAGGGGTGGCACCTGACAGGTGGAGAGAGACTGGGGAGAGTGGGGCGTGGGCCATGCTGCCTGGCACTCAGGTATCACTCCCTATGTTGCATTTATCTACTCCTAGTAAGTAAAGATAAAATCTTTTGATCAAGAGGTGGGCAAGAGGCAAGCAAAACTACAACAGGAAAAATCCATGGCTGATAAACCAGATCTGCAGCTTTTTTTTTTTTTTTTTTTTTTTTGTCTTTATCGGTACCAGGGATCGAACTCACAACTGTCTGCTTACAAGGCAAGTGCTTATGCCGCTGAGCTAAATCCCCAGGCTCGAGATCTGCAGCTTTAATGAGGCCCAGGTGATCTTTACCAAGGTTAGAATGACCATCTACTACAGGTACTATAGAACAGAAAGAAGCTAAGGTAGCATCACATTCCCTTGGGAATTTACCCCTAGCCCGGGCACCATGGAGGCTGAAGAGGAAGTCTTTGCATTATGAGGCTTCTGTTTTGCTTTTTACAGGAAAAACTTCTGCTTAAATTTTTATACTAAGAAGTTATTGGGCTTTATAGACTTTTCACATTCCATCTGTTTGTAGTAAGTGCAAATCTAAGGGTTTCCTTAGTGTAGAAGAAAAACAAAAGTCATCCAAAAAAACCCTGAATCTTGAATCGGCTATCAACAATAGCCAAAATCTTACCAGAATCCTACAATGAAACACAGTTTAAAAGCACAGGAAAAGTATATTTATGATGCTTTTACTTTTGAAAGAATGCCTTAATCTTGTTTTTTAATCAGTATTAGAAATAATGATTGGGTATGTCCAAGTCTTAACTTTATTTTGTGGGAAAATGTCTAACTGTGGGGACAAGGAAGAAGTCTTCCACGCTAGCCAGCCACCACACCTCTCACTGTCATACTACCCTTTCAAAGAGCATCTCGCTAGCAACCTGCAGTGGCACCCACTATTCAGGCTTTTAAGGCTCTCTGCAATTTTGCCCCAGTCTGTGTTATCTCCAACCAGGGAGGAAGACACAGAATAGGTACTAGGGATACAAGAATCTATACATGAAGATATATTTCCTATTTATTCCTATGAGTTTCCAATCTTCATTTCTGACACTGAAGTTCATAATCTGTCCAGTGTTAATTTCTATACATTAGGCAGGGAGCTAATGGCATCTTTTTCCATAATAATCTTTTCTTCCAGCTTCTTTGGCTGTGGTGCTAGGGATGGAACGCGGAGCCTCACATATGATAAACAAGTGCTCTACCACTGAGCTGCGGGCCAACCCATTCCAGCTCTTTATTCAATGGCTCCTTCCTTGCCACTGGCTGACATGACCTGCATACTGAGATGCTCTACATGTATGTGCATTGGCTTCTGGGCTATGTCACATCATGATCAATCTCTTGATTTTTTTTATACCAATTCCACACAGGTGAATTCCTATCTCACATTTTTCTTCTCCAAATTATCTTACCTATTCTTCCCCCTTTCTTGTTCCATTAACTGTGTCAGTATCCATGAAAAATCATACAGTATTTTGCTTGGCATTAGACTCTATGGCACATTTTAGAAGAACCAACCATCTTCAACCATGTTAATTTTTCCCCTAGAGCAGAGATTGGCAAACTGGGGCCTGCCATCTGTTTTTTAAATAAAGTTTTATTAGAATGGTCACAGTCATTTACTTACATCTTCTTTAAGGTACACTAGAAAAGTTGAGTAGCAACAATAGAAATTATATGGTCCAAAAAAGCCTAAAACATTTAGGAACTGGCCCTTTATAGGAAAAGTATGCAGAGCCCTGCTCTATATGAGTATGATATAGTTTTCCATAAACCTAGGTGTTTTCACATTTCCCAAAGATTTGTAGTTTTCCCTATACTAAATACTTGATTTTCCTGCAAATATTAATAATTAAATTTTCTTGTTGTTTTTGGTCAATGTATAGAAATGTACCAGATTTTCAGATATTAATCTATTTATCTTGATAAACTCTTATTTCTAAAAACTTGAAAATTTTTGATATACACAACCACATTACCTGCAATAATGACAACTTTATTTTCTTTTTTCCAATCTTTCTGCTTCTTTTTTTCTTTAACTATAGGCACTGATTACTCCTAACTCAATGCTGAACAGAAGAGTGTGAAATATCTGTCTCACTGTAAAAGCAATAATTTCAATGTTTGTCTCTTTACAATTGTAGTTGCTTTAGGTTACTGTTAATCATTTATAATTTAAAGCTTTTCTAACTTACTAGAAGTTTTAAATACCAGTGTTGACTTTTATCAATGTACTCTTGCATCCATTGAATTGATCAAATTGTTTTTATCCTTTTTTATTTTTTAGTAATTTAAAACTTTTAATTAGTATATGCTTGTAGCACACAATGATTAGATTCATCATGGTAAATTGATACAAGTACATAAACACATCTCAATTCTCTTTTACTTCCTCTTCTTGTCTCTCTCCCTTCTCTCAGTCTCTTGGTCGCCCTTCCATTTTCAAAAGATCTAGTTCCTGGTTTCTTATTATCTATCTTTCATTTTGCTCTTTAAATGATTTATCCTTTGGGTTTCTCATGTAAGACGAACCAAGGGACATTTAAGCTTGTGAGTCTGATTTACTTCACTTTATGACTTTAAGGTACATCTGTTTGTCTTTTAAACTGATTGGTTATATTAGATTTTTCTAATAAAAAAGAATTATTCCACAACTCAACATGATCACAATGTAGTTTTTAAAAATATGCTACTGGGTTCTATTTACGAATATTTTAGTCAGGTTTTTTTTATATTCATAAACAAAACTACCTTGTGATTTTCCTTTCTTATAACATCACTGCTCTTTTAAAATCAGAAATGTTGGCCACATAGAATGAATATGTTGTGTTCTTTTTTGAATGTATGAAAGAGATAATCTGTGCTTTGAAAGTTTGGTGAAATTTCTTTATAGAACATAAAGACATTAGGTGTTTTGTGATATATTTTGAGTCACTCATGCTATTTCTTGAAGAGTTAGTCATTTCAACTTTCCCTCACTTCTTTTATCAGCTCCTACATTTCATATTTTCCCAGGTATTTGTCCAAATTGTGTGCATATATTTATGATGATATTCAATTATCTTTTAAATCTCAAATTTATCTGTAATTTTGTGACTACTTTATCTTCTTTCCATTTTTTTTTTTAGACAGGGTCTTCCTATGTAGTCTAGGGTGGCCTCAAATGCATGATCCCCCTGCTTCAGTTTCCTGAGTGCTACAGGAATTACAGGCATCTATCACTACCTTGGCTTTCTTCATTATCTACTTTTTATTGCTACAGTTTTTTTTTTTTCAAAGAGCTTTTTCTTTACTGAACTTCTCTCTACACAATGGAGATTAACAATCAAAGAGAAAGATAAACTGCAATAAGAAGCAATTTTCAGATGAATGTTAGCATCATGATATTAAGAGAAAAAGTCCCACGTTTTTTAAGCTACTGATACCTAAGGACGTACAATTTCATATTATGACAAACTAGAAACAAACAAGCAACACAAACCCTAAAGATACCAAGTTCTGTTTATATACATAGTTGTAAAACTCTAATTCAACTTTAAAATCTCTGACCCATACGAATGAAAAGATTATAATGTTTTCCTGGATTGATCAAAGTCAATCTGTGACTCATTTAAGTTATAGCTGATGCTGAATTGAAAGATCAGGAGGATAAAAAGATGGTTATGAACCCTGAGTTTACAAACATGTGAGGAAGTTACTTCAGTTCTGTACTCAGTTTTGTTTTGTAAAGTGATAGCTTGCAGTGGGTGCCATCCTTCTGGGAGCTCTTCACTGTTGGGTCTTCAACTGGACCTCTGCTAATGCAGCATGCAGAGCCTGGGGTGGGGGTGGGGTCTCTACTCCCTAGGGATGAAGTTCACTACCCACGCTCAACCAGTTTATATGCTTCCTCCGGGACCTCTCCTGTCCTCCCCAGGAAGAGATTTGTCTTGTGGACCCAGTACGGCTGAGTCATCTCCTTTATCAAAATTGTGTTTGATTATCCTGCATTCACTGTTTTGTTAAACATAGGTTACAATTCAACTCCAAGCTGGGCAAACATTTTCATTAAGTGTCCTTTCTAGGAAGGGGCATAGGATAGAGATTGATTTTGCCTATCGGTTTGATTCTTGAAATTCATTAAATTTCTGAATTCTAACCACCATAAGTAGCAATATTCAGTTAAACAACTTAAACTTTCCCATTAGTACCACAATTACAAGAGTAAAAGGACCTGAAGAGAAAAGTTTACATTATGGACAATATTTTTCTATTAGTTCAAGGAAGTGTTCACTGTATTTCAGCTTCCTACTCAAAGGAATTGAAAGAAAATATCATTTTGGCATTTGTAATATTTTAGTAATATGAACATTATTTATAATATGGATGTGAATATACATTTCAACACCAAAATACAAAGTCTAAACTTCAGAGAATAAATCAGTTCCATATTCATGCAGATTCTTGAAACTGTTAGTGATATGTAAGGTGGTAGAATGAAATAGTCCCTTTAAAATATTCTATTTTTTAATCAATGACTTTTATCTTATTTTGCATAGATACTTGTATAGTGAAAGGCAGAAGGGAAGGCCAGTATGTAAATTGTAATCTTTCTTGGAGGTAGGAAAGAAAGTGAAATTTAGGAACATTAAAATTAGCACTGTATTTACAATTAATGTGGTTAATGAATTTTAAAAGGAGCTATTAATAGAAAATTCAAACAAACATACCACTTATCCAGACAGAAATAATGCTAAGGAGAAATGGCTATGACTTTTTTTCTCTCTGTCACACTCCCTATCAGGAAGTCAGTGGTCACCAATGCTGTAGGGTGTGTGTGTGTGTGTGTGTGTGTGTGTGTGTGTGTGTGTGTGTGTGTGTGTGTGTGTAGAAATGGTGGCGGGTGGGGGGCTCTCATTTATATTATGGTGGGTGGAAGAATTAGTATTTAAGTAATACTCAGGATTTAAAAACACCAGATTGAGCACTGTGTAAAAGGCATGTACCAAGGCCTAGAAAAAGCAAATGCTTTTGAGCCAGTTGGAGGTGTGAGCTGGGAACCTCCTGTCTTTAGACTTTAACAAGGATGAGCCACACTGTGGTCTGTACCTGCTTCTCCGCTTGTTTCAGAAGCTTCTGGAATCTCTCATCTTCTAGCACACCAGGGGGAAGGTCAGTCTCTCCCTGAGCTTTCAGCTCCTCCAGCTTTTGCCGCAAGCCCCTCAGGGCCTGCAGCTCATCATTGAGGCGGCTCTGGTGGGTTAAAGAGGCCTGAAGGTCCAGTTCTAAGTCTAGAGATGTGCGCACTGGGCATTCTTGGGCTGTCCTTCTGAGGACTGGCTGGCACACCGTCTGGAGAGTTAGAAAACACGACAAATCATCTCTGTTATATGGATAGTCATTGACTCTGCCTGTTTCCCCTGTGGTGCGATAGGACTGCTTTTCACTACTCCCTGGTCTGTTGAGTACCTAACCTACCAAGTGACTTGGTTAGGCCAACCAAAGGTAGGTGGAAGGTGCATGCCTTACTTCCAAGAGGAAGCTGGCCAATGTCAGAATGAGATCTACAGTTTTGTCTCCTGCTAGACAGAAAGCAGTAGCCAGAGAAGGAGGTTCCATCACAGCCTGGGCTCTAATGAGAACAACAGGACCAGGGCATCAGCTGAACTGCAGTGACAAGTAACTCAGCAAGAAATATATTTTACCGTTTTTGACCAGAGATTTTATAAACTTACTACCTTCCCTACAGTAGCCTAGCTTAACTTGCTTTGGGTGAAAAATAAACATGTCACCAGAAACTTACACGTCCTCTGTTTCAGGACATAGGACCACCCCCACAGATCATCCCTGTGCTAGTACTTCCAACAGTGCTGGCCACACTACAGCTGGTTGATGGGGTTAAGAAGCTGCCTCCCTCCTCCAGCTAGTATGTTCACATTCCAACTCTTCCTTGATTTCCCCTGAAGCATTATGTACTTTTGCTATTAAATTATGTCTGTTGTTCTGTTCTTTCCTTGGGGCCAATGTTATCCTCTTGTCAAGAAGTAATTATTGAATATGTACGAATAAAGGTCTGCTGTAAGTTTTGTAGGCAGGACACCAGGAAGACTGGTACAACTCCCATCCCCCACTGGGGACCAAATCCAGGTCCTTGTGCATGTTTGTGAGGGCAGAGGCAGAACAGAAGTGCTAAGAACAAAAGTGCTACAGAAGTTTAGCACCTAAATGTTTAGTGAACATGCACACAAAGATCTCTGATCTTATATCATTGTCCACCAGACAGTAAGGAACAGTAAAATGTGAATTTGTATCTTAAATGCTATAGGAAGTCAGGGAAGGAATAGATCGATTAGAACTGGATCAGACTCATTTGAGAAAGACTACTTTAACATAATCTGGGTAAGACAGCATATGTAGACAGTACAAGACAGTATCTTCTGCCTAGGTTGTCAGCTCTGGAAATGGAAAATAAGAGGTTCCTAGTAAGAACTGGTGCTGTGTGATATAAGAAAAGAGAGCCTCACACTTGACATGCGCTCCAGTATGAAGATTTAGAACAGTGGTGCTCATGAAAGATGGAGGGAGAGGGCCTGTCTCAGCCTCCTTTAGGTATTTTAGGGTCTAAATCCAAATTGTAATACCTTTGACTGTTTCGTCCCAGACCCTCCCCTTTTATCCAACATATCTGTCCTGTGTGTTTACTTAAAACTCTAGATGCTCGGTTTCTATAACCTTTTTATTCTTAAGTTTCCTCTTCTCAACCTTTCCACACTTTAACAAATACATGACATAGCAAGAATCATCTAGACTCACGTTTACTTTGACTGCATTACTGGTTTTCCAGAATCAAAAATCTTTCCTAGGTGTTATACGTAAGGAGCCCTTCTAAGGACTCCACTGTGTACTGAAGTGCTGGTAAATGTTCAACAAAAGACTCTGGGGTGGGGATTAATGATCTGCAGGTTTTGCAGATTTTTATGGTACCAACTGCTTCCACTGTAAGGCATCCATGTGATATCATTGAATAGGGAAGAGCCAGAATGAAGAGGTTTAACCTATCACTGCCAAAGTGACGCGACCTTATTCACTCTCCTGGCACTTGGCCATCCCAACTAGGTATTGCTTTGTTTTCTTAGACCTCTATGCCATTTTCATGCTGTAACTTCTGAATGAGACTTTCATTCTCATTTTTGTGTAACCATATGTACTTCCTTAAAAGCCATTTAAAAATAATCTTTATACAATGTTTTAGGATAAACTTCTGTATGGTTCAAGTAGTACTAAAACTAAATTTACAAATAATCTGTTTTCAGGTCCACTCAACTTATAAAGTTCTGGTTAAAATTTCTCTAAAGTGTGCTGCCTTCCTTGAAAAGCATGTGCTGCTTCAGGAAACAGGTGACTGAGAAAGAAAGTGAGAAGAATTTTCACTCAAGATGATGAAAATTTAGGTGCTTTCAAAGTATAAAGTTTGATTATCTGAAAGATCTATGTCTCAGAATTTCCTACAAATTTCCATATGTTACAGCATAAGATACATTAGCCTTTACACAAGAGAAATAGTTGTTATTATTTTCCAGTAGCTAGGAAGCCCAAGAAGACAGCTATGTTTGTCCTCTGCACATGGTGGCATGAAACCAGAGCAACACTGGGGAAGAGCCTACTTCTGACTTCTCCTTCCAGCTCCCAGCCCTGCCTTCCAATCCACAGTGCCACGGCTCTGCTACAAAGTGAGCACTTCTCACTCACGCATACCTTCCTACTCATGGCATTCCATCCCACCTTTCAACAGCTCCTAGTACCCACCACTTCTCCCAGACCACACACTCCTTCCTACCCCAAAGCTATCATTTTCTTTGAATTTCTTCCCAGGTCTCAAGGCAATAGGATCCCCCACCCCACCCCATGGAGTATGTGTTAGATTCTGCTGCAGAGAAGCTCCCTTCTTGTCTTCCCCAGCACTCTGGGTACACCTGAGTCTTTCCTTTACTGTAGACTCCTGAGGTGGGAGTCTATGGTACCCGTGATGAGAGTCCAACAGGTACAGAGCTCCATGCTTATCAAACTCACATTTTAAACCAAAATGAAAGTAGTAAACAAACAGCTTTTTAAAAAAATTTCAGCCATTAGAAAGCAAACAGGAATTTCTGAACTACTTGAAGAATTTGGCCTTTTAATTTATTTAAATATTATCTCAGACTTATCCTTAACACTTTCCTAGACTGACGTATACAGGAAAACTTGACCGGGGCTGCCCCATCATTTGAACTTATTAGAGATAACTATTTAGTCAAGTTGTAAAATTATGTGCCTAAAATATTAAACAAAAATAAAGATATGTAAAGACCTGCGTGCCACTCCTTTGCAGAGTGTCTGCCCCCTCTGAGAAGGTACCCAGTACTATACTCCTCCCACAAAGGCTCTGGAGCCAGAGATGGTGTGGAGCTGTGTCTGCATTGTTAGAAATGATGCTCTTCGGGCTTGGCATGCCCTTTTCCCACAGATACTGATAATCAATTTCCAGTCTAAATTTTCACAGGTTTCAAATCAGTGATGAATGAATGCTCTTAAGCACATCCACCCTGGTTCATCTGCATCTCAGTGTGATCACTGTTACATAAGTTAACAGCCCTAGAGAAAGGACACTGACACCCAGAAGTTCTGCAATTTTTATCTTTGCAATTCCTGAATGTGGACTGGTCCAGGGCAGTGGGATGTGGCTGAGGGAATACATACCCTTTTGACCCGCAAACTGCGCCGTTCAGTGGAGTTTCTCACAAACAGTGATTTTTTAGCCAAAGTTGAACTGTCACTGTCACTCCGATTTAACTAGTGACAAAAGATTTAAAAAGTTACCATATAACAGAGTGCTTGTAGAAACTGGAATAGAGAAGCTTATCCACTCCAAAAAAGATCTTCCTTGTTCTACAGTCTTGCTCTTCTTAAATAATTTAAATGACTGTTTTTCAGTAGCAGTTATCAAAGTCACAAGTTAAAACAACTATACATTTTAAAAAATAAAACGGCCCTTTGTATATTGAGTAACAGTCAGTACAACTTTCCTTAAAGTTTTACAGACAGTATGGAGCTCAAAGTCTGAGTTAAGACACATAGAATGCTCTTGGCTCAGGCTGCACCTGCTTCAGGTCTCTGGTGAGTGTCACCTTTGCAGTAAAACCTACTTAGGGCCCTATGGACCATTCTTAGCCCCATAATGTGTGGATCCCCACCCAAGACACTTCGCTGATTATTCATCATAGTTATTGTTTATGTCCTGACTCATTCACAAGAAAGCTCTGCAAGAGAAGGACTCTGGATCTCTTTTGTTTCCAAGTTCCTAGCAATATGCTTAATAAAAGTCTTTTTGACTTGAATGAATAAATTAGTTATTTAAAATATTTCTAATCTATTTTATATTGTACTATTAAATTTATTATAGACCATAAATACTTCTAGAAGTATAATTTGGTAAACTAAAGCATATTCCACAATCTTCTTCACAGAACCATGAGCCTGATTCAGGGTCCAAAGGCATTGTTAAAGAGATGATTATTGTTCTAAAATCCAAGTCATAATTTTCAGTTCATTAAGATTAACATATATGCTTGAAGCAGATATGATATGTAGCAGATATAAAATGGTATCTTAAAAACCACTTTATCTTTCTAAACAAAGACAGAGGTTCAAAATTTCTTAGCATCCAGTCCTTGAATGTCACTTACTTGCCAAAGAAATTACACTAGAACTGGTGAGACACTGAATTTTGGGGAAAATAACTAACCAAAAAGAACCTTAGGCGTGTGACATCTTTCATATATCTTGTGGCACTTCTAGCCATTAGTATTTATAGTCAGCTTCTGCAGCCCCCAGTGCACATGTCTTGTCATTAATGAGCTACTGACTGGCAGGAAAAGAAGAAGCTGCAATCTAGGGCTTCATTAGGAGCGCCGTCACCTCACCCTGCAGATGTACTGGCTCCGCTCTCCTGGAGAAAACGTTTGGGAGCGCACTATCACGCTGCTCCTCACGAATGGATGCTGTCGAGAGCTCAGACTGCTGCGATCTTTTGGGCGAACTGTCACACTGTCACTAACTGCTTCATCAGTATTTGTCTCTTTGTCAACCTACGAGAGAAATTGGCAATTTGTTAGGAGCTGGTAGATGTGTGACCATTTATGCTTTCTTCTTCTAGGTAAGAGGGAAATATTTAATGGAAAACAGAGAGTCACCAGGCACCAGGGACGCCTGCAGTTCAGAGAATGGTACTTGAGTAGGGAAGTGGGGAGAATGGTTTTCTATTGAGTTCTTAGGAAGCTACTCACAGAAAATAAGAGATAGCTGTCCAAAGTTAACCATAGAGGAGGTTACCTTTAATAGGTTGGTTTTAAAAATGAAGGTTTAGATTTAGAGACATTGTATAAAGAATATATTGAAAATATATCATCCTTAAACACTACATTTTCTGACTAGTTTTCTCCAGAATAACTATACCTATTTTCTTCCAGAATAATGATAAAAATAACTAAATATAAGAGAATAAAAATATACCACAAAGTTATAGATTTAAATGAAATATATAATTATACATATAAGAATATAATAACTTGTGAAGTTGAGTTTGAATTCTTTCTGAATCATTGGAAGTGCAACAAAAATTAAACAAGTAAAAATGGAAAGGTGTCAAAACACCAACTGTAGACAAGGCAGGCATCTATATTTTATCTTACAAGTGTAACTTGATTCCACGCCTGCCTTTTGATGAAAGTTTGCTTCTTTGTAAAAGGAAGTTTTCAGTCAGGAAAGCTACATTATTTTGTTAGGAATAATGAGCTGGAATTTTCTGAACTCCATGACAGACATCCCAAGTGCGCCAGCATTTGCAAAGCTGGAAAAGCACTTTCCCCATCTGGGGATGGTAGTCTCAACACGTCTCTCACTTTGCTAGCAAAGCTGCCTCTGCTTTATCACATGGTTGGCATCTGTGCCTATCCCACGTCATTTGCCATCTGTCAGAGAAGACTTCAAGCAGAAAAACACCACCTAACCAAAAGTAACTTCTAATGTTTACTTTCATGTTTGAAATTGAAGTATTTTTGAAACTTAATACAGTTAAGTAGTCATACTGCTGTTATCTAATCAAGAAAATACTTTTAATAAACATTCACAGAACACTGAAAGTGGTCTAATTTAGTCCTCTACTTGTTTTCTTGGTTTCTTTCTTTCTTTACTTATTTTTTTCCTGGTGCTAGGGATTGAATCCAGGGCTTTGCTCACACTAAACAAGTACTCTATCACAGAGCTATATTCCAAATCCATTATTTCTCTTTTAATAACAATTAAGCGAAGAATTAGTAATTTGGGCCCATTTAAAATTTTTAATGCATTTACAATGCTTCTTAGTGACCATTCTCAAAAATGCCTTTCATAATCAGTTTGTGGACCAAAATCCTAATATGAAATTACTGGTGCCTGCGAGGCCTTGGTTTCACGGAGGCATAGTTGGATATTCACCAGGGCAGTTTTTCCAGAAGGCAGCTCTCTTGTATGGTTTCTGGCACACTCCTTGTCTTTCCTACACCTGTCTTCGTGCATCTCGGGCAAGCTGGCGCATGAATTTAAGTCCTCTGTACAGCTACCGTCTTCTGCCAACTTAACTTCGGCCCCTTTTTCAGCCACAATTTCATCAGAGGTCTCTCCCAGCAGTGTTAGCCTATTGTGAAATAAAACAAAGCATACATTCAGCTAAGCAGGCCTACTTCCTAAAGAGTGCAACCTGGGCATGTTAGCCTGTCACCTGGGAAATAAACAATGAACTTACACATATTCAACGCATTCTTTGACTGGAATTTTTAACTAGCACATAAAAAGTAAAACTCTCACTTTATTTTCTAGCAATCTAGCAGCAAAATCACCATAATTTGGTACTAAAATTTTAAATTTATGAAATTTACCTAACTTTCAGACAGTAAAATAAAAATATTCTGAATGTCATATAAATTTTAATCTTGTCATTTAAAAATATGGAAACATCATAAAATGACTTGGTACTAGTTATTTATTATAGAATTAATTATATAACAGGAGGTTACTCTCAGCTAAGAGTGAATAAAGACATAATAATTAAAAATACTCATTCCTAAAAAAAAAATATACTCATTTCTGGCTGTGCTCATAATCTAACAGAGAGAACCTATGTAAAAGGAGACTCTTGTTGCCACAGGAGCTCATCTTTCACAAAAGCACTGGGTAGCATTAAAGAATTAAAAGACAGTTGATACAAAATAGATAAAGCAAGAGTTTTAGGATGGTTTAGAACATCTCTTGCTTTGCTGAGTCTCACATTCTTAGAATGGAAACATTGTTTCCACTGACATCTAAATGTCCAGCTTTGAATGAAAACATTTTTCCCATTCATATCTAAAACTTCAGCTTTAATTGCAACTGGTGATATACTGGTACTGACAAATTAGTACAGACTAGTTATTCAATACCTAACCATGAGATAAAATGGGGAATCAGTATTAACTACTATAACTTACAAGATCCTATTTTTATAAACCAAGTATTGTTTTTGAAATATGTGTACACTGTACTTTACAAACATGAGAAAAGCTTTATATTTAAAGATGCTGGGATAAATTTTATAATCACTCTCATATTTGTTCTCTACTGCTCTGATTTTTATTCATTACAACTGACTTTTTATAAGCAGTGTCTTTGTTCTTCCTTCCAAATGTCCATGACTGTTTTATTTATGACATATCTTGTCACCAAGTTTCTTAAAAGTTTAACATATACACATGTGCATAGAAATGCATACGTATGTATGCAGATGCATACATATACCACCAATGTATATGTACACACTATAAACAGTAGACCAATCAAACATTAACAGTACAAATAACTCGTATGTAAAAGTTAATCTAAATGAGTTTACACTGTATATATACTTAAAACTTCAGCATTCACTAAAATTTGTTTTTAGAGAAAACAGTGCAAACTAAGAAATATAGTTCTTTAGATAGGCATATGAGTGAACATCACATTCTTTTTCATTTTTATCGGTACCGGGGATTGAACTCAGGACCGCCTGCCTGCAAGGCAGGTGCTTATGCCACTTAGCTAAATTCCCAGCCACATCACATCTTTTTTTCTTCTTCTTTTTTTTCTTTTTGTATTTATTGAGACCAGGTCTCACTATACAATTCAGGCAGGCCTTGAGCTCACTCTGTAGCTCAGGCTGGTTTTTAACTTGCAACATGCCTCCTGCCTCAGCCTCCCAAGTGCTGATAGGTTTGCGCCACAATGCCCAGCTTGTGCTCTTTTTTAAAGAGAGTATAAATACAGAGTAGGAAGCAGAAAAATCAAGAAGGTAAAAGTAGTAATAGAGAATTGGCCATTGAGAAAATATCTCCCTAATATTTGCTTTGCCTTACCAGAGTCTAAATGGCATTCTTGGTATTTCAAAGTTAAAAAAAGAAAAGAAAAGAAAACAAAAATAAAAAATAGTTTTTAATTGATCTGACTCTATAATAAGCCACCATTGTCTTTCAAAACTGATAGTTTACACTTAGAAAAAGTTTAGAAAATAGTGCTGAAGTTTTACTTTAGCAAGCCAAGCCTGGTGACATAGGCCTATATGTCACCTGGCAGGCTGAAGCAGTTCATTTTCAAGTTTGAGTCCTACCCAGGCAATTTAGTTACTTAGTGAGACACTGCCTCAAAATTTAAAAAAAAAAAAAAAAAAAAAAAAAAAAAAATCAGCTGGGGATGTAGCATAGTGCAAAGGCTCTACGTTTAATCTCAGTACAGGAAAAAACAAAAAATCAAATCCCTGAAGCAAGAATAAAAATCTGGCTAGCATGTTCACTTTACCCACCGGCTTCCCACTACCTCCTTTAACCAAGGAGAGATTCTCTAGCCTTAGCTGTCTAAAGCCACAATGTTTCCCATAATTCCAGAACAAGACATGAACTTATAAAGGTTTCCTTGGAAGAGTCTTAAAGAAACCAAAACACCCTCACAGAGTTGCCACTAGTGAAAGGAAAGTGACTATTCTACCAGTCTCCTTCTGCACCATGATGCTCCACTATAGGCCCCGGTTCCTCCTCTTCTTGTGCTAATTCTTGTTCCACAGCTAACAGCTCAGCTGACGTTCTTGCAAGCAAGGCTGACACTGCATCCTGGGAATGTAAAACATAAGGCAATTAACATCATATACTCTAAGAAATGATTTAAAAACTCATCAGATGCAGACTTATACTTCCAGCTGTAAAGTAGCTTGTGCCAGACTCAACTCTCCTGCTGAGCACAAATATGAAAACTGAATAAAAAGAAACAAAAAAATCTTCTAGGTATTTTAAAACAATGAAGAGTAAGTAACAAAGGCTATCAGGACTAGAGGGTCAAAAATCCAGAGAAGAGACATACAAAAAGGTTAAATAACCTTAATTGGGTTACAGACCTGTCCCACAAGGCTTGGTTTGCTTTAAAAAGTAATTTTTAAACACAATTTTCTAAATTTTTTTTAAAAGTGTAAACAATTTGTGAAAGCTAATGGTAGCATATTATAGAGTCATTGCCAGTCTTTCCCCTTGGGGACATGTGTCTGGTCTAGGTGTGGAACGTGCAGGCCAAACAGACTGGCAGCCTGGGACTGCAAGTGCAGGATCAGGACAGAAGACGACCAGCACAGCCATGATCACAGAAAATGAACTCAGGGCAAGCTTAACAGTATCCCTTACGTTACTGCCAAGGCGTTTTTCATTCCTAAGCTATATATCTGCAGAGTAAGAAGCCGAAAAACAAAAGCAAAAACCAATTGCTAAAATAATAAGCAGATATTTCAGAAGTCTTAAAGGGACCCAAGGAGAGAAAAATTAGAATTCAGGTGCCCTGAATGATTTGGGTAATCTTCCCATATTCTAATTTGCCTTCTAGAAGAGTATTAAATCCTCTCTGGAAGATGTATCAGTGAGAGCCTCCACAATCCCTCAAACACAATAGCCAGCATTCCATCAAGATGTAATAACTGAAAGCCAAAAGAAACAACAGGCAGACCCATACGTGATTTACACACTGCAGGTATTTAAATAAAAATTTAAATATTTACAATTCATGAAATGGTAGATCAACCATAAGCCTAAAGAAAAAACATAGCATATCAGAATAAATTTGATGAAAATAAAAGAGATAAAATCTTATATTCAGTGAAAGAAAAAATAATATATTCCTTTGTAAAAATCAAAAGTCAGCTTGTTCTCCAACAGCTTGACAATGGAAATCAAATGACAAAATATGTTATCTGTAACATGTTCAAAGAAAAACTTCCTATCCAGAATTCTGAGGGTGGCAAAAACTGTCCTTCACAAATTAGGCTGAAATAGACAACAACAGACCTGTATAAAGAGAAATATTAAAGAAAAACTTGCAGGTAGAAGGAAAATGACACACATGAAAATATAAAAATGCGAAAGGTAATAAAATACGCCACCAGACTGGAATAAAAACAGATCTGAAGGTCAATGGAATAGATTAGAGGATACAACCACAACTACAAACACACTCAACCACCTTATCTTTGAGAAAGGGGCCAAATATGTTCACTAGAAGAACGACAGTCTCTTTAATAAATGGTGCTGGAAAAACTGACTCTTTGTATGCCAAAAACTAAAACTAGATCTATGCCTATCACCATGTACTAAACTAAAATCTAAATGGATCAAATATCTGCATATTAAAACAGAAATACTAAATCTGTTGGAAGACAAACTAGGGAGAAATCTTGAAGACATACAGGTGGGTAGAGAATTCACGAACAGGAATCAAACCACACAGGAAATACTTCCCAGACTCAGTTTTGGGATCACGTTTTGTTAAAAAATTTCTGCATGTCAAAAGAAATCTCCAGCATAGTGAACAGAAAACTCACAAACTGGGAAAAAAATCTTAGTGAACTGTCCCTCAGACACAGGACTTTTGTCTAAAACATATAAAGAATTAAAAAAAAAATCAGACCCCCAAAATTCAAAGATCCAATCCAAAATTGGGCATCTGAAATGAATACATACTTCTCAGATGAAGAAATACAAATGGCAAAGAAATACATGAAAAAATGTTCATCATCATTAGTCATTAGAGAATTACAAATTAAAAGAAAACTGAGATTCCATCTCACTCCTGAAAGAATGGCTAGGATCAAGAAAACTACCAACAACAAAGGAACTCTTCTGCACTGTTGGTGGGAATGTAGACTGGTGCAACCACTGTGGAGGTCAATCTGGAGGTTCCTCAAAAAGCTGGGATTGGAAGTCCCATTTGACCCAGCTATTCCACTTCTAGGCATATTCCCAGAAGAACTGAAAACATCATACCACAGTGATATATGTGCACCTATGTTTATTACAGCACAATTTGTAATAGCCAGATCTTGGAAACAACCTAAGTGTTCATCAACTGAGGAATGGATATAAAAGTTGTGGTACTTTTATACAATGGAGTACTACTCAGCTATAAATAATGATCACACTGAGATATTTATAAATAAATGGACACAACTTGAGACCGTACTCATAAGCAAAATAAATCAAACTCACATGTATAAATACCATATAGTCTCCCTAGTGTAAGAAATGGTAAGCGTACATAAGATTTTATGGTAATCATGATTCCCCATTACATTGCTTTGAAGTGTTATAATGTTCTGGTTCATTAGTTGGAATGGTTTTATTCTGTTTTGTTTGATTTTATTATGTGTAATGGTATGAACAGCTACGTTGAAGAAAATAAGACATTATGACAGCCATTGCTGATTTAATATCATTTTGCTTTGAAGTCCTACCATACTTTTGTTCTTCTGTTTCCATTGGTTATATCATGTTGTATCTTACTGGATTTTAATATGTGATAGTATAAACAACTTTTTTATGGAAAATGAGATAATATAGTAGCCATTGTTTGTTTTCTGTTATTTGGTTCTGAATGTCCTGTAATACTTTCATTCTCTGGAGTACTATTGTACATGAAGGTATGCTCAACTATTTCAAAGAAAGAGACATTATGGTAGCTACTATTATATCGGGTTGTCCTGTGGTGAAGTACTGTGTTGCTTACATTGTTCTGTTCTTATCTGCTTTGTTCTGTCCTCTTTTGTCTTAATCTCTTTAAAATAAAAAAAAAATGCACCACCACTTGCAAAAAGCTGGAGAAGTGTAACTGAATATTGATTATAATAAAGTAATAAGAATGTTTTATGGGACTCATACTATTTGTGACTAAAATATATAATAATAATAATAATGCAGAAGGAAGAAAGACAGTAAGCGGAGTTAAAATCTTTTAAAATCCATAAACTCTCAGAGAAAAAAGTAAAGATATTAACTGAAGGTAGCTCCTAATCAGATAAAGATTTATGCTCAGAAAAAAGAAGTGATAGGCTGTATAGTTGCTTCCTCTTATCTAAGGTTTGCTTTCCATGCTTTCAGGTACTCATGGTGAACCACAGTCCCAAACTTTTAAATAGAATAGTCCAGAATTAAACAACTGGTAAGTTTTAAATTGTACAGCATTCCAGTAATATTATTAAACCTTCAACTGTCCCACTTGGTACCGCCTGGGAAATGAGTCATCTGCTGTTCAGTGTATACACACTGTATATACTACCTACTCACCAGTCATGTAATAGCTATCACAGTTATCAAAGTGACAGCTGTATCATTGTACTGGGTTCAAGAATCCTTAATTTAGTTAATGAAGGGCCTAAAGTACATCGGTAGTGATGCTTGCAATATGCACATGCTGAAGGAAGCTATAAAGCACTTTAAGGGAAAAGGTGAAAGTTCTTAATAAAGAAAGACAAAGAATCATACACAGAGGTTTTTCTTTTTGTTTGTTTGTTTTTTTGTCTTTTTCTTTTTTATCAGTACCAGGGATCGAACTCATGACCACACACTTGCAAGGCAGGTGCTTATGCTGCTGAGCTAAATCCCCAGCCCCTAATACGCAGAGTTGTAAACATCTATTGTAAAAATGATTATGTCAAACCTGTGAAATAGTGAAGCAGACATTCATGCTAGTTTTGTTGCTACACTGTAAACTGCAAAAATTATAGCCACAATGTGATAAATACTTAGTTAAGATAGAAAAAGCACTGAATTTGTGTGTATGCATAGGAAAAACATAGTATATATATATATATATATATATATATATATATATATATATATATATGCTTCAGTATCAGTTTTAGGCATTCACTGAGGATGTTCAAATAGTGGGTCCTATTGTATGATTTAATAGAAAAGAAAAACTTTTGAAGGAAGCAATCCAGAAGACAGAGAAAAATAACAAAGATAGAACTAAAAGAAAATAAGCAGCAAAATGACAGGTTCAAATTCAAATGTATCAATAATAACACTAAATGCAAATGAGCTAAGTATTTCAATTAAATGATGGAAATTTTAAGACTGGATAATCAACCAATACTAACTATATATTGCTTACAAAAGGAATGTTTTCCTTTTTTTTTTTTTTTTTTTTTTTGTCTTTTTCCTTTTTATCGGTACCGGGGATTGAACCCACGACTGCCTGCTTGCAAGGCAGGCACTTATGCCACTGAGCTAAATTCTCAGCCCCAAGAGGAATGCTTTCAACACAAGAACTCAGAAAGGTTGAAAGTAAAAGAATGGAAAAACATAAGCTATGCAGAAACTGATTTTAAAAAAACATGCTTATATAGCTTACTAAACAAAGTAGACTTTTAAACTAGAGTTGTTATTAGAGATAGAGGCATATCATAATAATAAAAGGTTCAGGTGAACAGAGAGAACACAACGCTAAATTTATATTTATATAATAACAGACTCAAAAAGCGAAAGATATCAAAACTACAAGGAGAAATACACTTATGTGCCATTATAAGCGAGATTTAAACATACTGAGCAATAACTAATAAAACAAGCATACTGAAAAACTAGACGTAGAAAATTTGAAAAACATTAAGAAACTTGACATAAAGAATATACATTCTTTTCAAGAATAATGGAATGTTCACCAAAAACATATCTCATGCTAAGCTATAAAGCAAGTCCCAATATTCTATACAATTAAATAGTATGTACTCTGTTCTCTGAAAACCATGAACTAAAACTGGAAATCAGTGCTAAAAGAGAAGCAGAATGAATAAAACTGTTTAGAAACGAAGTAAGAGTACTTTTTTAAAAACCTAATGGTTTATAAAAAAAAGCATTAAATTTTCAACATCAACTGTTTTTTGGTATACAAAGTCTAAAAAATAACAGCAGAAATAACTTCCTATTAAACCACAATGAAAATACCAATAAGACTCTACAACAAAAATAATCTTTACTCCAACTATCACATCTAAGGCAGTTTTCACACATGAAAACAACAAATTCCATAAATAATAAATACTAAAAATTCAATTAAAAAACCTAATTGTCAAAAAATACAATGTAAAGTATAAAATATTTTTAACACAAGGACAATTTCATAGCATCATACACTACAAAAAGCTGCCAGAGCTGTGTGCAAAAACAAATTTTTAGTCTCAAATCCATATACTAAAAAAAAAAAAAAAAAAGATCAGTGAAATCTGAGTGCCTATTTCAAGATGCAGAAAAGAAGAGCAAATTAACCCAAAAAAGTATAAGCAAAGAAATAGTAACTAACAGGAACCAGCAAAATAGTAGACAAATGCATGTATGTATAACAAAGAAAAATATACAGGCCAAAAGTTAGTTCTTGGAGGGAGGAGGAGAAAAGGGGAAGGTGATTAAAAAAGAAACAAGCTGTGATACGTGTAATCACTCCCCCCTAATGACTGTAAACTACATGAATTGCAAATGTATCCTAACAAAGTAAAAATGAATAAAATAAAAAGTTTGATAAGTACCTGAGAAGACCAGGGCAGAAAAGCACTAATGACCAATATGAGTAATGAAACAATGCAGAAAATGCTTGCATATATAAAAAGATAAAAGGATACTATGAATAACTTTATGCTAAGATCAGTAATTTTTTTTTTTTAAGATCGGTAATTTTGATTAAGTGGACAGGGCTGTAGGTATAGTTGGGATGCCTAGTGCCCCGGACGTGCACTGTAACTCAAAGTGATAGATCTTGAATGGTACAAGTAATGTATCATCTTCAGAGAATTCAGAAAATAGCCATTCAAAATATTTTTGAAGATGTACTTCTCTTGCAGAAAAGCCTCTTACCAAAAAGAAAACTATAGACTTGGCTAATGAAGTATCTTAAGAGTTTGTTCTCCCAAATATGTAAGGAAGAAATAATGATTATTTTTTAAAAAAAATTACAGATATTAAAAGGGAGAATTATTTCCTAACATATTATAAGGCTTCAAAAAACCTGAATGCACATAAATGAAAAGCCCCTGAACAAAAATCAGTTAATCAAATCTAGCAACATATATAAAAAATGAAACACAAAGATCTCTGTTTTATTCCAAGAAACCAAGGGCAATTTAACACTGAAAAGTTGGTCAATGTGTAACTTATCTCATTAAGAGACAGAGAGAGAATAACCACAATTTTTAAATGTGTTTATTAGTGCCTATTAAAATGCAGCATTGAATTTCAATGCAGTATTTCCACATGCATATATTTAGATCATATCCACACACCCTATTACCCTCCCTTGTACCCTTTTCCATCTCTGTTTTACTTTCACATCATCTTTTTTAGATTCCACATACTAGGGAAAACATGGTACTTGTCTTTATGAGTCTGGCTTATTACATTTAACATGATGATCTCAAGTTTTATCCACTTTCCTGCAAATGACATAATTTCATTTTTCTTAATAGCTGAGTGGTATTCCATTGTGTGTTTGTCCATGTGCGTGCGTGTGTGCGGTATACTACATTTTCTTTATCCATTCATCTGTTGATGAGCAGTGAGACTGGCTCCAATCTTGGTTACTGTAAATCATGTGCTGCAATGAACATAGCTATTCAGGTACGCCTACAGAACACTGGTTTTAGTACTTTCAGGTATATATCAAAAGGTAGTATAACTGGGACAATGATAGATAAAATAGATAAAAATCTATTTTTAGATTTTTGAGGAACCTCCATACTAATTTCCATAGTGGTTGTACTAATTTACATTCCCACCAGCAATAATGAAATAGTTCCTTTTTCCTTACATCTTTATCAACATTTACTGCTTTTTTGGCATCTTGACTTGCATGAGATGGAGTTTCAATGTAGTACTGAATTGCATTTTCCTCAATGGCAAAATTTGAGTATATTTTGTTGCATGTTTTTCTTATACTTATTGGTTACTTGTACTCCTTTTGAGCAGTGCCCAATTCATTTGTTCACTTATTGACTAAGCTACTTGATTTTTTGGTAAGTTTTAAAAGTTCTTTTTATGTGCTAGAACAGTGATGGCAAATCTTTTTAGAGCTTTCAATGATAAACAGCTAGCAATGGCACATGTGCCACAGGTTTGTCACCACTGCCCTAGATTTTAATTCTCTGTTGGAAAAGTAGCTGGCAAAAATGTTCTCTCATCCTGTGAGCTGTGTTTTTTACTCTATTGATTGTTTGCTGTGCAGAACCTTTTAAATTTGATGTACTTCCATTTGTTGATTCTTAGCACTATTTTCTGTGTTACTGTACTCAGGAAGTCTTTGTGCCTATGACTTTAAATATTTCTATTATGTTTTCTTTAACAGTTTCAAAGTCTTAAACCTAGGTCTATAAAATATCGTAACAAAGAAAGACAAGTAACCTTGTGGAACACACCCACACATAAGTATCAAAGGTGATAGTAAAGCATAACTGGGAAAGCAGTTTTTCAACAAATGAAGCTGGATCAATCAGCTACTATAAGGATAAAAAGGAATCGTGACCCTTACCTCATACCCTATGCCAAAATTAATCTCAAATAGATTGAAGATGCAAAATGGAAAATAAAGCCTTTGTAAGACAACTCAGGAAAACATCTTCATGACCAAGGTAGAAGCAAATAGTTCTTAATTAGTAAAGAAAAAGCATTAACTATAAAGGGAAAAATTGGTAAAGAAGACATCAATAAAACAATTTCCACTCACTAAAAGACAACACTGAGAAAAATGTAAAAGACATCAAATAGAAAGATATATTTGTATAAAGTACTTTGAGTATATTCGTATCTACAATTAAGAACTCCTAGCAAGCTTTAAAAAGTATAATAAAAAACAGATCAAATCTTGAATGGACATTTGCTAAAAGATGACATTCACTTAGCAACTAAACATGTTCCCTAAGCAGAGAAATGCAAATTAAGAATACAAGTTAGTGATAATACATCTATCCAAATAGCTAAAATGAAAGAAGATAGACAGTATTTTTACCAAAAGGTACGTACAAGAATGTTAATAGCACTGTTCACAATAACCTGCAAGTTAGTAAAAACTCAAATGTCTATCAGTAGTATAATGGATAAATTGTGATATAATTATATAATAAAATACTACCTCATAATCAACATAAATGAACTATAATTATAGTTTATGACAGAAGACTTGCACAAAAATAATACCCAGTATAAGATTCCACTCATGAATATACACTGAATAATTCCCTAATGCAAAGTTCAAAGACAGATAATCTAAGGTGAGAAACAGATTGGGTTTAGGGGAGGCTGGTAATGACTGGGATGGGGCAAAAAGGAGATTTCAGAGTGATGATAATATACTTACATTTGACCTGGATAGTATATACATGGATGTGTTTGTTTTGTGACAATTCTCCAGACTAATCACATAAGCTCTATGTATGTTATTATAAATCTCTCTATACTAGTGACATTTCTATTCTCAGACAAAACACCCTATTACCCACAATTTAAAGTAGAGATTTACTTTGGCTCACAGTTTTAGAGGTCAGTCCATTTTTAGATGGCTTCAAGGAAGAAACAGCATGGTGAAAAATTATAGTAGAGGAAAATTGAAAATTAAAAATTATGGGCTGGAAGTGGATATTGTGAGAGAGGGAGGAACCTAGAAAAAGAATACACTGCTCTAGGTCACTAACCCCCCTTCTGATAAGGCTCCACCTTTAAATATCACAGTTAACTTGAACTCTGATAACACACTGGTAACCCACTGATAAGTAACCACCCTCATGATCCAATTACCTCCCAAAAGCCCCATCTCTGAATATAAAACTTTTGAGAGATATTTGAAATCTAAACCCTAACATTCTGCCCTTGGCCCTTAAAAGAATCACATCCATCTCATTATGCAAAATGCATTTATTTTATCTCTAAGAGTCATCAAATGTTAACAGGTCCAATAATGCTAAAAAGGCCAAGTCTAGAATCTTCACTGAGACTCAAGGTAAACTCTTTTCTATGAACCTCTACTAAAAAATGAAAAAGTTAAATACTTCCAATATACAATGAACATTTGTGCTAACACACATTTGGAACACCATGGAGTCATGGTGGCATCCACTCAGATTTCAAAAAGTGGGCCTAAAAAGCCAGAAGCCTAACAGGGTAAAGCATAAAGATATGACGAGGAAGCCAAAGGTACAACAGAGGTCCCAGGAAGTTGGAGATGTCACAAACATTGATGTCTGCTGAGGAAAACTAGAGTGAACATTTCCACTTCAACCGGGGGAAATAGGGGAATAGAAAGCAATGGGAATAAAGCAAACTGGAAATCCAGCAGATCAACATTAAATTCTGTGTATTTATGCATAGTACCAGTGGTTGTGATATGTGAACTCCAAAATGCTTGAACCACCAAGCCCCTATGGCAGTGATGGCAAACCTTTTAGAGAGTGCCCAAAATGCCACCTAACACCCACTCACTTACTGCAAAGTGCCAATACTGCAATTAAACCTGAATACTGATATTTTAGTTTAGAAAATACAACTCATACATATTTTGTTTTAGAAAACAATTAGCATGTGTGCCATAGGTTCAGCACCACTGGCCTGTGGCAATGCTCGTTGTGACACTAATGTTTTCTTTCTTGGGTTAGTTCAGCTCACTACCTACAGTTTTTCTTTCTTTTTTTTTTTGGATACTAATTTTCTGTATTATTCAATTTTCCATTGCTGAGAGAAAATAGTGGATACCTATAATTTAAAGGAGAGGTTTATTTTGGTACAGTTTCAGATGTTCAATCCACATGGTTGACTCCAAGGCAGAAACAGCATGATGAAAAGAGATGGTAGAGGAAAGATGCTCACCCAATGTTGGTCAGGAAGCAGAGGAAGTGAGAAGAAGGAAGGAGACCAGGGTAAACATACACCATTCCAGGTCACGTTCCCAGTGACCTTCTTCTTTCAAATAGGCCCTATCTCTGAAGAACATAGTTACAAACTCATTACTGGACTAATTCACTGATCAGTATAGCATGGATCCTTCATGATCCAATCACCTTTTTCTATCTCTGCACATGAGGCTTTTGAGGACATTTAATCTAAACCAGAATACTCTCCATCATTCCTTTCGATAAAAGAGAGTGAGATTAGGATAAAAAGATAAATGTATTATACAATATACAAGATAAATGTATTATACAATAACACTATAAAACAGACCTAACAAACTTACTTTTTACTGATCGCTGAGACAAAGTACCTGAAGCCCAAAGTTGGGAAAGGAAAGGTTTATTTCTTACAGTTTTTGGAGGTTTTAGTCTATACTCTGTTGGGCTCCAAGGCAGGGTGGCATGGCAGGGCCGCAGTTCATGGCGGCTGCAAACAGCAAGGCAGAAAGCAGCAGGAGTGAGACACACCTTTTTTTTTTGCTATTATATTACATCCTGGTTCCATGATAGGCCAGTGCAGCACTCATAGCCCCAATCCAAGCGCCAGACAATGAACCAATCACAAATGTACAATGTAAATGCATAAGGCCTGGGGCCACCAAAATAAACCATGACACAAACAACTACAGAACATTCCATCTCATGATCGCACAATATATTACATTGTTTTTCTAGAGCACATATGAAATAGTGTCTAGCATATAGTGAGCCATAAAACCAGCATCAATAAATTTAAAAGGGCTTAAATCATAACAAATATGTTTTCTGGTCACACTGAAAAGAAACTAACATTAACAAAAGGAAATATATAAAATCAATAAATGTATAGAAAGCAACACTTTGGAAGTAACCAAAGAATAAATCATAAGAAAAATTAGAAAGCAATTTGAGGTGAGTGAAATAATATGTATCACAGCAGAACTTACAGGTTACTGTTAAAACACCTACATGAAGAATGAAAGGGATGTAAATGTAACTCAGTAGTAGAGTATGTACTTAGCATATGCAAGACCCTGAGTTTAAGGTCCAGTTCTATAAAAGCAAACACAATTACTTATATTTTTATCGTTAGGTACAGTTGTAGACATCTGTAATCTCAACATCTAGGGGAATGAGGAAGAAGGATTGTGATTTCAAGACCAGCCTGGGCAACTTAGTGAGACCACGTATCAAAATAACAGGGGTTACATATAGCTCAGTGGTAGAGTACTTGCCTACCATGCAAAACGCTCTGAGTTTAATCCCCAGTACTGTAAAGTAGAAAGGAAAAAAAAAAAATAAAATAAAAATGCTGAAACAATAACTAACTATGAGAAGTTCCTGAAGGTGGAGATCAATTGCATGTGTAGGGCTAAAGCAAGGCTGGCCTTGAGAAAGGGAGAGCCCAAAGCAAGCCAAGTAAACAAGCTGTTCCATCTCCCAGAACAGGAGGTGCTCAGGCAAGCCATACAAAATTACAAAGCAGAAGGGTTGAAATTGACATGAACTTCCCTAGTGAATAAATAAAGGCACTGCTGTGGTGAGCAGTTCCTTTCCTCCCATTAGGACAGAGGGCTCCACCTGAGCTGAGCTTTCTGTCTCTTATTTGTATTTCTCTATCCTCTCATTCCCATTCCCTTCCAACACCTAGAGCTACAGTTGCAGGCAGTATCTCACTTTCTACCTAAAGAAAAAAAAAGCAGAAGAATAAAATAAGGTCAGTCATAAGAAAGGAAATAATAAATACCAGTATGGAAATTTATAAATTAAAAAACAGAAAATTACTAGAAAAAAAAAAGAGAAAGCCAAAGTTGGTTCTTTGAAAAGAGCAAAAAAGTTAATAAACCTTTACCTCAACTGATCAAGAAAAGTAGAGAGAAAGCTTATGTTACTAAAACTCAGAATGAAAGGAATTCACTATTTACCTAACTGATTTTAAACTAATTATGTGAAAATACTACAAACAATTATACATTAACAAGTTACATAATATAGCAGAAAGCAGCAGGAGAGTGAGACACACCTTTTTTTAATATATTGAACTCCTAAAAAGACAAGTACTGAAACTGACCAGAAACCATATTCTAAAATACTTATATTAAGAGATTTTTTTTGTAAACCAAAAATCCCCCCCTAAAAAAAGTCTAGCCTACATGATTTCACTGGCAAAATCTACCAAACATATGAAGAACACCAATTTTTCTCAAAATCCTCCAAAATACAGAACTAGAGGAACATTTCCTAAGTCATGCATGAAGCCAGAAATTACTCTAACATCAAAACCAGACAAAGCCAAGTGTGCTGGTACAGGCCTGTAATTTCAATGCTTGGACGGCTGAGGCAGGAGGATCATGAGTATGGCTATAATAGCAAATTTAAGGCTACCCTAGACTTTACAATGAGATCCTGTTTCAAAAAACCAGAACAATAACAAGCCAACTAAACAAAAACCAGATAAAAAAATCACTGAATAAGAAACTATGAATATATTCATAAAAATCCTCAATGAAATACTAGCAAATCTCATGAGTAAAATAAAAAAGATCCATGCTATAACCAAGTAGGATTTATCTTAGGAATGCAGGATTAATTTGATATCTGAAATTCAATTAATAAATTTTATCAATTGGAGGACAAGAATCACATGACCATATAAATAGGTGGAGAAAAAGCATTTGACAAATCGGACACATGTTCCTGATTTAAAAAATCCTTAATAAACTGAAGAATGATATCTGCATCAATTTGATAACGCATATTTGTGAAAAATCCACAGCAAAAAACATACTTATTGGGGAAAATTTCCTCTCTAAAATCAAGAACAAGTGAAAGATATCTTTCCACCTTATCTTTCAATACTGTAATGGAAGTTCTAGATAAGACAAACAGGCAAGAAAAAGAAATAAAATGTTCAACTATTAGAACCAATAAATGAGTTCAGCAAGCTTATGGAACACAAGTAGACAAAAATCAGTTATAAATGAATGATATAAAAATGCAATGATAACACAGTTCTCTTCATAATAATATCAAAAGAATAAAAATACTCAGAAATAAACTTAATAAAAGTAGTGCAAACTTGAGCACTAACAATTATAAAACAATGTTGAAAAAAATGAGATAAGTAAATGTAAAGATATCCCATATTCATGGATCAAAAGTCTTAAAACTATTAACATGGGGGGGGAATGAGAATTATTATTTATTAAAATTTCAATTTTGTCTTTGCATTTGCAAAGGATCCTGAATCGCCAGAACTTTTTTCCCCCAAAACAGGTTCTTTTATATATGTATTGCTCAGTCTGGACTTGAGCAACCAGTCCTCTTGCCTCAGTTTCCCAAGTAGCTATAAATATAGGCACATGCCACTCTGCCCAGCTCAAAACAAACTTGAAAAAGGAAAACACAATTTTTGATTTCAAAGTGATTACAAAGCTATAGTAATTAAGGCTATAAAGGTACTGACAGATGTATGGATTATTACATGTCGATGTACGGATTATTCAAACAAATGAGAGTCCTGGCGTGTAAACCCTCACACAAAGGTCAACTGATTAATTCAATGGTGGAAAAGGTATTTTTTTTCACTACATATTACATCCACATAATACATTCTCATATCACACATGTAAATAACTCATGGATCAGAGATCACATACATGAAAGACTTTAAAACTCTAAGCAGGTACAGGAGAAATCTCTGTGATTTTAGGTTAGGCAAAGTCTTCTTTGATATAATACCAATAAAACAAGCAGTAAAAGAAAAATACAGAAAAAGCACACTTTCATCAAAATTTAAAACTCTTATGCTAATGAAATTAAGGGGGTGAAAAGACAACGCACAAAATGAGGGCAATATTTGTGAATCATTTATCTCACACAGAACTTGTAAGAATATATAAGAGTACTTTCCTGCATGTATGAGGTCCTGGGCTCGACCCCCAAGACTGCAAAAAAGAATACACAATAGCAAATAACCCACTGCACCAATAAAACAGTTTCTAGTCCCTCAAAGTATATATTCAAAATAAATGAAACTTATGGCCACACCAACACATCATACATGAATATTGTCAGCAGCATTTACTCATAATAAAAAAGTAAAAAGTAGAAGTCAAAGAACAGGATAACCTAAATGCTTTTTTTTTTTTTTTTTAAGGGTACACGCAATACAGAACTACAAAACAAAACAAAACAAAACAAAACAAAACAAAAAACCATAACAGTAAGAAATTACCTGCTAGTAGATTACACACTATTTTCTTGAAAATAGTTCCTCAAATCACAGTATCAAAGAACACAAGGTGGACATTCAAACAGGGAGACTGCAAACAGCTGTGTTCAATGTTCCAAAAACATTGATAAAGTCAGCTATTTAACACCCCCAAACACACTTGCTGTTATATCCGTTAGAGCTCTTTTTCTTTTTTTTTTTTTCCCCCTCTCTTTTTTACAACAAAATTTACACATCTTGGATTTTATTACTCCTTAGTGCTTATTACTTTCTTGGGGGGGGGGGGAAGAATACAGTCAAATATGGCAAAACAAAGCTGTCAGTCAATACCAAGGATAGACATAGCACATGGTGTAGAACAGAGTACAAGTTTATCAACAATGGTTATCAACGTTGTCCCTTGTTTCCTTAAAAAGAATTGTCTATCTTATTAGATATTATAAAGTTGGACAAAATAGTAGAGAACAAGACCAATAAAACTTAGGCATTGCAAACATTACAGGACTTCCAAAGAAGACAATAGTCAAACCAGAATGGGTATCTTAGTGAATCTTATTGTCTTCAAAGTAGTTGCCTATGTCTTCAAACTTGATACTATCATATAGAATGGAACAGAGTCTAATCAGTCAAAACAAAATCGTGGGAGTACTACAGGACTTCAAAACAGGTTAATAGGAAATCGAAAAGAGTTACTATTTATATATCCTAATTTTTTTGAATTTTTTCTTTAATTAAGACAAACATAAGAAATGACTAAATAATTTTTTTTTGAAACAATAAGGGGGAGATTGAGATAAAACAGGACATAACAATATAACAATAGAGGTCACAGCATGACTGTTTCAATAACCTAGTACTTCACCACCTTATAACCTGACTTAATAGTAGTTACCATAGTGTCCTTTTCCTTGAAATATTTGGGTAAAACTTCATATACTCTAGCTTCAAATATTTTCATATCAAGAAGCCCAGAATAAAGCCTTTCTAATTAATGAGTGAAAACTTTATAAGGCTTGAGGGCCACCTAATGGGGAATCATGATTACCACATATTTTTATATATTTGAATCATTGCTTACATTAGGGAAACTATTCGGTATTCACACATGCGAGATTGATTTATTTCACTTATGAGTATGGTCTCAAGCTGCGCCCATTTATTGATAAATATCTCAATGTGATCCTTCTTTATAGCTGAATAATACTCCATTGTATAGAAATACCACAACTTTTTTATCCATTCCTCAGTTGATGGGCACTTGGGTTGTTTCCAAGATCTGGCGATTACAAATTGTGCTGCTATAAACATAGGTGCACATAAATCACTGTGGTATGATGCTTTCAGTTCTTCTGGGAATATGCCTAGAAGTGGAATAGCTGGAATAAATGGGATTTCCAGTCCCAACTTTTTGAGAAATCTCCAGACAGTTCTCCACAAAGGCTGTACCAGTCTACACTCCCACCAGCAGTGCAGGAGAGTTCCTTTTTCCCCACAGCCTCTCCAGCATTTGTTGTCGGTTTTCTTGATCCTGGCCATTCTTTCAGGAGTGAGATGGTATCTCAGTGTGGTTTTAATTTGCATTTCTCTAATGACCAATGATGATGAGCATTTTTTCATGTATTTATTTGCCATTTGCATTTCTTCATCTGAGAATTGCATATTCATCTCAGATGCCCATTTTTGGATTGGATCTTTGAATTTCGGAGGTCTGAGTTTCTTTAATTCTTTGTATGTTTTAGACAAGAGGCCCTTGTCTGAGAGAGAGTTCACTAAAATCTTTTCCCAGTTTGTGGGTTTTCTTTTCACTATGCTGGAGATTTCTTTTGACATGCAGAAACTTTTTAATAAGAAGTGGTCCCAGTTATTGATTCTGGGAAGTATTTCCCGTGCGGTTTGAGTCCTGTTCATGAATTCTTTACCTACTCCTATGTCTCCAAGGTTTCTACCTATTTTGTCTTCCAATAGATTTAGTGTTTCTGTTTTAATATTCAGATCTTTGACCCATTTAGATTTTAATTTAGTACATGGTGATAGACATGGGTCTAGCTTTAGTTTTCGGCAAATGGAGAGCCAGTTTTTCCAGCACCATTTATTAAAGAGACTGTCGTTCTTCCAGTGAACCTGCTTGGCTCCTTTATCAAAAATAAGGTGGTTGAGTGTGTTCGTAGTTGTGGTTGTATCTTCTAATCTATTCCACTGATCTTCAGCTCTGTTTTGATTCCAATACCATGTTGATTTTACTACTGTTGCTTTGTAGTATAACTTCAAGTCAGGGATTGTGATGCCTCCTGCTTTGTCTTTGCTGCTTAGAATTGCCTTTGCGATTCTAGGTCTCTTCTGGTTCCAGATGAAATTTAGGAGTGATTTCTCTAGATCTATAAGGTATGTTGATGGTATTTCTATTGGGATTGCATTGAATCTGTATAACAGTTTTGGGAGAATGGCCATTTTCACAATGTTTGTTCTTCCTATCCATGAGCAAGGGATGTCTTTCCATTTTCTGAGATCATCTTCAATTTCCTTTTTCAGTGTATTATAATTTTCACTGTATAAGTCTTTCACTTCTTTCGTAAGAGTAATTCCTAAATATTTCATTTTTTTGCTTGCTAATGTGAATAGTCCAGTTTCTCTTATTTCCCTCTCTGTAATTTTGTTGTTCGTGTATAGGAATGCTATTGATTTCTGAGTATTGATTTTGTATCCAGCCACATTACTGAATTTATTTATTGTATCTAAGAGTATTTCAATGGAGTTTAGGGGGTCTTCTATGTAGAGTATCATGTCATCTGCAAACAATGATAATTTAACTTCTTCTTTTCCTATCTTTACCCCTTTTATTTCTCTTTCTTGCCTAATTGCTCTGGCTAGTACTTCCAGTACTATATTAAATAGGAGTGGTCATAAAGGACATCCTTGTCTTGTACCCGACTTTAAAGTAAAGGCTTTCAATTTTTGGCCATTTAGTATGATGCTGGCTGTTGGTTTGTCATAAATGGCCTTTATTATATTGAGGTAAAGACCATTTATTCCAATTTTCTGTAAAGTTCTTATCATGAATAAGTGTTGGACCTTATCGAAGGCTTTTTCTGCATCTATAGAGATGATCATGTGATTCTTATTTTTGGCTTTATTGATATGGTGGATTACATTTATTGATTTGCGTATGTTGAACCATCCTTGCATTCCTGGGATGAATCCCACCTGGTCATGGTGTATAATCTTCTTGATGATTTGCTGGATCCTATTTGCCAATATTTTATTGAGGATTTTTGCATCTGTGTTCATTAGGGAGATCGGTCTATAGTTCTCTTTTATAGTTGGGTCTTTCTCAGGTTTTGGTACTAGAGTAATATTTGCTTCCAGGAATGACTTAGGAAGGATTGCTTCCCTTTCAATTTCATTGAATAGTTTGAGGAGTGTCGGCATTAGGTCTTCTTTATATTTCTTGTAGAATTCTGCAGTGAATCCATCTGGGCCTGGGCTCTTCTTGGTGGGCAAGGACCCAATTACATTCTCAATTTCATTAGCAGAGATTGGGTTATTCAACAGTTTTATATCCTCTTGATCTAGCTTTGGTACTTCATATGCTTCTAAGAATCTGTCTATTTCTTCTGTGTTATCAAACTTTTGAGAGTAGAGGTTTTCGAAATAGGTGTTGATGATCCTCTGTATTTCTATTGGGTCTGTAGTGATTTCTCCTTTTTCATTTCTTATTGCATGAATTTGAGCTTTTTCTTTCCATTTTTTAATAAGGTTGGCTAGGGGCTTATCGATTTTATTTATTCTTTCAAAGAACCAACTCTTTGATTCGTTGATTCTTTGGATTGTTTTCTTAGTCTCTATTGCATTGATTTCTGCTCTGATTTTTATAATTTCCTCTCTTCTTTTGGCTTTGGGCTTGACTTGCTCTTCTTTTTCTAGCTGTTTGAGGTGTAGCATCAAGTTATTTATTTGTATTCGTTCTGTTTTCCTGATGTGGGAACTCAGTGCAATAAATTTTCCTCTCAGAACGGCTTTCATTGCATCCCACAGATTCCGGTAAGTTGTATCTGCATTTTCATTTTCTTTTAGGTATTGTTTAATTTCTTCTTTAATTTCTTCTGTGACCCACTGATTACTCAAGAGTGTGTTATTTAGTTTCCATGTGTTTGCGGAATTTTTGCAGTATCCTTTGTCATTAATTTCTAATTTCAGAGCGCTATGATCCGATAATATGCAAGGGATGATTTCAACTCTTTTGCATTTGCTTAAATATGTTCTGTGAGCTAATATATGGTCTATTTTAGAAAATGATCCATGTACTGCTGAGAAGAATGTGTATTCTGATGTTGTTGGGTGGAACATTCTGTATATGTCTATCAAACCCATTTGTTCACAGGTGTGATTCAGTTCTGTTATTTCTTTGCTCATTTTCTGTCTGGTTGATCTGTCCCTTGGTGTCAGTGGTGTATTAAGGTCTCCTGTTACAATTGTGTTACTGATAATTTGAGTTTTCATTTCTGTTAATAATTGTTTTATATAACTGGGTGCTCTGGAGTTTGGTGCGTATATATTTAAGATAGTTATCTCTTCCTCTTGGAGTTTTCCCCTTACGAGTATGTAGTGACCTTCTTTGTCCTTTATGGTCATTGTTGGTTTAAAGTTCACGTTGTCTGCAAACAGAATGGCTACTCCTGCCTTTTTTTGGATTCCTGCTGCATGAAGAATTGTTTTCCATCCTTTGACTTTCAGTCTGTGAATATCTTTCTGGGTTAGATGGGTTTCCTGTAAACAGCATATGGTTGGATTTTGTTTCTTGATCCATTCTGCTAGTCTGTTTCTTTTGATTGGTGCATTGAGACCACTTACATTAATGGTTATTACTGTTAAATGCTGGTTAATTGTAGGAATGTTATCTCTCTGCTGTTGCATCTTTATCTTTCGGTTCTGTTTAATTATTTGCTTTGCTTAGTGGTTTTTTCCTTTGTGTATCTAAACTGTCTTTCAATATTTTTTGCAGGGTTGGTTTGGTGTTCATGAAGTTCTTCAGCTGTTCTTTGTCATGGAAGTATCGTATTGCACCATCTATTTTGAATGATAGTTTTGCAGGATATATCAGTCTTGGTTGGAAATCATTTTGCTTTAGGATCTGGAATACTTCACTCCATGCTCTTCTTGACTTTATCGTTTGTGCTGAGAAGTCTGCTGTGATTCTGATAGGTTTTCCTTTATAAGTGATTTGTCTTTTCTCTCTGACAGCTTTTAATAATCTATTCTTGTGTTGGATTTCTGGGATGGTGACTATTATATGTCTGGGTGTAGTTTTATTTTGGTTATGACTGTTTGGAGTTCTATATGCTTCACTGATCCTGATGTCAGTTTCTGATCTCATGCTTGGGAAATTTTCAGCTATTACTTCTCTAAATATCCTCCTGACATCCTTCATGTTGTCTCCCTCTCTTTCATTAATCCCTATCATTCTTATGTTATTCTTCTTTGCATCATCTTGCAGTTGTTGAATTGTTGTTTCCTGGTTCCTTGTTATTTTCAAAAGATCTTTCCTTTCCTGTTCACTAGCTGCAATCCTGTCTTCAAGGTCTGAAATTCTATCTTCACTTTCATTAAGGCGGTTTTTACAACTTTCAGTGGAGTTTTTTATTTCCTGTATATCTCTGTGCATCTGCATTATGTATTCTGTTTGTTTCTTATATTGCTCGTCTAGGGATTCTATCTTTTTGTTTAGTTCCTCCAATTTTTTATCTGTGTTTTCTTTAGATATATTTAGAATCTCTTTCATTTCTTTTATCATTTCTTCTTTTATCTGGGAGATTATTTCGAGTTTGAATTTCTTTAAAGCTTCCTGGAGTTGCTTGTCAATTTTAGTGGCTATTGTGTCCGATATATGAGGTGAATGGGATATATTTTCTTCTATATACATCACTCCTAGGGTTTCTTGAGATGGGCTGGAGGTTTGAGGTTGTAATTTGGTCTTTCGTTTTGTCATTTTCCTATATTTCTGTGTTTCAAGTGTTATTTGAAAGCTTCCTCAGGATCTGTTGAAAATCCCCTTCTATGTTTGGAGCTACTGGGACTCTGGCGCCGCGCTACTCCAAGCCATTAGGCCTACAGAACCAGTGGCCCTCCTCTGCCTGCTCAGAACTCCGCAGTTCCAGACAAGCTGGGCCTCAGGGACACTGTGCGCCCACCTGCCCCTTGGAAGCTCCACAGTTCTTCAATCGCAGCCGGGTTAGGGTACTCACCGCAGGCCGCAGTGCTTCAGGAACCTGTGGACCCTCCCTGGTTGCAGAGATATCCACAGTCCTCCAGACACGCAGAGAGGCCGGTGAGGGCACCCCAGATCTGCCCAGCTCCTCCTCTGCAGACCTATGGCCAGGCGCGGCAGCTAAACAGGCTGGGCTAGGCTGGTAGTGTGGGCCAGCCCACCTATCGGGAGCTCAGCAGGTCTCCAAATGAAGCCGGGAATGGGGAGGCTGATGTGGAAGCCTCAAACCCACCTCTCCCCTTCACTGCACCTGGAAGCCTGAGGGAACTCCAGCAGACTGGGCGCAGATATCCAGAGTCCTCCAGACACGCAGAGAGGCCAGTGAGGGCACCCCAGATCTGCCCAGCTCCTCCTCTGCAGACCTATGGCCAGGCGCGGCAGCTAAACAGGCTGGGCTAGGCTGGTAGTGTGGGCCAGCCCACCTATCGGGAGCTCAGCAGGTCTCCAAATGAAGCCGGGAATGGGGAGGCTGATGTGGAAGCCTCAAACCCACCTCTCTCCTTCACTGCACCTGGAAGCCTGAGGGAACTCCAGCAGTCTGGGCGCAGAAATCCAGAGTCCTCCAGACACGCAGAGAGGCCAGTGAGGGCACCCCAGATCTGCCCAGCTCCTCCTCTGCAGACCTATGGCCAGGCGCGGCAGCTAAACAGGCTGGGCTAGGCTGGTAGTGTGGGCCAGCCCACCTATTGGAAGCTCAGCAGGTCTCCAAATGAAGCCGGGAATGGGGAGGCTGATGTGGAAGCCTCAAACCCACCTCTCTCCTTCACTGCACCTGGAAGCCTGAGGGAACTCCAGCAGTCTGGGCGCAGAAATCCAGAGTCCTCCAGACACGCAGAGAGGCCAGTGAGGGCACCCCAGATCTGATAACCTAAATGCTTATCAACTGATTAATGGATTAAACGAGCTGGTACATGCGGTAATAAAATACCCCTGGAAATAGAAAGGAATGAAATACTAACACTGCTATACTATGGTTATACTTTGAAAATATTATGTAAGTGAAAGAAGTCATAAAAGAGCAAATATTGTATTATTTCATTTATATAAAATGTCCAGAATAAGTATATTGATACAAAAAGAAGATTAATGATTGCCTTGGTAGAAAGGAGTTATAACCAGGAATGACTGCTCATGTGAACCTCTTTTTGAGTTGATAGCAATCTAAAATAAATTTGTACTCAGTAACAATATCCACAAATGCTGAACCAGCAATAAAGGGCCTCACAAAGTACCTGGTAAATTTCTGATCTATTGAAGTTTGACTTAGTTGCAACAAACTTTTTAATATAAAAATACTTAGGGATATTGATGCTACAAACGGAAAACTGACATTGTTTGAGATTAATAATTTAAAACTTGAAAAATAGGAATGTCAAATGTCAGATGTGTAAGTGAACAATGGAATCAAATATGAACACAAAGTACAAAAATGTAAATTTAAATCAAAAGGTTTTTTATGGTCATGTAAAACAATAAAGTGTCCACATGAGCTTGTTTTTATGGAAAAAGATGTGACCTTTTAATAAATCATACTTGAAACAAAGATGAGAACTATATTCTTTTCTTTTTTCTTTGAGGCTGAGTAAAAAGAGTAAAAACAGGAAAGGGAGAAAAGAAAAGATAGCGAAAGTGAGTGAAAAACTGTTGGTCTCTTAGCATACTACATTTTACATTACACTATTACTTAAGACTTCATTTGACTCACCAAATCTACAGAATCTACTAATGGCTGGTTTGATTGAAATACAGAGTCCTCACTTTCTTCTTCATTCTTTTTGCAAGGCATTTGCTTGGAAGGGAGCAAATTATACCACAGAGTGAAAATCTCTTGGGAAAACGGTAAATCTGCCAGGCTGATCTGAGTTCCAGCCTATAGGAAATGAAACAAACAAAAGAGATGATGATGAAAGAAAATCAAATGTTTAAATTAGTATTTGTTCTCTCTAATATCATAAATATTATTAGGTGAGCTTACTTTTGGGGGGAAATGCAATACTCATGATATAAAGCACTGTTTTGTTTTGTTTTTTTTCTGTTTGTTTTTAGACCTGGAGATGGTTTTTACTTAGTTGTGACTCAATAATAAATAAATCTCAATCTAAAAACCAATCCTAGGATTCTTTTGTGAGATACAATTTTGCTCACACCCAAAGACCAAGGGAATCACATTCAAATGGAATAAATTACTAACCCTAAACCACAGTACTTTTTATGTTGTGCCATGAGCATGACTTATTACTCATAAAAAATTACTACCCACTGGAAAAATTTAAAAATAAATAAAAATTCCACTTTGGTTCTTGAATGACAAAGAAGAAACAAAAATTTTTCTTTGGATATATAAGTTTGGATATATGTCAAAATAAAGTTAAGGTTAAAGGCCTTTTATATTCCTCCATAATACACATAGCCAGAATTTAAATTCAACTGTACTATACTTTAAGAGGCTATCAATTAACTTATTTAGTAACTTTATTGATGGCTCTCATGTATATTAAATAAGATACCTATTACATTAAAGCCTGTCTGATAGTCTAACAAATCTACTTTTGCTTCTTTCTAAGTTTATTACTAGACCATATTACAAATATTTTTTCAAGTGAAGAAAAGAAAAAGATTAAGAAGAAACCTACCACACTTTTAAATTTTGTTCATCATGAAAGGGGTGTGCTTCCTGTTGGACTGCAGAAAAAAGCTTGGCTAGAAACTAACATTGTTTCTGACCACATGAGCCCACCTCCACATGCCTTCATTTGAACATCCATGTAGCTTTACTCGTAGGTGATGGCTTTACTGATTACCATGCACAAAACTATGTTATACTTACTATTAATTAAGTACAATGTTCTCTGCTGTGGCATGTAAACGTCATATTGCACTAAACAGTAACTTTAACCTATAAACTCTTAATACCATGCCCAAGGAAACTGAGATGAATAAAGGAATCATATCCTCAGTATACTGCTAAATTTTAACTTGTAACAGTGAATTGTGTGTGAGATGTCTTTTTGATATCTGACTCCATCACTCATGAGGTGTGTTACCATTTCTAAGCAGCTCTTTATCTGAAAATAGGGAATGATCACACCTTTCATAATTGATCTTTCGTAAAATTACTGTGAGGATTAAAACAGGTAATATATATACAGCACTCAGCCCTAGGTTCAGAATTGGGCCTAATAAGTATGCTCTCTAGTAATGATCATAGCAGAGATAAAGATTCTGTAATCAAAGGGTAGAAATACAAAGCCAACCTTTATTTAAAAATTATAAGTCATAAGCAGATTTTAAAGACCAGGAATATGAGAAACAACATATGTCATTATTTTGGGGAAAAAGAAATAAAATAACTGGTAGATGTGTCCCAAGGTGTTGGATAAATTCACAGTGATTTCAGGGCTGGCAAAACAGCAACCAGACAATATACTTCTCAGAATATCTGATCATACATGTTATCTGAAAATGGCATTTATATGAAGAATCCTACCAGGCATTCTTCCCTGTGGTGTTTACTGACAGAGCAAAGATCAACTCTCAGTGTCTTTTGCTGCAAGGCTGTTTGGGAAATGGCCATTCTGAACACATCATTGAGCAACACAAATTCTGTGGGTGGATGGACTTTTGTTCGAAATAAACAGCTAACATCAGTTGAGGAAGGAAGAACAGCAACCCTAAAATACCTGTAAAGAATAAGAGTAAAATGAATCTCATAGGTACTTCAAAATTACAGTGGATTCATAGCTATCATTTGCAATTATCTGCAGAAAGAGAGAAAATGAGGGAACAAGAAGTTTATTATTAACTGAAAGCACTACTGCCATAATGGGTTGGCACTCAGCTGCAAAGATGCCTGCTCTTAACCCACCCATGCCGACTGTGCCCCTGAGCATGCAACAGCCCAGCCTGCCACTCACCACGGGACTGCAGCAAAGGCATATGATAGGAAAGTGAAGAGGAAGAAAGTCCGTGGGGCAGACGAATTTAATGTCCCACCTGCCCCATGTACAGCAAATTCCAAAATTAGTTATTTCTGAGCCTGGGAAGGCAGGGACACACTAAGTAGATACTGATGACTTTATCCCAAAGAATCCTCATCCTGAATATTAAACAAAAGATGCTGATGATCACTTCCCAGGAATGGAATACATTATCCTACTAGAGAAAAAGAAAGGCTAAGTAGCATATTGTTAACAAAATTTAAAACAGATGAAACAGTAGTTCAAAATATGATCTAGCATCTCTGAAGTCACAAATACAACAAACTCTTAAGAGTTTCATGCTTTGTAAAATTCAAAGGAAGAGTTACAGAAAATAATAACTCTGAATGCTACTTTAGAGTGAATTTTCTGAGCACACATAATGTGAGAACTTGCAATTCTTGGAAACAGCATGCAGTATTTTCCTTCTAATCTCAGAAAGAGAATATCCACTAAATCTTCTGCCTGTCTCCATTTTCCAAGCTTGTCTAATTCATATTCTAAAACATGCCTTTCTCTAATTAGAAAACCTATAAATTCAAATGCAAACCTAAGGAATGTCACATTATTTTTTATTTTATATCAACATTAATTATGGAGGTTTAGCATTAAATATCTGGGGAGCACTGGGCCACTGATATTGATTTAAGACCTCACTAAATAAGGCATAGCTCTCCCTCCCTGGGAGGCTGGAAGCTCTAACGAAGACTTCATGGAAAAGCAGTAAGCAACAAGTATATTAGACAGTTAAATGGAAGAAGAAATTTTCTGTTCCTCCAGCCTTCAAGTTTATTGTTATCAGTGGCCTAACCACTGAAATCATCTCAAAATATTTCCACATCAAACAAGAGCAATTTTACATGATTCAGACACAAAGGCAATGGAAAGCAGGTAGGAATGCTTCCCCTCCTATGCTGCTGCAGGGGAGGGCTCTCCAAAGAGGAACCAGACAAGCCATGAGCCATATTCTAAATACCACCGCTCTTGTCAACAGGCAAGTTTCAACTGTATTTGTCAGAAGTGTAACCAAAAACAAAGTCTTAAACTTGAGGGGGAAGAACATTAATAGTTTATACGAGCTGTCACTTTTAGCAGTGCCATTATTTAGGTCAAGGCCTTAAATATGGCTTTAAGAAAATGCTGCTATACATCTCAACAAAGTTTAGGTCAATTAGACAAGTAACTACAAACAGCTGGGGAACAGAACTATGTTGTATACTTATCATTTGGCTGAATACTACTATTGTTCCTGAACGACCTTGTAAGTCATCACACCTTGTGACTTCCTGAGGTTAGTGAGGATAACCATGATTGGTCTAGCTGAAGTACAAAATTTGGGCAGATGCACCCTCAGAATATGGGTTTAAAGAAAGTACATGTTCTTGGGCATTTTATAATTTTTTCTTGGACTTGTGAGTTGGGTCTTATTGCTTAAGAGTTGACCTCTGGCCGACTTATATTTTCCCTAATGTGCCTTATTAAAAGTCCATCAATGGGGCTGGGGATTTAGCTCAGCAGCATAAGCACCTGCCTTGCAAGCAGGCGGTCGTGAGTTCGATCCCTGGTACCAGTAAAAATGAAAAAGACAAAAAAAAAAAAAAAAAGTCCATCAACGCTCTAATACCACAACATATATACTGTAAGGGAGAAGTCACAAATAATATTATCAAGCCAGTCTTCTCTGAATACCACTGCTAGTATTTTTAATTTTAGGCCTGGGCAGCAGGTTCTTTGGGGTGACCAGACCAGTGCCACATTATGTCTTCTCTCTTTGCTAGTACCACTAATGACATGTGCTCCCTATGACTTGATATCAGGAAGTCTGCTAAGCCTATTCCCCTCCTAAATCCTATTCTTATCCAGTTTTGATGACTGTCAATAGATAGATAACGAAGTCAGGCGTGGTGGCTCATGCCTGTAATCCCCAGCACTTGGGAGGCTGAAGAAGGAGGATCATTGCGAGTTTGATGAGACCAGCCTGGACTACAAATCAAGCTCAAGGCCTGCTTGAACTGCATAGAGAGATCCTGTCTCAAGAAAAAAAAAAAGGTAACAGCTCTTTCAGTTCTGTTGCCTGATAAATAATCTTCATCTAGATATTTTTTCCTCAGGTCCAGTTTCTTTTCTGTGTGAACTAACCTAAAAATAAACTTTATGGCAAATTCCTAGAATTACTGCATTTACTGTATAAAAAGTCCTATTCATTGAGGAATTTACAATTAAGGAAAACATTGGCTCAATGCATACAGAATATTGGGAATCATGTCTCACTAGCTTTTTAAAATTTCTAAGCTCTGGTCTTGCCATGCTCAAAGTAGTACTAAGATCTACTTCTTCTACAAACCTTAAATGCAGAGTGGACAAATGCTGTTTTCTAAGTCAAAAGTGCTAAATTGAAATCTGCTCCTGTGTGGTAATTTCTAACCATGAGTTCTTAAGAGACTCACAGGGCCTCTGATTTTAGGAAGTGTGAATGGTGGTAAAGATCTCTAGAAATACGTGAGGAACAGTTCTGCAGCAATGGACTATACCATTCTGCCATCACTTCTCTAGGCTTCTTGGTTTGACAAAGTGAAATGATTTTAAGAAATAACTGGCTACAAGGAAATGAATGGTGGATGATGAAAACATACTCTTTCATAAAACATGGAAAAATTCTTGAAGGGCAACACTTTATGGATAAAATTTAACCACTTTATTTTCATGTAAAAGATAATTTCTCAAAGCATAGAAGTAACTACCATGCAATAATAAAAATTTTTATCTTATTTCAAGCCATCAGCCCCTGATACAACTTCACACAGGATTTCTGGCCAAAAAGGAAATAAAGAGTGTTGATTCTTATTTTTAATGAGGAATCAGTTAAACAAAAACCAAATTCCCATTCACCTTGCATAGTTTCCTTTTCTCTTCATCTTTATCTACTGTTGATTTAAATATGATCAGCCTTGCTGTCTTTCCCATACCTTAATTTGATGAACTGTTTGATCATAATGGAAATTATCTTCTGTCGAAGTTTCAAAGCACCTCAATTTGTTCTTCACTGATTTTACTTACACTTTTGAAGTATGAGGTATCAAGAAGGCATGCAGATTTCGGAGTTGTACTATAATCACCATGAAACTTGAACTTTTTGCATCATATCTGTCAAAAGAGAAGCTGAATGAAATAAGCAGTAACCACAAGCCACTGGTGACTGTACAGGTCTCTGAGACTGCTCCTCCTCCATGTACATTGTTTTACCTGAGTCCTATTTGCACCTGGGCAGTCTCCACTTCGGCTGCATCCTCTTCGCTATATGGAGCATCTTCCATTTCATTAGGCCTAGGAATGGGGCATAGGTAAACACTCAATTAATGGGGATAAAGGTTGCTATGGCTGCTGTTTGCCACTAAAACCTGAACAAACATCTAAATTAATATTATTTGTTTTTCTTTGTACTGTTTTAAAATTAATCTTATTGGCACTTCTTTATATAAAGACCGCATTCCTCATAGGAATGAGGAATTCCTACACATATCTTGATTCTACTTCTTTCCCCCATTGCCTTGAAGCTCTCTTTATTTATGAGGTTTGTTCCCATTTTTTCCTTCTTTTCCCTTTCTCTACCCTCTCCCTTATTCTCCTTCCTATTTGAATATCTTCTTCTTCCTTCCCAATATCTGTATTCCATTTTGGTTCTTATTTATTCTTTCAGTTTCTCACACAAGACAAATAATGTGATATTTAAACGTGTGTGTTTGACTTAATTCACTTAAAAGTATGATCTCAAGGTGCATCCATCTACCTAAAAAATGTCACACATTTATCCTTCTTCATAATACAGCAGTCCTTCTCTGTACATATAAACCACATTTTCTTTATCCATTCATCCTTTGATGGGGATCTGGGCTCTTCCCAAGATTTAGCTATTACAAACTGTGCTGCCATAAACATGGGTGCACTTCTATCAATAGCACTCTTTCACCATTCTGAGAAAATGATCCCAGCAGAAGTTTACTGTTTCAGAGGCTTCCTCCACCTCTTCAAGAAGAGTCTGCCTCTGAACTTGGGGAACAGACTTTCTGATGCCTGACCTTCTTGAGTCCTGCTAGGCTACATCCACACAGGAATCTTTGTGTGCTGAATAGGAATTAGCAAGTCACTCCAACTTTTCCACTAAAGTCAAGTCTTTAAAGTATTAACAAAGAGTCAGATGATCAGAGAACTCCCATCTGTTCAGCATTTCTGTGACTGATGAGCTATTTCTGGTATGTTGGAATTCACAATCACACCATTTCTGTAATGGCTAAGGTCCTTACTACTCCAGAGGGTGGACTAATAGTTATAGCATATTTGTAATATATAACACACAGGTCCGACTATTAAAGTTATAATGAGAAAGGAGATTTGGAGCAGCAAAAAAGCACCCTTGTTGGGTCCTTACTGTTTCATGGAGGCTTCATAGACCCCACTGTCTCCAGCTACAGACTCATCAGACACAGCAGCAGACACACATGCAGTTTTCTCTCCAGGCAAATGGATTACTCTTCTTTTAGGTAATGACTTTTCCACATCTAAGGAGGGGGAGTCACAGCACTGATTAGGAAAAGTTAATTATAAAATGCACATTTTGGTTATGCGAAATCCAAAGCATAGTTTCCCTATGAGAGTCAGGAAGTTACTACCCAAATCAACAGATGCAGATGTGTCAAAGTGCTATGACTATGAGAGTTCTGGGACAGCAATTATTTCAACAGTTACTTGAAAAAAAAATTATTTATTTTTATCCTGAAATATTTTAAGGGAAAGAACGCACCAATTCTTAATGATCCCCATCCTTTCCTTCAAGCATCCACAAATTATATACACAGGTGTGCGTGTGTGTAAGAAACTGTGCTTTTCTCAAATACTAGAGATGTTTCTATTTGGAGAGCTCCCAGCTATTCAAGGGAAAAAAGGTTTCTACCTCTTTGCTCTCTGCTTCTTTCCATATGCACATTCTCTGGCTCCTGTGCGACTATTCTAACAGAAATTAAAGAAAAAAACATCTTTGACTTACAGGAATTCGTCACTGGCTAATACCGTTAAAACAACTTTTTGTGCTACTGAATCTTTAGTACCAACTACCACTTAACTTTTATCTCTAACTCATATTCATACACCAGCATCCTGCAGTGAGCAAGGAGCATTCATTTAAAGCTGTGTTCAGTACTGTAATATGCTGCAAGCCTGCCGAGTTCTTTCATCCTGGAGCCAGTGAGCCAGCAGATCAGTATTGGTATGCATTTCGGACCCCTTCTGAGTCATGACTTTACATCTTGTTAAGATGTTTAAATTTTAAGGCTTCAGATTACAGAATGGATTGCTGCATTCTCTCTTTTATTTCTGGCAGTGGGAATGCTTTTTCCTTGATGATGAAGTGCCTTCTCTCCACCCACCCCTCTTTGTGAGGGGTGAAGGTGATGACATGATTTATTGATTACCCTCAGGAATAACCACAGCAGCCTGAAATTGACTTTGACAATGACAGAGACTGACTGTGGAAAGACTTCATAGTTATTCCAACTTCATTTCTGTCATCCAGCAGGGATTGGTGTTGGAGAGCAAAATTTATATAAAAGGGACTCAACTTCAGCTGTGACTTTGGAGCACTGAGAGATGAACACTGCCCCTCATAAAAAGCTATTCTCCTTCAAGAGAAGGGCAGACATACCCAGAACAGACTAAGCCTTGGAGACCTCAAAGATTAGTCTCCATGGCTAAATATAGTCTTTGAATTGTTTTCAGATATGAAACTAATAACTATCTGCAAACAAAGCTTTTGGATGTTTTTCCCTTTGGGTGACATTTTTTGCTGCAGAGGATCAAACACAGGGCCTTGCACATGCCAAGTAAGCACTCTACCACTAGGTCTATCCCTAGCCTCTGAGGTGACATTTAAAAAATAGTTTTCTAACACTTAAAAAGCTAAAACTATTTCACAGGAGCTTTGGAGACAGCCACATCCAGCCATGGCCCAAATTCATCAGCAGACATACTACTAGATTCCCATCAGGGTAAGGCATTGCCAGGGCAAGTAGGATCTGCAGGATAGGCACATGGGCCTCAAGATCATTACATGGGTGACAGCTTTTGGGCAGTTTTTTCACAATCGCTCCCCTGTCCAGTATCCAGCCTCATACACTGGGGCCTATCACAATGATGGAATGCAATAAGTATCCACCAGAACACAAAATATACAAAGGGCAAAGTCAGCTTGGCTGCTAAAGATGTGCAAGATCCAGGGCTGGGGATTTAGCTCAGCGGCATAAGGGCCTCCCTTGAAAGCAGGCAGTCATGAGTTCGATCCCCGGTACTGATAAAAAAGAAAAAGACAAAAAGACAGAAAAAAAAAAAAAAAAAAAGATGTGCAAGATCCTACATGTCCAAAGCAAGAAAAATGGCATAAAAAGCACTCTGCTTTTCCCTCTTCCCTGGTTCTTCCTTTCCTAACTTGTGATGGTTTGTGGTATTGCATTTAGCAGTGTTTGTATTACTTATCATCATCACGCGGTAACAACAATTGCCATGAAATGAGTGCAAATGCCAGGCATGCTTATGTACTTTCAATTCCCCACAGCATTAACCCTCTCACACGCTCCAAGGATGACTGTATCATCCTGACTCTGCAGATGAGGAACAAGCCTAAAAGTAAAAGGCTTTAAAAAAAATAGTCTAGATGGCAACCCAAGTGGGAGTATCGATGCAGCTAGCCCCAGAACCTACAACAATCCTTCAGCAAGGCTGTGATCCCATGATGGCTATCTGCTATTGTGGAGCCATTATGAATGCATCACACTTGTGCTTATTTGCTTTGTGGTCAATTATTTCAATAATGTCACTGGTAGCTTTGGCACTCCTTAAGAGAGGGCACACATTCCACGTGGATGTCTAAGTCCCACCTCTACCCTAAGCCACTAAAAGAACATAGCATTTCTGTCTTCAGTATTTGCAACCACAGAAACAAGTTGGATTGCCTATGTTCCTACACATCTGAAGTGGCCAATCAATAGGACCATGCATACAAATAAAAGTGCTTTTAGAAACATCAAGAAAACAGTGCTATAGAGGCCTTTCCATTCCTGTGTGTCGAAACACACTAACACACATGTGTAGATGTGAAGAGGACTCCTTGGAGGAGCAACAGAGCTTTCCTTTCACATTCATCTCAAGCTAGCATGCAAACAGATCATCCTCTTGATCTGCAACAGAACCATTTGTCAATGAGGGAAGCATCTTATGATCTTTACAAATATATCTAATATTTTAAAAATTTCTGTCACAAAGGGAAAAGTAACTGTAAAAATATGAAATTCTCCTTGTTTCTATCTTTCTGAGCACATGTACATAAATAAAGATTCAATCTCAATCTCTTCCTTGGGCTGCAACTCTTAAGGCAACCAGAAGATGGCAGGGTACTACCACACACTGGAATCTGCTTTCTCCACATCGACTTCAGGCAGAGAGGGAATGTCTGGCATGCAATAAAAATTGTATTTATATAGAATTCTCTGAGCCATATAAACAGTGAACTTCAGTATTAATTAGCTGGTATGCTAATTGGTTTTATTTTAGGTCAATTATATAAGAAAGCCTTGCTATTTCAGAACCAGAATCTATTTTGAAATAGGAAGGTGTTCACAACATATATTCTTAGCCAGCTACCACACTAAGAGGGTCTCTGGACCACAGAACAAGTAACTACATCTACTAAACAAGGAAAGCATTTTATTTGACAATAAAACTGTCTGGGTATATGAATAAACAAATATTCCTTAAGGAAGCCAAAAATAAATACTCAGGAAAAAGACAAGGGGGACTACGCTATTTGTAATAAAGAAAAAGTAACAATTTTCCTCAAAATAATTCAGAGGAAATATATGAAAAGAAAGGTCTACTTTTACCTGGAGTTCCTTCAAATAATGGGTCCCTAGCACAGTCATTATGGTCTTTATCCTGTAAAAGAGACTGAGATATCTCTCCTGAATCTGAATCCAGCAATATCTGATTTTCACCAAGGCTGGTATCTGCAAAATGGCTGCTTAATTCGCAGTCTTCAAAGTCAGAAGTGAACTGATGGAGAGAGGCCTCATGAGAAGACATGGAAAATGTGGCTTCCAAGACCAAAGGGGAGCTAGGAGGGGACAAAGAAGAAAGGGAAGATCTCGAGGACAGGGATGTCACCGACTTGGGGGCCTCAATCAAGGTGGATGTGTGGCTGGTTGCTGCAACTGGTGCTCCACAGAGTCCACTCTGAACTGGCTGACTGGGAGATTTGACCACTTCATTCTCATGGATGGTGGTGATAGGTCCTGCGGGAACATAACCGCCCTTCTCCTGCAGAAGGAAGTCCAGTTTATACTGATAGTCCACATCTATGTGTTCGCCCTGACTGCTGTAGTAGAGCTCACTGGAACTGAGGGAGTTGAGTGAGCCTCTGCTGGAGGTGTTCAGAGAGCCCCGACTGGACGCCAGGGAACCCAGGCTGCTCCCCGACGACATGGACAGCGTGCTGGTGGAGAGGCTAAAAGAAGACAAGCACATTGTAAAATCTGTCCCTGCACAGAAAACCCAATCACAACTCCTACTGTCTCCTTCAGATCCCAAAAGGAAAGGAAACCACTGATGCCAAAGAAAGAAATCTGTGACCAGAGCAGAGGAACTCGCTATTATAACATGTATCTCACTACTTATTCACTAATATTTTCAACTTTGCCCTCAAATACTCTTTAAGTAGCAATTCTATTCTTATTACACTCTCCCTTTTTAAAAACACTTAGTAATGGGAGAAATATGTTATTTTGCAAATTTTTATTGACAGCTAAAACATTTTCCCACAACATATTTCAAACGTATTTCATTAAATATGACCTTGGAGTTCATGAAAAAAAATCTATGTGAGTTAAGTTTGGTCACTTACTAATTGTATTTATATAACTATAATTATTTACTTTTAAATACCTGATAATAAAGTGTTAACTAGCCAACCTGGTAAACTAGAACACGGATGAATGACAGAAAAATATCCTTCCCCCATAGCCTTACCTTTTAAGTTGTGAATGCAAATAAGTTGCTAATTTAGTAGTTTCTTCAAGTTTCTGTAGCAGCTCTTTTCTTCTCTCTTCTAATTTCAATCTAGAAAAAATTATAGGAATTATTTTAATTTCAAATGGTTATGATGAAATGAGAACTAAAAAAAATGTCTTATTATATAAATTTTATATGTCAAAAGGAGAAAATCCAAATGATCTAGACACAGAGAAAACAAGACAAGCAGCAGTGGACACGAGCAGAGCAGAGCCGCTCACAGCTATGCTCAGGGATGGGAGAGATTTACACCCAAACTCCAGCTTTATTGAAAACTCCAAAATGTTGGCAGTGTAAAAGTCTCCCAAGTGGGTAAAAAAACATATCCCCACGAGTGAGAAATGAATATTAAGGAGGAAAACAATAATGACAACAAAACAACTCAACGAAGACCTATAGAGGTCTCAATGAAATACCTATAGAGGTCTATAATGTGGCTTCACATTACTAAAATATCTGACAGCAATAATAAAGAATTATAAAAGGTCATCATAAGAAATAAATTTAAGAAGGATTATTCCAAAATAATATTTTATGATGGAAATTCTAATCCTAATTTGAGGAGAATTTTAATGACTAAAAAGGAAGTTGTCTATCTTCCTATTGTAGACTAACTGGGGCTTGTTTAAGCAAAAAGGCCTCAACGTAATGTGATTTCCTAGTTCAGAACATCTTATCATCTGTACTAGATTATTATAAAATTTTATCTAAATTCTATTGCAAAAGATTTATATTTTTAAAAAATTAGAAAATTAAGGAATTGTATTTTGAAAAATAACTCATTTAAAAATATACCAAGCACATAGAGGCTCTTGTAACTAAAAGCCTGCACAAGGATGATGTGTATCATCTGAGGGTCTTTAGATATCACTGAAATCAGTTGGAACAGTGCAGTCAAGTGAGCTATGGAATGCAATGCGCAATAAGCACATCTTCGGTTCCTGGTCTTGGCTTTGCTGCTTACTAGCTGCACGCTGTTTGGCAAGTTACCATAACAAAAGTCTCACCTTTCTCATCTGTAAAATGGTGATTATGATCCACCTGTATTTGCCTGATAAGGCAATCAAAGGGATCAAATGAAGGAATGTATGTGAAAGCCCCCTACAGATGATAAAAACAAATCATACTTGTTCAAAATCTTAGCATGCCCTGCAAGGCACTGATATAAAAATTAACTAAATTCTTTTTAGAAAAATAAAATTTCCCTGGTTCCCAACCTCTTTGAAATGTTACTCATGTCTTAGATAGTTAGGAAATATACTCATATTTTATTTGTAGGTATCTATTCCTTTGATGCGTCAACAACACAATTTTATTGTATGGTTAAAATAAAAAAGTAATCTTGTCATTTTCTTCAGTGCTTCAAGGTGTGATAGATTCTTTACTCACAGCTTTCATAGGTGCATTTAAAAAAATAGGGCAGTCTATTTTTTTAAATCTCTCAAATTCAAACAAAAAACTCAAAAGATAAACACAAAGATGAACTGAGTTAGAAGGGACATAAAGGTCTAAAGCAAACTCAACATACTAAAATTCATGTCATCAGAAGCAAGAGAAACACTTTTAAAGTAAGATTTAAAATTAAATATTTCTGTTATTAAATGAAAGCCTTTTCTTTCTGTGTAAGGAGGCACCAATGTGGCACAGAATTTAATCCTGAAATGTTTGTTTCATATGAAGTTTTAAATATGAAGCTTTTCCGTCCCCTGACATCAAGGATGGTCCCTCCTCTACTCACATGCAGGCCGTGCTTAGGGCTGCTCTTCCTGCTCTTTCAGGCTGACTCTGAAATATTATACTTGACTTTTGTGTTCCCAATACAATCTGAAGTCCTAGAAGGCAGACACCAGCTATCTGACACCAGCTGTCTCTTCCAGCCAGGACTCTTGCTGGTTTCACCGCAGGAATCACACTGAAAGCAGTTGAGGAAATGCAGAAATCTCTAATGGGGCAGCTGTCTCTCCAGTGGCAACTGCAGGTCTTCTTTGGCTTCCTCTGCCTTAACGGACACCAGCCCTTTCAAGAGGCACAGTCTACCTCTCTTCTCTAACCTGTTTCCATGTCTCCATGGTGAGAAAGGGTCTTCCCACCCTGGACCCTAGCAGATTCCTCCCCTGGTCTTGCTGCTTTACACTCCTGTCAGCTGCCCTTTGTGAAATGCAGGCTCTTCATAACCTACCTCTGGCCTCAGTTCCCCAAGGCAGAGAGACATGTCTGGCCTTTCCTACGTTCTGAACTCTGCATCTAGGGAAAATTTCATGTTCACAGAAGAAAGCAGTCCCTTTCCATTAAAAAATAAATGACAGCTAGATGTTGTGCACACTTGTAATCCTGGTACTCTAGGAAGGCTGCAGGTTCAAGTCCTGCTTAAGCAACCTAGCAAGATCCCGTCTCAAAACACAGAAAAGAGTAGAGGTGGAACTCAGTGTGAAAGTCCTGGGTTCAATCACCAGCACCCAAAATCAGGCACTTTATACCCCTACCTATTTGCTTTACAATTTTTTTCAGAAGCAGATGCAGAAATATTCAAATATTTAAGAAACAAGATATCAGTTATTACAAGGAAAACTCCAAATTTGTAAGAAAATAAAGAGAGATAAGATCTTATCACCTTTGGAACAGCAGTTTGAGTAACTATATGAAGAGAATATGAACAATGCATAGAAAGACTTTCACTTGAGAGCATTTTTCACTTGAGAGTATTTCTCTTGACCTGATGATCCTTATAATGAGCATCCCTTGCTTTTCCCAGTATGTGCGACTGTCACTAGATGGTGAGCTCAGTTACTGTTGTCCTTGAGTTGGGGACACTGCCATACAGTGCAAAATGGGAATTGAGCATGGAGACTGTAAGATCACATAGTAACTGAAAATTCACTGGAGTTTTTAGTATTTTCAAAGACTGCAACTCAGGAGTGAGTCAGAATCTTGCCGGAGGTACCCCCTAAATAACTAGGAACCCACAAAAACAGGAGATTTTGGGGTAATGCAGTAAGTAGCTTTCTTTGATAGTTGTTAGGTATAAAGAAGAAATTGAGAGATACGGTGTTAGTTCAGCAAAATTTTTCTATGGTGAATGTAAGTTTTACACAGGGAATTTTATTTCCCCAGAGTATCTCCAGCTACCACCTGCTATAACACCAATGGAATATGCTTCTTGCAAAGGTATTCACTTATCTTCTAAGGCTTCAGTGTTTAACAGCAACAAAAACCAAAGAGCAAAACCACTAGACAAAGAAATCAGACAAGAGGTGAAGAAAGCAAAGAGAAATAGAGCCAATGATAATTACTTAAGACAAAGAATACAGTTCACGGAGACTTCCTGATACTTTCTGGTGTACTCCAAAGTGGTGATGCTGTAGCCGTAAAGCATTTTGGTCAATAATTTAACTTATAAAAGTTAATTCTCCTCAAATGGCTAAACTCAGAGTGGGCATATCCATATGCTACCTAACTAGAATACCAGAGATTATGACTTTTCTTCTTTTCACATTTTTAAAAGTGTTCTGTTACTATGTATACACATACTAAACATTTACTGAGAACTAGGGATTAGAAAATGAGAAGGGAATAATAATAATAATAAAGGAAACTGGATATGCATGTTTTAAACTTATTCTAAGATCATGCAAGGTGATCCCAGTGTGAATTTCATTCCTACTATTGCTCTTTACTCCCTGACCTAAAGGATGGATGTACAGCAGTTCGGAAGGGTTACGGGATCTCTCTGCAAGAGGCATTTCACCATCCAGCCACTAGGCTGGACAAAGGCCTCTGATGCAGATGTGCCCGACTCACACTGACATGCACAGGTCCCGTTGTTTAACACTGTAACTGATTTACACACACAGATCCCTTTGCTTAACCCTACAACAGAACTGGATTTTTCAGGTTAAAACAGTCAATTCACACCTTTCCACAGGAAGATCAGAAAATTGTTTTGATTATTTTACTTTCCATTTTCATCTGCTTCTGAGGAGGGTTTGACAAACAAAATCCAAGGAAAAAGATAGGTGTGAAGGTACACATCTATAATCCAAGCACTCAAGAGGCTGAGGCAGGAGTATCGCTATGAGTTTGAGGCCAGCCTGGGTTACATAGTAGGTTCAAGGCCAGCCTGAACTACATAATAAGACTCTGCCTCAAAAAAAAACAGAACAGAATCAAGTTAAACCAAGCCAAATCAAACCAAACCAAACCAAATACAACCCAAGGAATATCAGTGACCTATTAAGATATCAAGGGAGCAAGTTGTCTTTTCCCTATGAAATTAGAAGCAATAAACTTTTACATTCTTGTAATAAATCCAAAATAGGAAGCTTTAGTGCCTGGAACAGTCAACATAATCTTTCTTATCAGAGTGCAATAGTTTATAGCTATTGTTTCAGACTCAGTCAGTGATGTACTGCATTCCTGGTTTTATGTCAACGTTCTTCAGTCATTTGACATCTGTCACAGGCCTTCTCATATGACTAACAAATACAGAGGAGCTAATGCAGTGGGAAGCTAGCAAAGTGTGCTTTATTGCTTTATAGAAAGAAGGTCTTTTTGTTTTGTTTCACAAACCACTAAAAACAGATGTAGGTGAGATTTCCAAACCCGCAGAAAATGTCATCTACTAAGCTATAACCACAAGTTTAAACTCCCCATTCTCAGGAGAAGATCATACCTCTGGGTCAGAGCCTGGCTAGGTGTACCTCGCACAGACAACAGCTCTTCCTCTAGCCTCTGTCTTTCAGCTTCCAGGCGTTCCAATTCATCTTGTGTGCGTTTTTGTGGAGTGATGAACTGCAGCTCTTTCAAAAACTCTTCTTTTTCATTAATCAGCATCAGCTTCTCCTTCTCAATATCCAGTGCTCCAGGCCAGGCCTCACTGTCCAGCTTTGACAGTTCTATTTTTAAATTGGCCATACTGTAATATGTAGAAGAGGCATATACATACTTAGGACTCCTAAGTTACACATAAGCCAGCTAAGTCTGGGGTGGAACTGCTATCTAGATTTCCCAACTGGAGCTTATCAGAGAATAGGCAGCACCTCTCCCAAAAATTGTGAAAGCCTTGTACATAGGAGCCTCAAAAGCAGAATGCTCTAGGGATCATGAGTAGGCAGCCCTGATGTGTCACTACCTATGGCAGATGACAGGAGGAATAAGAACCCTGGTACCTGCCCTTTACAAATAATTGAAGTAAATGTTCAAAATGTTATGTTTGTTACAAATTTTGTTACTCTACGTGAAGACACTGTTCTCTAGGAAAATGGTAATTCCCAGAGTAATTCAGATAGAAACTAGAGTACTGGCAGGCCAAGGAAGGGAAAACAGGAGGAAAAGAGAGCAGTGCCTTTGTCAACTTTTATTAAAATAAAGCCAATCTGTCAAGGCTTCACATGACCCAAGAAAAGGAAGCAGGACTTGGCCTCCTCCCACCCAGACTCTCCTTAAGCCTCATACTGTGAAGTCTCCTTCCCATCAAGACCTTGGCTCTTGGGGAACAGGAGGAAGAGACTGTAAGAGTAAATTTACTAGTTTCATAATTTTGCCTCACCTCAGATTTCACTATGTATATAGCTCCATAATAGATGATTATGTTAATATAATTCTCAATTCAACATGAATGTCTTGAATCACCTGAGTTAATTAACTAGTTCTGTGGCACTATCAAGACATAAGGACTCTACACAAAGTAAGTGGCACACTGCTCTTGTGAGCATAAATCACAAGATCCAAGTAGACCATGAACACAACTAATATTGACACAACGAATCTATGCCTCTTTTTTCACAATACACGATGATTGCTTTAGGTATTGTTATATCACATACCAGAATATGGAAAATAAGTAGAAAAACAGGATTTAATGGATTCAAATATTTTGATAGAAGAAACTGTAAAAAGGAAGAAAAGAGGTACACAGATACACACACACACATCAAAATCAAGAATAAAGATGGAAGTAAATCTACATCCTTGTGCTGTAAGTTTTTGTTTTAGTTTAAAATAAAATTTCCATCTTAAAATGGCATTGCACATGTAGTGCCATTTTTACTTACCATATGCAATTATGATAGATGTAACATCAGCTATTCTTCAGTTTTAACCACAAAACCATAAACAACTGTCTTAACGTACTGGAAAATTAATCATCAAAGTGCTAAATAAGCATGATATTATTAGCTTCATTAAGCACATGAAACAAAGGCTGTAGGAGAAAAAAGGTTTCACAAAAACAGTCTACTCTTATTCAGAATCGAGGGAAATGTATTTTCAACATATGCATACACACTTGAGAGTTATCTTCTCATAAGCATCACTACCAACTTTAAAATAAAACCCAAAATAGTACAGCAATGCAACTGAAAGAGAAAAAAACAGTGTTTTAAGCTTTTTTTTTTTTTTTTTTTTGTCTTTTTCGTTTTTATCGGCACCAGGGATCGAACTCACGACTGCCTGCTTGCAAGGCAGGCGCTTATGCCGCTGAGCTTTGATCTGACTGAGTTAACCAACTGAGCAAAACTGTAATGCAAACAAGAAAGATCTCAAAAAGGTGCACCAAATCTGGGGGGGAAGTATAAAGAGATAGCCAGGAACATCTAAGAAAAGTGCTAAGTAAGCTCCAGATGGAATTAACTATTATCAGCTACAATAAAGCAAACAGTCAAGATGACCCAATGGAAGAAGAGTCAAGCCAATTAAGAATTCGGGCATAAGGCTCAGTCTTGCGATGTTAATTCTGAGTTACGGTCATTCTCTTGCAGAAAACCAGATATAAATTCTGGACTTTGTCCACAGTATAACCAAGGAGTCTGGTTGCTATAGAATATATAATGGTAAATATATTTATTTTACTTTGTTAGTGCCAAATAAACTCTACAAACATCTAATTACTTTTAAATTTTCATCATAATCAGTAATACAGTGGTACCTTGGTTCACAAATATTTTCTTTTGTGAACAATTTGATTTGCAAACAAAAGCATTTAGCAAAATTTTATTTTTGTCTGTGACCTCTACATAGAGTGATAAACACAACGAAGGCCATTTTTCCTGCACAAACATGAATGTGGTCAACTTTCTCAGAATTGTGAAACAAATTAAGTTTGTGAACCGAGGTACCATTATAATGGATATAGTACTTCAATATGTGATGGCTTTACTTATGGCAGGAAATCATATAACTAGTTGGTTTTCATGCTCATGGAGAGGAATATGATAAGTTTTCTTGATCTCCTGTGGGGTGACAATGTAATTTTTTTCCACCCAGTGTCTCCTAAATAATAAACAAATGGCATTTTAAAGCTCTTGCAAGGGAAGTACAGTATTCAAATCAACTATATCAGTATGACTTACTCCAAAGAAGAAATATGTGCTATATTATAAAAACAATCTGACTCTGTCTACTAGATAAGGATGGTGAAGTCTCTTGTGCCTCACCCCAACAGAATCATGGAAGTAAGAAAAAGAAAGCACAGCGATTCCTAGGAGTTTATACAGTAAAAGACAGAGGTGAAAACAGTATTTTTTTTCTCCTTAAAATAAGTCAGCTGGAGCAGATTCTATAGCACTTTCAAGACTTTCCTTTCAAGAAGATGAACATGCTCATAGGTATTTACTTCAGAATTCCTCAACAGCTATCAAGTCTTATGCCTGAGCCATTTCTCCACCTGAAGACTGCATCTTCTTCCTTTTAATTGGGAGTACTGCACAGGCTCAAAGTTTCTTGTATCAGCAGACAAGGAGACAATTATATTCACACACTTCTCATTAATTCTCCTTATTCTTTATCAGCTTGGATAAGAGGGGAAAAGGAAAGAGAGAGAAAAAAGAGAGAGGAAGTAATCCTTATATGCTAAAACACCAAGGGTAATTTGGGGAGAAAGTATGGGGAGTGCCCAGCAGATGTCACCATAAGAGTAAAGATTAATTCTGGAAAAGAAAATAATGTTTGAATCCAACAACAATGAGGTTCTTACCTTCTCTTGGCTTCTTCATATTGTAGGCTTAGCCTGACCTTTTCAGCTAAATTTGATCTACTTCTCACTCCGATCTAGTAAAAAGAAAAGGAAAAAAGTCAATTAACTCTGTTAATGAAGTAAACTGCTTTTGTTTCTAGGAAATCCAAGTAATTAAAAAGCTCAAGAAAATGGTACTGAAACGGAAAAGTACCAGTGTTAAAAAGATACTTCATTGTCTCAGTGAGGGCAAAACATTTCTTTCAATTCAAGCTTGTCTGTTTTGCAAAGACTTTAACATTATTTTCTCCACACATTAAATTCAAGACAAAAATACTAGGTAATGTGTCTGGTATCTAAAAGTTTATGAGGGGTATATAGGTCAATAAAATTTATGAACTGGAACTGATTTCTTTGCCTTTATGAGCCAAAATTTCCATCATTTAGTTTTCAACTATACAAAATATAAACTAAATAACCTCAAAAATTAATTTTTAAACAGGTAGATCCTACTGTTGATCTCGCTATTTTTCATTCACAGTACTTATGTCAAAGAAGAATAAGAGAACACAACAGTAACTTAGAACTTACTGAAAGGTAAATACGTACTAATGGCATTCCAAAGGGGAAAAAGCAAAATAGTTAATAATACCCAAACCATGTTAAATATTTGCAAATGTTAGCTATAAATCACAAATTAAACACTTTAATATAATCAACTTCAAGTTTTCTTATTAGGTTTGAAAGGCGTATTTCTGTTTCTCATTAGCCTTAATGTTCATTCAATATGACCTAAATTTCTAAGGCTCTAAACTTAATAGGAATAAGTTAAATTTTCATGTATCTCTCGCCTTTCAATAGTATCTCTCAAAAAATGCAGCCTGAGAAAAAATCTTTTTTCTCTCTCAAAGCTATTCATATGAGTAAATCTTAATATGTCTGGCATCTTGACAAAAAGATCAGGCCATTATTTTAAAAATATTACAGGAATAAAATACTGACTGCATACAGCCAGAGTGGAAACCATGTGTCTAGCTCCTGTGCCAATTCACCATCTATACTGTCATTAAGGCTCATGAAGGACAGCACCAGGCCAATCAATGACATAGATAACTTACATCTCCAGAAATGCTCGTTTGTGACCCAGCATCAAGGGTCTGTCTGGAAAGAGACAAATGAGAATTCACAGGACTGGATCTCAGATCTGGCTCAGATCTGCCAATGTTCTGATCCAAATGAAACCGCTCCTGCAGCTTAGCAAGACTCTATCCAAGAAACAAAAATATCTCAGAAAGCTTAACATCTAAGAGGACATTTCCCACCAGATACAATTAAATGGAAAAAGCTAATCGCACAGAATAAAACAATTATTTTATTTTAAATCCTTTACCACTTTATATTATTTTAAAAATAATAGTAGAATATAATTTTGTACATACACAGATGTGACTTTGGGAATATCTGAGATCATATTAAACAGATGGCTTGTGAATTCACAAGTTTCCTGTGAATAATAGTACCTATATATACATGCATTTCCTATTTCTAAAATTTTCATTATTTCAGTAAGACCCTGCTGTGCTTTGGATATGGTATTAATCTGTTCCCCAGAGTTACTTTATTGTAAGCTTAGTCCTCAGTGTGACAGTGTTCAAAGGTAGTAGAACCTTTAAAGGGCAAGGTCAGTGCAATGTGTTTAGGTCAGTGGGAGGTAACACCCTTGGAAGAGACTAGTGTAGTTCTTGAGGAATCCTAGTTAGTTCTGAGATAGTGATTTCTTACTTTAAAAGAGCATAAATGGTGCCTGAGTATTTCTGGCTTCCTATCTTGACATGTGATATCTTCTAAATGCAATCCCATCATTGTGATGCCATTCATATTAGGGCCTTTACCAGAAGCTGAAACAATGGGGCTGCACCGTTCTTCAAGCTTCCAAAACTGTGAGCTAAATAAGCTTCTGTTTGCATAAAGTATTCAGCCTCAGACTTATACAGAGTCGTTCACTTGACATAACATAATTGTGGAAACATGGAATACTTATGCAATCTCTCATTTTAGATATACAAAGACAACTTACTTGTAAGACTTCTATATATTTTCCATTTTACACCTGAATAGGACTTAAGAAATTACTCAGTTTGCATGAATGTTAGAGATTAAGAAACTGAGGCCTATAGATAGCTAGAGTAGCCCACGTGTCAGTTAAGACTATCTATGTGTCACTAGATGGCACTGCCTATGGTGGTGATGGTCGGTTTGTGAAAATGAATGTGCCTCTTACTGGAACTCAAGTTAAATATGATGGGTTAGTTTACAGAATATGCACAAGTAAAAGTATTAAAAAGGTAAATCTTACTTGCTTTTTGAAAAAGAAAAAGTAAACCCTACAGTTACACTAATAAAATTAGTAAGAAACCATTATTATCAACTTTTTTAAAAGTCTTGCTATGTAGTCCAGGCTGACCTCGAATTCTTGCTGATCCTCTTGCCTCAGCCTCCTGCATGATGGGATTACAGGCATGTGCTACCACGCCAGGCTCTCTACTCAACTTTAAGAGCCTGTATCTAATTCTGATATTTAAACTTTTGACAACAAGAAAATGTTCAACTGTTTCTAGTTTTATGGGGTAAAACTTACATTGGCATATCAAATAACAGATTTCAGAAAAGAACAAAGAAACTTTTCAGCGATTTTGGACAATTTTTTCTATGTTTCTATCTGTAAATTGCAAAGATCAGTGTTTTTCTGTCTTATCTATAATGATAAGGTACTCAATCAATTCAGCAGATCATAATTAGTATGTTTTTTAATGAAACAGAAGATACCAGAAAATAAAATCAGAGTACATCACTAGTAAGGCACAGTTCTGTGAAATTTAAATTTAAATTGTGTGTATCTACAAGGACACATAATTGTTTGATATTGGTTTTTGAGGTAAAGTATATTCTTACTGTGCTCAAAGAAGTTTGAAAGTCACAGAAGATATCTAATGTCCCTTCTAGCTCTATTGTTGATCTGTCTACTAATTAGTCTATAAACTTTTGTAATTGAAAGGAACTTAATCTTTTGATTTAATCTCATCTGTGTATGAATCCAAAATTTACAAAGAATCAAAGATGATTTAACATTGGTGAATTATAAGGCTCCAATGTACATTTGTTCAAGCTCTGCTAACTTACTTTTTAAAAGGAATTGTTGTGTGCATTTTTGTAATTCTACCTTAATTAGTAGGATAACTGCAGGACAAAACCAAAATATATACAAGTAGATTCTTGTGTGATATGTTAAATGTGTATATATGTGTGTTAAAACTACATAGGGCCAGGAAAACAGCTCAGTGGCCAGTATCTCCCTGGCAAGAGTAAGGTTGTCAGTTCCATTCCCTGTACCAAACAAACAAACAAAAAAACCCCGACATTTTCTATAGCAAGACCGGCTCCATTTGAATCCCAGTCCTACTACTTACCAGCTATTTGACTTTAAATAACTTATTTAATTTTTCTGCGCCACAATTTGTCTATGAGCTGAAGATAACACTTTTAGAAGTAGTTGTGAGGATTAAGTAAACTACTTGTATGTCAGGCAGTTAAAAGAGCATCTAGCACAGTCAGTACTTACAAACATTTGCTATTATCACTACTATCTTTTGTTTTAAATCTCTTCTTGCAAGCTATTTCAAAATTCTCCAAATTAGGGCTGGGGATTTAGCTCAACAGCATAAATGTCTGCCTAGCAAGTACAAAGTCATCAGTTCAATCCCAGGTACCAAAAAAAAAAAAAAAAGAAAAATTCCCCAAATTAAAAATAATAAGGATCCAACAATATTTACTTGTATTTAAGCAACATTTTGGAAACCAACATATAGTAGTTGAATATAGCATTTAAGTTCAGAAGTGCCATTAAAAATGCAAATATCACCATTGGCTCTAACATTTCCCCAAAGACACATACTAAATTGTTACTTGTCTAAGTAAAGAAATCCTGAATTCTCATAATTTGTAATAATTATTAGATGGCAGAAAGAGACATTCTTTAAAAATCTTGAGTATATTTGTTAAATATATGTATTCAGAATAATGATCCCTGAATGGCTGCTATGTTTTTCCTACTCATGATGCTGGGTCATTGGGAGTTAAGAGCCAAGGTTGAGAACCACATAGTATAACAAAGGCATCTTCTATTAGTAGTAGCTTTCCTGGGTAACTGTGCTGTGTCAACATTCCCCAACCTATCCTTAGTTGGCAGCTCATATTCTCCTGGATAGAAAGATACTGTTATAAGCTTCTTGCATAGCCCCATCCTAAAGGCTACCATCTACCCACTGAAGAGACAACAATAATAATAGAAAATGCTTACAATTATGTAAGGATCATTAGTTTAGAGAACCAGGCTTGTCTCAGACTATGGGTTCCTGGTTCTACCACCCACAACTTCAAAGAACATCCACAGTCTACCTTCAATGAAGCATTATCAGAAGCTGGGACCATCCCGCTCTTCTCAGCAGCTGGGCTGTCTCAGGGCCCGACAACCTATCTCCCACAGGGTCCAATGCAGCACAAATGGAGCCGAGGTGATAACGGCTGATCTAGATTCTACTACTTGTGCGTAAGAGAGTTTGTGGAGCCTCAGAAGGCAGAAGATTAATGTGTTCTATAACATACCTGCATCAGATCTTGTTTTTCTTTTTCTCCTGAGCTAATTGCCTTCCTGATAGATTTCAGTTCAGTTAGAATGGCTTTGGCTTCACTAAGTTCATACCCGCTCTGGCCTCCGGACATTTTTTTATCAATTCTGTGAAAAGAAAAATATCAAAGCATGACATAGTACAAACTACATGAGCAGTAGGAATCGGTTTTGGATTGTCTTAGCTGGCTGACTGTTTTACTTCACGACTCTCATACAACAGCACCATCTTTTTCGTCCCCTCTTTTCTTTTTTAATCATGTCCAGTTAAGATTTCTCCTGTTCCCTACCTCATATCTCATCTATTTCCAATCACTTTCAGGCTCAAACAAGTACCTGCCTTTGGATGATTTCACTGTTGGCTGAATTGAACTCATCACAAACTGATCCTGATCTCCACTCTGACACAGGTAAGGGGAACAAGCAAATGTTACAGTAGCACAGAAATACCAATAAATGGCCACCTAATTTACACACCATGATATCTGTGTGACACCTAGCACAGAGCTGGTGGCCAGGTAGGATTTTAATAAATGATTACTATGTAATTATTTATACTAGTGAATATCCTAAAATACTGAGTTTTATGGCTTCTTAATTTTTTCTCAATATATAAAATCATTTATCTATTTTTATTAAAGTTATGAGATGAGATAAAATTGCCTTGGCTGAGTAAGTTGAAATTTAGGAATAGAACAGAAGGGCAGATGTGTTCATTTGTCAATTCATATTGAGTAACCAGCTCTTCCAGTAAGCTAATTTATTATCCCTGAAGATCTGCTTATTAAATGTTCTTACAGTTTACATCACTACCCTGGGCTAGAAGATTTTGTGTAACCTAATTCTTTGTGTTTGAAAGGCTCAGACAAATTACTTAATTCTTTTTTTTTTTTTTTAAGTAGTTGAACATTCATGTCACCCCTAGTTCCCCAATCACAATGTTGTCCAGGACTCATTATGAATGTAACTTGAGTTTTACTTTGGGACTAAATCTCTGCCCCCTCAGTCATTAACTCTATAAATATTCTCAGATGTTATCTAGGTCTTATCCACAGACTCTGCAGAGAGATGGCATCTACTAAATGATGCCAGAGAAAATGAACTCTGAGCTCATTTGGTTTAAAACATTTAATAATTAATACATATTTTTAATGTGAAAGGTACAATCTGGAAAAAACAAAACAATGCTATCTTAATCACTCTACCAAAGTTAATTCTAACAAGTGCAGTTTACAGATAACGTATTTCCCTAAGTACTACTTCAACAAACACTTTATGCAATTGAGTAAGCAATTAAAGCCTTTAAAAACCTCATAAAATAAACTTGATAATAAGGTTATTTGATGATAAAATACAATTAATGAATCCACAGAATTACAGAGAGAGAGACAGAGACAGAGAAAGACAGTGACAGAGAGACAGAAAGAGATAAGAGTTTAGGATGGGACAGGGCCCTGGAGATTGCCAGGCTATACTTTCAAAATAAGGAAACTGAGGCCAGAAACATTACACAAATTTAGGCCCTAAAGTACATAAACACTTAGCTAGCAGGACACTTCTCCTAAAATGAAAAACTTTAGCTTTGAGTTCTTATCACTATTGTTATAATATGTGATAAGAACAGTGAAATACTTTGAATACTAGCAAGAGAGGTATCACTGAAGTTTTTGAATCCTCGAAAGATTATAACCACCAATTTAGTCGAGGCAAAGGCTTATTAATAAAAGTGTCATTTCCAAAAACTGCATTTTGGCATCTTTGAGCACAGTATTTTTAAAATTAAAATAAGAAAAAAACAAAAACTATGAAATTTTATTAAAAAGCTAGCAATAAAGGTATCAGAAACTGTCACAGTGAATGTCCAAACCCAAGTTACTTGTGAAAATCCATGTAACGATGATGAAATACAACTTTAACTCAGAAAGAACTTTATCATTTGAAAATAAAAGTAAGTTGTGGTGAAAAACAAAGTAATATTTAAAAATAAAAGCACAACTAGTTCAGACTGCTAATTTAAATTTCCAAGTGTTTTGGAAATTGAATGGCATTTTCTCAGCTATCTCCAGGTCTACAGCACAGAGAACAGAAAGCTATTGCACTCAGCATCCTCCACAAGTCCTTTCGCCCACCTATTCCTTTCTTCTGCCTCCCTGGAACTTCTCTCCTTTATGTCATATCTGCTTTCTCTGTCTTTTTCCCCACGAATCTCCTTTTTCTCCTCCACTTCTTATTTCCAACCTTTTCTTTCTTTTCACATAACTGACTATAAACTAAAAATATGGGCATTATTTACTGGTTTGCTGGCTTTTTTCTTTGTGTATGTGTGTGGTGGTAGATACTGAACTTAGAGCCGCCTTGCATGTGCTAGGCAAGTGCTCTACTACTGAGCTACACCCTAAGTTTTTGATGGCTTTTAAAATAAAGTATTGTGCTTTTTGTCTTAAGAAAAACTTAAGAAGTATCTATTTTTTTCTTAATTTTTTTTAAGTTTTGGCTTGTGTGTGTCCTAAGATTAATTTTTACTCTCTTCTGAAAGATTTCAATTTGCACTTCTTCTTTGGAAAATGGGTAGGTACCTCCAGCACCAAATTTTCATAGAATCTGTTCATGCTTTTGCCTTGCCGAGTGTTTCATCACTTTGCATTTTCCAATTTGAGAGCACACTGGAGGTGGCAAAATAGAAATATGCATCTTCCTGGTATCCATCTATACATAAGCTATGCTACTGTTTAGGCCAAAGTCAAATTTGAGATGAGAAACTGAAATAAGTAACACAGGGGATAAAATGATGTTTGTTCACCCTGCATAAAACTGTCAAGTGAAATGAAAGTCCGAGCTTAAACTACATTATTATTCCAGATTCAACAAAAATATTACATTCTATTATAAATCTTTGGAAAGTTAGAAAAGCTTGCTATGAGACTCTATTTAAATCTATTCCTTAAATGTACTTTCTGTCACAGTAACAAATAAAAGTACCTTTCTAGTACCAAGGAAAGTAGTTCCTTAAAAAGTCTTGTCTCTGGGTTCAAATCAGTTAGCTTTTTATTAGTATGGTTGTTAACATTTGAATGAAAACAGCTTTATTTTGTCTACAGTTAAGATCAACAGAAGAAGTCTATAATGTGAGATATCCTTCTACTCTTGGTTCAAGGGAATGCCTGAATTTCGACAACAAATGTCTATTGTTTTCTTGTGGAATGTTATTGACAGATTCTTAAACATGCCTTAGATTCCTGTAAAAATTGCTTGCAAGCAAACTGCTTTGTAACAATACAGCATTGTCACATCAATATAAGAAAAACAGCAAGTTTGGCTAACCTTTAATCCCAGGCAGTGATGTGAGTTAAACTTTCATGTGCTGTAAAAATATTTAACGTAGGGCTAAACATTTTGTGGCACTCTTCAAAGTCTGTTTTCTCTCCCCAGCATGACCACAATATCCTGCTTTATGCTGATACATAATTACTAAACAACTCATTTACTTCTCGGTCTGCTGGGTCTTTAGTGGAACTAGGTTCTTAGAACATGGCAATACTGGAAACCAGCTGGGACCTCATAAAACATGCCTGGGGTGGCGACCAGAGGCAGGTACTTCTTAACAGCTTCCAAAATTACTCTAACAGGTAGTTAGGTTTGAGAAACACTAGCATGGGACCATATGAACGAAAATCAGCATTACGATTATGGGCAGTAAGTAGCAAAAAAAGTCTTAAAATCAAGTATCTGACACTGAAGTCATGTGCCTCACTGGTGGTCGAGAATAGTAACTGGCATCCTAAGACAGAACTCACCATGGGAACATACAGAACAATCAGCATCTGTTTGTCTGCCCAGTGATGCACAGGATCTTTAAGAGAGTAATGCTTTGCTGCGTTGAACTGTTTCAAACTTCTTAAGCACAGAAAACAGAAAAGCATTACACACAGAAAAGGAACAAAGCTGGGTACCTTCCAAAAGTGGCTCCTGAGAGCAGTGTGACACTCCCCTGGTGCTGTTTTGAGGAGCTATGAGAAGGAAACCTGGCTGAAACTGATCAAGGAAATAGATACATCACACCACCACTGGTGGCACCAAGCCTATGCCAGGTGGGAAAGACACAAAAACCACCTGAGAGTCTTTTGGGGATAATGCCTTCTACTCTTTCTGTGGTCATGCAGCTGTGAAAACCATAGGCTCTTCCCCTCCACGAGAGGACTCTGGCTAGGGAAACAAGGGAGAGAGAGAGAGAGAATCAAGCATGTCCTTCATGGGTTGCATAGGGTGGGTTTCATTTGCAGAGGGAGCACTAGTTTCCAGATCTGGGAATGGTGTAGCACATTTCTAGAATGTGCTACACACTCCCTCATCTACATTTTCTTTGAATCTGGGTTAGTCTAAAGCTAATTCAATGGCCTGTCAGATATGTAACTGAAATGGAAAGAATAAGGGCCGAGGATATAGGTCAACGGCACATCACCTGCCTGGCAAGTGCGAGATCCCGAGTTCAATTCCCATACCCACCCCTACCCTGAAAAAAGGAAAGGAAAGGTAGAAGGAAAACAGAAAAGGATCAAGCTCCTTTGAAGAAACCTAGACCTTCCTCTTGTTCTTTTGAGATCAGTCACAGGAGACTCAGAACACAGTATGCCCAGTCCAGAACATGAAGAGGCGCTCCCTGGGCCTGTTTTCTTAGCTTTATACTATCATTTTAGAAGAGGCTGGCAGGGGTCCAGAAGACAAAGTTTTTTACTTTGGTTTCTTTGGATCTCCGGTGATTAATAAAACTTTAGACTGTCTCAAAGTATACAGATTTTTCATAAGTTTTTGCTGTGAGTTGATTGCTTTTTAACATTTTTGGTACAAAGCTTTGAACTTTTTGCTTTATGTTTGAGAACTCTCTTATGTAATCTGTACTTCTATTTTCCTTGTATTAGGGAGTTCAGAATTACTGTAAAGTTAATTTCAGTATTATATACTCACTGTTGCAATGTTTCAAAGCCTTGTTCTTTATAGAGCAGTTCTTGTTTCATCTGTGAAAGCTCTCTCTTCAGCTTTTTAACCTTTTATGAGAAATCAACATAAATATTGTTCATAAATAATTAGCAACATAGTGTATTATTTTAAAGGATAATAAATTATTAAATACATAAAGCCATTATTTTAAGTAACTTTCACTTTACCAGTTTCTTTACATAAATTTTATAGAAGGTCTATTCACTCTATCTAGCTTTTTTCACTCAAATCCCTAAGACATTATTAACATAGTTCTTTATTCTTTTTCCAAACAAGTAAACTTCTCCTCCCAAGTTTTTAAATTCCCCATACTTGTGTCCTTTACAGTCATTCCTATCTTCTCTAGTATTAATTCTCAATTTTCTCATCCTAAACTGTGGCTCTTTCATATTTTACCTAGCTTATTATCTTTCCTAACAGCAAGTTCTGACAATCACATGGCTTTCCTCAATCACAAAGTGAACCTCCTTTCTCCCATATGTTGCCCTTGTTCACACAAAATATCTTCTGAAAACTCTCATTACTAACTCTTCAACTCAACTAAAAGTACCCCAATAAAATCAGACACCATATCAACCTTTTCTTCTCATCTACCACTATTCTCCCCTGCAAGCCTCCCCAGTAGTGTTTAACATTCCTCATTCAACCACATCCCATTCTTTCCACCCACTCACCTACCTCACTGCAAAACAACCACAAATAATAAACTGTCATAGTGTGCACAGAGGATAGTCAAAGGGGGTATGTGTAACTGCGAGGACTCTCATGTAGAGGTGCTGTGAGATTGAATCTATGGATGCTGCTATCATCAAATATAATTCAGCAAAATACAGGGACAGTCTAAATCACAAAGTAAATAACAAAGAGTAACTACTAGCAATGGACATACAAAGCTGACAACTATTCATAGGGAAGCAACATCCTACTGAACATCTTCATTTAATTCTACAACCTGCAGTAATCCCCCAAAAAAGGATAGAAAAAGAGGGAGCACATATATATGAAAGATCTGTCATCTATCTATATCTATACATATACATTCATGTACCCACACAAATACACATAGGCGAATGGGAAAGCAAGAAAAAAGAATATCTCCAAGCCAAGCCCCAACTCTCTCTTCCAAGACACACAAGAGATCACAAAGGGAGAAGAAAACAACAATCAGGTAGCAGAAATCTATGTAAAGTTTACAGAAGGGATGAAGAAAATAGTAAGTTCAAAGAGGAAATAAACCAGAAGTTCATAGCAATTTCATCCAATATGCCCACAGTAAATTTCGGGGAAACAGGTAAAAACTGGACAAGCTCACTAAAACAGCTCAAAATCTGAATGAGAGATTCAACAAGGATAAGGAATCCTTGGAAAGATGTCAGACAGATATATGTGGAACTGTACAGAATTCACACACTGCAGAAATGACCAACGTGAAGACAGTATCTGATATTAATAGCAAAATAGTAAACTATGATAAAGAGTTCAATGAAGCCAAAAAGAAATAGAGAACAAGAGGAGACTGTCCTGTAGCTACTAGATAACAAGAAGCCCAATCCAAGCCTAGTTAGAAAAAAACCAGAAGACAGCATAGATGTACTCACTACCAAAATCATAAAAGAAAATTTTCACAACATAAGAAAAGAATTTAAAATATAAGTAAGTGATGCTTATAGAATACCAAATATAATGAAAAAGGAAACTCATAAGGCATATTTATTATCAGATATCTAGCAAAACTAACAAACCTGGAGTTTTAAAAGCAGCCAAAGAAATACAAACAAAAATAAAAACAAAATAACATATGAAGGTAAACCAGGGGAGGGGGATATAGCCCAGTGGGAAAATGCCTGCCTAGCAAGTGCAAGGTCATGAATTTTATCCCTATACCATTAAAAAAAAAAAGTAAACCAGTTAGAATCACAGCAGACTTCTCAAAACAAATCCTAAAGGCCAGAAGAGCTTGTAATGAAGTATTTCAACCCCTAGGAGCAAATAACCTGTAACCCAGATTAATTTACCCAGCAAAGCTATCCTTCAAAATTGATGAAGAAATAAGGTATTTCTATGAAAAAGCTAAAAAGATAGATAAATACTATACCAGCTCTAGAGAAAAATAAGAGTTTTCTCAACAGAAATAACCAATAGGACAAAGCTAAAAATACAGAGGAAACTAGTGAGGTCAATGGATAGACAGCAATAAAAAAATCAGGAAAAGAAAAACAAAGGATACACCAACACATAAAAAAGGCAATGATAGTAAATATTCAACGTATCTCAGAAATATCTCTCAGTGTTAAAGGCCTTGACTCTCCAATTAATAGACAGACTGGAGAACCAGACCCAAATCTCTCTCTTAGCCCCATTCGCAGACTGCAGAGGGAGAGAATGAGGCCCTAGGGAGGAGGGAAGAGGAGCCCACCCCGATACCAGTGCCATGCGCGGCCTGCTGCCAACTTGGGGAAGGCCAGACTCAAGCCTTTCTCTATGAATCAGTGCCACTCGTGGACTGCAGAGGAAGAAAACCAGGCCACAAAGAAGGAGATCCTTGCCCATAAACCATATCATTTTCATTGTTCTTTTGGGAGGTTAGGGTTTTACTTTCTTTTGTTTTGTTTATGTTAACTCTGATGGCATGAGCAGCTATATAAAAGACAGCAAGATATATTATGGAAGCCATTATGTATTTACTACTGGCTTATTTTAATGTCCTTTATTGCATTCATTATTTTGTGTTTGTTATTTCTATTCTATTGCATTCTGTTCGATTTGTAATACATCTGAAAGTGCTATCTGCAGCTATTTTAAAGACAACAAAGGCATTGTGGTAAGTATTGTTGATTTCATAAGGTTTGGAAGTCCTGTATCACTTATTCTGGTTTATTTTGATTTATTTTATTGTTTTATTTTCCTTGGCTTTTTCCTCTTTTTAAAAAAAAGACACAGACTGGACCAAAAAACTGAATCCAACAATCTGTTGCAATCAAGAAATCAATCTAATCTAAGCAGATATTCATAGACTAACAATTAAAGTATGGAAAACAATATTTCATGCACCAGGACCCTGAAAACAAGCAGAGGTAGCAATTCTAACATTGAATGTGATAAAAACTTCAACCTAAAACTGACTAGAAAAGACAAAGAAGTTCACTACACACTAGGTAGAGAAACAATCCAATGAGAAAACATGGATAAACATATGTTCCAAACACTGGAGCATCTATCTTTATAAAACTAAAGCTTTTATAATTAACAGATCAAATAAACACTAACACATCATAGTAGGGGATTTTAACACCTCACTTTTGGCAGCAAAGAGACAGATCAATTGAACAAAAAAGAAATTTCAGAGCTAATCCATACCCCTGAACATATTAATTTATATATACGAGTATTCTCTTAACAGGAAATGCCCTTATCAGGAAAACAGAACAAGCTCAAATAGAGGGTCTTATGAGAAATGTTAAGACACTTGAGAAACAACAATAAACTAGCCCCAAACCAAAGTAAGGAGGGAAATTATAAATATGAGAATAGACACCAATGAAATTTAGATCAATAAAAAGCAGTAAAAAAAAAAAATCAATGTATCGAAGAATTGCTTCTCTGAAAGAATAAGTAAAACAGATAAGCTCCTAGTCAGATTTGCCAAGAGAGAAAAGACTCACATCAATGCAATTATAAACGAAAAAGGTAAAATCCCAACATTATCAAAATCCAGAAGACAGTAACTACTCCAAAGAATTATACTGCAACAAATTAGTAAATTTTGAAGAAAAGTACAGATTCCTAGATACAAGCTAATAAAACTAACCCTAGAAGACATAAATATGCTTACTAAACCAATAATAAGAAATGAAATTGATACAACTACAAATTTTAAAAAGCCCAGGACCTGATGGATTCACTGCTGAATTCTACAAAAACCTTTAAGGATGTTATATCATGAATACTCCTGAAGTTCTTCTAACAGACTGAAAGGGAGGGAGTACTCCAAAACTTATTTATAAAAGCTAGTATCACATTGACCTGCTAAACTGGATAAAGACCTACCTCAAAAAGAAAACTATCAGCCAGTCTCCTTCATGAACTTAGATTTAAAATTCCTCAACATCATATTAGCTAATAGAATGCAGCACATTATCAAAAAGACTATACATTATGATAAAGAAGATTTCATCCCAGAAATTTGTTCAACATATGTGAAGTCAATAGATGCAATACATCACATAAATAGAAGCAAGGCCAAAAATCATGTGAATATAGCAAGAGATGCAAAAAAGGCTTTCAATAAAATCCAACACTACTTCGTGATAAAAAGCAAGAAAACAAGTATGGAATGACTATGCCTGAATATGATAAAAGCTCTTATGACAAACCAATAGCCAACATTGTATTAAATGGGGAAAAACTAAAAGTATTTTCCCTAAAATCAGAAACAACACAAGGAGGTCCACTATCACATCTTCTACTCAACATAGTCTTAAACATTAGCCAGAGCAACTAGGCAAGAGAAAACAATAAAAGGGATACATATAGAAAAGGAAGAACTCAAATTATTACTATTACTAATAGTAATAATGACATGATACTGTACATAGAAGATTTAAAGAACTTCACAAAACAACCTCTTAAAATTAATAATAACTTCAACAATGTAGCAGGATTCAAGATCAATACAAAGCTGGGGGTAGTGATTAACACCTGTAATCCCAGACTCGGGAGTTTGAGGCAAGAGTACTGTGTGAGTTTGAGGCTAGCCTGAGCTATACAGAGAAGAGCCTGTCTCAAAAAAAAAAAAAAAAGTCAACAAACAAAAATCATTAGCATTTGTATACACCATCAAGGAACAGAACAAGAAGGAAATTATGAAAATAATACCATTCACAGTAGCTTTGAGAAAAACAAAGTATCTAGGAATTAACCCAACCAAGTAAGTAAAAGTCCTTTTACTATAGAAAGAAAACTATAGTACTCTGAAAAAGGCGACTGAAGAGGACATCAGAAAATGGAAAGATGTTCCCTGCTCCTGGATAGGCAGAATCAATGTTGTCAAAATGGCCATATTCCCAAAGTTGCTACACAGGTTCAATCCCAACCAAAATAGCAAAAAAAAACCTTAACAGATATAGAAAAAAATGCTAAAATTCCTGTGGTATTGGAAGAGACTCAGAACAGCAAAAACCAATTTGGGCAACAAGAATAAAATAGGAAGCATAGCAATACCCGACTTCAAGCTATATTACAAAGCAACAATGATAAAAATAGCATAGTCCTGGAACAAAAACAGACTCTATAGATCAATGAAACAGAACTGAAGATACAGAAACTTCCCCAGGCACATTCAGCTATTTAATCTTGGACAAAGGGACCAATGTTGGAGGAAAGACAGTCTAGTCCACAAGTGGTGCTGGAAAAACTAGTTATCTGTGTACAGAAGATTGAAATTGGACCATTATCTCTTACCATACACTAAATTAAAATCAAAATGCATCAATGATCTAAATATCAAATCAGAAATACTAAACCTACTAGAAGATAAAATAGGTAAAAGAGTTGGAGACATAGATGTAGGAAAAGATTTTCTGAACAGAACCTCAACGGCACAAGAAATAATAGCAAAAACCAACGAGTGGGATTAGATCAGATTAAAAAGCTTCACAGTAGCAAAAGAATCAATAGAGACAACCTATAGAATGGGGAAGATTTACCAGCTACTCCTCAAACACAAAGAATTAAAAAAAAAATCTAGGATATATAACATCTAAAATGTACAAAGAACTAAAAAAAAATTAAACCACCTAAAATGAAAGATTGAGTCAAGAAATGGACAAGACAAATGAACAGACTCTCCACAGAGGAAGAAATACAAATGGTCAACAAAAATATGAAAAAACATTAAAGAAATACAAATTAAAACAATGCTAATTTTAATTCCATCTTACTCCAGAAAGAGTGGTTATCATTAAGAAATCAACAAATAACACACGCTGGTGAGGCTGTGGTAAAAAAGGAATGCTCCTTCTCTGCTGGTGGAAATGCAAACTAGTACAACCATTATGGAAATCAGTAAGAAGATTTCTGAAAGAACTGAAATTTAAAATTCCATATACTTGCTAGATAAATTCCCCAAAGAGCTGAAGACATCACAGTTCAGTGATACATACAAACATTAATGTTTGTAGCAGCACAATTTATAATAGCTAAATCTTGGAAACAGCCTATATACCTATCAACAGATGAATGTATAAAGAAATGTGGTATCTGTATATAATGGAATGTGTAAAGAAATGTGGTATCTGTATATAATGGAATACTACTCTGCTATAAATAATGACAGATTTGAGACCATTTGTAGCAAAATGGATGCACCTGGAAAATATAATGTTGAATGAAATAAACTAGATGCACAAGCTTAAATACCATATGCCATCTCTCATTTGAGTAATGCAAAATACAAAGAAAAAGGATAATAAAGGATGGATAAAAGCAGACAAAGAGATAAATCTCTTACAATAGGAAAAGTGCTCCAACAGAAAACAATATACCATAGAAAGGAACTTAATGACCTTAATTAACATAAACATTATATGCCACAACATGAGCTAAGATTAATAATAGCAGCAAGAATGAAAAATGGGAAAGGGGACTTAGAGGAAGAGGAAGGGAAAGGGAAGGGGATTAAAAAGAGAAACAGGCTGGGCTATGTACATGTTACCCAAGATGGTTGCAAACTGCAAACATGTACTAATAATATTAGAAATTAAAAATTAAACAGAATTGATCCCTGCCCTCATGGGTCTTACAGAACCATGAGAGCCAAATATTCAAAAAAAATAACCAACAAAATAAATCTGACCAATTACCATGGTAGTACGAAGGATACAGTGAGCTAAATGGGACCCGGGGTAAAGGACTCACATTCTACTTTAGTCTGAGAGATTGGATAGAGCTTGCCTGTGGAAATGACGGTTAAATTGAGGAGCGCTGGGGCTTACTTGGTAGAAAAGTGGTCTTCAATGGATAAAGACTGTTTGAAAATCCTGAAAGCATGTTTGTGTGTGGGGAATCGCTGACATTTAAAGCATGTTACTGTGGCTGAGTTAAAGAGGAGAGGGGTGGCACAAGATAGGACTGCATTAGATAATCTCAGAGCCCTGTTGATGGTTTTCACTGCACGATCTGCTTTAAGATTTTAAGTGACCACTGTGAGGACTGCTGTGACTGGCCTCATAGGGGATTAAAGTTGCTGGGATACCCTCACTGTGTGTGGGCAAGTGCTATAGAGAGTAAGACCCAAAGGAGGTGGAAATCAATAGAACTCAGTAATGGACTCTGTGTGGTGAGTGAGGGGGGAAAAAGGTGTCAAACACCACTTTCAAGCTTTTGGCTTGGCAGCTGGGTGGATGTTTTAACACATTCCCATCAGCTTGAAGCACTAGTAGGATATCCTTGACTGTCACATCAGGCAACTTCTACCACTGGTGATACAAGTGGATCTAATCATCTCCTTGTGGTTTTTACTAATAAAATTCATCAAAAGCTGCTCAATGGGACAGTCATATACATACTACCAGTGCCTCCAGGCCCCTGGCATTTAGACATAGGAATTACTGCCCAATTGTTAACATGTTAAAGAGTTTTGATGCAGAGTGGGTCCAAAGTTGAGAAGATTCCAAAAGCAAGCGGCATATGTTCAGAAGTGTCTGGACTAGAGATAACAAAACTGAGATTCATTAACACTGTGATATTTTAGAAACTGTCCTCTAAGACAGTGTGTTTTTAAAAAGAAGAGTTCAGAAATAAGCCTTAGACAACTGAATTACTCCGAAGTTCGTTACAAAAAGACATAAACTACGAAGCAGTGGCAGAAAAAGTGTAAGGATAAAAGATAGCATCATAGACTATAAGAGAAAAAAGTAAGGACAGAGACTGAGGAACAAAATGACAAGGACAAGAGCCATGTAATGCTATTTGTTTACCTTAAGGCACAGTACTTTGAAAAAAGTAGATAGTAATTTATCCATTGAGTTTATCCAAATGTTTAAGTTTCTGCCTGAAGGCACGCAGATGTTTTAATGGAGAGAAATACAAATAATTTTATTTCAAGGTTCAATTTACGAGAAATAAGCAATGCTACTAGAAAAAACAATGCTACTAGAATCCAAAGAAGGAAAGGACTGCCATGACTTGGTTTGAGGGCTGATCTCAGGGAGAAGATAACTGCACTAGATTCTGAAGGTACTACACTATTACCAAGAGCAATGAGCTCATCACAGTGTTTCGTGAAGATTTTCAGTTTAACAGTATATTGTTACCAAGCCAAAAGTGCTATCAGTAATCAATACCTCATTCTATACGTACTTTCTATTTCTGACAACATATTTCTGAAAGTAATCTCAAGTGCTTTTTGTTAAAAAGACAGTAACACTTTTATCTTAAAAAAAAAAAAAAACGCTAATCCAAAAATCAATAGCAACTCACATAGCTGTTCTGAAACCTATCTTTTAAAATAGATGAAATTAATGATCTTTAAAAATAGACGAAAATAACAATGATATTGAAACCACTCAGGACAACAAATAAAATAATTAGTATATTTCATTTATCAGCATTCTATTTAAAATCATTCAAATTGTTATGACACATCAACTTAAAATTTTAATTATTGAAAATACTCTGTTTCTTAAAGAGATATTAGCAGTCATATGTTCACTGCAGCATAATCACTGCAGCTCAGATATGAAAATAATCTAAATGTCTATCTGCCGAAGAATAAAGAAAGTGTGGCATACACATGCAATGAAATATTATTCAGTGTGTTTAAAAGAGGAAGGAAATTATGCAATCTGTGACAATGTGGATGAGTCTTGAGGATATTATGTCAAGTGAAAAAACCCATCATAGAAGGATGAAGACTACAAGCTTTCATTTACATGAAGAAAACATTCACTCATAGAAAGAGAAAGTAGAATGGTGATTGCTAGGGGATATGGGGTGGGGAAGTAGCAGTTGCTGTTTGATGGGTAATATACTTTGACTTTTACAAGAGCAGTAAGTTAGAGAGATTTGTCACACAACAATATGACTCTACTTAATACTGATATTGTACATTTAAAATCTGATAGGCAGGTAGCTTTCATGGTAAGTGTTTTGACTACAGTAATACAAAAAGTGAAATTTTTAAAAAATCTAAAATTAACTGGCTTCTTTTGCAGTAACAAGGATTGAACCCAGGGGCTTCACAAGGAGTTACATCCCCAGCGAGCCTTCTTTCCATCTCTAAGATAGGATATTGCTAAATCGCACAGGCTAAGTTTAAACTTGGGATAGTCCCATCTCAGCTTCCCAAAGAGCTGGGATTATAGACATGCAACTCCATTTCTGACATAAAACTAACTTCTGGCAAATTTAAACTCTTCTCAGTTTACAGACATAGGGTTTTACTATATGTTAACACTAATACAGAGCTAACCTGTCCTTTATTGTCTTTCACATTATTTTGTTCACCTAACATTGACTGTAAGATACTATCTTTATTTGGGGAGTCTTCTTAGTGGATTACCTGATGGATTTTTAGCTCATAAGTAGGAATTTTGCCTTTTATTTTTAACAACGAAAAATTCACTCCCATTATACTGACCAATGAAAACAAATATTATTTAAAACTAGTATTTCTGGTTTTGGTTTTGAGAATATGGTTGTAGTCGCTGAACAATCTTTTTTCTTTGGAACCATGTGACATCCCTAGCTATTGGAGGAACACTGTTTTTACTCTTTTAACCTCCAACCCACTCTCAAATATAATATACAGAATGTAAAAAGCAAATGTCCTTAGATCATAGCTACAGGATTTAGCTAGTGCTGACTTGCAAACTAGCACAATGTATTCTCTAGGATGCAATAATGAGAACTAAAATTCATCAACAGCATTTTTTAAAATTAGGCATTGTGCTAAGTACCTATTTTCAATATCCTCTTAAGAACTAATACACTAGACATATTTTTAATGTATATTTTAACAATGAGAAATCTAAAATTCAAAAAGCAAAAAGCAGGTAGACTGCTGAAGACTATACTGCTACTAAGCCACAGAGATCAGTCTAGAACCCAGATGATTTTTTTTTCAGTACTAGGAATTGAACTCAAGCTCTTTACACTGAGGCCACTTCCTCTCCGCAATTTTTAAATTAAAAAAAAATTTTTTTTAAATGCAAGCTCTCACTAAGCCCTGAAACTTCCTAGGGTGGTCTCAAACTTATGATCCTCCTGTCTGAGTGACCCAGTGTTGGGATTACAGGTTTCCCCATCATACCCAGCAGGAAAATCTTTTGAAACTACCATTATGAATGTTTTAGTTACTCATGGCACAATAATACATGCAATATGAAGACAAACTAGAATGGTAACAAAATGGCCTCAGTAAAATCTGACCCTTCCTTCTACCTTAGAACTTTGTTAGTCCCATATCCAGCAGAAGGGAAGACATGAGCAGCTTCACATGCCCTACGGTCTGTGCTTTCTCCTATGTGCTGAACTTTCTGAAGCCAATGGAATCAATTCTCACAAACCAGAGTACTAAATTGGAGGCAAGTGACCAAGGACTTTTACACATTTCTTGCTTTCTACACTGACTATGCTAAAACAACTGACATTTTAAATTGATTTCGAAGTTATTTCTGAAAAGTAGAAAGAAGTTGTGATTAAATGTAATGAGTATGACTGAAAATCATAGAGCTTCTTGCCACCTCATATAATCCTGGTGCAATAACTTCTATTTCAAAGCAGGTAACAATGAAGAAAAGTAAATTCACCAACCTGTGACCTTAGAAGCATCACAAGAAAGGCAAGTTTCACAAGTCTGGCCTTAAAGTGAACCTTGCAACATTAAAGCTATAATGAGCAAAATGGCATTTTACTAATGACTACTTTCCCTTTTCACCGTTTACTCCATTGCTTTGCAAGAAGCTCCTTAAAATGAACCAGTAAAGGGCAACTGTCAACCTGTTCCTTTTGAAAATCTTTCTCTTGACTAGCACTTCCAACCTTAATAAAAATCCACACCATGGTGCCTCATCTCTAAAGTCACCTTTAAAGAAAATGAGAAATCAACTCTAGATAGTCAAAGGATTAAAAATAAAATAATTTATCTAAGAATAGAGCAAAATAGAATCTCAGATGCTGATAGAACCATTTATGATGACTAGTAATTAGATACTATCATGAGAACCAAGATGGATGAATAGAATATTTTTAAAATTTTAACAACAAAAATATAGCAAAAGCCAACAAAAATTATATGGAACACATATGAACTGTACTATCTCAAGAAACAATAGATAAAAATATGGAAGATCAACACTAAAACTCCACAAATAAATAAATCAGCAATTTATGTATGTCATGGTTTATGTTGGTGGCCCCCAGGCCTCTTGCGTTTGCACTGTACATGTGTAATTGGTTCATTGTCTAGCACTTAGATTGATGGTGTCAGTGTTATACCACCTAGGGTAGAACCAGCATACAATGTAATGCCTGGAAGAAGGCGTCTCTCTCTCTCTTGGCAGTTTCTGCCTTGTGTTTGCAGCCACCGTGAACTGCAGCCCCGCCATGCCACCCTGCCTTGGAACCAACTGAGTATGGACTAAAACCTCCAAAAACTGTAAGAAATAAACCATTCCTTTCCCAAATCTGGGTATCAGGTATTTTGTCTCAGCAACGGGTAAAAAGTAACTAAGATACCATATGATCTAGCAATTATACTCCTCAGCAAATACCTAAGGAAATGAAAATACATCTCTATAAATAATGTGCATGTATGTGCATAGGCCTTGTATACAACAGCAAGTGTGGGATCAATAAGAAATACAAATCTAAAACTTATTCATATTAGTCACTTTCCTGTTGCTGTGATACACTCAACACTCACAATTTAAAGAGGAGAAGTTTAATATGGCTCATGTCAGAAGATTCAGTCCATGGCTAGCTGGCTCTAAGGCAGGGACATCACGGTGAAGGTATAATGAGGCAAAATTGCTCATCTAATTGCAGCCAGGAAGCAGAGCATAGGGGAAAGGTGTCTGAAGAGATATATCTGACTCAGTGACATGTCCCCAGTAATACACCTCCAACTGGGCTCCACCATTAGCAGCATATTTAAACATGAACATCAATGGCTTAATCCATTGGCAAGTATAGTGCCTCCATTGGCAAGTACAGGCTTCTCTCCAGGAGCCTCTTGTTCTTGTCAAGTTGACAGATGACTGGTACAGTATCAATTATGTTTAAGTCTGTGAGCATTTTGTAATCCTTAATAAAATCCTTAATAATGAATCCTATATAATCATAAATGACTACTACTATAAGTAAAAAGAAAACATGAGTCTTGATGCAGATACACATATGACCATGACAAATTCACTCCCTATGGGGAATGGGGAGATAAGAGGAGAGGAACTTGATCCTATAACCCCTACCTATATCCAATTAGCAACTTAAAGAAAATATAGGGGCTGAATAAATATGTTCATGTATACCATGATAATGTAAGAAATAAAAATTAAAAAGTAAGGGCTTCGATAAAAGACATTATTATTTGGGACAATTACAAAGAAAAGATCACTAAAATAAATATGAAAATTGTACCTACCAATTGCTATGTATAGATCATATTTGGGCCATGCTTCAAATAAACCAATAATGACAACAATAACAAATGGGAAACATAAAAATTGATAAAGTATTTGGATAGCACCAAAGAATTCAATCTAACCACATAATGGTATAGTGGTTGTGTTTAAGAGTTCCCAGCTAGAGGCTGGGGATTTAGCTCAGCGGCATAAGCGCCTGCCTTGCAAGCAGGCAGTTGTGAGTTTGATCCCCGGTACCGGTAAAAATGAAAAAGACAAAAAAAAAAAAAAAAAGAGTTCCCAGCTTACAGAACTATATGGTATAATACTTATAGATTAAATGATATTTTATCTCAAAATATTATCAAAATTATCCAATAGGGTGAAAAGTAATTAAAATATATTTTACATATGTGATGAAAATACAAAAGATAATTATAATATTCTCTCTACTCATATATAAGGTTTCATGTTACCACAACAGAGTATTTTTAAGATAATTCTTCCTTATTTATCTATTTATTTTTCAATTTTTCCAATTACTGTTTACTCACTCATCCAAGCTTTACAAAATCATTTAGAATTGATCACTTATGAATAATTATTTTTCTATCAATCTTGTCCATCAGATAGTTTGTCCTCTCCTAGAAAAAATCACTGCATTTAATTTTGTATAATGAGCATGAGCATGATGGATATAAACCTTATATGGATATAAGGTTTAAAACTTAAAATGGAAAGACTGGTGCAATGGCTTATACAGGTGAGGAGAAACTGAGTATTTCTTCAGCAACACAATGACAATGAAGGATTTTTTTCTAAGTATATATTATTTAGTTTGCAGTACAGTAACCTTCAAAGTTAGAAAAGGCAGTCAAAATCATTACATAGAAGAGAGAAACAAAATATTGTAAAATCCATAAATGTGCCCAATGATGCTTCTACCACTATAGAATTTAATTATCTGAAGTTACTAGTACAGTATAATAGTTAATAACAGTACTTATATTAAATAGTATATACCTCTCATTTTCTTTCGTTTTTACTTTTTTAGTGGATGTGTCATCATTTTTAATGTCATTCAAAAATCACTCAGATTGTTGTACTATTTTCTAACCAATACCACCTTTAATACAAAACTCATTTTCAAATATCACAAGAGAAGAATAAACCATTGTTACTGCAAACTTTAGTGTCTCCAATTAGCACTGCTTTCTCCTTCAACACCCTGAAATAAGGTAAGTCACAGCTGAAAGAACTTGTAAGCCAAGTTTTTTTTAAATGTAGGTGTAAAGATATCATTCATGTGTAATCAAGAGACAAACCTTATTTCAGTATTAATGTACTATATTTTCAAAATCAATATTTCTTTTCACTTAAAGCACAATGCAATGATTTTTGCTATATTAACTATATCAGTTAAAATGTGACATTTTGATATGCACGATTAACTATCTTAACTCTATTCACAGTTACAAACCAAATCTTAAATACAATTGCCTTTCTTTTAAATCTATGAAAGATAACAAACATGAGGTTTTGACTTTTCTTGTTGCTTCTATTAAAAATAATTCAAAGTGATGCCATTTTAACAATTGGGGACTAAATATTGAGAACAAAAGGTAACCTACCATTATTACTAACAGTGTCTATTAACTAGCCACATATGTACTGGAATATATAACCAAAGGGCCTTTGTTTTCATCTTTCAAAAAATCAAAAGTTGTTACTTGACCATATGCTGTGGTGCTCAATAAATTTCTCAAATTCCTTTGTCTTCCTAAAGATTTTCTTTTACATTTCCAGCATTGTATTTCAATTTAGTAAACAATGGTAGGTTCACCAAAAATTTTCTCCACCAAATTGTCATGGTTTATGTCTGTGGCCCCCAGGCATCATGTATTTGCATTGTGCATTTGTGATTGGTTCATTGTCTAGATCTTGGATTGGGGGTGTCAGTGCTACACCCACACAGGGTTAGAGCCTGGATGTGATGTAATGACAGAAAGAAGACATGTCTTGCTCTCTTTTGCTGGTTTCTGCCTTACTGTGTGCAGCTGCCATGCACTGCAGCCCCACCATGCCAACCTGCCTTGGAGCCAACTGAGTATGGACTGAAACCTCCAAAACTGTAAGAAATAAATCTTTCCTTTCCCAACTTTGGGCATCAAGTGTTTTGCCTCAGCGACAAGTAAAAAGTAACTATAACACAAATTTTCACCACATCTTACCTATTTGTAATCTTGAGCATAGATTTTTTTTAAAATGTTGTTAAATTTGACCTCTATCCCTTAATCCAAGAAGGCTATGGTCTAAATATCTATTATAAATAAAAACTAATTTTGGATTGGAAAAGTTTTGCATTGCTTTTCCTAAAAAAGACTTTTTTTAAGCAATTAAAATCACAAAGATTCCTATATACCCCTTTGGTTTCTCATATTAGAGAAATAATGTGGTATTTGAACATGCATATCCAATTTATTTCACTTAAAAGTATGGTCTAAAAATGTATCCATTCACCTTGAAATATCTCAAATTTATCCTACTTTATGGTACAGTTGTAATACGGACCAAAATGATAGCTATTGGGAAACAGGAAGAAAATGTTCAAATGGGAAGGAGAACAAAGGAACGGGAGGGTAAAATGGAGGAATAGAAAAGAAAGAAAGAATACAAAAAAAAAATTCAAAAAAACCTTTGTAAATAAAAGAGAAGAAAAGAGGTTGAAGGGAAAGGACAGGACTGGGGAAAATTAATCTAAAAAATAAAATCAAATCACAAAGATATGCTGTCCGCAACCTAATCTCTCAAACAAATGTTATGTAACAAATATATAACAAAAAATAAAGTAAAATAAAATATTAAGCTATCAAAAAGAAAATAATAACCATATAGAGTTATGAAAAGGATTAACTGATTTATTTCATCATCTCTACACACTGAAATAAGATACTAGGAAATACTGTCATCCTATTTGACGAAGGAGGACACTGCAGAGCAATGATCACTACCTATGATCACAATATAAACTAATATGAAACAGATATTCGTAAATTCTTAGTTTTCAAAGACTTGACTTTGGGAAAAGTCAGTGTGCCACCTGTTAATATGTTGCATCAAGATAATAAAGTATGAAATTGGTGTTTTATTTTCCTGAAAAAAAAATGTTATTGTGAAAAATTCAGGCTAGTACACAGAGACACCAAAGGAAAGAAGAGTTAGTTCATTCATAAATTACTATTCCTATGACATTAATCTGTGAAGGAACTTTTATATATTTTGGTAAGCCAGTCAAAAAGGAACAGGTTACCAAAATTCAAGATTTTCTACTATTACCAATCCACTTCTGAAAGTGCTACCTGGACAAAATGTGTACAAATACCAGAGCAGCCTAAGATTTTAGAGTGTGAACCAGCAGGAAACATCACAGAGCAATGTAAGCCAAAAGGGCCAGACTGCTATGAGAACGATTCTAAGAGGCATTTTCACTTGCCCATATCAGCACTAATCATGGAGATGAAGCCAGAGTCCCTTCTGACCTTTTAGTATGGTTATGTCTGACATCCTATTGAGAGGAGCCCTTTCCTGAGAAAAGTAGAGCACTCTGGCTCATTTTTTTGGTCACAGAGCAATGAAATACATATGAGATTTCATGAAATACAGACTTTTAGTATTAAGAGTAAATTAACCCTTATATAGAATAAACTTTACCTAAAAGATTCTGCTGTGTTAGGAGAGTTACAGGGAATTTGATCACTTGAGTTCTGTAACTTCCCTGACTGATGTCAGGCTCTGTTTCCTTCTAGAGCTATTTGTCTAACATAATCTTAATATATTTTTGTTTTAAATCCCTCCCTCAGTTTGCATATTTTCTATGAGGAATTTAAATGGATGGACTACAATAGGGTACTATAGTTATTCCATTCATAATGTGCTTTCCAAAGATAAGAACTATGAAAAATGGCTAACATTTCAAAGGGTAGTAATAAAAAGTAATAACTTCCTGAGAAGTGTAGCGCTCAAGTGAGTATTGCTGTTTATTGAGGAGATTTTGAACAAAAATGCCTTCATTTCCCGTTTTTAAAGATATCTAGTCTAGTATTTCACAGAAATGTTTAGGCTTGGTACCGAGATACAGTATCAAAGCATCTGACAAACTATCACAAGAAATCTACAGAGACACACAAGTGAATGAACAGAGTAAAGGGTCCATAATATCCTAGAGGTTTTATTCATTTATAATTGAAATGACATATATAGATGACCTCATAAATTAAACCAAGAAATTCAAATTGAAGTAAGACTTTACTTCCAGTAATTGTACCTCAGGTTTTTTTGTTTGTTTGTTTTTGTTTGTTTGTTTTCAGTATTGGGGACTAAACTGAGGCCTCGTACATGCTAAGCACACAGTCAAACCAGGAGTTACTTCCCCCAACCTCTACATAAACCTTTTTCGTGCTCTTTTTCTGTGTGCATGAAGTAATTCAGAATCAAAGTGCAGACATTAAGAAAGATTGATACTGTTTGACACTATCCATTAAAATAGATATATTTTTGATATAGCAATTCTACTCCTTTACCAACTATATATATATTATGTACATTGTGGCACAATTTTTAATAATCAGAAACTGAAATGAACTCTAATGTACATTAACGGTAGAAAGGTTAAAGAATTTATGTTATGTACACCAAAGCAGAAAGATAATGATAATAAAAGTGAATGTGTGTGAATCTTGAAATGTTCTTAAATAAAAGAAAATATTAAGTTGGGTATGGTGGTGTACACCTACAGTCCCAGCATTTGGGAGGCTGGGACAGAAGGAGTACCTGCTCAAGGCCAGCCTGAACTACACAGTGAATTCAAGGCCAACTTGAGCTACATAGCAAGACCATGTCTCAAAAAACAAAACAAAACCAACTGACTAAAACAAAACAAAACAAACAAAAAACATCAAATAATGAATATAGTGGCATTACAGTTTTACAAACTTCAAAGCAGGAAAAAAATCTACAATATAAATGAGGCTCATACTGCTTTTAGGAAGAGGATGGTAAGTAATAACAATAAACGGACACATGGAAGTTTATGTGGTCATGGTAATTATGACTCTGGCATTAGTTGCATAAGTATTTTGCATAATAAACAGCTTGTAATACCTCCAAAATGAAGAATAAATAAGCTCTGGCCTTAACACAGCTTGATTTAGAAAGCAGACTTAGAAAAAGATCACAATTAATCTATATAAGAAATTATGGAAAACTTATAATTTGTCTTCAAAAGGGAATGGCATGGTGACACAAATTGCAAATATCTTTAAATGCAGAGTTGGCTGGCAAAAGAGTAAACTGGATTAACTATCCAAGACAAAACTCAGCACAATGAGGAAAAGAAAGGTATCAATACTCAAATTTTGCTTCGATATTATTCTTCTGGCAACAATAACAACAAAAACCCCAATGATGAAATATATTTTGCCTCAGTAACAAAGACAATCCCAAACACTGCAATGGTTAAAACAAAGAGACAAAAGACCACTCAGAAGGAGTAAATGGAGACATTTCCTACAGAGAACAGAAATGTGTGATAACTAGACAGGGCCTTCACATGTGATGGATGTAGTCAATGTAGAACTACAATAAAAGCTTCTTACCCTTAATCGCGTAGTAGAGATCTCGGCTTTTAAGATATCAGGATCATACTTAGTACTGGATGAAGATCCTGAGAATACTTTTCAAAGAGAAAAAAAATTTATTTTAATTATTTTACAGTTGTATAACTAGTTTTAAACTTAGAATTCACTGGCTCTATAAGCATGATTCATATTGTTCTATGGATATTACTTTCTATTTTAATTTCTTTGTTGTCAGACTCCTAAGTCTAAAAGTAATTTTCAAAACTCTAACTTTTTTTAAATATTCAGGAAAAAGGAATCTCACAAATTTCTTCTTTTACATATACTATGTTTTTAGAGAATTATCGTGCAGATATAGCTTCTTAGAACTTTGCATTATACAAGAACTTATAATTTAGGCAGAACTTTCCAGTCCATCATAGTTGCTTCTTTAAAAGAAGCTATAGATTATCAAAGCATGAGACAAGGAAGAAATCAGTCAGCTCAAGTTGGAGTGGGGAGTGGCAGGCAACATGAACTATGTTTTAATAGTTCCAGTATCGGGGGCTGGGGATTTAGCTCACCGGCATAAGCGCCTGCCTTGCAAGCAGGCAGTCGTGAGTTTGATCCCTGGTACTGATAAAAAAAAAAACACAAAGAAAAAAAAATAGTTCCAGTATCTACCCACTAAAAATATTGTACAAGAGTATCAAAAAGGCCATATTACTTGGCTTGTTCTGAAAGGTAAAATTTAATTCATAAATGAACAAAAGGCAATCAGGCAGTGAAGTGACAAATACAGAAATGAGGTATGCATCATCTCCAAATACGGAGTTATGTTTTGTTGTCTTTTTCAGACAGTTTCAGACAGTTTCACTGTGCAGTTCAAGCTAGCCTTAAACTCACTTTGGAGCCCAGGTTGTTTTCAAACTCAAAGCAAATCTCCTGCCTCAGCCTCCCGAGTGCTGAGATTTCAGGTATGCACCACCACATCCAGCCTCAAATGGGGAGATTTTTATCTGGACTAGGGATGATGGGTTTAATGAGCAATGTGTAGGTTTCCTCACCTCTCACAGCTAAACTACACTGAAGTGTAAGTGGCCTCCTACTATCTAAAATTCCATCTGTACTTTTAGAATCTCAAAAAATACACTATACTTACGGCTTGTGCGAGAACTTGACTTTTCCTTATAGGCATCATTTAATCGTTCATATTCATCTAGGGCCAAAGCCAGTCTTTGCTCCTTCACATGGTACAGCTCCTTCTGGGTCCTGAGTGCATCCTGAGCCACTGAGAGATAGTCCTTGAGCATTTTCTCCTGTTCCCCTCGCCATTGTTTTCTTGGGTCTTCTATCTGCGTGGTTTCTGAAAATACATTAGGTTGGTTTGGTTTTGTTTTAGCTTTGAATTGTGTTTTAAGGATCATTTAAACTTAAGTGACTAGCTAGCTTAAACTCTTGCATCCTCCAAAGTTTATTAGCATTTCTAGAGTGACTTCTCTATATATTCAATACAATTTCTGTTTTACTTTACTTACTATATTCCCCTTCATTTTCAAGTCCCTGTCAACCATGTGTGCTCATGATACATCCATTATACAGGTGCTGCCAATCAGACCATCCTTTTGAGAATTTCCCGACTCCCCAATGCCTGTAGAATAAAAGCCAAGCTACTTATCCCAGCATTCAAGGCCCTATGTACTCCGAACTGAACCTTTCCTCTTATGATTCATACTTTCTTTACTTATAGCAGAACACTTACTATGCTGCCTTCTATATCACTACTACTTCAAGTCTGATGTGCAGACTACTACCAGCCCTTAAACTCAGTTTAACACCAGTGACAACAAACATGGAAACAAGAGCAAACATTTTAACATCTTAATAGCAATTGTATTCAGATATTGTACATCTGTTAAATATAACAACAATGAGGCTTGTACTTTATGTGTTTCTCATTTTTATAGTAATTCATTTTCATTGTATTTTATCAAAATAGCAGTCAGTTCATGGTATATTAGAAATTTTAAGCAAACAAAAAACCAAAACAAACCACTATCAACAAAACATCTGTTCTGTAGAGGACGATGAAGATGGCTCTTTGTCTCTAGTTTGGCTAAAACTGGCCCCATTTCTGCATACTGACATGTACAGAGCTGGCTAAGATATTTTTTTTAACTCCTCAACTGGCTTAAACCATTCAAATGGGTCTAGCTGAGGTACTGACATGTAGCCTTCAAAGCCATGGACAGGTCAGTGATGCCCCACCATAGCCCAAGTAGTATACGTGAGCTAGGCCAAGTGATGCTGCTGAGACTGAGGCTTGAGAAAGAATATATGAAGTCTCAAGGCATGAAGGGTAGACATCAAATCTGAAGCACCAACCCCAAAACATAAGATACTTCCTCAATCTGTGATATGAAGATTACTCTCTGTATCTCTCTTTCTGTCTCTCTCTGTCTGTCTCTCTATCTCTGACTCTGACTCTGTCTCTGTCTCTGTCTCTCTCTCTCTGTATTTTGTAGAGGTGCTATCAGGCCCTCTGCCTAGCCCAGTTCACAGCACTCACATACTTCCTGCGTTTCTCACAGTCACTCATCTAGAGCCACTCCCCACTTCACAAATAAAATCTGTGGCTTTTGGTCAGGTGAGCCATTGTTCTAACTTAACTTAGGACCTCCTTGGTTCCCTACATCCATCTACAGATGTGTTTGTTTCTTTATTCTCACTGTGGACTGCGCTGGAAGTGGTAGGCTGGAATTACTTATTGGAATTTCAGTAACTTTTCCATGGCCTTACAATGATAAACTCCACCCTACTCAAGAGGTCAGCAGATAGGGAATTCTATACTGGTCTTGGTTTAAGGAGAATGCTTGTCTAGCATACACTTCTGCACATCCAAATCACCTAAAGACCCTGCAAACATTGCCAGAATAAGTTACTAGTGGTGGCAAACACATGTCGTTCCAGCACTGTGGGAGTCTGAGGCACAAGGATAGCAAGCTGAAGCCCAGGCAGGGTGACTCTGCAAGACCCTGTCTCAAGTAAAAAAAATAAAATAGGGCTAGAGATGTAGTTCAGTGCAAATGTCCCAAGTTCAATCCCCAGTATGAGAAAAACAAACAAACAAACAAACAAACACCCCAAAACAATTAGAATCTCTGTAAGTGAAACCAGGCTCTGCTACTTTTAAATGCTCCTTAAATGTCTCCAGTGAACAGCCAAATCTGAGAACCACTTCACACCCAAGCTCACACACTCCATCTCTCTGAAGCCTCTCCAGTTGCCTCAGCTGTGAGCCCGCCCTTTGCAGTTCTCCACAGCAGTTTACGTGAGTTTTAAAACTCATTCTTCACTGTGTGGTAAAGCCATAGTACAAACCACCAAGCACAAAGAAAAACAAAAATGGAAATGGAATGATACAGATTACGCTAGCCATTTTATTTTATATTAGACAGGTATATTTGTTTGTTACATGATGGGATGAGGAGCTCGGGTGTATCCCTGTCTGGCACTAGGGCACAATGGTGCTCACAAGGGAACAAGCAGTGTTTGTGAATGTACAAGAAGGCTGGTGCGGGCTGGCTACCGGACCTCCCCTACGCCTGTGTCCTAGACTCTGCTTTAAAAGACTGGCTCCTGGTGGTGGGAAGATCTCATAAAGGAGGTTTCTTGGGTGTTAATTATTTTTTGTTTCCTTCACTTGTCACAATTACATTGTTATTCCCTTTAAAACTATTTGTTCGATTTATGTATTTTATACAATGTACTTTTCCATATGTTGTATTAATACAAATATTTTAAAGTAAGTGTGATAAAAGGAGTAAAAGCCATAATGTTAATGACTTAAAAATTTGTCCCTAGCACAAGACTATGCCTGAGCATCCCCCCAAAACACCAAATACAGACAGAAGATAAATTTGCAACAAATAGAAAGATACCTTTAATACAGAAAATACATGAACCTTAACAGAATAAAAATTTAATTTTTAAAAAAGTCTTGATGATGGCCATGATGCAGTAACAGGGTCACTATCAGTAACTAGAAAATAGAATAAAATGTATGAAAAAATGGCTTTCATATGTTTGACTACACGCAATTCCAGGACTACATCTCTGAAAGAAAGGAAATGAGCTCTCAGATTACCCTATATTTTTGTTGAAAGTAGTGTTTGAACAGTAGTTCAAAGAAAGGACTAATCCAAGCAGAGAAATGAAGCCTTGCTAAAGGGAGGGAAGAAACAGATTTCAGGAAGGGCATGATAGGTAGAATCTGTGAAGCAAAGTACAGAGAAAGCACCCGACACTAGAGAAGTTCTACAAGCCTACAAAGAGGTATTAAGTCAGTAGGGTAATACTAAGACGAGCGGGGGCTGGGGGTGCGCGAGTGGGTACAGGTTAGATGAAGGATGACTGGAACTCTGCAAGTAGAAATTCCTCTATCTTCACACAAGGCTGTACCAGGTTCCAATTATGCCTAGTCAGAGAGGAGAAGCCACCATACACATGTGTGAAATTCAATGAGGACGGCTGTAGTGTTACACCTTAATAACGGTGCCAAACAAGACCCTCAGGAAAGTCTATTCTGAACCTATCAAAAGGCTACTCCAATCTATCAGAGCTTTAAGACAGGCTGCCAAAGGACTGAGTAACTTAACTGCCTGTCAGAAAAGTTACTAGATGTGACAAAAATGCAAAGATAAGACTCACAGTCAGTAGAAAGATCAATCAATAGAAACAGATGTGGAAATGTAGAGATAATGAAAAAAGCATGATCTGGATAAAATAGTTATTACAGAACTGAAGAGCCCAGAAATAAACCTGCAATACTGGGGGAATATTGTCAATTGTAGCAAATGTTCAAGCAGGTAATTCACAAAAGAATATATGCCATTGTCCACGAAGCAGATAAAAACATCAACATCACTGATTATTAGGAAAATGACAAGTTTAAAACTATGGAATGATACCACTGTATGCTACCTAAAATGACTAAAATTTAAGAATGTCTGAAAGGAAAGAGAAACTGAGATGGGAAAAAGGAGAAAAGGAAGGAAAAAGGAAAAATAAATATATATACACACATATATTATACACACATAAAGATAATTATTAGATATTAGTTATTAGTTCACTGTAAAGAAAGGTGTGTGCCTGTATTGTTTGATCAGTTTTTCATGCCCACAGCTTGTAATAGTAGCAATTACTTTGAAAATAATGATGCACAATATAATAACCACTCTTACCCTCCTACAATCTTACTTTGAAATTCTGCACCACTGTTTTTAGTTTTCCTTTAAAGTAAAAAAAACAAAAAACAAAAAACAAGAAAACTTGAATGTCAAGTTTTAGAGGGAATATGCAGCAATGATAATTCTTGTTCACAGCTACTGGGAATGTAAAATAGCCTAAACACTTTGGAAAACAATTTAGCCATTATCATACAACCCAATAATTCAGAAACTTGGCATCACCCATAAGTGCTTAACTTCTCAACTTCATAGATTCATTGTAGGGGTCTTTGGTTATCCCGAAATTTAGTAATTACATCAATTTTCAATATTTACATACAGAAATGTAATGACTCAAGGTACAGCTTGCTTACTTCCCTACACTCTCTCCCTGTGTCCTTTCCTCCCTCCCAGTCTTTTCTGGTTCAGTGAAGCCAGATGCCATGTTGCACACTGCCCTGTTCAGAAGCTCACATGGCAAAGAATGAAGGAGCCTGTAAGGAAATGAATATTGCCAATAACCACATGAGTGAGAGAGCTTGGCAGGAGATCCTTCTCCAGTCAAGCCCAGAAATCACTGCAGCCAGCTGACCCTTGATTACAGGTCTGTGAGACACTAGTGAGCCACAGAACCCAGCTAAGCTTTGCCTGGATTAATGGCCACAGAAATCGTAAGATAATAAATATTATTTTAAGCCACTGAGGTTTGAGTAAATTTGTTATGCTGAGATATATAATTGATAAGCAAATCAAATAAACAGTACACATTGGAATGTATATAAAAACTTAAAATGTCTTTAAATTATGAAAGTTATAGTAAGTATGTACTCAGTTTGCTCTTAGAGGTTTTGGCTAATCACATTTCCCCCTATATTGGGGAAAAGGGCTACAAAACACTGACACTTAAATGAATAAAGTACACTAATAGTAATGATAATAAACCATCAGCATTTTGTGCAATAATAGTTAATTATCAATGCTTGTTTTGGATAGGTCAGCAGAAACACTCTAGTAAACTGCTTTAAATATTGTATGCTATAAGAACTCAGCAGGAAACATTTATATTTCTAAAATATTGCACAATTCAAATATGAACTACAAAAGAGGGTTCCCAAAGGTACCTTTGAAGAAGGCTTCATAAAGCAGGACTGTGCTTCATCTCCATCCATTACATTCACTGAATGGATTTGAAAAGAATATTTATTAAATGTAAATACTCGAAGAAAGTATATTATACAAATGTGGTATTTTTTATTAAGGCCTATTGGCCTTGGGAGATCACTATATTATAATGAAATATAATTTGCATGTTGTCTACTGTATTAAAGAAGTAGTATATTACATACTGTTAAAACATGTATCTCCAGGGAATCTACATTCTATCAGTTTTACAGATGTGGAACTTTACAGAAAACACCAGAGCTCATTTGAAGATAACATTAGGCTCTTTATAGGAATATTATTTCTCCTTCCTGCTGTGCTCAGAAAGAATGAATTTGAGTAACTTTCCTTATCTTCCTTTTTATAAAGTATCTACTAAATTTATTTACTGCCTATTCATTAAATGATCCTACAATTATTAACCATCTACTACAAGCAACAAGGGGAAAAAAGCTGTTTGGGCATAATCCTCATTCTAAGGATTTTAGAAAATACAAAAAATAGCATGAATTAAAAAAAAAAATAATGTTACACTTAAAGTGAGATCAGTACCTTGAGAAAGGAATGGATAAGTGTCATGACGATTTAGAGGCTAAGCGGCTTCTTTTAGCTGAAAAAAGTATGGTCCTATGGAACAAACAGTAGTTAATGAGGACTTTGAAAGATTCCAGACAAAATAACCTTGCTCTTATTTATTTCTTCAGTTATCATTTATCATGCCTTCAAGTCACAGTTTTTTTATTTCCTCCATCATACTTTCTCTATCCACTGAGGCTTTAGATGAAGACTTTCTTCTTGCAGGAAAAATTTTCTTTTTCTAACATATAAACTCTACCTTACTCTGTCTTTCTTCAGGCCTGGGTAACTCAGGCGTCCTCTGAGAATTAGCCAAAATCCCTTGTAATATATACTCATACGTATTTAAGATTAGTAGCTTGGTGCTGCTACTTGTTCTGCTTTGCTCTCCAAGTTCAATGCTGATCATTTCCAAATAATATTATGTATATTAATTTTTCCTCCAGGTTAATAATATAAAACTCATTTTAAGCAAGTATGCACTATAGCAGTTTCTAGGCAAGGATATAAAATTATCTTAATTATAAGAAGAAACTGAAAAATGTGGTGAATATGTAATTTGCTACAGTAAAAGACACAAGGCCATTAATCTGCTTCAAAATAGTCCCACTTGTTTTGAACACACTTATCTGATCATACTTGCCATTTTCTTAAGTATTTTTGGAAATTCTCTTTCATAAAGTGTCTTTATGAGATACGATCAAAGTAGAGTGGATGCTGCTGCTATGCCCGACTAAACAAAAAGCAGGCTTGTAAAATCTATTATGGTGGCAGAACTGTGGAGTTTCCAGCAAGCAGGCGGGCGCACACTATCCCCAGAGCCCAGCCTATTTGGAACTCCTGCACTGCACCATCTGGGTGCAGAGGAAGGGCTGGGCGGATCTGGGGCACCTGCATCCGCCTCCCTGTGTGTCTGGAGGACTGTGGATATCTCAGCAAGCAGGCGAGCATCGCAGGTTCCAGAGGCCCCGCGGCCTGCAGTAAGTGCTCAGAGCAATCTGCCCCAAGCCCAGACTGTTCAGGACACTCCAGGCTTCCAGGTGCAGTGAAGTGCATAAGTGGTTTTGAGGCCTCTACATCTGCCTCCCCATTCTGGCTGCACTTGGAGAACTGTGGAGCTTCCAGCAAGCAGGTGGGCACACAGTGTCCCTGGAGCCCAGCTTATCTGGAATTAGGAATTCTAAACAGACAGAAGAGGGCCATTGGTTCCACAGGCCCAGTGGCTTGGGGGAACTGGTGCCAGAGTCCCAGGAGCTACAAGCATAGAAGTGAATTTCCAACAGACGCTGAGGAAGTTTTCAAATAACACTTGAAATACAGAAATATAGGAAAATGACAAAACGAAAGACCAAATTACAACCTCAAACCTCCAGCCCATCTCAAGAAACCTTAGGAGCGAGGTATATAGAAGAAAATATATGCCATTCACCTCAAATATCAGACATAATAGCTACTGAAATTAACAAGCAACTCCAGGAAGCTTTAAAGGAATTCAAACTCAAAATAATCTCCCAGGTAAAAGAAGAAATGATAAAAGAAATGAAAGAGATTCTGACTATATCTAAAAAAAACACAGTTAAAAAACTGGAGGAACTAAACAAAAGGATAGAATCCCTAGATGAGCAATATAAGAAACAAATATAATACATAATGCAGATGCACAGAGATATACAGGAAATAAAAAACTCTACTGAAAGTTGTAAAAACCGCCTCAATGAAAGCAAAGATAGAATGTCAGAACTTGAAGACAGGATTGCAGCTAGTGAACAGAAAAGGAAAGATCTTTTAAAAATAACAAGGAATCAGGAAATAACAATTCAACAACTGCAAGATGATGCAAAGAAAAATAACATAAGATTGATAGGGATTAATGAAAAAGAAGGAGACAACATAAAGGATGTCAAGAGGATATTTAGAGAAGTAATGGCTGAAAATTCCCCAAGCATGAGATCAGAAACCGACATCAGGATCAGTGAAGCATATAGAACTCCAAATAGTCATAACCAAAATAAAACTACACTCAGACATATAATAATCACCATCCTAGAAATCCAACACAAGAATAGATTATTAAAAGCTGTTAGAGAGAAAAGACAGATCACTTATAAAGGAAAACCTATCAGAATCACAGCAGACTTCTCAGCACAAACAATAAAGTCAAGAAGAGCATGGAGTGAAGTAGTCCAGATCCTAAAACAAAATGATTTCCAACCTAGGCTGATGTACCCTGCAAAACTATCATTCAAAATTGATGGTGAAATATGATACTTCCATAACAAAGAACAGCTGAAGAACTTCATGAACACCAAACCAACCCTGCAAAGAATATTGAAAGACAGTTTAGATACACAAAGGAAAAAACCACTAAGCAAAGCGATAATTAAACAGAACAAAAAGATAAAGATGCAACAGCAGAGAGATAACATGTCAACAATAAACCAGCATTTAACAGTTATAACCATTAATGTAAATGGTCTCAATGCACCAATCAAAAGAAGCAGACTAGCAGAATGGATCAAGAAACAAAATCCAACCATATGCTGTTTACAGGAAACCCATCTAACCCAGAAGGATACTCACAGACTGAAAGTCAAAGGATGGAAAACAATACTTCACGCAGCAGGAATCCAAAAAAAGCAGGAGTAGCCATTCTGTTTGGAGACAGTGTGAAATTTAAACCAACAATGACCATAAAGGACAAAGAAGGTCACTACATACTCATTAGGGGAAAACTCCAAGAGGAAGAGATAACTATCTTAAATATATATGCAACAAACTCCAGAGCACCCAGTTATATAAAACAACTATTAACAGAAATGAAAACTCAAATTATCAGTAACACAATTGTAACAGAAGACATTAATACGCCATTGACACCAAGGGACAGATCAATCAGACAGAAAATGAGCAAAGAAATAACAGAACTGAATCACACCTGCGAACAAATGGATTTGATAGACACATACAGAATGTTCAACCCAACAACATCAGAACACACATTCTTCTCAGCAGTACATGGATCATTCTCTAAAATAAACCATAGATTAGCTCACAGAACATATTTAAACAAATGCAAAAGAGTTGAAATCATCCCTTGCATGTTAATGGATCATAGCGCTCTGAAATTAGAAATTAATGATAAAAGATACTACAAAAATCTGACAAACACATGGAAACTGAATAACACACTCTTGAGTAATCAGTGGGTCAAAGAACAATTAAACAATACCTAAAAGAAAATGAAAATGCAGATACAACTTACCGGAATCTGTGGAATATAATGAAAGCTGTCCTCAGAGGAAAATTTATTGCACTGAGTTCACACATCAGGAAAACAGAAAGAATACAAATAAATAACTTGATACTACACCTCAAACAGCTAGAAAAAGAAGAGCAAGTAAAGCCCAAAGCCAAAAGAAGAGAGGAAATTATAAAAATCAGAGCAGAAATCAATGCAATAGAGACTAAGAAAACAATCCAAAGAATCAATGAATCAAAGAGTTAGTTCTCTAAAAGAATAAATAAAATCAATAAGCCATTATCCAACCTTATTTAAAAAAGGGAAGAAAAAGCTCAAATTCATGCAATAAGAAATGAAAAAGGTGAAATCATTACAGACTCTACAGAAATACAGAAGATCATCAACACCTATTTCGAAAACCTCTACTCTAAAAGGTTTGATAACACAGAAGTAATAGACAGATTCTTAGAAGCATATGAAGTACCAAAGCTAGATGAAGAGGATGTAAAACTGCTGAATAACCCAATCTCTGTTAATGAAATTGAAAATGTAATTAAGTCCTTACCTACAAAGAAGAGCCCAGGCCCAGAGGGATTCACTACAGAATTCTACAAGAAATACAAAGAAGACCTAATGCTGACACTCTTCAAACTATTCAATGAAATTGAAAGGGAAGCAATCCTTCCTACGTCATTCCTGGAAGCAAATATTACTCTAGTACCAAAATCTGAGAAAGACCCAACTAAAAAAGAGAACTACAGACCGATCTCCCTAATGAACACAGATGCAACAATCCTCAATAAAATATTGGCAAATAGGAAGCAGCAAATCATGAAGATTATATACCATGACCAAGTGGGATTCATCCTAGGAATGCAAGGATGGTTCAACATACGTAAATCAATAAATGTAATCCACCATATAAAGCCAAAATTAAGAATCACATGATCATTTCTATAGATGCAGAAAAAGCTTTTGATAAGGTCCAACATTCATTCATGATAAGAACTTCACAGAAAATTGGAATAGATTGGTTTTACCTCAATATAATAAAGGCCATTTATGACAAACCAACAGCCAGCATCATACTAAATGGCCAAAAATTAAAGCCTTTACTTTAAAATCAGGCACAAGACAAGGATGTCCTTTATCACCACTCCTATTTAATATAGTACTGGAAGTACTAGCCAGAGCAATTAGACAAGAGAGAAAAATAAAAGGGGTAAAGATAGGAAAAGAAGAAGTTAAATTATCATTGTTTGCAGATGACAAGATACTCTACAAAGAAGATCTCCTAAACTCCATTCAAAGACTCTTAGACATAATAAATACATTAAGTAATGTAGATGGATACAAAATCAATACTCAGAAATCAATAGCATTCCTATACACTAACAACAAAATTACAGAGAGGGAAATAAGAGAAACTACACTCTTCACACTAGCAAACAAAAAAAAGAAATATTTAGGAATTACTCTTATGAAAGACGTGAAAGACCTATAGAGGGAAAATTATAATACACTGAAAAAAGAAATTGAAGATGATCTCAGAAAATGGAAAGACATCCCTTGCTCATGAAGAGGAAGAACAAACATTGTGAAAATGGCCATTCTCCCAAAACTGTTATACAGATTCAATACAATCCCAATAAAAATACAATCAACATACCTTATAAATCTAGTGAAATAACTCCTAAAATTCATCTGGAACCAGAAGAGACCTAGAATAGCAAAAGCAATTCTAAGCAGCAAAGGCAAGGCAGAGGCATCACAATCCCTGACTTGAAGTTATATTACAAAGCAACAGTAGTAAAATCAACATGATATTGGAATTAAAACAGAGCCGAAGATCAATGGAATAGATTAGAAGATACAACCACAACTACAAACACACTCAACCACCTTATCTTTGATAAAGGAGCCAAGCAGGTTCACTGGAAGAACGACAGTCTCTTTAATAAATGGTGCTGGAAAAACTGGCTCTCCATTTGCCAAAAACTAAAGCTAGATTCATGCCTATCACCATGTAATAAATTAAAATCTAAATGGGTCAAAGATATGAATATTAAAACAGAAACACTAAATCTATTGGAAGACAAATTGGGTAGAAACCTTGAAGACATAGGGGTAGGCAGAGAATTCATGAACAGGACTCAAACTGCACGGGAAATACTTAACCAGAATCAATAACTGGGACCACTTCTTATTAAAAAGTTTCTGCATGTCAAAAGAAATCTCCAGCATAGTGAAAAGAAAACCACAAAATGGGAAAAGATTTTAGTGAACTCTCTCTCAGACATGGGACTCTTGTCTAAAACATATAAAGAATTAAAAAAATTCAGACCCCCAAAATTCAAAGATCCAATCCAAAAATGGGCATCTGAGATGAATACGCACTTCTCAGATGATGAAATACATGAAAAAATTTTTATCATTATTGGTCATTAGAGAAATGCAAATTAAAATCACACTGAGATTCCATCTCACTCCTGAAAGAATGGCCAGGTTCAAGAAAACCAACAACAAATGCTGGAGAGGCTGTGGGGAAAAAGGAACTCCCCTACACTGTTGGTGGGAGTGTAGACTGGTACAACCTTTGTGGAGGACAGTCTGGAGATTTCTCAAAAAGTTGGGATTGGAAGTCCCACTTATTCCAGCTATTCCACTTCTAGGCATATTCCCAGAAGAAATGAAAGCATCATACCACAGTGATATATATGCACCTATGTTTATAGCAGCACAATTTGTAATCACCAGATCTTGGAAACAACCCAAGTGTCCATCAACTTAGGAATGGATAAAAAAGTTGTGGTATTTCTATACAATGGAGTATTACTTAGCTATAAAGAAGGATCACGTTGAAATATTTATCAATAAATGGGCGCAGCTTGAGACCATACTCATAAGTGAAATAAATCAATCTCACATGTGTGAATATCGAAGTTTCCCTAATGTAAGTAATGACCCAAATATATTAAAGTATGTGGTAATCATGATTCCCCATTATGTGGCATTGAAGCCTTATAAAGTTGTCACTTATTAATTGGAATGGCTTTATTCTGGGCTTCTTGATATGCAAATATTTGAAGCTATAGTATACGAAGTTATATTCAAATATTTCAAGGAAAAAGACAGACACTATGGTAACTAAATAAGTTGGGTTATTTGGTGGTGAAGCACTAGGTTGCTGAAACAGTCATGCTTTGACCTGTACTGTTATGTAGTTGTGTCCTCTTTTATCTCACTCTCCCTTATTCATTAAAAAACATTATTTAGTTTTTTTTATGGTTTTTTTAATTAACGGGATAAATTATAAAAAATTAGCAGGATATATTATAGTAACTTTTTTATTTCCTATTAACTTGATTTGAAGTCCTGTAATACTCCCACTATCTTGTTTTGACTGATTAGACTCTGTTCCCATTCTGTATGATAGTATCAAGTTTGAGGGTATAGGCAACTACTTTGAAGGCACTAAGATTCAGGAAGATGCCCATTCTGGTTTAACTATTATCTCCTTTGGAAGTCCTGTAATGTTTACAATGTTTAAGTTTTATTGGTCTTGTTCTCTACTGTTTTGTTCAATTTATAATACCTAATGAGATAGACAATTCTTTTTAAGGAAGCAAGAGGCATTATGGTAACCATTGTTGATAACCTTGTACTCTGTTTTATATCATGTGCTATGTCTATCCTTGGTTTTGACTGACAGCTTTGTTTTGCCATATTTGACTTTATTCTCTTCCAAAAAAAAAAAAAAAAAAAAAAAAAGGTAATAAGAACTAAGGAGTAATAAAACCCAAAATGTGTAAATTTTGTTGTAAAAAAGAGAGGGAAAAAAAGTGCTCTAAAGGATACAACTGAAAGTGTGTTTAGGGGTCTTATTTTTTTTTTTTTTTTATTTAAGGAGAAAAGAAAAAAAAGTGAAAGGGTACAAGTTATACAGATTTACAGAAGAAAAAAATGAACAGTAGGAAATCACTAGTTAATGGATTACATATTGCCATCTTAAAAATAATTGTTCAAGTCACAAAATTAAAGCTTGTAGAGTGGACATTCCAACAATGATACTGCAAACAGTTCTGTTCAATGATCCAATAAAACTCTGTGATATCATTTTCTATCTTATACACCTAAATATACATGCAGTTATATAGTTTAGAGCACTTTCTTTTCCTCTCTTTTGTACAATGACTATTACACATTTTGGGTTTCATTGCTCCCACGGTTCTTATTGCTTTTTTGGAAGAGAGTAAAACCAAATGAGACATAACAGGACAGAATCGGTCAAGTCAAAAGGGTGGACATAATAGATAATATAAAAACATAGTACAAGGTGATCAACAATGGTTACCATAATGCCTCCCGCTATCTCTAATAAAATTGCCTATATCATTAGTTATAATACAATTGAACAAAATAGTAAAGAACAAAACCAACAAAACCAAAACATTGGAGACATTGTAGGTCTTCAAAAGTAGATAAAAGTCAACGAGAATGGGCGTTATAATGAATCTCATTATCTTCTCAGCTGATGCCTAAACTTTCGAACCTGATACTATCCATCAAAACAGAATAGGGGAACATCAGTCAAAAACAAGATGGTGAGAGTAATACAGGGCTTCAAATCGAGATAATAGAAAGTCAAAGTGGGTTACTATATTATATCCTGCTATTTTTTCCCTTTAATTAAACGGATAAAAATAAAAAAGTAAATAATGGAGTGGAGATTGAGAAAAAAGAGGGCATAACAGCAAAACAGCGCAGATCAAAACATAACCATTTAAGCAGAATAGTGTTTCACCACCAGATTATCCCAACCTAAAAGTAGTTACCATATTGACTCTTTCCTTGAAGTCCTTGAGTACAACTTCATATACTGTAGCATTAAGTATATCAAAACAATGTAAAACCATTTAAGAGGATGACAGCATTACAGAGTATTTAGAATCGACTAACAGAAAATGAACAATGGTTTCTGTATAATCTCCTTGTCTTTAAAAGGTTTTTGCTTATACTATCGTACATAATAAAATCCAATAAGATACAACCTGTTTAGACCATTGGAGACAGAACAAAAGCTAGATGAGACTTCAAGACAAGATGATACTAAATCAGTATTACCTATTAAGATGTCATTTTCTCTAAAATAGCTGTTCCTATCATCCAATCTTCTCTGTCTCATTTCTGTTGAGCTCTTTTTCTGTCAGTAGCTGTCAGTTTGTCTTCTTCATTTTGTTCTCTGCTCCATTCGTTGTGGCCTCCCCGCCACCATTTCTGGGTTCTTTGTATTTTTCTTTTTTTAGAATATCCTGCAATACTTTCTGTAGGGTTGAATTGGTGGTTGCAAATTCCCCCAGTTCCTCTTTATCCTGAAAGCACCTTGTTTTTCTATCAATTTCCAGGGACAGTTGTGCAGGATATCTCAATCTTGGCTGGAGATTATTATCTTTCAAAGCTTGAATTATTTCCCCCCACGCTCTTCGTGATTTGATGGTTTGTGCCGAGAAATCTGCTGTAATTCTGATGGGTGTTCCCTTGTAAGTGGTCTGTTTCTTGTCTCTTACAGATTTTAATATTCTGTTCTTGTATTGAATTTCTGGAATTTTTATTATTATATGCCTGGGTGTTTCTCTGTTAGGGTTGTAGGTAGCTGGGGTCCTGTATGCCTCGTACATCTGAGTATCTTTACCTTTTGCTAAATTAGGAAAATTCTCCTGGATTATTTCTGTGAGTAGCTTTTGTAGTTCACTTGTTTGTGTCCCTACTTCTTCTTTTATGTTCTTAATCCTTAAGTTATGGCTCCTCTTATCATCTTCTTGTCTTTGTATTATTGCTGTTTGTTTCTTTGTTATTTTTAAGAAGTTTTTCATTTCATTCTCCCATATTACAAGTCTGCCCTCCAGCTCAGATAGTTTGTCCTTAGTTTCTTTCAAGCTGTTATGCCAGTCTTGGATAGACTTCTTAATTTCTTGATATTCCCTTTGAACCTGCTTCACGTACTCTATGCTTTCTCTGTTTTCTCCATCAAACAATTCTCCCCTCTTTTTCTGTTCTTCCATTCCACCATCTGTTTTTTCCTGGGTGGTGCTTAGCATTTCTCTAACTATTCTGCATACTTCTAGCTTCAGGTCGTTGATAACTTCATTCCTGAATTGGTCTATGAGGCTCTCTATATGGCGCTTAATGTCTATTGGTGTGGTGTCCACTATTGCCTGTTTCTCAGAATTGGGGGCCGAGGAGCCTTTCTTGTTGCTTCCCTTCCCCATTTTCTCCGTTCCTTATAAAATTCAAGCTTACATAGGAGGCCAGCTTCCCTGCCTGTTAGCCACAGCCTGATCAAATTGCGCTGGCTAGGTGTTCCTGCCCACCGCTGCGCACCAGGGAGTTGTCTTAAATAGCTGACCATATTAATGTTTTTGGTTGGATCATTGAACACAACTGTTTGCAGTCTCTCTGTTTGAATGTCCACTTTGTATGCTTTGATCCTGTGACTTGAACCCCTCTCTCTAAGATGATAATGTGTAATCTATTAACTGGTGATTTCTTACTGTTTTTTTTTTTTTTTTTTTTTTTGTAGTTCAGTATTACTTGTACCCTTACACTGCTTTGTTTTGTTTTGTTTTTTCTCTTTTTCCTTTTAAATAAAATTTAAAAAAAAAAACCTATCATGGTGTGTTCTCATCTACCTTATTCACCAGAAGGGCTTCCAATTTATTTCTCTCCATCTAAAGGAAACAAGTCCACATAAAACATTATATATACTTGAGAAATTTTCATCAAATCTCAATTTAACATGTGTGGTATCTAATATAGAGATACCTGGTTCAGAGTAACAAACCAAGCACATATCAGTCAATCTCTTTCCATGGTTTTAACTAAAAACAAAGAGTGTAATACAGAAAACAGCCATAGGAGTGTTCTAAAAGTCACTAATGGCAAGGAGGATTTGGGATGAAATCTAAACAACCTGTGATAGTGAGATCTCTATTTTTGTTGTTGTCTTATAGCTACATCACTTTCTCGATTCTCTCCTATATCCCAGAACTGCAAAGGCAGATAGAAAATGCTCCAAGACAAAACCCACTCTTTGTTGTCTGAAGGTAGAAAGGGAACGGGATGTTTCAAGATAACTTTCTTTTTAAATTCTCAGGCCCATTCTACATAAGCTCCAGAAACAAACCTGCAAGCCCACGGTGGCAGTTGCAATCCACCTCAAACTCACTTTCTCCCTGCTTTTCTCTGAGACAAACCCAGTCATGGAAAGTATTAAATAGTACAAGAAGGCTAATGTCTCCATTTACTAGGCAGCAAGATGACAGAGAGGACAGAATAAAGGATCATTTAAACCTGTATGTGAGTTCATCTCTGAACTTACTGAATAAATGTCGTAAAAATTTTGAGAACTAAACAGAAACTATAGATAATCAAACTGATCTTAGACACACACTTCTAGGTGATACAAGTGCAAGGCAGACCAAAATGTCTGCCAAGGTTTTGCACATTAAACTGAATTTAAAATAAAAGCCCATAGAAGACTATAGGAAATTTGCTATCTCAACCTAATAAGGTCAACTGTCAGCAAAAACAAATAAAATAAATATTTCCCACAAGTTTTAAGTGTACCCTAGAGTCTTATAATAGTCTCAAAATGTCCATGATACTATCCAAAATTATTTCACACACAAAAATGTCAGGAAAATCTAAAGAATATTCAAGAGCAAAGGCAATCAATCTCAAGATCACACAGGTATTAGTAAGTCAATGTCAAGATCACACAGGTATTAGAAAACCCAAGTCATCATAACAGCTATTATAGCCATATGCTCCATGAAGTAAAGACAAACACTACAAAATGAACAGAACGACAGGATATAAAGAAAGAGAAACTGAAAAAATGTTTTAAAGGAGCTTAACAGGATTAATATGATAGAGGCATTACTTCTCAAAATGAAACTTAATAGTCTTCATATGAAGATAATAGAATCCAGAATGTCTATAACCTGCAATCAATAATGTCTCAGTTAAAGTAAAAAAGCATGCAAAGAAACAGGAAAATGTTACTTAAAGTCAGGAGAAAAATAAAACATCAGAAAAAGACCTTCAAATAACTTCTGTTGAACTCAGCAAGCAAGGAATTTAAAATAAAATAATAAAATACATGAAAGCATCTCCAGAAAAACATAGATATAATAGTTAAATAGATAGGAAAACATTTGGAAACTGCAAAATAAGAAAATGAATGGCAATTATACAAGAGAAAAATAAGACATCAAAAATTAAATTTTCATCAGTTGAAAATAGACTCAGTGATTGCAAAATTAACAATGTTTTAAAAACGTACATGGAACTTTCATGGTAGGTGATCATATTCTGGGGCTGGGCAAAAAACAACTGACAGCTCATTACAGAAGAAAATGACAGATCAATTTTCCTTGCAAACATCTTAAGACACAAAAATTTCAACTAAATATTAGCAAACTGAGTCCACAGCTACATTACAAAAAATGATACAGTTAGCCTTCCATATACATGGCTTCTGCATTCATGAATCCAACTGACGGCAGATCATAAAATGCAGGCAGGATTATGACTCCTAAGTCTGTGCTGAATATGTATTGACATATTTTTATTATTACTGCCTAAACTACATGATACAACAACCTTTTACACTACATTTATAGGTATTCAGTATTATAAGTAATCCACATATTATTTAAAGTTTACAAGAGGGGAATCAAAACTCTACTCTAAGTTATATAAAGGATTTGCACATCTGCAGAGGGTCCAAGAATCAAACAGAGGGGACATCTATATTCTGCATCAGTGTATTGGAGGAATACAAGGTTGGCTTAACATTAAAAACATACACATAATATGCTCCAGTAACAAAAGAAAAGTAAAAAAGCATATAGTCACCTCAATAAATGCTTAAAAATCCTATAAGAAAACTCAATTATTTATTCATCATAAAAATGAAACAGACAAAACTCTGTCAGGGACTGTGACTAGAAGAACACTTAGTTAACCTAATAAAGGCCGTCTATCAAACTACACAAAGCAAAACAACAAAAATGAGGCTAACATTATACTTAATAGTAAAAGGCTAAATGTTTTTTCCCTAAGGTAAAGAAAACATATGAAGGTCTGTTCTTCTCATTTCTTTTTCACATATTTAAGGTCCTAAGCAGTACAAAAATACAAACAAGCAATGATGGAGACAGGGTGATAAGAAAACAAAAAAGGAAAGAAAAGAGAAAAAGTATATATCTGAAATGAAAAGGCTTCCCTCTTTGAAGAGAGGATTTTCTACTTAAAAAGTCAAGAGGACTACAAAAACAACCAAAAAGGATAACAGAAATCAAGTCATGTAGGGTTGAGAAAGGATTGACTATAGAATGAAAAGAGATCCTCCTGTGATAGAAAGCAACTTTATCTTGACTAAATAGTAGTATGCTTAAAATATGTACATTTTGTTATGTATATATTGTGTCCATAGAATTTAAAACTGCGCCCCAAAAAATAAAAGTACCTAGAAATACACAGTGAAAATTTAAAAGATAATCTGCCTTCTGAAAACCACGAAAGTTTTCTAAACAGAAAAGTGAAGAAAAGTTGAAGGACAAATTATGTCATGTTCATGGTATTGTCATAACAGCCATCTTTCTCAAATTGCTTTTGGATAATATCAAACTTCAAACAAGCTCTTTTGGAAAAGAAACTAATAAACTGATTCTAAAATAAACATAACCATGCACAGAACCTAAGATATCCAATATAAATTTTAAAAGGAACAACAGAGTTGCAGGACTTACATTTTCTGCTTTGAGACTTATGATATCAACCCAGATATTCTTCAGTAAATGTACACAAATATGGTATATCTTATACAACAGAATGTTATTGTTATAAAAAAATAACAGAATCCTGTCATTTGTAGCAACAGAGATGGAACTGGAGGTTCTTAGGTCAGTAAAACAAGCCAGACACAGAAAGACAAATGCCATGTTCTTACTCATTTATGGAAACCAATGTCACTTTGATGGAACAACTAGAATGGAACAGAATAGTGGTAACCAGAGACTGAAAAGGGCAGAGGTGAGGAGTAGAAAAGAAACTCAATAAGATACCAAAAGTATAGTAAATAAGAATCACTTCTCAATCTTTTTTAGTACAGTAGGGTAACAACTGAATAAAACAACCTGTGTGATATTTCAAAATAACTAGAAAATGCACAAAATTCTCAACACAATCAAAATTTTAAAGCTTAAAGACACAGAAGTGCTTATTTACGTAATTTGATAATTATACATTATCTACAGTATTAAGTTACCATAATACATCCAGTAAAAATGTACAAGTTTTTAAACCTTTAAAAAAAGGTTTATCACAAATTCAAAAATACTTAAAGACAGTGTAGTTCTACAATAAGAAGAAACAAATAGGTAAACAAAATAGAGAAAACAAACATATAATGCATCATGAAATGATTTTCAACTGAGGAGCTTAATCAATTCAAAGGGAAACTAAAAGTGATATTAACAAATGGCTCTGTAACAACCTAATAAACTGTAAGAGGAAAAGAGGATATAGACCCTTACTGCACATCACACAAAAATATCTTCTCAGATCATGAATTTAACCATGAAAGGTAAAACTATTAGAAATTATAGGATATCTTTACAGCCTTATAAGATTTCTTGGGCAAGGCACAAAAAAGAACTATAAAAGAAAAATAAGTATTATATTGAGCTTTACCAAAATTTAAAATCCTATTGTTCAAAATATACCATTAAGAAAATAAGTAGGCAAATAAAAGATTGGCAAATATTCTTAATAGGTATGTCTGATAAGAACATATACAGAGCATATATAAAGAATTCTTATATTTTAAGAACAACAAATCCAAATTAATCCAATTAAGAACCGGGCAAAGGTTATTTGACTACCATTCCAGAAGATATACAAAAAGCCAATAAGCGTATGAAAAGATGTTTACCATCACTATCCATCAGAAAAATGCAAATCAAGACCTCAGCCTATCATCTTAGATCTTTAGGATGGTTACTATTTTTTAAAAAATAACAAAAATTTATGAAGACACTGAGAAATGGGAACCCTTGTGCACTGTTAGTACAGATGGAAAATGGTGTAACAGGTATGAAAAACAGTAGAACTTCTTCATTAAAAACAAAACTCCGAGCTGGGTGCAGTAGTGCAAATCTGTAATTCCAGCTACTAAATAGGCTGGGGTAGCAGAATAGTAAATTCAAATCAGCCTGGGCAATTTAGCAAGACCTTATCTCAAAATAAATTTTTAAAATGACTGGACATTTACCTCAGTGGTGGAGTGCTTGCTTAGCATGCATGAGGCTCTGAGTTCAGGCACCAGTGTTGCAAAACAAAAACAAATAAACTATCATCCAGCCATCTTGCTTCTGGGTATTTACCAAAACAACTAAAAACAAGATCTTGAGATGTCTGTATATCCACATCAACATGGCATCATTTAGAATAACCAAGAATGGGAAGCAACCTAAATGTCCATCAAATGAATAAAGAAAATGTAGTATGTATCTACAACAGAATGTTATTGAGCCTTTAAAAAGAAGAAAGCCCTGTGCTACAACATGGATGAATCTTAATCACAAATGCCTATTTCAAAAAATAAATGAAATAGCTAAAAGAAGTCAAACTTTTAAAAATCATAAAGTGAGACAGGTGGTACGCAGAAGCAAGGAGCAGAAAAAAGGGAGTTGACCTATGGATACAGAGTTTTAGGTTAGCAAGTTGAAAATTTTCGGGAAATTTGCTGTACAACTAAGTGCAATGAGTCAATACTAAAATGAACTGCAAACTTATAAATGTTAATGAACTAGGGATGGAGTTAAGTGCTACAGGGCTTGCCTAGCATACCCAGTGCCCTAAGTTTGATTCCACCACCACCAGAAAATAAAAAAAATTAACATAATAAATCTTATGTATTTCTTACTACAATAAAAGTAAGGACTTAAATAACAATGCTCATGGTAGCCTTGAAACTAAAAACTACTGAAATTGCAGAATAGATTTTTAAAACTAGGATCTCTCATACAGAATATTATTCAGCAATAAAAAGAAATATTCTAATATAAATAATATCAAAAATGAATACAAAGGGGACTATTTGTCTGAAGTATCTATGTCTATTGTCTATTTTTAAATTGGATTGTCTTTTAATACTAATTTTTCAGAATCCTTTATATGTCTTGGGTATGAATTTTGTCAAATACACTTGTAAGACATTTTCCTATGTCACTGTTTATCAATTGTACAGTCTTCAAAAACACATGAATAAAAGAATCTATTTCTAAACCTGAACACAGTCTTTTTTCATTAAATTCTGGGATAGTAAAAACTAAATTATGGTGATAGGAACAGTATTTGCAGCAGAAGGAAGAGAATGAATAGGGACAGAATAAAGCTTACCCAGGTGATGAAAATATTTGTATCTGGACTGGGGACGCAGTTACAAATGATTATACATCTGCCACAGTTCACTAAAAATATATATCTGTGCAGTTACATGGACATAAATAACACTTCAATTAAAGAAAAAATTATAGTACAATTCTGACACCATTAAAAAGTGGTTTCATTCTGGCTATAATAGTATCAAAATTTTACAAACAATCAGTCATAATTATCTTCTAGGCAAATCCTCCCCCCAGCAATGCTACACCCATACCACAAATACTCACTAGAAAGTGAACATTAACATGTAAAACTTTAGGTCTAAAATACTTATTTCTGTCAAGGTCAAACTTTCTATTTCTAAATATTTAATAGGGTCTCTCGAAACAGTATTAAGTAGTTAAACATTCCTTATTTCATTTTTTAATCTAAATAAAGAGAACATAATGCTGAAACTATAAAACGTCAAAACACAACATATGTGTGAACCAGCTGTTATGAGAAGATAATACCATTTGTTCCCTAAACTATTTCACAAGAATGTCTTAAAGATTAATGAGCTAATGGACTGGATTCCTTTCAATGAGGAAACTACTTGCTGTATGTAATTTCTGTAATTTTGGATACAGTAAATCTATCAGAGAGCAGGTTACAATTATTACACGAAGGCAAAGTGATAGACTTAGAAATTTATGCTCTCATAATCCAATTTTTATGTATTTAGAGGGGAACTTTCTGTAGCATAATTTATATATAAAATGCATTTTAATTCCCTTAAAAATCAGATTTTATTCTATGAGTTAAAAATAAGCACTTCTTTCCATTTAATACTTCAGAAATTATTATTATCCCAGGTATCTAAGAATGAAGAAATAAGAGATACAGTGACTACCCTCACCTCACAGTGTAGTAAGGAAAATGCATAAATACATTTGAATGCAATATAACAATGCTTTAAAAATTCCCACGTAGCTGATATTGTGCAATATCTGGAAGAGGCACCTAATCCAGAAGGCATAAAGACCTGCAAAGCCAGGGGATGCATATTAGAGAAGACCTCTGGAAAGCAGTGACACATGACCAGACTAACCCTAGAAAGATGTACCAAAGGTTAAAAGGAAAAGACTAGGGGACATACAACTCTACAGCTAGGCCAACAGATATGAAAAACTAATGCACTTTGAGACCACAAAGTTAAATGAAATAAATCAGACACACAAGCTGAATTGTCGCAGTTCCTCTTATTAGGGGAAACTCAAAATATAAATAAAGGACAAAATAAAAGATATATAATTGGAAAAAGACTGATCTTTTGTGAAAAGGAAGGAGACCAAGAAACAAAGAAAGGTTTGTGGGAGAGGAAGAAAAAGAGATGAAAAAACAGTTGAGAAGTGTTATATACATGTACTGACTCCTCATGAGGGGTGTAATCATTGTGTATTACAAACATGTACTAACAAAAAGCAAAACCTTTTTAAAGACAGAAAGCCAAGGAAACACAAGATATTCCTAGAGAATTCTCCAGGGTCAAGGCCCAGCAGGAGATGAAAATAGCCCAGTGGATACAGAATGAGAAGAACTGTATAGCAAGCAATCAAATACATGTACATGGAACTCTAGAGATGTAAGGACCTATATGGCAGCCAGTAACCTGATGAGAATAACTGAAATCATCACCCAGGAAGCTCTGCAGTGTGCAAATGCAGAAGACCATTACAAAAATCCTAATAGCAGGCACAAGTGAAGTAGAGACAACAAAGAGAAATCTGAACAGAAGTGGTCATAAAAAAGGAAATTCCAGTAAAATAGTGTCCTGGAATCCAAAGGAGAAAACAGCAGGAAGGAATAACCCATGATGATGAGTCAAGGAAGACAAGACTACAGCACTGTTAGCCTTTAGTCATCTGTAAGTTCTCAGAAGACCTCAGCAACAGTGGTTTCAGAGACCATGAGAATACCAGCGGAAGTGAAGCCCACGCAGACTGTAAGGTTTGGTCACTCCTATGAAGGCAGGAAAGAGGACTACAGATGGTAAAGGACTGGAGTAGAAAGATGGTTTTGAGGGGATAGGGACAAATTTATTGTTACTTGTTTCTTCTTGTATAGTTTTTGTTTAATTTCACTTTGAGAGATTTCAGTATTTATATATTAAGACAAAATAATTATTATAGTTGGTAGGAGAAATGTTTAAAGCTAGAAAATAACTGAAAAAAACCAAAAGGAGAGAAGGATAGAAAAATGATTAAAAATTATCTGCAGGGTAAGGTGCAATGTCCAGAAGAATAACTTTTCTATTGAGAAAAAAGAAAATATCCTGCAGGTGGTGGGAGGGAGCTTCAGGGAATTCATTTTCTCATTTTGTTACCATAAAAGAGCTTCTACTGTTGATCCAAGAGAGCCAGACTGGCTTGTGGTTTCCCAAATATTAATCTAAGGAAAGAAAACTAAATTTTATCCATCTAAAATCCATGCAAGTGAGTTAAGTAGCCACACATTTCAGACTTCCACTGAATTATTTGCAGTGACATAAAGGTAAAGCACATCTCTTTAAAATGAACTTCATTTTACCAATACTAGTCCTTTTCACTCATACAGATTATGACATTTAGTTATTAATCACTGATAAGCAATAAACCTAATATATAATACAGCAGGCAAAAAATATTCATTAGAGAACAAAAAACTAAAAGCTAACTAAAAAAAAAAAACCACACGAACTCTAACACTCAGAAGGTCCTGGATTCAATCTCTAGCACTGTGAAATAAAAAACAAAAACAAAACAATAACACACTCACAATTAAAAATTCCTTATGGAATTTTTAGAAATATTCAGAAGAAAACCATCACCAATGAGTATTACATCAAACACTTTTCTAGTTATACTGTTCCTAAACATTAAAATGTATGGTTTGTAAGATTTTTAATGTAAGAATAGGCCTAAGAGAAATAAGAAAATAGGGAATAAATTTATTATGTATTCCACAAGCCTATAAAAAGGAAATAATTCTTTTTAAATGAAATAAGCAAAGTGAGTCTCTGTGATCACTGTATGCTACCATCTGAATAAATTTTCTTTTTTTTCTGAATAAATTTTCAAAAGGCTGTATAGAACAAATATTCATGTAGAAAGACATACACACACACACACACACACACACACACACACACACAACTCTATAAAAAAATCTTTGTGTGTTTTTTAAAGTTATTCATGGCCACAGTTATTCTCTGCCCTACCCTTACCACAATGGATCTAAAACAAATTAAAATTAGATATTTTCCCCTCTTTGCCACAAAGAAATCAGAAAACAGAAGGAAGAAAATCATCTCAGTTTCTTCTATTGCTACGCTGTCTTTCAGAAGGCTGAGGAACACCAATCCTCCCCCAGGGCATCCAATCCACATGAGCCATGTCTTTAGACTTACTGTGCCCCCAACCAGCACTTTTTGGGTCAGAACAGGACCCCCAATATGATGGCTCAGGGGTCACATAAAGAGAAACCCAATGGCTCTTGATCTCCATGGGCCTCCAAACCAACACTGGAGCAGAAATCTCATTCCTTGCTCAGTGGCCACACCAGTGAGACAGGGCACCAGACACACCCTTTCCCCTCTCTGTCTCCATAAAGCCAGCTCTGCGGGCATATCCTGAACACCGAAATGAGCATTTCAGTTAAATATTGGTTATTAAGAAAACACAGATGTTAAAGTAAGAAAATTTACTCTGTAAAATGCTTACCCTTTTGTATTGTATAATTGTATAACTAATTGTATAACTAGGATTTTTGAAGAAACTTACTGTTGATGTGATCGATGTAGTAGACACCAATTTGAGGGTCAAACCCTGCTTCCCATCCCCATGGCAGCTCATCTCCAACACAGTCAGCAAAGGACAGAGGCTTAGTTAACCTACAACAGACAGAAAAAATACACAGTGACTTTTTTGGGGAGAGGGTCATACCATACATGTCAAAATTCAGCAGGTTGCATTTCTTCTTTGTTCATGTTTCTACAACTTGTATCATTGCATTTGAAGTATTAAAGAAAAAAAACAAGGATGAAATACAGAAGAGAATTTTTTTTAATTTAAAGGAGAAAGAAAAACAAAACAGTATAAGGGTATAAGTAACACAGAATTTCAAAAAAAACAGTAAGAAATCACTAGTTAATAGATTAAATATTGTCGTCTTAAAAATAGTTGTTCAAGTCACAGGATTAAAAGATACAAAGTGGACATTCAAACAGTGGGACTGCAAACAGTTATGTTAACAAAAACTCAGTAATAAGGTCATCTATCTTAACACACCTAAACACACTTACAGTTGTATCCTTTAGAGCACATTTTTCCCCTCTCTTTTTTACAACAAAATTTACACATTTTGGGTTTTATTACTCCCATAGTTCTTATTACTTTTTTTTGGAAGAGAATAAAACCAAATATGACAAAACAATGCAATCAGTCAAAACAAAGGATGGACATAGCACATGATGTAAAAACAGAATAGAAGGTTATCAACAATGGTTACTATAATATATCCTGTTAATTTTTTTTATTTTTTTCCCCTTAAAAAATAATAATAAAAAATAAATAATTTTTTTAATGAATAAGGGGGAGATTGAGATAAAAGAGAACACAACAACGTAACAATACAGGTCAAAGCATAACAATTTCAGTGACCTAGTGCTTCACCACAAGATAACCAAACTTAATAGTAGCTACCATAGTGTCTCTTTCCTTGAAATATTTGAGTATAACTTTGTATACTACGGCATCAAACATATCAAGGCAGTGTGAAACCATTCAAGAGGATAAAAGTATTACAGGGTATTTAGAACCAGCTAACAGAAAATGAACAATGGTTTCTATATTATCTCTTTACCTATAAAAACCTTTGTTTATACTATCACATATAATAAAATAAGATACAACAATGATAAAACCAATGGAGACAGAAGAACAACAGTGTGGTGGGACTTCAAAACAAGATAATATTAAATCAGCACTAGCTATTATGATGTACTGTTTTCTTTAAAATAGCTGTTTATATCATCACAGGCAATAATATCAAACAGCCCAGAATAAAGCCATTCCAATTAATAAGGAAAACTTTATAAGGCTTCAAAGCCACATAACGGGGAATCATGATTACCACATACTTTTATATATTTGAATCATTTCTTACACTAGGGAAACTATTCGGTATTGATATATGAGTTTGATTTATTCCACTTATGAGTATGGTCTCAAGCTGTATCCATTTATTTATAAATATCTCAATGTGGTCCTTCTTTATAGCTGAGTAGTACTCCATTGTATAAAAATACAACTTTTTTATCCATTCCTCAGTTGATGGACACTTAGGTTGTTTCCAAGATCTGGCGATTACAAATTGTGCTGCTATAACATGGGTGCACATATATCACTGTGGTATGATGCTTTCAGTTCTTCTGGGAATATGCCTAGAAGTGGGACAGCTGGAACAAATGGGACTTCCAATCCCAGCTTTTTGAGAAATCTCCAGACTGACCTCCACAATGGTTGCACCAGTCTACACTCCCACCAACAGTGTAGGAGAGTTCCTTTTTCCCCCACAGCCTCTCCAGTATTTGCTGTTGATGGTTTTCTTGATCCTGGCCATTCCTTCAGGAGTAAGTTGGAATCTCAGTGTGGTTTTAATTTGTATTTCTCTAATGACCAATGATGATGAACATTTTTTCATGTATTTATTTGCCATTTGTATTTCTTCAACTGAGAAGTGTGTATTCATCTCAGATGCCCATTTTTGGATTGGATCTTTGAATTTTGGGGCCTGATGTTTTTTAATTCTTTATATGTTTTAGACAGAAGTCCTTTGTCTGAGGGAGAGTTCACTAAGATTTTTTCCCACTTTGTGGGTTTTCTTTTCACTATGCTGGAGATTTCTTTTGACATGCAGAAACTTTTTAATAAGAGGTGATCCCAGTTATTGATTCTGGGAAGTATTTCCCATGCGGTTTGAGTCCTGTTCATGAATTCTCTACCCACCCCTATGTCTTCAAGGTTTCTACCCAATTTGTCTTCCAATAGATTTACTGTTTCTGTTTTAATATTCAGATCTCTGACCCATTTAGATTTTAATTTAGTACATGGTGATAGACATGGGTCTAGTTTTAGTTTTCAGCATATGGAGAGCCAGTTTTTCCAACACCATTTATTAAAGAGACTGTCATTCTTCCAGTGAACATGTTTGGCCCCTTTATCAAAGATAAGGTGGTTGTAGTTGTGGTTATATCTTCTAATCTATTCCATTGATCTTTGGCTCTGTTTTGGTTCCAGTACCATGTTGATTTTACTACAGTTGATTTGTAGTATAACTTCAAGTCAGGGATTATGATGCCTCCTGCCTCGCCTTCACTGCTTAGAACTGTCTTTGCTATTCGAGGTCTCTTCTGGTTCCAGATGAATTTTAGGAGTGATTTCTCTAGATCTATGGGGTATGTGGATGGTATTTTTATTGGGATTGCACTGAATCTGTATAAGCGTTTTGGGAGACTGGCCCTTTTCACAATATTTATTCTTCCTATCTATGAGCATGGGATGTCTTCCCATTTTCTGAGATCATCTTCAATTTCTTTTTTCAGTGTATTATAATTTTCCCTGTATGGGTCTTTTACTTCTTTCGTAAGAGTAATTCCTAAATATTTCATTTTTTTGGTTGCTAGTGTGAAGGGTATGGTTTCTCTTCTCTCTCTGTGATTTTGTATCCAGCTATATTACTTAATTTATTTTTTACATCTAAGAGTCTTTCAATGGAGTTTAGGGGGTCTTCTATGTAGAGTATCATATCATCTGTGAACAATGATAATTTAACTTCTTCTTTTCCTATCTTTACCCCTTTTATTTCTTTCTAGAAAAGAATATTTAAAAAGCAGAATAAGTCATTCATTCAATCCCTTTGAGAGATCACAGCTTAAGACTGGAAAAAAAACCACTGTTAAAAAATCAAGCCATGTTAAGTCAGAGGACCCCAAGCTATGTGTAACGAAGCCTAAAATCCAGGCTAGTTCTGCAGAAAATTGCTATACTTTTAAAAATAAATACTTATCCAGGATTCAAACACTGGCATCACAGAAATTATATCAGTGCCCCTAAAATAAGAATATGCATCCAGCCACACTAATTTCAGATTTAGGTATTCTGATACAAATTAACTAAATTCTCCACTATAATGGTTTGTTATGAGTGTTCCTTAAAAGAAAGAATAAACATGACTTATTTTTTATAAATACATAGCCCAGGATCTGGAACTCACAACAATTCTGCCTCAGCCTACATGCAGTGGGATTACAGGCATGCACCATTACGCCTGGGTAAAACTTATTTCTTTAAGACTCTAAAACTAACTAGGAAATGACATAGTTTCCTAAGACAGTAAAGTACAGGTTTCAGACATAATTACAAATTTATTTTTCCCTCACTCATTTTCACATTTGTAATTTTCCTTGGTTTTTGGAGCAGCAATGGTAAACTAACATTATAGATTAGTGAATGCCTTGTTGGAGGGCAGCTACCATCAATCACCACACCTTCTAACTTAATTTTCTGGTATGACTAGCCCAGTTCTTACATACAAAAGCTCCTGGAATCCCTTTTATCCGTATTAATGAATATCAAAGGTCTCACAGCACATCTGAAATATAGGTCATTTCCAGATTCTCATCATTCATCAGAATAACAAAGGATGTCATCTACCCATCAGATTGCTAGGAGAATGACATGAAAAGGCCTACCCCACAGAAAACTTCTAAGGACACAAAACACCAACATAAAAGGAGGATCCCCTGGCCTCTCAACCTTCCCACAGCACAAAATCCCCTTCTGGAGATGACTCCAAATACACAGGCCTTCGAAACCAGCTCAGATGACAGAAGCCATAATAAGGGCAAGCAGCTCTTGCCACCAACACATTGGGAGACCTCTTAACGGAGTACCTCTCGACTTTAGTTTCCTTCTCTTAAGTGGTGAAGCCTACCCTCATTCTTTCCCTACAATTCAACTACCTCCTAAGATAATATGAAGACAAAAAAGAATTAATGCTAAGAATATGGTTAAGTAGTCACTAAATATTAGTAACTGTCAACTTATGGCATGTGAAGTTATTATGGTTTAGAACTAAAATAATCCCAAAGTCTCATGTTTGGAGAAGGTGATTGGATTGTGGAGGAGCTATAGCTGACTTAGAATTGGGAGGTGGGATCTGTCAGAAAAGGGAGGTCACTGTGGCTATAACCCGGAAGGGTGTATCTTCCTTCCTAGCCCCTCTCTTGACTTCCTCTACTTCCTGCCTGTCATGCAGTGACACCACACCACCAATGACACAAGTACTGAAACTTCTAATATGTAAGTCAAAATAAACCTCCCCTTTTAAGTTATGAGTGTCAGGATATTTGTCTCAGCAATGAGAAAGTTAAAGCAAAAGTCTCTTATTTACTCATCAGAGAAAATAAGGCAGGCGGCTTAGTATTAAGGAGCACCTCTCAAAACAGTCCCCAGCACCAATGGCAGCACAAAAGAATTGTAAATTCTTAGACTCTAAGATAGCAAAACAAAATCAGAAACTCAAAAGGTCCAACAATGTGAGCTCTCCAGACAACTCTGCTGTACACTAAAGGTTAGAACCCCTGGCTTAGAAGTAAGTTTGAAATTTGGTACCAAAGAACGGGTTCAAATCCTTATTTTGTACCATCTTCACTACACAACCTGGAGCAAGTTATTAGCTTTAAAAACCCTAGCTCACTAACCTAATTTTCAAAGGGTATGGGGGCTGCAGAGAGATTTTAAAGTTTAAATAAGGACTAGACAGTAAAATGCCTGGCAAATGGTAAACTTCAGTATGCCAATTAAGCAAGCGAAAAGAATCTCAAAGATGTTAATAAACATGCCTAAATGCAGCTACTTGCCATATTTATATTTTGTAATCATGGAGTCTATCTGAACTCCAGTCAGAGACAAAAAGAATGTATCTCTCAGAACTGCGCTCAAATTCCATCTCATATCATAAGCTGTTCAGGAAATCTGATTTTTCTTTTGATAAAGGAATTAGACACCATATCAAAAAACACCACACCACAGGAAGTGGTCTTGTTAATAGCCACTGTCTCTAAGAATGTCTCTTTGACTACCTCCATAAAGCTGAACAGATTAAGCTCCTGTGCCAGGTTACCCTGCACATGATTCTCTGGTGACTCTTTCCCAACTTCCTTATCAATGACGTCATAAAGCACACACAACTTAAAGAAATGAAGCATGAAGAGATAAGAAAATGATAAGTCTAAATGACAAAAGAGAGATCTTTAATACAAGTTTTACCTGCCACCAAATCAACGTCTGTAAGCCTGAGTATGATATGAATATATTTATTATTCTCAAAAGTCAACTAAGCTATGAAAGTTTCAGAACATGTGCTATTATCACAAGTTATGGTAACTTCATTACATTTGGAAATAATTCCCATGAATTAGTCACTAGATAATAAGCAGTAAACTGCCATTGTTTTAAGACTAAAATTACATCTGCAAGTATAGACATAAATATGAACTTGGTGATTAATTCAAAAGTGTCTGTTGCTGAAAATTTTATACAAGTTTCTTTGCAGTGTTAGTTTAAAAGTCAATTTAATATTTTATTTTCTGCATCTGGAAAAATTCTTTTTTCTGTCTTTTATCAGTAAATACAACCACTACTATCAAAGGTTTAGTACTAAATTCTTATCCAAATTAGAAAATATAAATAGAATAATATCCTCAGGGGCCAAACAAACAAACTCAAGGAAGGATCCATTATCCCACTAGCCTGATAAAGGGAAAATAATTATTATAATAACCTATAATATATTCAGTAACCACTCTGATTGGGGAGAATAAAGCCAAAAGCCCTTTTCAAACCTCCTGGCTCTTCTGTAGACATTCATTTCCTAATCACCTGCTCATCCTAACCTACAGATGTTAAATCTAAAAGACTATAAGAGGCCCTATCAGAATCTCTCTTCTTCCACGTAACCCTAATTCTTCATGAATGTACTGTTGACAGGCAATGTTTGTGGGTGACTCACCTTTGAAAGAGCACACTCCTTATACTGTTGGTTGTGGGACCCAAGTATATTACTTAGAAAAACTGCAATGTTTACAATATTCTATGTCCAAAAAGGTCAATTTTTATATACATACTAATTACACTAATAGTATAAAATATTTACCAAGTGCTTATCACACATTTTAATATATGTAAATGTGTACGTCAAAGTTTCATAAAAGTCCACAAAGTAGATGTAATTATTATCTCCATTGAAAAAGCTTATGTAGAAAAATATACCTATTCATAGTCAAATAAGCATGTGTTGAGGTAACACATACCTCTCTGCAGTCAACATTCTTTTTTTTTTTAATTTTATTTAAAAGGAAAAAGAGAAAAACACAGAACAAAACAAAGTGGTGTAAGGGTACACGTAATACAGAACTACAAAAAAAAAAAAAAAAAAAAAAAGACAGTAAGAAATCACCAGTTAATAGATTACATATTATCATCTTAGAAATAGTTGCTCAAATCACAGTATCAAAGAATACAAAGTGGACATTCAAACAGTGAGACACTGCAGCCAACATTTAAACTAAAGGCAGCAGGGGCTGCATACTCTGCTGCCAAGGCTTTCCCACTTTTATAATCCTTCACAATGGATACTCTTAAGAAGAAAAAAAGCAAAATCTAGTAACAAAGAAAAGGAAAAATACCTATCAAAAGCATGCAATTCTTAATTTCTTAAATATTTAACCAAACAAATAAAGATGTTTTTTTAAAAAAAGCATGATTTATAGTCTGAACAGCAGTTGCTAAAGAGAACTATGGGACTTACGCATACATTTCTTTTCTATTAATTTTAAGGAGACTGAAAGAAAACAAAACAATAAAAATGATCTAGGATTTCAAAACAAGATGATCAGAAATTAACAATGGTCACTGCACTGAATATTGTTATCTTTGAAATAGTTGCTTAGATTACAAGATACAGATCAAACAACATAAGCACTGTTTCTTTTCATGAATTAATAGAATTTGTAGTACAATGATCTTAGTTATGCAGTGTGTGTGTGTGTATATACATATATATATTCCCTACTTTTTCTCTTTCTCCATCCCAGTTGTTCTTTCCTTTTGAGCAGTTTCTTTTCCTTGCAAACATTTCTTAAATAGGTTACAAAATAATTTCAATTTAACTGCTTATATTGTCTGCCTATTTAAACTAAAAATAAAAACAACAATAACAATAACAAAACAAAAATGTTGATATTAATAAAGCAAAAGTTTTGGGTTACATTTCCCATAGAGTTTTTTTTTTTTTTTTTTACTTTTTCCTTTTTATCGGTACTGGGGATCAAACTCTCGACTGCCTGCTTGCAAGGCAGGCGTTCATGCCGCTGAGCTAAATCCCCAGCCCCTCCCATAAAGTTCTTTAACACAGAATCAATCAGAAAATATTGTTTAGGTAGTGGCTTTCAATCCTAAAGATGCATCCAATTCAACTGAAAAGCTCATTAAAACACAAATTGTTACCACCACAGTTTCTAATTCAGTAGATTTTGGATTGGGCCTGAGAATTTGTGTTTTTAATAAATTCCCAGGTAGTGATGATGCTGCTGATCCCTAGACCACACTTTGAGCATCATAGCTTAAAGTATCCAAATAGAACCCAACCAGGTGACGGAGAAATGGAAAACAAGATCAAATTGAAAACAAGGCTGGGAGCAAAAGACTATGTCAGAAACATGTTAGGGAAGCTAAAATATTTAAACACATAAAATGGTTTAACAATCCTTGAATTTGGAACAGGTAACCTCATTTAATTTTAAGTAAACATATCTTCAAAGGACATGTAACTCATTTTAAAACAAAACATCTTTCTTTTTCCTTCTTTTTCTCACTTACATACAAAACAGTAACAAGTTTGCAGTATCATTAGTCATTAGGGAAATGCAAACCACAGTTGACACTTTACTACGCTTAAAAACTGAAAGTAAACAAGTGTTGACAAAGATGTAGAGACACAGGAACCCTGTACATTTGTAGGTGGAAATGTAAAACAATTCCTCCTCTACAGAAATAGTTCCGCAAAAACTTAAATTCAGAATTATCATGACACTAACTCCACTCCTAAGCCTATTTCTTAAAAGACATAAGTACTCAAATACATGTATGTGCATTTTCATATCAGCATTAATCAAAATAGCCAAGAGGGTGGAGATAACCCAAATTTCTATCAAGACTGTCAATGAATTAAATGTTATCATTTATTTATTCACTTTCAAATGTTTAGTTATATACATTTTGCCTCAATAAACTGGTTTTTTTTAGACAGTAACAAGTATGTAACAAAGACAAGACGCCAAGTGAATAAAATATTTTCACATGAGGTAATAAAATAATAAAACCATGGGAAAATGCTCAACATCACTAATAATAAAAAGAAATGCCAAATAAAACAATAATGAGGCTTAATTTTAAGCCTATTAAGGTATCAAGTTTTTGTTTTGTTTTGCTTTCTTAGAGAAAAAGCTCAGGTCTAGTGAGGAGGGGGGGAAATCAGTTACTTTCATTCATTGCTAGTGACTTTGTAACTTGATACAATCCTTTTAAGAAAGATTGGCAATATTTTTAAAAATTAAAACTATGGATTCCGTTTAAGAATAGTATTCTTTTTCCACATCTTTTTCACTAGTGCATACTTGTTATGTAGATTAATGGATTTAATTTTGGAAAATAACATGTACATATTTTAATCATTATCACCACCTCCATCACTTTCCAAGAACATTCTTCTTGTACAGGGTTCTATGGACTCTGCCTTATCTACTCACTTCAAAGGTTAAGTTGTCTCCACAGGCAAATTACTGTCTGTTGTATTTCCCTCAGCCCTGCTGTTAATGGTCTCTCTAGCACAATACCTACCTCATATACAGTTAGTGCATAATAAATGTTGATTGAATGATGACAGGCAAGAAGATGAAAATTTTAAAAACAATTATATGATAGAGGCACTGTAAGTTATTCTTTGAAGATTTTTTCCATCAAATAACAAAATAAAAGTTGAATCAGGGTGATGGTTGATAAATATGCTACCTTACAACTAGAATACTAAATTCTTTAGTATAACATTAACATGCTTGGTCTCACGTTATGGTACATTAAATGTCATAATGAATAATTTAACAGAATACAGGTACATTCTTAGTTATAAAGATGTAACAGAACTTACCTTAGGTGTTTCATTAATTCAGTAAGTTTTTAAAAAGTACTTTTCACTCCACAGAGGAAAATAGAGCAAGCATGCACGCGTTTTAACCTAAATTCTTAGAGTAAAAACATGTTTGCTTATTCAATTATTTTGTTTTGAACAATCATTTGAGAATTCAAGTGGCTATGCCAGCCAAGAAGGTAGTAATGTTCAAGAAAGGAAAAGGACTTAAAGGATTATTGTCCAAATAAACAAAGAAGAATCCACCAAGGCTTCCTCATTCCCAAGCTGTAGTTCAACAACACAAAACTGTTTTCACCATGGACAATAATTATGTAAAGCTGAATACTGGAGGGAGATATTTGAGTATTCACTCTGGAGAATATTCTCCACTCAGAGCACCAGTGTGCTACCCACCTTAATGAACAGCCCCATGTTATACACAACTTCTTTTGTAAGGAGGTTAATGATTCAAATGAACCTATATTACTTTTATCAAAATTTGTGGAACTATGGAGAGTATATTTTAGTCCTTTTAACTTCAATAGGGAGGGAAAATCCCACTTAATAATATGACGAGTTTCATCCCAGGCTTTGTTTTTAAAATAAATACACAGATATGCATACATAATAAAAATGCACATTTTAAAAACTTGTTATGACATAAAATAACTAAATCACACATATAAACTCTATAATTCTATAGTTTTAAATTTAAAAACTTTGGTACAGATATGAAGAATACATAAAATATTAGGATGACCTATTATTATTAAAGTCCCTCTTTCACTTTCCTATAGTGAATACTATTACAGTATTCTGTACTTATTCAGGCCATAAATTCATAGTCTTAGAAAACACACAAACAGGCTCAAGCTATGCTCATTTTCTATGACTTAACTTAGTATGTTTCTTTCTTAGTAATCTTTCAATGAGTATACATTTAAATTTACCTTACTCCTTTAATATTTGCATGCAGTAAGATTACAGCCTGTTATTTAATCAAGAGACATTAGTTTCCATTTCCTTCCTGAGAAACCAACATTTAAGTGTACAGGTGCATATTTTCAAGTATTTCACAGAATAGATTCCTAGCTGCCAAAAATACATACATTTTTAAATTACAAAATGCCATTATGCATTAGAGAAGTATATTTTAAAATATCAGCACTTAATATTTTAAAATTCTGTAGAAGTTCTTCCCTACATGTGATTTATTAATTTGTACTCTCATCTCATCTACAACAAAAGTGACAGTATATATTATCCAAATTTCCCATCACCTTTAGATATTATCCGAGGTTGGAGTAATCTAATAACTACTACAGACTGAGTCCTTTATCTGAAATGCTTAAGATCAGCAGTATTTCAGATTCATAACTTTTTAAAACTATCCTGGGGATGGTACCAAAGTCTAAACATTAAATTCATATATATTTCACATATAATTTATACACATAGCCTGAAGGTAAGTTTATATAATAATTTCAATAATTTTGTGCATGAAATAAGATTTCATGGTTTGAGATTTTCCACTTCTGGCATCATGAAGGACTTCTAAAAGTTTTGGATTTTGGAACATTTTGGGTTTCAGATTTTTAACTTATGGATGTTCATCTTGTAGTAAGGCTGTAACCTTCATATATATTCACTTCTTTTGTGCAGTAGTCTTTTTAAATCATGCTATTTGTCCTTATGAATCTGTAGCAACTTTTAATATATTCTGGACAGTAATCCTTTGTCAAGTTGCAAATACTTTGGGAAGGATATTGCTTATCTAATATCTTTATTTATAATGAGCAAAAGATTATTTATACAACCAAAAGACTAGATAGTCAAGTAGAGGTCAAAACCTAGATCCTATCTCTACCATGTACCAAAATTAATTTCACTTAAGTTATGTGTGAAAAAACTGCCTTAATGAAAAGTATGGTACCTAACAGGAAAAAGGATGTGTAAGAATTCTTTAAGACTCTTGGGATCCATTTCTCAGTGTTTCAACTTCATTCCTTTAACAGCAAATAATGCTGAAAATAAATACATGAAAAAAATCAAACTGTAAAATTTCAGCAGAACTGTTGGTCAAGGATTTGAGTATATGGTTTTGCTCCCTTTGCTCCCTGTTAAAAGGGCAATTAATAAAAATTAGAAAGATGTTAAAGACTTATAAGACCAAAAAGGCTTTTTCCTTGTTACTCAAAAGGCTTGAGGAAAAGGAATAAAATGGAATACATGATTAAAAATTATTTAATATAGTATCCTTCTTCCACTACACATAACTGGGAAACATGGCTCTATGCCAATAGAAAGGACTACAGAAGGGAATGGAATATAGGAGCAATTTTTTAATTTAAGAAGATGAATCCAACAGAATGGTAGACCAGATTATAGCAGTGGTTCCGGTTCCAAGTGTAATCCCAAGCCAGTAATAGCAGCAGCATCACTTGGTAACTTGCTAGAAATGCAAATTATCCAGTTTGTTTCCCAGAATTTGTATATCAGAAACTCAGCAAATAAGGATCTTCAAATGTATTAAGCTTGCCACATAATCTTAATGCCTTTCTAGAGTGATGCCCACTACATTACAAGAGCTACTAGACTGGAGAGAGGCTGAAACCATCACATCAAGGTGTATGAACAAGATGTGTGAAGTATGATTCTAGTACTCTAGCTCTTTGTCCTACAGACAACTAATGGCCACCATTTACATGGTAAGTAATCTCATGGTAGACAACGCTTCCACAGTGGCATCTACATGTTTACTTTGGAAACAAACTGAGTATGCCACCTTCTTGTACCATCAGAAATCATTCAATCTACCAGAGATAGAATTTTGCATGGTGAAATGGATGGTGAGTTTAGCTAAAGACAAAGCAATCCTCATAGAAACAATATTACAAGTTCTGAACTAAACCACTCGTTTTTCTCTCTCTCAGATCTAGAGATTTCCTATTTGTTAAAAAAAAAGAAGAAGAAGAAGAAGAAGAAGAAGAAGAAGAAGAAGAAGAAGAAGAAGAAGAAGAAGAAGAAGAAGAAGAAAAAGAAGAAGAAGAAGAAGAAGAAGAAGAAGAAGAAGAAGAAGAAGAAGAAGAAGAAGAAGAAGAAGAAGAAGAAGAAATACTCAGCTGAAAATCCCTCTAACACAAGAGTCCACACCAGTGGCCTCCTTCCATACACTAAGTCTTCAGTAACTGTGTTCTCTTGATCATTCCAAATAGAAGAAAGTCTCCTACTCTAGACAATAACTAGGCATCTGGAATTTCATAACTCTAAACTGTGCTTTAAAAAAAAAAAAAAAAGAACATCACGTAAGTTTTAATTTATATTCTATAAAAATTTTCTGTTGTAACTCTACAAATCAGTAATTTTGAGTACATTTATGCAGTTATAATCACTACATAGTCTAAGTTTAGACCAGTTCTGCTCCCTACCAGAAGGTTCCTTGTATCCATTTACAGGTATTCCTTAACCCTAAGCCCACCTCAGGCAATCACTGATTTACTTTCTGTCTGCCGCAGATTTGTCTTTTCTGGAATTTTCTTGATATAGAATCATACAATTTGTGATTTTTTTCTGTCTTTCTTCATTCATCATATTTTTGAGATATAACATGTATATAACAATAATTTATTCCTTTTACTATTGAATAATATTCCATTACACAGATACAACATGTTTTGTTACTTATTCACCAGTTTATAGACATTTAGATTGTTTCTACTTCCTAGTTATTATGAATAATGCCTATATAAACATCTGTATTCCTGGCCTAATTTTTAAAAAGGGGAAAAACAATTATATTCAGGTTTGGTAGGAAGGGCCAGGTTTCCTGATACAGTTGGCAGAAGTTATTAGCATAATGTTCCATAAATACCAAACAAGAGAAGAAACAAGAACATACACTTGTTAACAATGGGAAATCATGAGACAAGATGGCAAGAGTGGACATACACTGTTTTACAGCTCAGAAGCAGGACATCTACAATGCAGGTTCTTACAACATCAACTATTGAAAAATCTACCAATAATGAGCCCAAGAATCAAGGATAACACAGCCTGACACATAGGTAACAAAAATATGTTTTATACATGCAATTCCCTGTACCTGAAATATCTTTTCTCCACACCACTTTTTCACCATCCTTCCCTTTTCTTAGTTTCACCCTTATAGTTGTCCTTTAAGATTCAATTTCCTTAAATATTAATTAAAACATCATCTTCTGAAGGAGGTCATCCTATTTCTATTTCCTAGGCTGTCACTATTTAGTGACATTTTACATTTTGATTTTGGAAATATTTCAATAATTTATACTGTTTACATTTTTCAGTTTACTTGAGGGTTCACTGAATTTCTACTGTTTTTTCTTCTTTGTAAGCCAGGCAGACAGCATGGTACATGGCACTCGGCAGATGTTTTTTAGAGAAAACAGTGAGCGAGCGATTTCCTGGTAGTTATTTCTATGGAGCTCAAGACTCAGAGAAAATATCTAACTGCTAATTCTCTGGGGGTTTCTAGTAGCCATATAAAATGTAACCCATATAAGACAACTTTTGATTCCACTACACAACTCGTTTCCCCAGCCCTATGGCTCCCCCAAAACCCTTTGGAGGATGGTACCAACATCAATCTAGATGCTCAAGTGACAATCCAGTCATCTGTGACACCTTCCCCAGCCCCACATTCAATCCATCAAAGTCCCGCAGGCTCACTCTCTAGGACATAGCCTCAGTCCATACAGTGTTTTCTCTCAGTCACCTACCTCTCTAATCAAAGCTACCCTTTCTTGGGCTGCCATGGTAACTTTCAGACTGGCCCCATTTCTACTTTCATTTCTCTACAAACAGTTCCCCACAGCAGCTTGTGGTCTTTAAAAAACAGTTTTAAAATGTTTTATGTAAAAATTTTACCAGGAAATTGCATGAAAGAACTTTCCTCAAACAATATCAAAGTACTATATATATATATATGTAATGTCCCTTTGACTATCACCTCTTATTACAGTTCTCATACTCCTCTCCTCAAAATATTCACAAGTGCAATGTGTGTCCTTCCAGACTTTTCTCTGCAGACAGCCTTGAAGACACAGTATTCCTTTAGCATAAGTTATACACTATATCATTCTGCAGTTTACTTTTGTCATTCACCAATACAATACACAAGACTTTCTTATTTTTGCTGTTCAGATAACAGATCATTCCCAATATTGATGGGGATTTTAATTGTATCTGAAACAATGCTACCTGGAATATCCTGGAATAAACCCAAGGTTATACAAAGGTTTGCTCAAGTGCAGATTTATACAGACAACCTCAGAAAGTACGATCTGTCACACACATGTACGAAGGATGGAAGGCAGCCTCTGCAGGACAGCAATGGGCCAAGGTCTCTGGTATAAAGGTTTCTGGTTCTGCAAATGCCCAAGCTACGTCATACTGATTTCTAACTAGCATGTGTCAGGTTTTCTAGATTAAAGGCACAACTATAAGTCCATAGTTTTAAGAACTAAGGCTTGATGACTCAGGGGAAGTGGCTACTGTCACCATGTAGAGTCAAAAATTGTGAATTTCATGATGCAAAGTTGCTGTTGTTTCACTAAGTCTCAACTCTGCCAATCCTGCCTAGATAAATGCACCGTGTTGGTATGGCCACATGAAGACTGCATACTTAGGGCTGGGGTTTTAGCTCAGCGGCATAAGCGCCTGCCTTGCAAGCAGGCAGTCGTGAGTTCGATCCCTGGTACCGATAAAAAGGAAAAAGACAAAAAAAAAAAAAAAAAGATCTTTGAAGACTGCATACCTGTCAGATTTAACTGAACTTATTTCCTGATAGTATAGTTAGCCAAGTGAGGTCTTTCATTATAAGTTCTTTACACGCTTGACCTAAATGAAATAATACAGCATTTGACTCTCAGTGGTATTCCTGGGTCTACAAATGGAGAAGAGATTCTCACGTTAAGTACTGGTCTTCCAGGATGCGAAGACCACAGAAGCATCTGATGATCAGATTCTTAGAAAACTAAACCAAGTCTGACTGCTTCCAAAGAAAGTGCTGAACAATCTCCATGCACCTGTAGCTTCTCATTCTAAAGAAAAAGCATACCTAGTATTGCAAAGATGACCATTTACAGAAAAGCTTTTCTATGTGCATTCATAAATGTTACCTGATTTTGGTAACACTGACTAAGGCTTTCTAAACTTAAATAAAGGTCATGATTGCAGTCACACAATGACTTCACATATTTCATATACAGTGATTTACTTAAGTAGAAGAAATATGGGCTGGGAATGTAATTCAGTGTTAGGGTGGCTGTGCGAAGGCCTAAATTCAATCCCCAGCACGAAAAAAAAAATGGCAGGGCACCCTTGTTTCACATTTCTTGAATCTTGGGAATACCTAAGGAGTATAATAAACATTTACAGCTTTTGACCAAAAATCCTAAGATTCCCTTCACTTTCTTTGTATTAACTTATTTTCTATTAAATTTATAAGATTATACATGAGTTATTAACATCAGGATCTAATTTGATATTCTATAGTATGTTTAATATTTAAAAAAACAAAGCTGAATTTTTAAACATACATTTCCGTGATCAAACAACTAAACTGGCCATGTACGTTCACCTGCCCTGACATTTATGCTTTACATGATTTCACTTATTTCATTCTATAGTACCTTATAAAACGTGAACAATAAATATTCGTTACTGAAGTTACTAAGATTTATAAGTTGCTTTTTATCTCAGCAGAACTCATACACATATCTATCTTCAGTAGTTACTATCACATTAGCCAGTTTATTTCTTGTTGATACCATCTCTCTACTTCCCCACAACTTGTTTTGTTTATCACTGTAGTTGTTAGTGACTAGAACAATGGCTGATGCTCATTCAACACGTGTACGATGAACCTATTTTCTGTCAACCACATCTGTAGCAATGACCTCATCAACCTCACTAAACCACTCCCAAGATATTTGGTTTTTGCAAGTATTTCTCTCACAAAATGCTTCATCTTCACCCTAAGTACAACACACAAACAGAAAGAATCACAGACATTTTAAAGTTCCTGGGTTGGAATTTCAAGAATCAAATATTAGAAAACTAAGAAATGCTCCTCTCAGTGGCATAAGCACCTGCCTTGCAAGCAGGTGGTCATGAGTTCAATCCCTGGTACCAGAAAAAAAAGAAAAAAAAAAAAAAACAAAACAAGAAATGCTCCTTAGAAACCTAAGGAATGGCATTAACATGCTACAAATCAATTCCATACATAAAATAAAATATGCTTTGCTAGTTAAACCTATGATTGAATTTTTGTAATTTATGTGGAGATTTTATTTGGTGGTATTTCTTTGTGCTCTCTAGCCTCTATTTTCCTCTGGCATAGCACCAGATCCTCCAAGCACTAAAAATTAAGACATATGGAATGTGAGGAATGTCTGATAACTTCAGAGATCAGCTCCTACTCATAAACAAAATTGCATGCCCTTTGAGCTTAGACTCAAATTCAGTTTGAAGCAAACAAAAGTCATGAGGTTGAATGTTAGCAAAGTGTACAAGGTGAAGTGGGGTAGGCTAGGAGAACTCTAAATTTAGTTCATCACTGCAAAGACAAATATTGCTTTATTTTAAATGTTAATAAGTTGTACAAAGCATACTTTGGTTAAGCTTTAGATTAGTATCACCTGAGTTCGAAAATCAAATCATTAGAAATAGTTCTAGCCTGTTCCCCTACTCTTTTGCTCACATCTCTTTATGGGGGCCACATCATTATTTATTTAGTTCATAGGTTCTAGTAGAATTTAAGAGTCAATAAAAACCAAACTATAAAAAATAAAGCAAAAGCTCTGAAGGACAGGTCTAGTCGAAAAGAGTAACATCAACCAATTACAACTTTATATGCACATATATAAAGACAGGGAAGAGGAGATAAAGCAAATAGAAAAATGTTAACATCAGACCTAAGTGGAGATACACATATATACATATATATGCAAGTATGTGTGCAAATTACTTACATGTTCATTCTACTCTTCATTTCTTCATGTTTATAATTTTTGTAATGAAAAACTGGGAGAAAAAAATCCATTTTGAAGGAACTTCCTGTAATGGTACTGATTCAGTACATATATTTACCTATTCCCCCTCTAGAAAACATCAAAAAGGAATTAATTTAAAAGGCATAAAAATAAAAGGACAAAGAGTAGGTCAGCAGACAAGAGCAATAAAATTTAGGTATCAAAAAAAACAGGTATCAGAAAGGTAAGTAATTTAATACATCTTATGTTAGCACCAGAGAAGCCTAGAAGCAGATTCCTACTGCAACAGCCTGAAAGGGCTCAAGAAACCCCAGCATCAAGGACTTAAGGTATTACAGTGTGACCATGAAGTACTTGCCAGCGTTCACCACCACCACCACCACCACCACCCCAGGGCTTGGCCCAACTTGGCATCCGATGAAGATACATTCTCTAGAAAGACCAGCACTCATCTAGGGACTGGAGCCTTGAAGGCAGCAGGTGCAGTTGAAAGATAGAATACTTAATTAAAAATAGAAAGATGAAGAGAATGTGAATACACTGAAAAGCACACTTCCTAAACTCTCTTCCTATCACTCAGTTTTCAGTACTCAGGGAGCCAGGTATAACCAGTTGGTAGAACTGTTCCTGGGAAAACCAGCCAGCCTAAGAAGAAACATCTACCAACATTAATATCCTGGAATACCCTACAAGAAAGGCTGAGCATATCCCTACCACACATCCGCATTCCATTCACTAGTGGAGTGCTTCCAAACAGTTTTTTGTACCTCATTCTAAAATATGACTAACAATTATACCTGTTAAAACATGTTAGACAATGCCACAGTAAAAAACAATACCAAAATCTGAGTGGCTAACCACAACCAACATTTCTATTCTATATCCAAAGTGCTCTTAGATTCCTCCAAAGCAGCTCACCTTCACAGTATGGCTCAGCATCCCAGACTACATCTTGGGTGCTGTGGCACATCCAACATAACACCTGGGGAGGGGAGACAGGACTCAATCTATGAATCAAAACAAGTCACATGAAGGGAGAGAGATTAATGCTCACACCTGCCCAGAAGGAATGAGTAAACAAAATGGTTGATACTAGTTATGTTCAATATAAAAACAAAGAACAGTAGGCCACAGAGAGTAAAACAAACATTGAAGATATGAAACTAATGCAATTCAATGAATACAAGAAAAGCTCCAATCTCCTTCAGAGAAATGGAAGGAAATTTCAACTGGTATTTTCAGTGATGGAACAGGTTATTATCAAAGTAGAAATATTTGGAGAAAAAAATTTTTAATTCCTGGAAATAATACGACAGCAGAAACAAAACCAACAAAGGGTTATGAGAGTAAGACCAAGAGTAAAACAAATAAAAAGGGAAAGACAGAAAAAGAATGCAATGAATCCATGAGCTCTGATAGATATCAAGTATCAGTATGAGTTTCCCAGAAGAAAAAAAAAAAGTGAATACAAAAGGGAAACATTATCAAAGAAGTAATACAAGAAAATCTCCCTGAACTGAATGACAATGGTTTCCTGGTTACATATGGTCCATCCAGCACAGAGGTTAAAAAACACTGACATTAAAGCCTAACACTGAAATTTTAGAACATGAAGGTAAACAGAATATCCTAAAGCTTCAGAGAACCGGGGACACACACACACACACACACACACACACACACACACACAGGGGGGCTGCTGCCTGCTATTGTTTCAGAGACAGAGAAAGACAGTCTCTCTCTTTCTCTCTCTGTATATGTGTGTCTGTCTGTCTCTGCCTCTAAAACAATAGCAACACACTTCTCAACACATCAGAAGCAATAAGACCCCTGAGTGATATCAACAAATTTTTACTGCTAATTATTTCTAATCTGAAATTATAATCCTAGCTAAAATGTCAATCAGGTATGATAACAGAATCATGGCACTTCTTAGATGCAAAGCTTCAGCAAATTTATCTCTCATGCTGCTTTCTTAACACAAGTATATCAAAAGAGAGTTAACCAAGGAAACTGGAAGACAGGAGAGCAAAAAAACAGCATCTAACATAGGAAAAAGACAAATGCAATCTATGTATAAGGAGGTGAAAGTCAAAATGGGGCCTAAAATCAGAAGGTGCAAGAGGCTTCAAACTAACAGAATTTCTGGTGTGTCTGAATGCATTAAATAGAATCTATGAAAGGAAATTATAATCCTGAGAGTGAATTGGTGACACAGAAAACTAAACAACTGGAAAAATAAAACAATTATTAACTATAGAGAAAACAAAAAGAAACTCAATCATTGTACACTAGATTGGGCATCCATGACTAATATTTACATAGTTATAAAAATGTAAACACGGACTACTGATTTTTCTATAAGGCAATGTAATATGCCAGGAAGATGAGGGGTGTGGAAGGCTGGGTACAGGAGAAGGCACAGCAAACAGCTGAGTCCTCCACAGTGAGAAGTCAATTCTCAAAATCTAAACCTGAAAAAAACACATATTAATATGTTTTTAGATACCAAGTGAAAACATTAAATGTGGTCCGCTCTAGGAAGAGAAAAATCAGAAAATCAACAATTGTTTTGCTTTGGAAACTTATTTGTGCACTTATTCATCATCATTAACATAACTGTAAAAATCTTCCATTTGTAAAAATCTCCCCTTGTTTCCAATATTAATATTTTTCTACTGTCTCTAACTTATTGATTTCAAACTTATACCCAAACAATCTCACATAAATTTTAAATTTTGCTGAGTTTAAAATATATTTTTTAGCATTCTAAAATACATACTCTAAAATATTTGAAGATATTACCACTGTAGAATTTGAGTATAAACTAAATTCTAGTGGATCTTGAAATATCTGTATTCTTCTACCTCTTATTTAGATGCCCTTGTTACACTCAATGCACTATGAAGATATTAAACAGTATACATAAATGAATTCTCCAATGTTATAGCATAACGTAAATGCTTTTACTTTCATTTATTTATTTTTAGTTTTGAACTCTTGAACTCTCCTCCCAAAGAAGCTACATTTAAATGGAAAGATAAAGCATACACAAATATGTTTCTAACACAAGGTTATTCATACTAGGAATTTTATAAACTGTACAGAGAAGAAATAAAGGCAGCCGATTAGGAAAAATTTCCATACAGTTCCATTTGAAATAGTGGTTGCTCCTGTAAACTCTCATCAGTTACCTCTTTTTTTTTTTTTTTTTCATTTTACACCGCAAAAAAAAAAAAAAAAAAAAAAAAAAAAAATTTTTCAGGAAATTATTTCTTAAGTGCTATTATATAATGAACACTTCTCTGCAGTTACTTTGACCAGGCTCTCAATAAAATGCAAAATCAAGTCACAAAAAGCACATCTCAGTATCTTAGGCTTCACAAGAGAAGCCTAAGAGAGAAACAGTACTCCACAAGTTTCCAAATCTGTTCTCCTCTCAAAAGTGCTCTCTTCCTTACCCCAAGTACTACCTATGTATCTCACCATCTTCCAAGTGACTGTAACTCCATGTCCTGGAAGCTGGAAGCCTTGTCTATGGAAACCCTTGGAACTGTGATGAGATCTGAAGATCACACTCATGTGGCCTTGTTGAATACTTCGATTTCCAAACCCTCTGAGCCTCAGTTAGGCTGGCCTGTTTAGCTGACCCCCGACTGTGACTTCAGGTATCTACATCCATCAAATGTTTTAAACCAGATGATGGATTACAGATGACTTATTATTTTTTAGAATAGAAGCCATTATCTGGCCAACAATATAGCAACCATTAGTCTAATGCTTTTGTCTCTTTAAGCCAGTAAGTATCTCAAATGTTAATCCTCTCAGCACTAGTTCTGCTCTGGCTTTATGTCCAACAAATCTACTAGTTTCTAAATAGCTTGAAGTACTGCTTCCACCAAAATAATTTATATATATATATATAAATATATTTTGAATTACACTCTTCTTTTGCAGTTCAACTTAGTGTTCACTGAGACAGTATTGATTTATTGCAATTTATCTACTTAGATAAAGGTTTACCTGATTGTTTATATTAAAAACAAAAACTAGAATGTTCCAGCACCTGCCTGGCAAGCACGAGGTCATGAGTTCAATCTACGCTAACAAAAAAAAAGTCAAAAAAATAAAAAATGTTCCTGTGCTAGGAATAAAGTTTTACATGTACATTAAAATTGGTAAAGACTTGCTAATTTATTGGTTGGAGAAGTTTCAGCACTTTATTCAACATTTATTTTTAATAAATTTTGAATCTCCCCAAATTACTTTCATCCTTTACCATAAATACTATATTATATAAACAAGATACTCTATCATTAGTATATACTATGGTCATTCCAAAATTGTGTTTTACAAGGTCTAGTAGCCATCCAAAAATGTAACATTAAAAAACTCACATCAACTTTCCATAAAAGTATAAAAAATATATAAATTATACTTGCTGTTTTTCCTCAAACCTTAAAGACTTTATAGCAGCATATTACTTCAATAAATATCAGTAATAGTTAAGCATAATTAAAGTAAAATAAAATTTCACATTAGTGATTTGTAAGTTTGTACTTACTTCATGAATTTTGTTAAATTATTCCTATTTTTAAATATAGACTTTATAACACTTCATACTATAAAATACATTTCATAGCTAATATTTTTAAATCTTAAATTTTTTTCACATGCCAGAATTAAAACCCATTTTCAATGTGTAAGAATTAAATAGATTGTTTTAATCCTTAACAATTTCTATCTCAAAAGCATGTACTCTGGTACTCAAGATCACACAGGAAGAAAATGATTGTTGTTTGTTGGGAGGAGTGTTGTTGTTAGGTTGGCGGGGCAGGGGGCTGCTGGTGACCACAGCCAGGGTGATTTATCACTACGCTTTACCCTCAGCTCTTCTCTTGCTTACTTTGATAAGAGTCTTGAAAACTTGCCCTTGCATTGGCCTTGCACTTCCAGTCCTCCTGCCTCAGCCCCCGGAGCACCGGAAATCAAAGGTACGTGCCACTGAACCTAAAAGTCTCCCTCCTTAGTGTTCCTTACAACATTCAGCCCTGCTTTCCTTACAGAATTCCTTACAGGTTCCTTCTTTACAGAATTTCTCAACACAACACACTTTAAAAAGCAACCTTCAACATCCTTGAGGTAGATAATGTTTACTTTACCACAGCCAAGCCAAGACGCAGAGACATGGATGTAACCTGGCCAAAAGTAAACTAGAATCCCATAATGCAGCTTGAGGGTGAAGTAAAACACTGCTGCAGAAGAGATCAGAGCAGGTAGGTACTAAACCATCTCTGCCAACAATGTACTAGAGACTTCTGACATGTAACAATCACTCAGATTACTAGTTTTCCTTAATTGTAAAAAAAAAAACAACAAAAAAACACCAGGGTTTGATTCCAAGATACAAAGTCAATTCATGCTCTAGGACAGTAATTGTTTAGGTTTTATGAACTTAACTGTAGACTGTGATAACTCATACCTTACTTTCCAAAGGCCTTAAATAGAAAACTTAATGACTCTTAATTGACAATTTTGCTTTAAAACCATGTGCCCCAAGGTTAAATAACCCTTTAACATCTCTAGCAGGAAATATAATCTTAAAGAAAAAAGTCAAATTTTCAAGGCTCACTAATTAAAATCCAAAGTACCTAGTCTGGTATTTGGGTTACTTAGCATCTGATCTCAACTTGCCTTCCCAACTTTTCATTTCCAGTTCCCAAAGCCACAAACTAAATGTGCTTTCCTTAAGGTCACCAAAGTCTTCCCACAGCCCAAGTTTTTTGTTTGTGCTATTTATCTTTTAGACTGTTCTCATCTCCAGTGTCAAGTTCCATAATCTTTGAAGCTAGAGAGACCTTCTAATTAATCAGCCAAACTAGGAAAGAGGATGTTTACTGCATGAGACATCAGGACCAGTAGAGATTAGGGCTACTAAACAAAATGAACACATGATGGTCCTGTACAAAGCCCAAATTAAATGTGTATGTACTAGATAGAAATAAACTCTCCTGACCCCAAACCTCTATCACTTTCTAAATTTCGTCTCTTTTCTCTGATCATTTCTGCCACACATGTAAGTCATGTATAAAAAGGCTTTATCTCCCTACCCAAACTGAGGCATGAAATGATTCAATATTATGTTTTTCTTAATGTCTAGTACATAGTAGGTTCTCAATAAATGTCTGATGCGTAAGTTATTTCCTAAGTACAACTAACTCAAGAATTTAACACAAAATCAAATTCTTTCAGATTAGAGCTTGCGTTTTCAAAATCAACACACCACAGTTCACACAGAGAAGAACCACACTCCTTGATCGCATCAGAGATCTGTCTTACTCCCTCAGAGATGTATCATGTCCACAAACTATGATGGTTTGTTCCAATGTGAAACTCCCCTGATGCATCTGACAAATTCACATATCACATGGGCTAGGACAAAAGTCATGGAACTCCTTGGTACCTTGTTGACAACATATCTAAACTCTGATACAAGATCTATGAAGCACTGTGCTTCAGATTTGTGAAGAGATATTTCAGAAGCTCTATCCACTTTAGGAGATTTCTAGATTTCAGGACAGAAGGTTGAGAGATCACTTATGATCCAACAAGGTTTTGACTACCCTGGATCCAAAAGTATTTTATCTGTATCCCTTGTAAATTACTACTTTCTAGTTATGTTTTGGACAACTGTAGGTCCGTATCTGTAATCATTGATCTCTGTATCTTGCGGGGTACACATAATAACACACATCATATATACTGAATGAATATTGAATTAATTTTTAAAATCAAGTAAATGACCAGAGATTGTGTATCAACTAAAATAAGAACCACTTGACCTGCTGAAATATGCTTCAAATATATACCAATTTAGGCTGCTTCAGTCACGTATTCCCTCTTTTGATGTAAAAAATCCTGTGAAATAGATTCAAGTCTATTTTCCAAATATTACAGTTTATAAAAATGAAAAGCAATGTCTAGAATGGGCTGTAACAAGAGAACCCACTCTTTAGTTGAGACATTCTGTTCACCAGGACTATAGTATCTTGGTCTATGCAGGAAGAACACAATGAGCGTGACAGATATGGTATTTATATAAAGAAAGTATTTCAAAGTTTACATTCTTATCGCTGAATGATACAAAGAACATTTAAGTGCCCCAAATCCCTTAAGCAGTTCTAGTACTTTACTGAAAACAGGAATAAAAGATTTTTTAAAAATTCACAAAACCCCTATTAGCTGCTTATGTCAGCCACTAGTACAGATAAATCTAGCTGTATTAGGGAAGAAAGGAGGATATAAATGAGAGGGGGGAAAAAAGCATTTAGCATACTAAAAAGCAGAAGTAGAAAAATTACAGACTTTATTCTATGAAGCAGAGGCAGGAGGATCACAAGTTCAAACCCAGCCAGGACAACTAAGCAACTCTGTGAGATTTTTTCTCAAAATAAAAACATTGAAAATGGACTGCTGTAGTAAGTATGAAGGCCCTGGGTTTAATTCCCAATAATGAACAAAAAGTACAATCCCTTAAATTTAGGTTTCCACTACTAATACAAAATCCTAGTTTACTAAATTAAATGCAGATACTAAAAGTGTCATTGTATCAGTGTAGCACTCTTCACTGCAAGGATAAATATACTATCTATAAATATCAAGTTACTTTGGAGACACACTTGAGGATAAATGAGGCATCTGGAATATTCCACTGAATTTGGACTTTTACTAAAACAGAAAGTCTTAAAAGATGAGAAAATCATTTTGAAAAAACAAAACACATAATTTGTCCAAGTATACGACATTCAAATTTCAAAATATAGGATTTGAACAAAAAATTTAAAGTCGTGCTTTATGCCACTTCTCAGGTTGCTTCACTACTTATGCAGCGTCTACATTCTTTTTATAACAGTAATTAAATTTAAACCTCAACAGGCTTCATTCCCACTTGCTATGAATCTGAAAACATGAGAAGTATGTAGCATTTATATAACAGGAAATATCTAAAAGCGTTCTGCTGAGATTTCCTTCCCCCACACCCCCATCCACACCCATTCCTTAAACTGCCTTCAAAAGAACAGGCCTGCTGTGTTCTTTAAAAATCAAACATTAGTTACTAATAGAAATAGTACACCTATTCCTTAGTTTGTTTGGACACCACATCTCCCCTAAGTTGTATTTAGCCTGACTTGAACAGTTTCTCAAGCCTAGCACCTGATCCTTAATGCTCAAATATTTTAATGCCATGTAAGTCAAATATGCTTTTCTGTTTTTATCAGGGTGGAATGTAAGAGGGAAAGAAAAAAGCTTACCAACTCGGCTTTCCATTCTCCACATACCAAACCCTGATCAAGAGGCCCTTCGAGCGTTTGACTTGAATATGGCTTTAACACTCAAGTCAGAAGAGCCCTTTCACCTCTTTCCACCTTCTGTATCCCCTACTCCTGACTTAGCCTCAAATCAACTTTGTCCAGCCAGTCTGAATTCCTATGGGCTGTTACCCAGTAAATTTAAGACTCTGAAACAAATAGAATGTGAAGTGCACAGACCTAGGAGTTTTTGTAGTATGTTATAGGTAAAGAATGTTCATACTGCATTTAAATGAGTCTAACATTTATTTATTATTAGTACCTCTGCAACAATACCTAGTAACAGTTACTAGTTTTTTTTTTTGTTTTTTGAAGTAGGGTCTCCCTATGTAGCTTGGGCTGGCCTTGAACTCACCATGTAGCCGAGGCTGTCCCTGAACTAGGCAGTAACCACTACTGGTATTTGACTTATTAAACACTCAAAATGTACCTTTTAGATACAGCTGGTCATGAAAAATTATTATGGCAAGAGAACATGAGTATCACCGTGCCAGAGGCAGTCATATGAAACTGGCATACAGGCAGCTATGATTTATCTGGCCTTTCAAAATCATGTGCCCATTTCTCCAGAAGCCATTCCATGTCCAGGAATACCCACAAGATCTGCCTCCACCAAGGAGCATTCTCATAGGTAGGTCAAGCTGGGCCAAACCCAATCTCCTCCAGGATCTACCCTTGCAAGAAAGCACATACATCTTTGCTGGTTCCAAAGCTAGCACATAGTACATTTTGCTCCAACGATATAGACTGGCTTAAGAGTTTCCCAAGATATTACTGGTTTAAAAACAAACACATCTCTAAGCTGGTGCTAATTTCCTGTGTCCTCCGAAAACTAATTTCAGGTAGGTACTGTGGTACATGCCTGTAGTCCCAGCTATTTGGGAAGCTGAGGAAGGAGTGTCACTTAAAACTAAGGAGATCAAGACCAAGCTGGGCAACACAGTGAGATCTCTTTCAAAAAGAATTAAAAGCACATACTGTAGCACTTGTCTGCACTAAATCATAGTATTTTCCCAGTAAAGTAACTGTGAACTTAAGATGGTGCAATCTTGAAATTAGATCAGAAAGTGATTCTTTTACACATATCCTCTTAATTGCTGCTCATAGAAATTATTTTGTCCCTGAAAGAGAGAATTTTAATTTCAGTTCCATCTTCTCATTATCCTCAAAAACTCTATAAAAGTACTGTTTTGTTAAATTGAGTCAATCCCAACTGAATAGGGTAATTCAGGAACTTGGCTCAATTGTCCATAGGAACACTAATTTCATTTCACCTAAATTAATACAACCTGGAACACTAAGACAAGCCACTCCCACTAACCATTCCACCTTACTTGATGATTCAATTCTATCTATAATTAAGGCATAAAATTACAGGGTACCCAAAAGCTAGATCACGTTACTTTTTTATTATGACCTAGAAAATACTATCTCTTCAAAAACTGAAAGTATCAAAATTAATTTAGTAACTTTCAGCACCATGCATATACAATAAAACAATCAACATAAAAGATACTTTCAGAATAATTTAGCAGTGACCTATAACTTTGGTGAAGTCAAACAATTACAACAAAAAATAGAGGAAATACAAACAAATTCTAATTTACACTCAGGTTGGGCTCCTAAAACTCATTTGTAAGTTAGCTCTTTAGTACTCAGCTTACATATTTGCTTAGGTTCCCAGAAGTCTCTGAACCTCACAGTTTACCTAACTGAAATTCTCTGCATCCTCTCTGTCATAGACATGTATTTTATTTTGTTTTGTACAGGAAGAATTTATTATTGTGTTCTTACTACTCCCTGTAGCTGTGGGGTCGGGGCCTCTCCTCCGGTAGTGAAACAGCATCCCCAGCTCCACTCCACTAGTGGAGGATGGCTCCTGCAGCCCTGGGTAGGGACGAAGTAGCAGTGTGGAGTATAAACCAGAGTAAGTAAGACGCTTCTGCCAGTCACTGTCACCTTTTTGCACATTCTGAGTACATGTGCCTCCTAAAACATTTATTTTCTAACTTCTTTGTGATCATGTGTTTCCTGTTCACTTTTTCCACTTCTTCATACTTTGCAGAGGTTTTTCTCCTTGGTGGATTCATTTTCCCTTTTGCTTTATCTTCTATTTGCCCCTAATAAAAATCATCACGGTATTTTAAGGCTTATTATTGCTAGGCCACTTAAGAAAAAGAGCTCCTTCCTCTGATGTCTTCTCATCCACTCTGAAAAAGAACAAAAATTGAACACAGGAAATAAAGTGACATCTTGATATACTAGAGAAAGATGAAAAGGCAAAGACCTTGATAAAACCTTGAGTGTGAATGACAGCCTAACACATAGTATAGAAACCAAAAAGGCACTGAAATAGACCAAAAAAAAAAAAAAAAAAAAAAAGAAAAAAAGAAAATCATGGCACCCTTGAAGAGAAGGAGAGGTCTATGCAGGAATAAGAGGGAGCAAGGACAGAAGGGTAAGATGATAATGTAGTTTCCGAAAATCAAAGAATCTAAATCCCCACAAATAAAACCTGCTATGAAGTCTGCAGATCAGAAATACATCTAGGGAAAATAAGGCAATGTCAGTCACTGGGAAACGAGAATACTGTGCCATGTCACATGATGGGTAGCACCCAATTGTTAATAGGGAGCACTAATGAGAAGTCTAGAACATTGCAAGATAAAGACAACAATTGATTTTTTTTATTTTAAAGAGAATAAAACAAAACAGAACAATGCAGATAGGAACAAGACAATGCAAGCAACACAGGATTTCAAAACAAGACAATAGGAAATCAACAATGGCTACCATAATGTCTCTTGTTTTCATCAAAATAGCTGTTCATATCTTCCCACACAATGAATTCAACAAATCGATCAAAACAAAAGAATGAAGGCATGACAGGCTTTCAAAACAAGACAATGGCTACCATAACGTCTTTTATTCTCTTCAAAATAGCTGTCCATACCACCACACATATTGAAATTAAATAATATAAAAAAGACTAAAACCAATCAAAACAAAGAATAAAAGCATTGCTGATAGGAAATGAGGAATGGCTACTACAATGTCTCATTTTCTTCAAAGTAACTCAGAACAATTGATATCGACTGTTGAAGGAAAGTAATGGCAATAAATAGGTAAAGTTTATTTTCAAGAAAGGCAATCAAATGTACATGAAGAAACTGCAAAGTGATCTTAATACCTAATAAGAAAAGGCTGTAGGGGCCGGGGATTTAGCTCAGTGGCATAAGCGTCTGCCTGGCAAGTGCAAGGTCATGAGTTCTATTCCCAGCACCAAAAAATAAAAGAAAGAAAGAAAGAAAGAAAGAAAGAAAGAAAGAAAGAAAGAAAGAAAGAAAGAAAGAAAGAAAAGAAAAGAAAAGAAAAGAAAAGGCTGTAATTGCTCTATGACATTTGGGGACCTTTATTAAAAACTATAAATGTGAAAAAAATCATACTAGTATCCACTTCCACTTTATATACTGTAATATAAAACAGAAGAATGCTTATTTCTTTGTAAAAAAAAATTATCGAGTAGTTTGAACAACTCTTCAAGCTGTAAAGTAAAAACTATATTAGGAAAAAATCATTTTTTTCTATACATAAGCAAACTGCAATAGTTCTAAACTTGGAGTAGCAAATTATCCTTTGTGTTCAAGGTCATGAATTATCTCTAGTAGTTCTGTTTAAAGTGAATATATTTATTTGAAAGGGTCATTTCCTCTAGGACACCAACATCCTTCTTCATTCAAGCTGAAAACTATGCCTTCACTAAATTCCTATACACACATAATTTTTGGAATGGTGGCAATGTCAACATTCAGTTGGTCAACTATTTCTTTTATAATTCTGTTTATGATCAATTTGAATCTGGAAAGGTTATTTGTGCAGTATGGTAAAGGTTTCTTTTATATTGCACACATATTACTCACTGGTACTTGCTACTATGATGCTTAAAGTTGTTTTCCAATACATGCTATACAGCATGTTTCTTCCAAAATTCAGTTAGAGAAATGCACAATTTTAGTTGTAACATCAATACCTGACTAAAAGTCCATCTAAGATAGTAAGTTTTAAATGATGAAACAATTCCTTGGTTTAGATTAAAGAAATTCCATTTGCTAATAAAAAGCAAATTTCTACTGGCACACACCTATGATCCCAGCTACAGGGAGGCAGGAAGATCCCAAGTTTGAGGCCAGCCTGGGCAACTTACTGAGTCTCAAAATAAAAAAAATAAAAAGGGGTGGGATATAGCTCACCGGCACACCCTTGAGTTTAGTCCTCAGTACCACCAAAACAATAAATAAGTAAGCAAGCAAATGGTCATATTTTAAGTCTCCAAGAGAATTAGTGTGACAGAAAACAAACAGCACATGAAACAAAGTCACAAATAACATTGTCACATCATATTACAATCTGAACTCAGAAATTAGTAGTAAACTTGAAAAGTGGTCAGGGTCCATAAATCAAGATGAAAATCCTGATTTAAATCATCAACTTCTCCAAGTAGAACAGAAAAAGTTACATCAGCCTCTACTCACTGGGCCAATGACTATGTACATTCCATAATGGCAGTAGATACTTGCACATAAAGAGAGAACAAGGAAAAGCTGGCTACATGACATTTTCTAGATGTATGTTGTTACTTTCAAATGCATATAGTCCAACCAATTGCTCACAGAAAAAAATCATAATAGAGTAACTCTAAACATCACTTCATTCCAATATCAGCCCTCTACACAGGTCCCACTGTCCTCTCCAGATCATTACAGCACTTTGTAAACTAGTCTCTCTCCCTATCACTCTCTCTTGCAGTCTCTCCAGCAATATTCTTCCACGCATCACTGTTTTATCAAAACCCTTCAAATGATACTTGTAACGAAGACTAAGGCTCAAATATCTTACCCTCAAAAACCAAGGTCTCCTAACCTGGACTTCAGCTTCTGTTTCTGTTTGGCACCCCTCTTTGCCAAAACTAGCCAGCATGTCTGTCTCTTAACCTGATGCACCACCCCTAGTACTTTGCCTGATGATCCTCAAAGCCCAGGGTGGGGTGCACCAACTCCAGGAAACTGATCCTTACCACCTCAACCATATCCTTCTCCTTGGAAGATAGAGCAATTGGAACTTGTGAAAGATGCATACATACATGCATGTATACCTCCGAAAGCCCCACCAACTCCTAAATTTTCTCTTTATACTTCGACATCAGTCATCTAACTACTGCCCAACTCTGCCCTTCATTTTTTTGATTGCGCTCTTTTCCAGATGCTTTAGCACATGCCTATTACAGTACTGTGGGATATCCCACAGAAATGTCAAAAGGACAAAAGTGCTTTAAAAAGCATAAAAGCAAAAGCAGTGCTTGTAGTATAGTTAGCACTGATGGGACTTGTGTCCACTGAGGGGCATGAGCTTCTAGCACACTGGCACTGGCAATATCATATATCTCCTGTCCTTGTAGGGTCCACAACTGAGGGAAGGCTGCTGGTTACCAAATAATCCCATTACAGAAGAATGTGCTTCATCTTAAGCCAGTTCAAAATATTATAGTTAGGCAGAGCCAAATCAGCAAATTTTGCCACACACTAATAGCAGTAGGTTCTCTATGGAAGATGTTAATAATTTATTACACAAATGGATAGCCTGCTGGTAAACACAGAAATGCAACCCTGGGAAAACTCAAGGTTGTACCTGACCCTTCTCTGTTCCTTACTGGGACAAGTGCCCCAGGGCCATTTCAAGATAGTCCAGGGGACGAGGTATAATCTTCCAAGAATGGCACATACCTCAAATATTCAGCTTTACATTTCAAGATAATCACAGTAACTGCTAACATATTTTGAGCAGGTATCAAATCGTTGAATGCATATAATAAGCTTCCGAGAGGTAGTTGTATGACTCCTACTTTACAGATGAAGGAAGGAATACCCAGAGATTAAGCAACTTGCTCAAAGTCACACAGCTACTGAAAGGTGAAATCAAGATTCAAATGCAGGCAGTTTGTTTGTCTTCAGAGTCCAGATTTTCAACCATTATATAAATGCGATGTATCAAACATTTCAAATAATTTTGTATTCTAAAAATCCCAAAATATAACATTTTAATGACACATTTTTAAAATAACTTTAAAATTTTGAAGTACTAAATACTTATTTGAATTAGTTATGTAGCTTTTTTTTTTTTTTTTGGTACCAGGGATGGAATTCCTGACCTTGCGCTTGCCAGGCAGGCACTTGTGCTGCTGAGCTAAATCCGCAGCCTTATTTAAACTTTTAAAGTTGATTTAAGTCACTTAAAATACTGAGTTTATTAAGCATGATTATAAGCCAACAATTACTAAAAACCGATATATCATTAATCAAAATAACATTAATAATGAGTAAATATTTTAATAGCAATACTCATCTTTAAATAGTTGTATATTTTAAATATTCAACTATTTTAGTTATAATATGAACTATGGTTTTTTTTAAGCAACTGTGAACAAATTAGATATATCTATCTAACTATATATAAATAGATATATAAATAGAATAGATACATATACCATTAAATTAGAATACATATTTAATGTGAGGACTTTGTGAAAAAAAAGAAAAATAAATAATTAGAATACATAGATATATAGATAAAATTAGACCATTAAATTAGAATATATAGGTATATATATCATTACCATTAAAAGATAAACAGCCAGTGCATGGCTCAGTGTTCACACTGCTCCACCTGGGGCCTGAAGTGCCGAGGATTCAGGGTAGACTTAGAAGTGCTGCTGTTCTCATTATGCTTCCATTTTCCTGCCCTGTGACCTCCAGGAAGGTATTTAACCTCTCCGAGCTCAGATTCATTCACTTCTGAGTCAGTACAAACATCAACACCAAATATTTCACCTTGAACATAAACATACAAAACATACACAAAACACTAGTCCCCAAAGAAAAAATTTAATTTTAAATACCTTTCTGAAAGAACAAATGACTGTTTCTGTGTTTCAATAAGGCCAACCTACAGTACATTTTCCAGCACCCAGGAGATAGGCAATGTTTCTACCCCTAACTCATGAAACTTTGTAGAAAACAACTGAATTGGGGCTGAGGATTTAGCTCAGCAACATAAGCACCTGCCTTGCAAGCAGGTGGTCATGAGTTCGATCCCTGGTACCGATTAAAAAAAAAAAAAAAAAAAAAACTGAATTAATATAAGCCAATTTTAGACTTTCATTTATATAGATGTTTATACAAATATAAAATGGTAACTATAAAATTTAATTTATAAATCAGTTTTAAAAATCTTTTAAAAAGGAATATAATGATTTGTACATATACAATGAAAAATTTTATTGTTTAATTTTGACATTAAAATTCATGATCTTCACCTCCGATGATTGAAAGCTTTTCATCTAATTAATCGCAGGCAAGAAATAAGACCAGGTGACATTATATTTAGTAGTTTCACACAGAAACGGTTTTGAGTCTATCAACAAATGTAACAGACCCAAAACTATGGATAGTTTAAATGAAAAGGCAAAAAGTTCCTTCTGAAAAAGTACTGACGTAGCAACTAGGTAATGACTAACAATATGCTGGTCAGGACTGTCAGCTCTCTATCTGTTCCTGAGAACCAAACAAATGGCCCATTCCCAGTAGGTTTAGCTTCTTGATCACAGATACCCCAAGAAAATCCCATAGCTCATAATCTCCAGGACCCTGAAGCTTCTCACAGACCGTTACCTCTGGATAACCAAGGAGTAGATGAAAGGAAGTCTCTCTTTATAGATATATTTATTCCAACAAATGAATAAGGAATGATTGAAAAATATGATTGTTTTGCAACTCTGATTCATGGATCTAGACACTGGATATCAACGGCTGCTAACACCTCAGATACATTGACGTATAATCAAAAATGTAGTATATGATTTTTAAAAATTTATTATAGTAAAAGACACATTGTCATTAATTTTAAACATACTTATCCCATTGCTCTTCCCACTTGCTGAGGTAATTCTGACAGTCTCCTTTTGTGAGCATCTTTAGTTGTGTTCTTGCAGCTGCTTTGGTGTGCTGAATTGATTCAAAATATTTATTTTTCATTTCATGATCATTTTGAGGAAGACCCAGAAGTTCCATGGTTTTAGGTGGATAAGGACACATCATACTGTTTTATAAGCCTGCCTTTCCTTCGGTGGCACTTGGCAACTGCATTTCCCATAATTCTTTATCACATCTTGTAAAGATATTCATGAAAGAGGACTTCCAAAACTGTTTCCAAAAGTGGCAAGAATTATAGGATAAATGTTCTCGAAGTAAGAGGAAGTACTGTGAAGGGAGTTCATAGCACTGTGTCTTTTACTGTAGTATATTTTATATAAACATTCATCATCTATTTTTATCATCCCTTTTATATGCTTTCAAAATGTTCATTTACTTATATAAAGTATACATAGTGAATTTGATCAAACCTCTAGATCTACTATCAATTTACAAGCAATATGGATGTAAGAAGCTGGACCTGGTGGCATAGGCCTACAATCCCAACATCCTTAGAAGCTGAGACAGGAAAATCAAAATTTGGAACAAAGCCTTGGCAACTCAGTGACTTGGCAAACAAGACCCTCTCTCAAAATAATAACGTTAAAAAGTTTCTGGGGATGTTGCTCAGTGTAAAAGCCCTGGGTTCAACCCTTAGTACTGGAAAAGTAAGGTATATGTATTTGCACAATGGGATGCTATCAGGAAAAAAAAAAAAAGACAGACAAGCTATGGATTTAAAAATGCTTAATAAAATACTTTTATTTTAAAAAAGCCTCCTCATCATTTTTCTTCTTGACTACCACGCCACCATAAAAATCTAGCTGTGCTGTTTTAGCAGGTATAGGACAAGATCTGCCTAGGATACAGGAGGAGTTATACGCCAGTACCAACTGAAGGTTTTCCAGTTTCTTAATACAAAAATCAAATCTGCATTCCTTTCCACGAAGTATCCTCAATAGATAAACCGGATTGTCCTTTACAGAAGAAAGCACAAAATGGAGCAGTCGAAAGAAATTCAAAAGAAAAGAACATGGCAAGCAGTCAAATTGCAGGCCATCACTGGTGCATCTCTTGCTGATAAAAATAATAGCCAAGAGGAATCAGAAACCAGAAGTTACAAAGGCCTAAAGAGAACAAGCTATCAGGGCTGCCAAGGGAAGCGGAAAAAAGGTTAAGTAAGCATCTAAAAAGACTGCAATGGCTGCTGCAGAGGCTCCCACAAAGTCAATACCCAAACAGAAGATTGTGAAGCCTGTAAAAATTTCTGTTACCCGAGTTGATGGAAAATGCTAAATTGGCAGATCAGATTTTTAAGTAAAGCTCTGTAACTTAAAACAGACAGAAAGAGAAAAGGGAGTGGGGGAGAAACAAGAAAGTATTTGTAGCTTTATTATCTAAGCATATATCCTTAAATAAAGGCAAGTGATTGCCTTAAAGATTAGGGTACTATTTTTATGACAAATCTTTTATGCAAAAGATTTCTGGATGACCAGCAAAATTTCAGTGTACTAGTTGGTGTACAAAGAGTTGTTTTACAAAAATTCATTCAGCTATATTTTGTCTTATGTGAATTTCTGTAAGGTTTTTTGTTTTTGTCTTACAATAAGAGAATTTCAAAATAAAAAGAATGAGATTGTAAGGCAATTCCATATTATCTATGGATAATACTCTTAAGTGAAGCACTTAAGAGTATTAGTATTACATAGGGCCCTCTTCTACTCCCCACTCCAAGTTTCTTTAAAGTAATTTTGGATTTAGTATTTCAGAAAGAAATTGAAGAGGTCATTATGAGAAAAGAAATCAAAATGCTGAAGAGGCCCTTATAGTTACTCTACAATTTAGTACTCTTTCTTTCGAATTATATAACAGCCTTGGGCACCCTAAGAGATTTTTATCTTTTTTTTTTTTTTTTTTTTTTTTTCCTATACTGTGAATGAATTTCCCAGGATAGAAATGCAGGGCCACTTTAGCACTGAGCTATATCCCATATCCATAATTTGGTTTGTTTTAAAATCTCACTAAGTTGCTCAGGCTACCCTAACCTATGTGGGATTACAGATATTGCTGTGTCAAGATTCTCCTCCCTTTTCTTATAGATGAAGTTTCTTACCTATGTGGGCTGAGAAGAAGGTCTGATGGGTCCATTTTTAATTGCTAAATGCTTTGTGGATCTTTTTCTCTAACACACTGAGGACATCCTGGTTCAGTAAAGAGGAAACTTTCTTAACTAAATAAGAAAATACTGCTGTACATTTAAGTTTAGGAATAGAATTTGCACATGAACATGGGTAAGAGCTATAGGAAAAATATCTATAAAGTGGCAAAGATGTGCCATCATTCTCTGAAGGCACACAGAGCCTACTTTATATTATTTATTTAGTACCATCTCTGGAGAGGAAGACAGCCATTCTCAATGTGAGCAGAGAAATGAAGCAGCCAGTGGGACATTAAGTAAGAGTAACATGGAAGTCAGAGATGTATCTTGATGTTCTTTAACATTACAGTGAGGAAAAGGATATCCAACTAGTATGATACTCTAATACACTTAGTCAAAATCTAAGATCTAGATCTCATTTAAATGAAACGAAACAAATTTCCTAGTCAATTATTAAAATTCAAGATTCATTAGCAGTGACATAAATATGGAATCATATCAGATTAATCTTTGGCTAATTTAACAGTAACCTTCATTAGTACTTTACATCCCCAAAACCCACTGGTTTGCTAAGATAAGGTATTTTTATATAATGGTGAAAATGTGCATACCTAAAGTACTGTAAGACAGCCACAGTCTCACTCAGGACCTGTATTTTTTGTACTCAGGGAGGCAAATCCAAGTTTAAGGGTGGTTTTCATAAGACAATTTAACTGTAGAGCTACAATTTCAGACTTCCAAAATTTCTTATAACCCATTTTTATTTTTTGACCATTCAAAACAAAGATTATTCAGTATAATCAGTTGATTTTTATAAACAGTTCTCATTAATATTGAATAAAACACCATGACATATATAATCATGTATAAATATATAGCATACCAAAGAAACACATGTTTTACCTTATTGTCCTTATATTTCCCCTGAAGTACTTTTATATTTTGTCCTATGATGTTTCAAAATACAAGACTTAAAATAAATTTGCAGGCAATCCTTTATTCTGACAAAAATCTCTCAGGATAAAATTTAAACTGAAATCCTAAATAAAACATGCCAGAAATTTCTGTATAAATTTGAACTTGATCTTACACCTTTCAAATTTCATTATTTCTCAATATCATCTTTTTTTACAATATATTTAAGTAAGAAGTTATAAGATTTTTACCAATTACTAATCTCTGAAATTCAACTGCCACATTTTTAGGTCCTAGTAAATATAAAAATGAGTAACACTAAAATTATCTGTGTTTTTTATCTCAGACTAACATGTATATTCCCTTTACTGGCTAAAGCGTAAAACTTGTAAAGAAAATAATGTAAGCGTCACAATATGGATTTGGCATTAATTTAAAAAAAAAAAAACAGTCATAATAAAAACTAGTATGTGACTCTGCACAAACTACTTAGCTTTTATGAGCCTCCACAGCCTTACAGAAAATACAGTTTATATGACTGTGTGAAGTAAATGATGCTATATGTACACAAGCATCTGGAGTAGAACAAGATCTTAAAAATCCCTATTTCCTTCTCTTTTCCTTTCAAAAATGTTGAGATTGGAAGAGTAAGAACAGTTTGGGATACAGCAAAAACCTAGAAATGCGGTTTTTAAAATGTAAAGCCCCCAAACCAGCAGTATTAGCATCACTAATGTCACTGTCAAAAATGCAAATTCATGGCAGGGCACGGGCTCCAGCCCCAAACTTAACTGAGTATCTCTGAGGATGAAAATATGAAACTGCTTCAGAATGCTTCACTTGTTTAGAAACATTAATTTCTGAGAACTACAAATCCAGAAAAACAAAACAAATTTCCCATTTTCCAACCCTTGTTTACCTGTGTCCCTCCCTGCGTGTCACTCCAGCTCCGCCAACCACCCAGCTGTAAAGATTCAACTTTGCACCTTATGGGCTCACTTTTCAAACCACAGCTGATTTTCACTCTTCCTGGCAGAGTCTGTTCCAGTGACAATGCAGTAATTGTCACATTCCTACCTTCAGTACCATCCTGTGACACAGACATACAGAAGGGCTAGTATTCATCCAGGATGTACGTTACTCCCATGGGCAAGACATCCCATGCACACTCAAGTCCCGTGAGCTTTTCCTATCCTGTCGACCCAAGAACGAAGCTCATGATAAGACTGATTGCCTAGTTTATGTGAGGCTCTGGAATCCACCCCAACCACCACCCACACACAAAATCCTAAGCATCATTTTGCAAGCCCATGGTACCTGAAGCATGCAAGATCTTTCAAGGACTCTGAATTCCCCATGTCTCATTTTAAGACTTTTGTGGCAAGTCAGTCAAGGGAGATTAGACAAAAATAGTTGCTCAGTTTATCATAATTGAGCCCACATCCAGGCCAAAAAAAAAAAAAAGTTCTGCTGGTACAGAACTGTAATCCCAGGTCTCTGGGAGGCTGACGTAGGAGGATTAAAGAAAGTTTGAGCCCAGGCTGGGCAACTTAGAGCCCATGTCAAAATAAAGGGTTGAGCATATAGCTCAACATGCAAGCCTTGGGTTCAATCCCCACTACCACAAAAAGGAAAAGGAAAGTCAAAAAGAAAGAAAAACGAAGACAGAAAGAGAGACAGGGAGAGAGAGACATGAAGGGAGGAGAGGTTAGAGAAACTCATTATATTGTATATAATTTAAGACAACTCTGTCAAGATAAATATAAAAATAAAGTCAAGACAAAGAGTTACACTCTTGCAAATATTCTAAATGAAAATTATGATGGGCTCTAGCATGAGGTGTACAAACTAGGAACTTGATGGGGAGCAGTAGCCAGTTAGAGAAAATATAACACGTGACCGATTACTTCATCAGATAATTCACATGCCTACTTTCTTTCAACCTCTGGAACAGTGCCCTCTCAAAGTGCATTTCCACCGACACCCAAGATAGATAATTCAAATGAAATCATTGTTCAATTTATTTGGCTACAAAGACCTCCCCCATTACCAGAACCCTTGTGAGTGTAATCCCCCAGACCAAGAAGGAACAGAGAATTAACCCTACCATCTTGGCAATGAATCATTCCTGATGCCTAAAAACATGAGTCACTTCAACTTCTGCAGGTGAAGTCAGGCGAGATCAAATAGATGCTAGTACCAACACCTTCTACCATCAGTGAGATTGCAGCTAAGAAGTTTGTCAGACATGTGTCAAACCAAACTTGAAATTCTGAGATGCTACACTGTATCTCTGACAACAAAATCACAGTAATGTAACCAAAGATAAAGAGATAAGAGCAGGCATGGCTCATGAACTACAAAGGAAAATTAAGATGTTACAGAAGAATATTCAATGATATAAGAACATGCCACATATTTTTAGTTAAATTCTGGTGAGAAAATTATTTCCATGTTATTGGTTCCAGAACTATTCAATCAACTTACAGCCTCACCACCATCAAGATAATATCACTTACTGTCATGCACTATTTCCAACACTGAACATAATAATATTTTTAAATTCTTGTCACTTTTTAAACAGAATATTTTTATGTTTTTAACCTCCTTATACACTTTTGTATATTTTATTTTTATTACTCAGATGTATTTGTTTTAGAGATCATTTAGTTAATGAAACTGCTACAAGGTAACCTTAAATAAATATTACTTTTACTTGATCTGGTTCTAACCCTTAATAATTATCACAACAAAACTTTTAACATGTATTTGGTGTTTTAAACAAGCAGTGTATCAGAACAAAAAATATCACAAAACCAAGTTCTGTAGAAGGCAGGATAAATATGGGCAGGTTAGGAGAATATTACTAATCTAATCCTTTTTTAAAAAATTGGTATATGTTTGTGATATATAGTAATTATATTCATTTTGGGGGTGGTGCCTTATGTTATATATGCCTATACACCGAGAAACAAGGTCTGGAAAGCTTTTCCAAAGTCATAAAAGTTCAGCCCAGATGCCTGAACTCCATTTTCCTTCAATCTTACATTCTTTTTCTCTACCATGTCATTTTCTCAGGTTGAATTCCTGAAATACATTGGGTCATTCCAAAACTGAACACAGTAAGGAAACTAAGAGATAGAAGGAGGGGAGAAGAAAAATGAATTATGACATGTATAATACCAACTCCCCGCGATGAGGATAATCATTATGCACTGTAAACATGTATTAACAATTTTTTTTAAATAGTTCTCATTACCAGTTGGTCTTCTTAGCTAATAAATATTTCTGGATGAGAGTGATCACTCATATATTATGAAAACTCCCAGTTGATTATAGTGGATTTCTATTGCTTGAGCTATGTAGCATCTCGACTTTTTTTTTTTTCAATCTCAGCTCTTTTTGAGAGACATCTGTATTGACTCTCCAGTGTGGCTATTACTAGGCACACCAAGCCAATCCCAAGCAAGCAGATGACCACAACTGGCCAATCATATTCAACTGCCCATAGTGAATGCCATATATACATATATATATATATGAAATATGCATGTAGATAAATTATAATTAGACAATACTTCAAACATAATTATTTTAAAATATTGGTTATATGCATAATTACTTTTAAACTTTTAATACCACTGGTCTGCCATCTTTTCAATGATAAAAGAAATTGCCTGCTAGATATATTTTCTAGTAGTTTGAAAATAAATATTGCCAAGAATTATCTTTTTAAAAGCCATTTATATTTATTTACTAAAAGGCAATTGTGATTCTAAATGTTTTACAAATTACATATTTTTAATCCTGATGACAACTCTATGACAGAAGAGGCAGAGGATCTTGCTGCAGGGACACACATCCATAGCAGTCCACACTGCCAAGATTAAAACCATGTTTTCAACCACTAGGCAGCAATACTTCTCAACTGCAGAGCCTAAATTTATTAAACTTAGGACTGTCTTTCCACAGAGTACCAAACCATTAAACGAAGCACTGCTATCTGAGTACAAATTTCATCTATTGACGTATCTCCTGGGATTGTGATTTGGGGCAGATTTTATCATCTAAACAAAACTAAATCTGGCTACTAGTTAGAAATAAAAGGAAAGCACACTGACTTCACCAATGCCCTAGAAGTTACAAAAAAATCTGATAATTAAAAATAATAATGTTTGTTTGGATATTTTCTTCTAATTATAATGTAGTACATATTTACAATGAATAACATTCGATCTACAATAGACTTCATTAAACAAATCTTGTCCTGTTATAAACAATTAGTATGAAAACAACTAAAAGCAGAATCTCTTATTAGTAAGACACATTGTGAATGAGTAATGACATCTGGGATCATACATTTTCTCCCTACAAAAATTTCAATTAGTCCTGGCAGCCATGGGCTTAATTATTACATTCAAATATTAATTTTAACCTTCAAAAGAATGATTTAGCAACACTCCAAGATTATGAAATTAATGTCAAGCAGCTTTCTTCACTCCAGTACAACTTAGTACTAATCTCTTACGAAAATACTCTCTGAAAGTGTAAGTTTTTTCATTTTGCAACTGAAATTCTAAAATAGGACTCTAAATACACTAAGATTTATTTTTTCCTCCACTCCAGCATTGCGGTCTTCATAAGATCTTCACACTGAATTACAACTGTGGCACTTTTTCACTTTTTTACTTGATGATAGGATCTCACTAAGTCACTAAGTTGCTCAAACCGAGCTCAAACTTTTGAGCCTCCTGCTTCAGCCTCCCAGGATGCGAGGATTTACAGGCATGTGCCATGATGCCCAGCTACTAATGTTTCATCGTAAGTAATTATTATTTATTTCAGTGAAATGGTCGTATTTCATAAACTAGTACCTCATGTTATCTCTAGTCACTTCCCTTCAACACATATAGAAATACCAGAGGAAAAGTTCCCCGTTTCAGATTAAACTATTCATGCCAAAACTTGAAACTTCTTAATTTTTTTTTTGCATGAAAGTCATACATATTACCTAAAAAAAAAAAAAAAAAAAACTAAGGGAAAAGTTTTATTATGTTTGTTTGTGATGTTCCAAAAACAGAACACTGGACATAAATAGGTTAATGAAATACCTGAGAAACTACTGAAAAGAAACTTTGTTACTTTGCAGATAACAGGTAATTTACATGGGGGAAAAATTATTATGTGCAAGTAATCTATCAACTGTTCCCATTTAAACAGGTTTCTAAAAACATAAGCACCTGAAAAAGATACTTAATAATTTACTACAATTTCCTTCTTTAGGTCTCTGTATCTACTATTTTACTTTCTTATTTACCTATTGTCCAGTCTTTCTGGTAAGAAAAAAAAATCCATGCTAAGAATATCAAACCATTTGAAATTGTAACTTAAAATATGTGTCATTTTCAGCATTAGTAAGAACTTGAAATAGTCTAGAAATAAATCCATATAATGCTTGCCCAAAAATGACTGTGCATTATTTAAAATACGTAAAACAACGATAATCAGAGTTCACTACTTTATTTGTTTATTGATTTATTTATAGCGCTGGGGATATGGTGCTATGCAAGTGCTCTACCCCTAAGTTACTACCTCAGAGTTCACTACTTCATACCTGATTCCCATTTATCCAAATGAGGTTCATTTATATTTAAAAGGATGAAGTTACCAAATGCATTTCATCTTTCGGTAATTCTAATCAATTAGTAACAACTTTCTGCAGAAGGCTATTCAGGAGGATTCCAAGGCAGCAGACAGCTAGGCCAGAATGCAAGTGAGTGTGGCAGCCCACATGCCACGTCTGTGCCACTCCTGATTCAGTATCAGTGTGAATGGCTTCTTTCTGACCAGGAGGCCATGCCTGAGTCACCTCAACCCATTGTCGAGTTAAATTTAAAATTAATTCAATGAAACATAATTTAAAAGAAACTCAGCTGCAAAAGTGTCAAAACTGTGAATTCCAAAGCCAAATAAAAGTGTGATTTGGGGAAAATGCTTATTGCTACCCTGTAATTCTTTTCTGATAGTGACAGAATGAATTTCACTGGTTATTCTTGACAGGAAATTGGATTTTCTTACATTCCTCTTCATAGTGTGCATTCTGAGAAAATAACTACATTTTCTTGGTTTTTACTTCATATATAATTTATGGAAGGAAGTTGAATATTTCTTTGTTTCACTTTACAGGATGCTGAACAGTAAAACCACCCTGCCCACACCCCAATACCCTTGAGTAATATCAGCCTGCTGTGGAATGCAAGCCAGAGCACTCACCACATGGCTTCTGCCAGGGCTTCTCAAGCTGATGCAGGCCAAGGAGCATGCCCAGGGGCAAGAGTAACAAATTCACAAAACAGACATGGCACAGCTCCTTAAAGCACCATTTATAACATTATTTCAATATTAAAATAGTCACAAATATATATTACTTCCAAGGAAGACAAAACTGGCATGAATCTTCAGAAGTAAACAGAGATTAGGAAAAAACTGCTCCCTTTGTAAAAGGATCTGAACACTGAATACATACGCACACGCACACACAATACACACACAGCCTCTTGGATGCAATGGTTTGCATTAAGGAACTGTGATGAAAACTCACAACAATACAATAACACTACTCCATCTGTGGGCATGAGCTGAGGACTGACTTGGAAAGTGTAACAGTTACCTCGATCTAAAAAGCTAGGGCATAGCTATCCAGTTCATTCCAGGAACAAATAAAAGTACAATTTTTGGCTTTCAATAAAAAAGTACATTAGAGTGGGAAAAGGTTTGTTTATTCCAGTTAAATCTAGACCATATTCGCATGAATAATAATACTGAACACTTATTGAGCATTTCTCAATATGACCCAGAGCTGGTGGTACCACCTTTACACTACGTGCCAAGAAAATAAAAATTTGGTCTTGTATTAGATATTACCACACTTTATCCAGAGTGTGCCTCTCAGCTCTCCCCACCACTCATGCCTATACTTTCCCACTTTTTCAAATCAGCATCCCATTCAATCCACCAAGACCGCTAGCCTCAATCACCTGATCTTTCTGTATGCACTATTCACAGCACACAGACATTGTGCCATGTATTTCTTTCTTTGCTTACTTATTAATCACGTAACTCCCTACAAGAGTCTATACCCCAGATCTCGCTCTGATAAGCTTTTCACTATAGTGTCCAAGCCTAACAGCATCACCCGGCATACAGAAGAATAAAAAAATATTTGGCAAAAGAATGACTACTAGACAATATCTACTTATTAAGAAATATATAACATGAAGATATGTATAATTCATAAAAATACCAGAATTACTCAACTACGTAATAATACATACCTCCTCGCACACAAAAAGATACCTCGGGGTCTCTACAACACTGCCACAACCTGCCAGAACTCCTCACAGAAATGATAATTGCTTTGAAATAGGCTAGATACAAATGTGAACCTAAACAGTTGCTGGTAAATTATGTTTTAAAAACTTAACCCTCAATAAAAGATACTAGAAAACTTACTTAGGCTACATTAGGCTTATACTTTTGTAGCAAGGTGCAGGGTGCTAAGGACTGATTACATTTCTCAAATTTCATTATTGAAGCCCTAACTCCCAAAATGATATCAGAAATCAGTTCTTTAGGATGCAATTAAGGTGAAATGAGGTCATATCTGGAAGGCTCCAACAGAACAAGATTTGCGTCCCTTTGAAAAGGAGACACCACTCACCTTCTGCTACATCCAAATGTACACACATGGAGAGAAGGGCTGTGTGAAGACATAGGGAGAAGGCGATCCTGTGCAAGCCACGAAGACAACCCTTACCAGAAACCTACTCTGCTGACACCTTGATCTTTGACTTCCAGCCTCCAGAACAATGAGAAAGTAAATATCCATTGTTTAAGCCACATAGTCTACAATATTTTGTCATGGTTGCATGAATATGTGGTGGTGGAAATGAGATAATCCTTAACAGCCTTGAAGTTCTCTGGAAACCCATTCCTCTTCCTCTTGAACACTCCCCACCTGGCTCCCCACAAACCCTTCCTCACAGAGGGTTGCTCTAGCTGCTCTGGTTAAAAGTTTTGTTGCTACTTATGCCTGTTGAAGCTCCAATAAATCTAAAAATGGGAATACATACAGATGTTGAGGATTAATCTATGGTAAATGATTAGAGAACAATATGTTGGCTACTAGTACTAGGAATACAATATCTAACTTTACTCCCAAAATAACAGTATGCAGTGGGTACAATCAGTATCCTCATTTCAGGAAACTGAAGTACAAAGGTAACATATTTATTCAATAAAGGAACCAAGATTTAAAATCAAGCAGTCTGACATTAAGGTCAATGATCCTCGTTCAGTGTTGGGCATAAAGTTAAAACTCAGTAAATATTGCACTTTCAACTAAGTGCATATATACTATTAGCAAAGAAAGAGAAAGCAGTAGCTCCCAGGGATGGTGACCTGTCTTCACTTACCCAAGAAAAGCCTCAAGAGGGCCAACAACTCCAGGGAGAAACAACAGACCAGGTCAGCAGCATTTGCCCCAGCAGAAGCCTATGGTTAATGTAAACTGTAAAAAAAAAAAAGCATGGGGACTTTCTCTGAAAGTGACTCCTTTCAAATAGTAGGTTATAGTTGGAGAAGAAATCTAGTGTAGCCAATGCCATATTTGAAAGTGTTTAGCTAGAAGTCATTCCAGGGAAAGGTCTAACTGCTCAGACTAAGCTATACAGAATGACTACACTTGAAGGTTTCTGGGGTCATCCTACCACAGTGAATGGGTAGGAGATGGCCACAGAGGCGGTGGTAGAGAGGGAGCAGGCTGGACAAAGACTCCTTGAGCAGTTTAAACTCAGGTTAGGAAAGACGACAAGCCAGGCTGGCAGTGTTTGGCTTTCAGAGGGAGAGGTGGCTGGGTCTGAAATACTGGCATTAAGTCCAGCCCACTGTTGGACTGAGACACACATGGCCCCTCTGCCTATATTCAATACAAAGCTAATCGTTTGTTTGTATTCCCCAACTGCAACATGATCAGTGATGCTCCTCAGCTTGGACAATTGCCACAGATTTGGGGGTATGAACAGAGTACCTTCTGGCCATAAAACTAAGCAAAGAAAGCAGTGATTTGGGGTTACAGAGACACACAGAAATGGGGAGCAACAGTAATGAATTAAACCTTAAGTAGATACCACTGATCTACTGCACCCTGCAGGAAAGGTGGACTTGGATTTAGCATTCTCTCATTCTCTCTCTCTCTCGCTCTCTCTGTCTCTCTCTCTGCCCCTCTCTCTCTCTCTCTCTCTCTCACACACACACACACACACACACACACACATACACACACAAATAAGGGTGGAAACTAGGTAAGTCTTAGTAGAGATTCACTATCCCTTCCACCCCTATATTTAGTGGATTCCAATATTGCAGACTTTGGAAAGAAGTCACTCGTTCAAATACATGAACTAATCTCTTTGTCTTCATTGATTTAGGGCAGTGATAGTAAATAATTTAGTTTTCAATGATACAAACAGCCCCCTGCAGCATGCACTACTACTGGCTTAGGGGGATTGACATATCTTTTTTTTTTTTAATTTTTTTCACCTTTATTTCTTTTTGTTTTCCTGCTTTGCTCTCTGCATTTTTTCTTTCCTTTTTTCTTTACTATTATCTAATTATATTAATCCTCACTAATTTAATAGATTCCTTTTTCTTGCATTTCTCTCATCTTTTTTTATTTTTTAAATTTTACTTTTTCACCGGGTGTAGTAGTAGCACATGCTTGAAATTCTAGCACTTGTGAAACTGAGGCAGGAGGATTACTGTGAGAGTACAGGTCAACCTGGCTACACAGTGAGTTCATGGCCAACCTGAACTACATAATGAAATCCTGTCTCAAAAAACAAAACAAAAAAAAAAAATTTTTTTTTACTTTATTTTTTTCTTTCCCATCCCATTGATCTTTAATAGTGTTACTATTTAGCAGTATAAATCTTTGGATAATTAACAACTAGATTGTATGCTATTATAATTTAAATATTTTCTATTGTTAAAGCTGTATGGTTGTTGTATTTAGTAAATATTTACTTTATGTCAGTATTCGCTTTGTCTTCGTGTCTATGTTATAATTACAGATCTCTTTTCTATTGTGAAGGGTAACAGAATGGTAGTTTTTATTGGTATTCATGTACATGAATATCCAATACACATTCGACTCTATTATGTTCACAGAATTCACTGCTATAGAGTGAACAGTTGTTGCTATTAACTGGTTTTTACTGTTGTTTCACATCTGGTTTTTCTCTGTATCATCAACAATTCTGTCTGGCATCTGGAAAACTGAGTGTTGAACCAATTACACTGTACTTTCCTTTCCTCAAATTAATGGAGGTGGTCAGATCTTTGGATAGAGGCAAAGGCCTATAGTGAGCTATGCCCAGAGTGCATTCCTGGAAAGTAGACACTAACTAAAGAGATCTCTATACTAGCAGAAAAGTATTTCCATTATAATAGACCTGCAACCCTCAGCACAAAAATTAAGGGAAATGAAGGAAATCAAAAGTCAAACAGCAGAATTACATGTAGTAATAAAACAGGAAACAAAACAGAAGAACAACATATTGATAAAGTGCTTAGTGAACTCAAAGATGACAGAACTAAACAGATAATGGTTTTAATAAGCAAAGTGATCAATGAACTTATAGAAGACACTACTAAGAAGCTATCTGAGATAAAACTATACAAAACATAAGCAACAAGTTTAGCAAAAAATTAGGAGTTCACAAAACAGTACCAAACAAATCAAGAAGATAAAAAATTTTATTGACAACGTGAACAGCAGAAGCAACCAATGTGAGGAGAAAGTGTCAGAACTAGAAAATAGGGTTGACAGAGGTGACAATATACTCAGAAATAACTTAAAAAATAAAATAATATGGGAAATGGATCTAACAGATGACATAAAGTATACAAGATTAATTGGAAATTAATTGGAGTTAATTGGAATCAAAAGACAGCATGAATAGTATAAAAAACCTACTTACAGAAATAATAGCTCAAAACTTTCCAAATATGTAGAAAGAATTTAACATACAGATAAGCCATGCATACAGAAGCCCAAATAGCCAAGGTCGGAAAAGAACTTCTCCATGACACATAATAATCAAAATCCTGGAAGTCCACAAAAATGACAGAATCTTAAAAGCTGTTAGGAAAAACTAATGAATCAATTATAAAGATAAACTCATTAGAATTCCAGCAAATTTCTCAACACAAATTTTAAAGGTCAAGAAAGTTTACAGTGAAGTTATTCAATCATAAAAGGAAACAACTTCCAACACAGACTAATTATCCTGCAAAACTTTCTTTGAAAATTAATGGAGAAATTTCTCAAAGATACCTTAGAAAGAGACAATGAAGAAAGCCAACAATACAAAAAAAAAAAAAAAAAAAAAAGTCTAATACTAAGAATACCCAGATAGAGTAAGCAATTAAGCAGAATTAAAAAAAAAAAAGAAAAGAAAGAATCAGCACAGGAAAACTAATGCAGGAATAAGTCAGTACTCTTCAGTAAAAAAATTCAATGTAAATAGTCTAAACTCCCCAATCAAAAACACAACATTGTCAGTTCAGATCAAAAAACAAAATCTAACCAAATGCTATATATAAGAAACATATTTAATCCAAAAAGAAATTTACGACTGAAAGTCAAAGGACAGAAAACCATATTCCATGCAACAGGAACCCAAAAACAAGTAGAAGTAGCTATGCTATTTTCAGACAAAGTGAACTTCAAAATCTCTATGTTTCACCATATACTCAACTAAAATCAAAATGGATCAAAAGATCTAAATATTAAAACAGAAACAACCTGCTAGAAGATAAAATAGGTAAATCTTGAAGTCATAAGGATAGGCAAGGACTTTCTAAACAGAATCCAAATTGCTCAAGAAATAACATCAAGAATCAACAAACAGAATTATATCAAATTTAAAAGCTTCTACACAGCCCAAAAACACAGTGAAGAAACAACCAACAGAATGGAAAAAAAAAATTTTGGCCAGCTACACCTTGAACAAAGGACTAATATCTAGGATATATAAAGAACTCCAAAAAAATCTAGACCTTCTAAAATAAAAACCCAATCAAAAATGGGCAATTGAAATGAATACATACTTCTCAAATGAAGAATGGCCAATACATACATTTTTAAAATGATCAGCATCACTGACCATTAGGGAAATGCAAACAAAAACATTAATAACATAACAGTGAGGCTACAGGGAAAAAGGGATGTTCTACATTGTGGGAATGCAAACTACTATAACAACTATAGAAATCAGAATGGAGATTCCTCAAAAACTAAAAGTAGAAATTATATTCCACTAAGCTATTTCCCTTCTAGGTATCTTCCTTCCCTCCCCCCCGACCCCTTTTTAGATATTTTTAAAGATCAAGAAGCAAACAAAAAACAATAATAAAATCAAAATGACAGCAACAAAAAATCCAAACAATGGTAATATAGGATTTCAAAACAAAATGATAGGAATTTAACAATGGTTGTTATATTGCATATTGTTATCTTCAAAGTAATTGATCAGACTATCCAGATATAGGCATGCAAGACTGATCAAACAACGTAATTTCCCTTTGAGCACTTTCTTTCCCTTTTACTATATCTACTGTAACTTTTGGATCTTACTTTCAGTTTTTTACACTAGCCAAGACAATATGTTAGGTATCTTCCTGAAAGAGTTAAAGACTTTGTATTTCAGTAACATGTGCATACCCATGTTTACTGCAGCATACATCACGATAGCTAAATCTTGGAAGTGGCCTATATGTGAAATATATCAGACACGCAAGCTTAAATATCACAGCTTCTCCTACATGAAAAATCCAAAGTATAAGTAAATTAAAATGCAAAATAAAAGACAGATAATAGGAAACAGGGAGACAAATCTTTTGTGAATTGGAAGGGGACCAAGAAAAAGTAGGTGACAGGAGAAGAAGGAAAATGGATATAAATAGTATTAAGATGTGTTATGTGCATGTACCAACTCCTCATGCAGAATGTAATCATTATGTACTGCAAACATGTACTAATAAAAAATAAAAGTGAAAACAAATCAAGAAAATAATTTACTTTTCATTTCCTATGCTTTTCTTATAGGATCTGTGCCAGTTAATTATTAACTTGACTGATTAAGACACTAATAAGGAAGTGACTGGATCATATAGGGTGAGAGCTATACTCATCAGTGGGCTAGTTTATTGATGTTCAGTTTAATGTGCTGTTAGGAACTGGGTCAAGTTGGAGGTGGTGGGTCACCTGGAGAATGTATCTCTCTCTTGCTGTCTCAGTTTCCCATAACTCTCTCAGGAAGATACCTAACATATTGTCTTGGCTAGTGTAAAAAACTGAAAGTAAGATCCAAAAGTTACAGTAGATATAGTAAAAGGGAAAGAAAGTGCTCAAAGGGAAATTACATTGCTTGATCAGTTTTGCCTTCCAGCTGCCAGGAAGTGAACAGCTTTGCTTTGCCAGGATATTATCCTTTGGAGCCAGCCAACCACGGACTGATTCTCTGCAATTCTGAGCCATACAAATCATTTCCTCTTTTAAATTGTATATCTCACGCAATTTGTCCTAGCAGTAAACAAACTGACCAATACAAGATCTCAGTATCATTCTACCTAATAGTAAAACTATAATTTTATTGAGATAATTTTAAAAATGCCTCCTTAGCTCAGTAAAAATGCTATTATTCCAATGTATTCTTAAAACTATTGAAAGGTTCTAATAGCTCATACTTGATATGGTTGAGACACATTTTCCCCCTTACAAGTTGATGTGCTAGAAGCTTCATTTACAGATGTGACAATGTTAAGATGGTGGAACTTGTAAGAGATAAAGACCTCACTGACAGTGGTTAGATCATTGAGGGTGTCATTCTCATAAGTGATAAATATAGAATTTGTAGGATCCTGATTAGTAAGTGTTCACAAAAGAGTAAACTTGGCCCATAAGACTCTCTGGCTAGTCTTACCATGTGATTCATACCTTTAACTGTGCTCCCACCATGATTCCACCTGCTACATGGCCCTGATCAAAGCCAGATAGAAGCTGAATCCATGCTCCTGAACATCAGGAATTGTACTAAATAAATCTCTTTTTCTCTAACAAGAACCTAACCTCAAGTATTTTGTTATAGTCACAAAAAAATAATTACAACTGCCACATGAGTATATCTTCCCACTAAAGACAATGAGGCAAACTTGCTTTTATCTCTCCCTCTACTGCAGCACATAACCACTCTCCCCTTGGTGATCTCAAGAATAACGGTAATAAATGCTTTAAAAAGAAGATCCCCAAGTCTTATATCTAGACATTCTGACTCAGTGAGTTTTATGCAAAGCATCAGATTCTACTTTTAATTATCAACATATATGATTCTGATGCTGGCTAGATTTAGGCCTGTTTCTAAAGTCAATGATTAAGAGAAAACCTTCATTTCTATCTTCCTCCCCACTGCATACTTCCAAATTGTCTCTGATTTCTACAATAAAATACTCATTCATTCATATTCATTCACTCACCAACAAATATATGAGTACTGTATGTGCCAGGGGTGCAAATAGCACATAAAACACAAGTTCCCAATCTCAGAACTGCTAAATTTTGTGTGATCACACAAATATGCAAATGCATATGCATGTATACATGGCATAACAAACTGTTATCTGTTAGGATAGACTAGCTTATTCTATGGTATCAAGCAAGTTTAAAATTCCAGTGGCTTAAAACAACATAGTTTATTCCTATCCACCATCATATACCCATCACCTTTCCACAGGGTAATTGTTCTTTGTGGTTACTCAGAGACTTTAGTTAGTGGAAACAGGAAAGAAAGAAGTCCAGAATGACTAAACTTTTTGGCCTGACTAAGTGGTGGAATAATGTTGACATTTACTAAGATGAAAAAGAAAAGGTCAAATGTAGGAGAAATAGTGTGAGTTCCATTTTGGACATGTTATGTGCAAGGAACCTAGTAGACATCAAAGCACACCATCAAAGACTGGAAACTAGACCAGCAATATAAAATAGAGATTCTTGAGACTTGGGTATAATTTAAACCTATGACTAGTTGAGACAACCAAGCAAGTGACTGTCCTCACCCTGCTTCCCCACCCAAATGAGAATAATGGCTGGATTTCCAGTTTCTAGCCTCTGCTTCCCAAGTGAGCCAGATTAAAGGAAGGAGACAGGAGAGTCATCACGCTGTTTCTATTGTTTAAGACTACAATGCAGTTAGCCCTTTCAAAACCACTTGTTTACTAAAAGATAGAACCAATAAAAGTTCTATGTTTCCTGATAAGAACGCCAAACTCAATCTGCTGCAACTCTTACAACACTCACATCTACTATGAGTTTGACCAGAATGTGAGGCCCAAAAAACACATATCACTCCTGTGAACTCGCCTACCCAACCTAACAGTATACCACTTGTGTTTTGCCAGGCCTCAAAGAATTCATAAATACAAATTTCTATGAAAAATAAGTAGTTCACAGTTAAAAATCACTAGACACACATGCAAACAAATATACAAGCAAAAGTGAAAAAGAAAAAAGCCAGGCATTGTGGCATAAGCCTGTAATTCTACCAATAATTCCAGTTGGGAAACTGACACAAGAGGATCATAAGCTGAAGGCCAACCTAGGCAATAAAATAAAATCAAAATAAAGTAAACGAAGTGAAATGAGCTAGAGGTAAAATGCCCCTGGGTTTACTCCTTAGTACTGAAAAAAGAGAGAGAAAAAAAAAAACCAGACAGGGAAAAAAGTAGGCATAAAAACTACCAGGACTACTGCTCAGGGGTAAAGCACTTGCCTAGCATGCATAGAGTTCACCAAGTGGTTCACTTTTGAGCACCATTAAGAAAAAAAAGATTTAGCAGAGACCATAAAATGAGTATATATATTCCAAGAGATAAAAGAAACTTAAAGACTGTTATAACTCGTGCCCCGGTATAAAATCCAAGGAAGCAAGAGACTGAAAATTTAGGTAGCGAAGGCTTTATTTCCAGGCCTGGCAACAAGTCTCCGGGAGCCAATTTGGAGACTGTTCCCCAAAGACTGAAGGGAGGACTTTAAAAAGAGGCTGGAGGAAAAGGGTGGGGGGAGAAACAAAGAAACCTGCAGAGCCATCAAACTTGTTGACCCGAGTCTGGAAACTGTATTGCTGTCCACTTAGCTCTGACAATCTCGGGAGTTCCTGGTGTTTCTCAAATTAATCCCATCCTACAGACTGACATTATCTCGGAGTGGCACATCTGCAGCAATATTTGGAGAAGAAAGTGGACAGTTAATTATCCCAGGACAGCTCGTTTTCACTAGTGGGTGCAAAGGGGTCAAGAGTTACAAGAAGCTGAAACTTAAGTTTTACAAAGATCTGATATCTAACTCATTTGATGCATACAGAACAAAAGGAAAGCACCGATTGGGGTTTGGGCCATAGTATTTCCTGGTAATTTCTTTGAAGCCAAACAGTTCTTAAAATTGGGGTAGGCTCATTTTATGACAGATCATCACCGGGTCGGGAAGAGGTCACCAGAAAACAAATTCTTTATGGCCTAGATAGATAGGTGAGGGGAGAGGGAGGCAATAAGGCACCATACAGAACAGAAAACGGCGGTTATGTGTCAAGGTCAGGTAAAGGGTTAAACTCATACGCAAATCTCTCTGCACACAAGCAGGTTACTTTAAACAAGTGTAAATTAATGGGCCATTCTAGTTTTCTTTAGCTCTTTAGCGGAGAATAGAGGCGCCTAACAGTGATTAACAACCCTTGTTAGCTTGTTTTAGCACAACTTCTGTAGTTTGTAGAGGGCAACAATGGTTAACATATTAATTAGGTGAGATTCTTGCAATTCTTTACAGAGGAGAGTATTGCTCAACATATCAATCAGGTCACTTAACATATCAGTTAGGGAAAAAGGATTAAAAAAAACACACTTAGTAAGCCACGTTTCAGGTTTGCTATAATACACATATAATGAAGCTATTTTCTTAGAGTACAACAAAGATGAATTAAGAATGACCATATTTGGGGCTGAGGGTTTAGCTCAGCGGCATAAGCGCTTGCCTTGCAAGCAGGCAGTCGTGAGTATGATTCCTGGTACCGATAAAAAGGAAAAAGAAAAAATAGGAATTAGTCTAGAACTTAATGTTTAATATGTTAAAAATAATTAAATGATAATTATCAACAAAAATTACTTTACAATCAGCGGATTTTGACAAAAGAAATTTGAAATATATTGCACTAGAGTAGGAAGGGGTCCCAGATAGTCATGTATGACTTGCAAGAGGTATGAAAAACAAGAAAGCAGTACACAACTAGCTTAAATAAACACATACTATATAAAAATAATGTCCTTTCTCTCTTATATATTCTATATATAAAATCAAAATACTGAATCGAACTAGCAAATAAATTGGGAATAAAACAGATCTGAAATACTGTAAGGTCTTATACTTTTACAAAAGGAGAATAAATATACAAAATCAAATCAGAGGAAGTGAGACTTCATTCTGGTAACTTCATTACTAGGTTACTTCCAAATGAAAGGCGCATGTTATATAACTTCTAAACTAGTAAAGAGAGCATGAGCCGAGAGAACCAGGAGATTGGCCTCTGCCTGCCGGGCACTGCCACTGGAAGATCCTTTCCTCTATGCACCTAGCGTGGGCAGAGAGAACCAGATCTGCCTCTGCCTGTTGTACACCACCACTAAAAGGCCACGTCCTGCAGGTGGCCAGTGTGGGCAGAAAGAACCAGTAGATCCGCCTCCACCCTCAGGGAGCTGTCACCAGAAGGCTCCTTTTTACAGGCAGCCAGCAGGAGCAGGGACACACAGCCAGTTAAGGCCTGTGCATCCATAGGCCACCATTGGAGGCTCTTGGTTCCCTCAGGTAGCCATCACTCACTAGCAGAATCAGACAAACACACTTCTATACGTCTGCCACCATCGTGGGAGTCCCACTGTAGACACACAGGCTGAGAGAAGCAGCCCCTCCTCCAATCACCCTAGATCACCAGCAAAGCCACAGTGTAGCTGCATAGGTCTAGAGAAGCCTGCTCCATGCCCTGCTATCTCCCTGTAAATCTGGAATTAGAGGAACCAAGGTGCCTGTCTCATCCCCCTTCACTGCCTAGGGGCAGCCAACATGGGAAGCGCCTTGGGCCCCACAACCAGCTTGCTGGGAGGAACTCAGGAGAATGTCAAGACAAAGGAGCAAAAGGCAAATTCAGACCTTTAGCCCAAATAGAATAATGCAGAGACTCATATATGGGTAGAACTTCCTCCTTAACAGTTTAAGAGAATAGATTATACAATGCATGATGAAATGAATAGCTACTTTGAAGAAAAAGAGATATTATGGTACTCAGTGGTGAATCCGTAGCATCATGCTGTCTAATCCAGCAATACTATTATTCTTTGCTCAGAGTGATTTTAGTCTGTTTTGTATTGCTTAATTGCAACATACATGAAGGTATGGACAGCTATTTTGAAGAGAACAAGAAACATTATGGCAGCCATTTTATTGTCTGGTTTTGAAGGCCTAAAATGTCTTCATCATTCTGTTCTGATCAGTATAATACTATTTTGTTTTGTCTGAATTCATTTTGTGTGAAGATATGGACAACTATTTAGAAAAAAACAAGACACAGTATGCAAGACAGTGATGATCTCCTATTGTCTTGCTTTGAAATGTGTCACTTACATTGTTTTCTTCTGATCTGCTTTGTTCTATTTTGTTATGTTTAGTTTTACCCTCTTTAAAATAAAATTAAAAACAAAACAATACAAAAATAAGTCTGGGAGATACAGTCATGGAAGAAAACAGAAGTCATACACCTGAAATCTCTGAAAGGATAGCAACTGAAGTAAGAAAACAACTTCATGAGACTGTAAAAGCAGTCAAATCAGAAATAATGTCTCAAGTAAAAGAAATCACAAACATACTGAAAGAACTGTTCAACAGGTCTAAAAAAGACAGACAATAAAGAGGAGCATAGGAAAATGATGGGAACCTTGAATGAATGTAGAAAGGAATAATAATACATGAAACAGATTAAAGGAGAGATGCAAGAAATTAAAAATTCAGTCAAAAGCTGGTAAAACAGCTTGAAAGAGACTGAAGATAGACTTTCAGACCTTGAAGACAAGATTGCAGCTAGTAATCGTGAAAAGAAATATCTCTTAAAAAAAAAATAACACGGAATCAGGAAATAAAACCCAATGGCTGTAAGATGATACAAAGAAGCGTAACTTGAAGAGTGACAGGTGATGGATCAAAGATCTAAATATTAAAACAGAAAAACTAAATGTTAGAAGACAAAGTAGGTAAACATCTTGAAGACATAGGGGTAGGTAGAGAATACCGCATGGGAATTCCATAGGTAGGAATCAAACCACATGGGAAATACTTCCCAGAATCAATAACTGGGATCACATCTTATTAAAGGGTTTGTGCATGTTGAAAGAAATCTTCAGCAGAGTGAAAAGAAAACCCACAAAACTGATTTAATATCATCTTGCTTTGAAGTCCTACCATGCTTTTGTTCTTCTATTTCCAATGGTTCTATCATGTTGTGTCTTACTGGGAAAAAATCTTGGTGAACTGTCCCTTAAACAAAGGACTTCTGTCTAAAACACACAAAGAATTAAAAAAATTAGACCCCCAAAATTCAAAGACCCAATCCAAAAATGGGCATCTGACATGAATACACACTTCTCAGATGAAGAAATACAAATGACAAAGAAATACATGAAAAAATGTTCATCATCATTAGTCACTGGAGAAATGCAAAATAAAACAACGCTGAGATTCCATTTCACTCCAGAAAGAATGGCCAGGATCAAGAAAACTACCAACAACAAATGCTGGAGAGGCTGTGAGGAAAAAAGAACTCTTCTGCACTGTTGGTGGGAATGCAACCATTGTGGAGGTCAGTCTGGAGATTCCTCAAAAAGCTGGGATTGGAAGTCCCATTTGATCCAGCTATTCCACTTCTAGGCATATTCCCAGAAGAACTGAAAACATCATACCACAGTGATATATGTGCACCTATGTTTATAGCAGCATAATATGTAATAGCCAGATCTTGGAAACAACCTAAGTATCCATCAACTGAGGATAAAAAAGTTGTGGTATTTTTATACATGGAATACTACTCAGCTATAAAGAATGATCACACTGAGATATTTATAAATGGATGAACTTGAGACACATAAGTGAAATAAATCAAACTCACATGTATAAACACCATATAGTCTCCCTAGTGTAAGTAATGGTAAAAGTACATAAGATTTTATGGTAATCATGATTCCCCATTACATTGCTTTGAAGCCTTATGTTTTCATTCATTAGTTGGAATGGTTTTATTCTGTTTTGATTTTATTTGTGGTAGTATGAACAGCTATTTTGAAGAAAACAAGACATTATGGCAGCTATTGCTGATTTAATATCATCTTGCTTTGAAGTCCTACCATGCTTTTGTTCTTCTATTTCCAATGGTTCTATCGTGTTGTGTCTTACTGGATTTTTTTTTTCTTTTTATCGGTACCAGCGATCGAACTCACGACTGCCTGCTTGCAAGGCAGGTCCTTATACCGCTGAGCTAAATCCCCAGCCCCCTTACTGGATTTTAATGTGTGTGATAGTATAAACTAATTTTATATGGAAAATGGAAAATAATATAGTAGCAATTATTCACTTTCTGTTATTTGATTCTGAATGCTCTGTAATACTTTCATTCTCTTGAATGGTTTTATACTATTTTGTTATTTTGATAATACTGTATGTGAAGGTATGCTCAACTATTCCAAAGAAAAAGACATTATGGTAGCTACTGTTAATATCCGATTATCTTGTTGTGAAGTGCAGTGTTGCTTACATTGTTCTGTTCTGATCTGCTTCATTCTGTCCTCTTTTGACTTAATTTCTTTAAAATAATTTTTTAAAAATTTAAAAAAAAAAGTGTGACAGGTGTAAATGAAGAGGCAGAGGTCAACACAAATGAAATTAAAAGGATATCCACAGAAGTAATAGAAGAAAACTTCCCAAACATGGGAAATGGACCTGGCATGCAGATAAGTGAGGCACGTAGGACTCCAACTAGCCATAACCAAAGTAAATCTACACCCAGACATATAATAATCAAGATCCCAGAAATTCAGTACAAGAATAGAATATTAAAAGCTGTTAGAGAAAAGAGACAGATCACTTATAAAGGAAAACCAATGAGAGTCACAGCAGACTTATCAACACAAACCATCAAGTCAAGAAGAGTTTGGAGTGACGTGTTTCAAACCCTGAAAGAAAACTTCCAACCCAGATTGATCTACCCTACAAAACTATCTTACAAAATTGACGGAAAAATAAGATACTTACATGATAAAGAACTGAAGGAATTCATGAGTACTGAACCAACCCTACAGAGAATGCTAAAGGATCTAGAGAGATAAAGCTAACCATGGTTCCATGAACAGTAGCAGAGGAGGATCACCAAACAAGACAGGGAATTGAATGAAGGGGAAAAGTGAAGGGCCAACAACAGGAGGATAGCAGGGCAGAAACAAACCAATGTATGCCATTTGTAACAATTAACGTAGATGCCTCAGGTCAGCAATAAAAAGAAACACAGGGAGACTGGATCAAGCAACAAGATCCATCAATATACTATACACAAGAAACACATTTAACTGGAAAGGAAATTCATAGACTGAAAATCAAAGGCGAGAAAACAATTGCTTCATGTGACAGGAGACCAAAAAAAAAGCAAGAGTAACTTGCCCATCAACCACAGAATGGATAAGAAAGATAATGGTATTTTCATGCAGTTGGAAAGCTACCCAGCAATAAAGTAGAATAATCTCAAGGCTCCTGTAGGTAAATGGATGCAACTGGAGATCATGTTCATGGCCAAAACAGTTTGAACTCATACGTGTGAACCCTAGCATAAAATGGGATCCCAAAGCAAAATAGGTAATGTAAGCACAGAGGAGAGGAAATACCTGGGAGGGAAAGGTGGAAACTACTGTCAATTTCTTATTATCTTGTCCTGAATTTTTGGATTGTTGGCATAATTGTTAGGTTTGGCTTTTTCTTTTTTTTTTTTTTTTGTTAGATTCTATGCTGTCAGATGGTAGGGGCAGCTATTTTTAATATATGGGATATATTATGGTAATCATGGTTTCCTATTATATTGCTTTGAAGTCTTATAATGCTTTTGATTGGTTTTATTAGTTTACTTGATTTTATTATGTGTAATGGTATAAATAGCTATTTTGAAAAAAACAAGTCATTACGGTAGCCATTGCTGATTTATTATCATCTTGCTTTGAAGTCCTATCATGTTTTTGTTCTTCTGTTTTGATTGGTTCTATCCTGTTGTAGTATTTGATTTTATTATGTGTGATGGTTACAGACAAAGTTTTTAAGGAAAATGAGATATAGTAGATATTATTGTTAGTAGTAGTAGATATTACTGTTCATTTACTGCTATTTGGTTTTAAAGTCCTGTAATGCTTTCATTGTTTTGAATGGTTTTATACAATATTGTTATTTTTGATATTAATGTGTCTGAAGATATGCTCAACTATTTCAAAGAAAAGAGACAGTATGATAGCTACTGTTGATATTCAGTTGTCTTATTGTGAAATGCTGTGTTGCTTGCATTATTCTGTTCTGATTTGCTTTGTTGTGTTCTCTTGTTTATTCTATTTAAAAAACTTAAAAAACTAAAAATGAAAAAAACTAGTAAAGAAAAACTAATCAGTGAATTAAACAGAAAGATAATCCAAGCAAATAAAAAGTTAAAAATAACACAATAGAAATAAATGACAGTATACTAGAAATAACAATAAATGTAAATTAATTACATATTCCAGTTAAAATATAAAGACTGTCTCCAGGGCCAGGGACATAGTCTAGTGGTATAAAGCTGGCTTTCAATATTTGAGGCCCTGTGCTCAATCCCCAGAACTAAAAAATACTGTTCAACTGGATGTGCACACATCTGTAAATCCCAGCACTGGAGAGGCTGAAGCAGGAGACTGCCTCAAGTTTGAGGCCGGACTGAGCTGCATAGTGAGTTCAAGGTCAGATTGGATTATAAAGCGAGACTCTGTCTCAAGAAAGTATTGTGTCAGACTATATTCCTTAAAATTTAGGTATATCATGTGTATAAGATACATCCAAAACAAGAATAAGATAATAGAGACACCACTCACAAAAAGTTGACAGAGTGCCAGGCATGGTGGCACTTGCCTATAATCCCAGTACTCTGGAAGGATGAAGCAAAAAGAATTCAAACTCATACCCAGCTGGGAAATCACTTAGACTCTGTCTCAAAATTAAAAAATTGAAAAGACTAGAAATGTAGTTCAGTGTGAAGGCCCTGGATTCAATCCCCAGTACCAATAAAAACGTTGACATATTAATATAAGAATAACAGATTTTGAGGACAGCATTCCAAAAATAAAAGTTATTCTACAATGATGAAAGATACAATTAAGCAAAATGTAATAGTTCTGAGTTTGCAAGTATCTAATAAACTCTCAAATATTTAAAGCAAATATTATCAGAATTACAAACAAAAATTCATAAATCAGAATTCATACTGAGAGATTTAAACTACCTCTTTTAATTTTACAGATGAAATAGACAAACTTAGCAAAAAAGATAAAACATCTTGATAGATAAGACTCATGACCTAATGCACATATACAGAACACATGTCTAACATCTCTAGAATACATATTATTTCCAAGCACACAAAGAATAGTCACTAAAATGGCAATATAACAGGTCATAACGCAAAAGTCAACAAAATCAAAAGACAAGTACTATACTTACATATTCTTTGACCCCAATTCACCTACATTAGCTATCAAAACCTACAAAAATCCTACCTGAAAATTCAGAATGGTTCTTTTAAAGTTGATGAAAGAAAGCAAAATAACATTACTTAGTACAATATATAAACAAAACAGTCCACTCCACTTAGAGTCCACTTACTGTGCAAAGTAAGCATTCCTTTCAAAAGAGTCAATAAAATCAACCCAAAGTAGTACAGAAATAAGAGGCATAAAAAAATAATGAAATGTAAAGGGAAAAATGTTAGCATCAAAACTCAATACTTTAAAGAATAAAACTGACCAACTACTAATAAAAATAAAGAATGAAAGCACAGACAATGGGAAAGAGAAAACGTAACATACTTCACAAATCACTTTATGTGAGCAAATTTTGAATGAACACTTACCTAAAAAAATGAACACAATCAAGAAATGGAAAGCCTTAACACTCTCATTAGCATTTTAAAAACTGTATCAGTAGTTACAATATCACATGTATATCATTTTACAGGTCCAATTAACCAGTCAAGAAATAAAGAAAGACAATATTAAACCAACAATCTAAAATGCAAAACCTGGGCATATTCATCCAATCATTTTATTAGAGTGCATAATCTTTTTTATTTAAAGGGAAAAAAAACAATATAAGGGTACAAGTAATACAGAATGACAAAAAAAGGTAAGAAATCATTAGGTAATAGATTACATATTGTCATCTTAAAAATAGTTGTTCAAGTTACAGGATTAAAGCATACAAAGTGGACATTCAAACAGTGAGACTGCAAACAGTTGTGTTCAATGATCCAACAAAAACTCAGTAATATGGTCATCTATATTAACACACCTAAACACACTTGCAGTTGTATCCTTTAGAGCACTTTTTTTCTTTCTTTTTTACAACAAAATTTACACATTTTGGGTTTTATTATTCCCATAGTTCTTATTACTTTTTTTTGGAAGAGAATAAAACCAAATATGACAAAACAAAGCAGTCAGTCAAAACAAAGGATAGACATAGCACATGATGTAAAAACAGAATAGAAGGTTATCAACAATGGTTACCATAATGCCTCTTGCTTCCTTAAAAAGAATTGCCTATATCATTAGGTATAATAAAATTGAACAAAACAGTACAGAACAAGACCAATAAAAACTTAAACATTGGAAACATTACAGGATTTGAAAAGAAGAAAATAGTCAAACCAGAATGGGCATCATAGTGAATCTTACTGCCTTCAAAGTAGTTGTCTATACCGTTTAACTTGATACTATCAAACAGAACAGAGTAAAATCAGTCAAAACAAGATAGTGAGAGTAATACAGGGCTTCAACTCAAATTAATAGGAAAACAAAAAAGTCACTATAATATATCTTGATTTTTTTTAATTTTCTCTTAGTTAAAAAAATAATAATAAATAATTTTTTTATGAATAAGACGGAGATTGAGATAAAAGAGAACATAACAACATAACAATAAAGGTCAAAGAATGACAGTTTCAGCAACCTAGTGCTTCACCACAAGATAACCCAACTTAATAGTAGTTACCATAGTGTCTCTTTCCTTGAAATATTTGAATATAACTTCATGTACTATAGCATTAAACATATCAAGACATGAAACCATTCAAGAGGATAAAAGTATTACAGGGTATTTAGAACCAGCTAACGGAAAATGAACAATGGTTTCTATATTATCTCTCTGCCTATAAAAATTTTTGTTTATACCATCACATATAATAAAATCCAGTAAGATACAACATGACAAAACCAATGGACACAGAAGAGCAACAGTTTGGTGGGACTTCAAAAGAAGATGATATTAAATCAGCACTAGCTATTATGATGTCTTGTTTTCTTTAAAATAGCTGTTCATTTCATCACAGGCAATATCAAACAGCCCAGAATATAACCATTCCAATTAATAAGTGAAAACTTTATAAGGCTTCAAGGCCACATAATGGGGAATCATGATTACCACATATTTTTATATATTTAAATCATTACTTACATTAGGGAAACTATTCGATATTCACACATGCGAGATTTATTTCACTTATGAGTATGGTCTCAAGCTGCGCCCATTTATTGATAAATATCTGAATGTGATCCTTCTTTATAGCTGAATAATACTCCATTGTATAGAAATACCACAACTTTTTTATCCATTCCTCAGTTGATGGACACTTGGGTTGTTTCCAAGATCTGGCGATTACAAATTGTGCTGCTATAAACATAGGTGCACATATATCACTGTGGTATGATGCTTTCAGTTCTTCTGGGAATATGCCTAGAAGTGGAATAGCTGGAATAAATGGGATTTCCAATCCCAACTTTTTGAGAAATCTCCAGACAGACCTCCACAAAGGCTGTACCAGTCTACACTCCCACCAACAGTGCAGGAGAGTTCCTTTTTCCCCACAGCCGCTCCAGCATTTGTTGTTGATGTTTTCTTGATCCTGACCATTCTTTCTGGAGTGAGATGGAATCTCAGCATTGTTTTATTTTTGCCTTTCTCTAATGACTAATAATGAACATTTTTTCATGTATTTCTTTGTCATTTGTATTTCTTCATCTGAGAAATGTATATTCATGTCAGATGCCCATTTTTGGATTGGATCTTTGAATTTCGGGGTCTGATTTTTTTAATTCTTTACATGTTTTAGACAGAAGTCCTTTGTCTAAGGGAGAGTTCACTAAGATTTTTTCCCATTTTGTGGGTTTTCTTTTCACTATGCTGGAGATTTCTTTTGACATGCAAAAACTTTTTAATAACAGGTGGTCCTAATTATTAATTCTGGGAGTATTTCCCATGCGGTTTGAGCCCTGTTCATGAATTATCTACCTACCCCTATGTCTTCAAGGTTTCTACCCAATTTGTCTTCCAATAGATCTAGTGTTTGTTTTAATATTCAGATCTTTGATCCATTTAGATTTTAATTTAGTACACGGTGATAGGCATGGGTCTAGTTTTAGTTTTCGGCAAATGGAGAGCTAGTTTTTCTAACACTATTTATTAAAGATACTGTCATCCTTCCAGTGAACCTGTTTGGCTCCTTTATCAAAGATAAGGTGGTTGAATGTGTTTGTAGTTGTGGTTGTATCTTCTAATCTAGTCCATTGATCTTCGGCTCTGTTTTGATCCCAGTACCATGTTGATTTTACTACGGTTGCTTTGTAGTATAACTTCAAGTCAGGGATTGTGATGCCTCATGCCTTGCCTTCACTGCTTAGAACTATCTTTGCTATTCGAGGTCTCTTCTGGTTCCAGAAGAATTTTAGGAGTGATTTCTCTAGATCTATGGGGTATGTGGATGGTATTTTTATTGGGATTGCATTGAATCTGTGTAAGCGTTTTGGGAGAATGGGATTTTCACAATATTTATTCTTCCTATCCATGAGCAAGGGATGTCTTCCCAATTTCTGAGATCTTCAATTTCTTTTTTCAGTGTATTATGATTTTCCCTGTATAGGTCTTTCACTTCTTTTGTAAGAGTAATTCATAAATATTTCATTTCTTTGGTTGTTAGTGTGAAGGGTGTGGCTTCTCTTATTTCTCTGTGATTTTGTTGTTAGTGTATAGGAATGCTATTGATTTTTGAGTATTGATTTTGTATCCAGCTAAATTATCGTATTTATTTATTATATCTTTCAATGGAGTTTAGGAGGTCTTCTATGTAGAGTATCATGTCATCTGCAAACAATGATAATTTAACTTCTTCTTTTTCTATCTTTACCCCTTTAATTTCTCTCTCTTGCCTAACTGCTCAGGCTAGTATTTCCAGTACTATATTAAGTAGGAGTGGGGGTAAAGGACATTTTTATCTTGTGCCTGATTTTAAAGTAAAGGCCTTCAATTTTTGGCCATTTAGTATGATACTGGCTGTTGGTTTGTCGTAGATGGCCTTTATTATATTGAGGTAAAGACCATCTATTCCAATTTTCTGCAAAGTTCTTATTATGAATGAATGTTGGACCGTATCAAAAGCTTTTTCTGCATCTATAGAAATGATCATGTGATTCTTACTTTTGGCTTTATTGATATGGTGGATTACATTTATTGATTCATGTATGTTGAACCATCCCTGCATGCCTGGGATGAATCCCAATTGGTCATGGGTATATAATCTTCTTGATGATTTGCTGCATCCTATTTGCCAATATTTTATTGAGGATTTTTGCATCTGTGTTCATTAGGGAGATCGGTCTGTAGTTCTCTTTTTCAGTTGGGTCTTTCTCAGGTTTTGGTACTCAAGTAATATTTGCTTCCAGGAACGACTTAGGAAGGATTGCTTCCCTTTCAATTTCACGGAAGAGTTTGAGGAGTGTTGGCATTAAGTCTTCTTTGTATTTCTTGTAGAATTCTGCAGTGAATCCCTCTGAGCCTGGGCTCTTCTTTGTAGGTAAGGACTTAATTACATTTTCAATTTCATTAATAGAAATTGGGTTATTCAGCAGTTTTACATCCTCTTGACCTAGCTTTGGTACTTCATATGTTTCTAGGAATCTGTCTATTTCTTCTGTGTTATCAAACCTTTGAGTAGAGGTTTTCAAAATAGGTATTGATAATCTGTATTTCAAGAGTCTGTAGTGATTTCACCTTTTTCATTTCTTATTGCATGAATTTTAGCTTTTTCTTCCCTTTTTAAAATAAGGTTGGCTAGGCGCTTATCGATTTTATTTATTCCTTTCAAAGAACCAACTCTTTGATTCATTGATTCTTTGGATTATTTTCTTAGTCTCTATTGCATTGATTTCTGCTCTGATTTTTATAATTTCCTCTCTTCTTTTGGCTTTGGGCTTGACTTGCTCTTATTTTTCTAGATGTTTGAGGTGTAGCATCAGGTTATTTATTTGTATTCATTTTGTTTTCCTGATGTGGGAACTCAGTGCAATAAGTTTTCCTCTGAGGACGGCTTTCATTGCATCCCACAGATTCCGGTAAGTTGTATTTATATTTTCATTTTCTTGTAGGTATTGTTTAATTTGTTTTTTAACATCCCCTGTGACACACTGATTACTCAAGAGTGTGTTATTCAGTTTTCATGTGTTTGTGGGATTTTTGTAGTATCTTTTATCATTAATTTCTAATTTCAAAGCGCTATGATCCGATAACATGCAAGGGATAATTTCAACTCTTTCGCATTTATTTAAATATGTTCTGTGAGCTAATTTATGGTCTAATTTAGAGAATGACCCATGTACTGCTGAGAAGAATGTGTATTCTGATGTTGGATGAAACACTCTGTATATGTCTATCAAGTCCCTTTGTTCACAGGTGTGATTCAGTTCTGTTATTTCTTTGCTGATTTGCTGTCTAGTTGCTCTGTTCCTTGGTGTCAATGGTGTATTAAGGTCTCCTGTTACAATTGTGTTACTGATAATTTGATTTTTCATTTCTGTTAATTCTTGTTTTATATAACTGGGTGCTGTGGGATTTGCTGCATATATATAAGATAGTTATCTCTTCCTCTTGAAGCTTTCCCCTAACAAGTATGTAATGACCTTCTTTGTCTCTTCTGATCATTATTGGTTTAAAGTTCACAGTGTCTGCAAACAGAATGGCTACTCCTGCTTTTGGGGGGGCTCCTATTGCATGAAGTATTGTTTTCCATCCTTTGACTTTCAGTCTGAGTATCCTTCTGGGTTACCTGGGTTTCTTGTAGACAGCATATGGTTGGATTTTGTTTCTTGATCCATTCTCCCAGTCTGTTTCTTTTAATTGGTGCATTGAGACCATTTACATTAATGGTTACAACTGTTATATGTTGGTTAATTGCTGACATGTTATCTTTCTGCTGTTGCATCTTTATCTTTCTGTTCTGCTTAATTATCTGCTTTGCTTAGTGGGTTTTTCCTAAGTGTATCTAAACTGTCTTTCAATATTTTTTGCAGGGTTGGCTTGGTGATCATGGAGTTCTTCAGCTGTTCTTTGTCATGGAAGTATCTCATTTCACCATCGATTTTGAATGATAGTTTTGCAGGATACATCAGTCGGTTAGAAATCATTTTCCTTTAGGAGCTGGAATACTTCACTCCATGCTCTTCTTGACTTTATTATTTGTGCTGAGAAGTCTGCTGTGACTCTGGTAGGTTTTCCTTTATAAGTGGTCTGTCTTTTCTCTCTGACAGCTTCCAATAATCTATTCTTGTGTTGGATTTCTAGGATGGTGATTATTATATGTCTGGGTATAGTTTTATTTTGATTATGACTATTTGGAGTTCTATATGCTTCACTGATCCTGATGTCAGTTTCTGATCTCATGCTTGGGAAATTTTCAGCTATTACTTCTCTAAATATCCTCTTGACATCCTTTATGTCACCCCCTTCTTTTTCATTAGTCCCTATCAATCTTACGTTGTTTTTCTTTTCATCATCTTGCAGTTGTTGAACTGTTACTTCCTGATTCGTTATTTTTAAAAGATCTTTGCTTCCCTGTTCACTAGCTGCAATCTTGTCTTCAAGGTCTGAAATTCTATCTTCACTTTCATTGACACGGCTTTTACAGCTTTCAGTGGAGTTTTTGATTTCCTGTATATCTCTGTGCATCTGCTTTATGTATTGTTTCTTATATTGCTCATCTAGGAATTCTTTTGTTTAGTTCCTTCAATTTTTTAACTATGCTTTCTTTAGATATGTTCAGCATCTCTTTTTTTTTTAACTTTTTTTTTTAAATCTTTTTCATTTTTATCGGTACCGGGGATCAAACTCATGACTGCCTGCTTGCAAGGCAGGTGCTTATGCCGCTGAAGTAAATCCCCTGCCCCTCAGCATCTCTTTCATTTCCTATTTCTTCTTTTACCTGGGAGATTATTTCTAGTTTGAATTCCTTTAAAGCTTCCTGGAGTTGCCTGTGTATTTCAGTTGCTATTATGTCCGATATTTGAGGTGTATGGCATTTATTTTCTTCTATATACATTGCTCCTAAGGTTTCTTGGCATGGGCTGGAGGTCTGAGATGTAATTTGGTCTTTCGTTTTGTCATTTTCCTACATTTCTATATTTAAGTGTTTCAAGTGTTATTCGAAAGCTTCCTCAGGGTCTGTTGGAAATCCACTTCTACGCCTTCAGCTCCTGGGACTCTGGCACCCAGTTCCCCCAGGCCACCGGGCCTCTGGAACAATGGCGCTCGCCTGCTTGCTTAGAACTCCACAGTCCCAAATAAGCTGGGCTCCAGGGAAAGTGGGCACCTGCCTGCTTGCTTAGAACTCCACAGTTCTCCAAGCACAGCCGGAACAGGGAGATAGATATAGGCACCCCAGACCCACCTAGCTGTTCCACTGCACCCAGAAGGCTCAAGGGTCCCAAACAAGCTGGGCTCAGGGGAAAGTGCATGGGTCACTTACCCGAGAACACCAGGCCTCTAGAACCAGTGGCGTTTCCCTGCTTGCTTAGAACTTCGCAGACCTCCAAGCATACAGGGAGGCGGATGCAGGCGCCCCAGACATGCCTAGCTGTTCCAGTGCACCCAGAAGATGCAATGATCCCAAACAAGCTGGGCTCCACGGAAAGTGGGCGCCCACCTGCTTGCTTAGAACTCCACAGTTCTGCAAGCACAGCCAGAATAGGGAGGCGGATCTATAGTGCATAATCTTAATGCCAAAATTTGACAGGAAAAGACTCAGGAAGGAAATTTATAGGTCAAGCTCATATAAGAACACAGAGATAGGGCTGGGGATTTAGCTCAGTGGCATTAGCACCTCCCTTGCAAGCCCATAGTTGTGAGTTTGATCCCCAGCACAAAAAAAAAAAAGAGATAAAACAATGAAATTCTTGAGTGACATTATGATATATCTTTTAACATATTTTACCATTTCTGAAACCAGAATGCATCCTAACAACCTATGACATCTTATAATTATATCAATTTTTTAAAAAAATTCATGAAATACAAATTACAAAAATTTCCAAACCTAGTGAATACAATTAAAAATAATTCATGAACAATTTAGATTTATCCCAGGAATTTAAGGCTGGCTTAACACTTGAATATTAATTCATTTTTAGTATTATTTGTATATTTTAGAAAAAATTCGTTTGATAATCTCAAAAGAAAATATAAAAATTTTTGATAAAATTCAACAAACATTTATTTTAAAAACAAATCAAACAAAACAAAAAAACAAACAAAAAAATCTTAGCATGCTAGAGGCATTAGGGAATTTACCTAAACATGATAAAGGGTATCAATAAAACACTTACATGAAAATACTACCTGTGGGTTTAAAATAAAATAAAGATGTTCATTATTTTTTGCCCAATTCAATACTGTACTCAAAATCCAAACTAGTACTGTATGACAGGAAGAATAAAGGATTAAGGATAAGTTAGGAATAATTAAAGTGTCATTATTTGTAAACAATACCACTGCTTTGGTATAAATAATCTAGATGATTTTCTCTACCAAATGTCAAGGTGTGGCCAGGGATTTAGCTCAGTACCAGTGCCTGACTGGCCAGTGTGAGGTTGTATGTTTGACCTCCAGTACCCCCCCCAAAATCAAGGTTACAAAATCATAATATCTGAGGCAATGTGATATTGGGAAAAGAACTAAATAACTACAGTAAAAGAACTAAAGAGCAACACAGAAAGGAGATTAATAAAAAAACAGACATTTAAATATACAGAAATTAATGTCGAAGAGTTATCATTGCTGCTAAGTGGAAAAGGCTGAACATTTAAATTTATGTTGTAACAAGTGGGCCCTACGGGGGGGGGGGGGGTGTGAAAGTGGTCTTGGCCTACTCCATGTACTCAAAAACTCCCTCTCTTCCTTCTTTGCAATGCTAGAAACTGACGCAGGGCCTCATACATGTTAGGCAAGCACTGCACCACTGATCTGTATCCTCCAGTCCTGCTGAGATCTTCTCTTAGAATTAAGTTAAATCACTTTGGGAAGAACTCATCTTTACCATCATTTCGGAGATTTTTAAAGCATTTGTGCTCATCAATATTTGACAACAGACAAATTAGCGGGAGCTCTTTATTTTGGTTACTTTGCTGAATTTTTCTATCTAGTTTGGTGGAGTCTTTAAGTATAGGACCATCTCACCTGCCAGTAAAGACAACTGACTTCTTCCTTCTTCTATTCCTTTTATTCCTTGCCTAATTGCTATGAGTAGCATTTCAAGTATTATATGAACAGGAGTGATGAGGGCTAGAAGCTTTATCTTATTTCCTTATTTAGAGGAAATGCTTTCAATTTTTCCCCAGTAAGTATGATACTGGGTATCTTTGTTTAGTATTCCAATTCATGCACATGCCTCTCCATTTATTTAGGTATTCCTTGACTTCTTACATCACCATTTTAGAGCTTTCAGAATATACCTTCTATGCATGTTTGTTCAGTTTTATACCTAAGTATTTCATTATTTGCATCTATTGGCTTAATTTTTGTTTTCAATTATCCAGTGGTAATTTTTACAAGTAAAGTTTTATGTCATACTTCAAAGAGGTGCATTCCATGAATATGAGATGTCACTGTACTCTTTCTTTCACGGAGTATATACAATATGAAAAAGGGGGAAGAGATGAATACAGTAGAAAAAGCTGATAGACACTACTTAACTAAGTTAAGATCAATATCAACAAGTAAGTCTTGCAGAAGCACTTAGAATAACAGTAGTAGGGAACAAGGTATTAATGATATTAATGATATTAATAAACCAGTTTAAAATATGAAAAAGGCCAGAGATGTAGCTCTGTGAAGCCACGGTGTTCAATTCTCGAAAGAGTAGGAAAACGCCAAGCACAAACCAAAAAAAAGCCAACAAAATACCAAGTAAGTCATCTCCACACTCTGCTATACAAGTTGGGGGGGGGGGTACACACAATACAGAATGGACAGAATCTGCAGCTGATACAAGACAGCAAATGACTACAGAGACAGGCCTTTCACAAAAGCATGAATTGTAACTTACTCCACCAAAAGGCGAAGAGTATATACATAGTCAAACTAGTGACTAGTACTGTGAATATCTGAACAGTACTTGGAAACAACATTGGATGGACTAGTACAAATTGATTCATCTAGCCTATATATTATCAAGCCTTAGAAATGATGGCTATGCAGATTTTTGGCACCAACACTGAGAAGAAACATATCACCTTGTGAGGCAAACCATTCATTCTCCAGTACTGAAAGAATTAGGTCATGGCTCATTGTAATTGTTCTCTGGCTACATCTCTAGCAGAGATGAACCGTAGGCTCTTTCGTTCACATGGTAACTTTCAAACGTTTAAAGATCATTTTAAGTAGTTGAACATGTTTCTATTCTCCAGGACAGTTCTGGTTATACCCATCATCCCAGCATAGTTATTAGTTATTGATTATCAGAGTGCTCACTTTCACTTTCAACTAGTCCTAGAATGGACAATATATGATCACTTAGTTACCAGAGATATTCCCATACTCTCGCTGAAATACTCCCTTAATTTGACTGAAGATTCTCTTTGTCACCAACTATTCCTCCTGTGACATAACTTCCACTCCCATCTCTATTCCCTAGTCCCCTAGCTCTGAGTTCAAGGTAACTGATAACACTAAACCCCACACAATATTCCAGGTAGAGCATCACAGGAAAAGAACTATTTAGTTTTCTAATTATATTAGATCACTTTAGTACTCTTGGAAATCAGGTCACATTGTTCACCTATGTTGAGCCCAAATTCTAATTCAGGCATTTAAATCCTTTCCCTTTATACTTCTTCTAGATGGTCTTCTACTTAGATAGCAAACAGATTCCTCAATTTTAGTATACATGCTACTGAAGCAAGCACAAGATCACTTGATTAACAGTATGCCTAACTAAAAGATTAGTCCACATTTTGCCATGTTCTTCATAAGATTGTTATAAAATTCTTGTTCAAGTCTGCTATGTCTATTCCATGAGATCGGTTTAGAGCATGTTATTTTTGAAGTGATATCTAAATGAGATTCATTATGACGCCCATTCTCGTTGACTTTTATCTACTTTTGAAGACCTACAATGTCTCCAATGTTTTGATTTTGTCGGTTTTGTTCTTTACTGTTTTGTTCAATTTTATTATAACTAATGATATAGGCAATTCTATTAGAGATAGTGGGAGGCATTATGGTAACCATTGTTGATCACCTTGTATTATGTTTTTACATTATCTATTATGTCCGCCCTTTTGATTTGGCCGACTCTGTTCTGTTATGTCACATTTGGTTTTACTCTCTTCCAAAAAAGTAATAAGAACCATGGGAGCAATGAAACCCAAAATGTATAATAGTCATTGTACAAAAGAGAGGAAAAGAAAGTGCTCTAAACTATATAACTGCATGTATATTTAAGTGTATAAGATAGAAAAGGATATCACTGAGTTTTATTGGATCATTGAACAGAACTGTTTGCAGTATCATTGTTGGAATGTTCACTTCACAAGCTTTAATTTTGTGACTTGAACAATTATTTCTAAGATGGCAATATGTAATCCATTAACTAATGATTTCCTACTGTTTACTTTTTTTCTGTAAATCTGTATAACTTGTACCCTTTCTCTGCTTTTTTCTCCTTAATTAAAAAAAAAAAGAATGAAGTGATATCTAGATGTCAATGTGAAAATATCCTGAAAACAATTAGAAAATAAAGACAGATGTACATTTATTCATTCACTTACCTATTCTTTTAATAAATATAGCTTCTCTAATTGCTAAGCAATAGATTTTTGCATGTTCTGAAAGTATCTTCTCATAGATTGGCTGTTAGCTGCAAGGTTAAAAATTACTATGTAGTACTCTGGCTGGGGTAAGTAACCTGAAATGTAATAGGCAGTACTAGACAAACTCAAATTGAAGAACATGCTAAAAAATAACCTATACTCTTCATTATAAGAGAAGATGAAGGCAAAGTGGATCAACATGAGGTATGAAGGGAGGAAAAGGTAACAAAAAAAGAAATGTATGATCAAAGTACACCACAGATACCTATGAAAATGTCATAATGAACATTATTAGGTAAACTAACATGTACCAATTTTTTTAAATGTCATGAAAGACAAAGATAAAGACTGTGTATACTCCAAATTAAAGGAAACTACAGACACTTAAAGCTGGAAGAAAGCTGGAGAAGAAAACAGTTTTGGTCCTAAACCTACAGGATACAGAATATGGGAAAGACGGATGGAATTCCAAGTGGAGAAAATGGGGTGCCTAAAACATAAACACTACTAAATTTAAAGATAACTTGTTAAACAGTAATCAACAATAGAAACACAAATACATAGAGACAACCAATCATGTACCTAATTCAAGATATCCTGGAGAATAATAATTTTCATATAGCATTTTTTTCCTTCTTATAATTCTTTATCCATTCTCACAAAAATCTGATATATGCATATATAAATGATAGGAAGACTTTACAAATAATAGTCTTTACATCTACTCAATCAATATATGTGAACTGATTTTTTGACCTGAAAATGTAACATTCAAGTCCTCAGAATTTCTAAAGAAAAACCTGCCTCTATTTCAACTACAACAGCTACTTTGCTAGTCCCTAGAAACCCTAGTTTTATTCACCATAAAAAAAGACAAGACTGGACAGAAAGTATACCATCACTCAAACAAATTTGAGGCAAGTACTGGATATCTGAGGAACCACATGATGTTTGCTGAGATAGCAAGAGCCAGGATAACACTGCACCTGATAACCTTTCTCTGCCATTATAGCATCTCAGAAGACTGAACTTTGGAAGGATCCCTGCAATAAGACTTTCCTACTGTCTATGAAATCCCAGAAGAGCAATGACATAATCACTATCCAATAATCCCTTCATTTATCTGAGTATCTGGGTAAGGATAATATTGGTTTTTTAGCTACTTTAAGAATAATGAAAATAAAGTAGGCAAATCTCAAATTTGATAATTTAATTTTTGCAAAAGTGAAAACCAAAGAAGGAAGGAATAAAGACAAAAAGCAAAAAATATTGACTTGGTAAAACATTATTACCAATAAATCAAAAAGCTGGCTACTTTAAGAAAAAATACCCAAATAATTGAGCAATTAGATAACTAGACAGAAGAAAAAAAAAAAGGAAAATGTATAAATGCACTAAGTAATAAATAAAAACAGGAAAACTGCAGATAAAATAAAAAGGAAAACAACAGTTAGCCAAGAACAATCTTTCCTACCGACAAAAAAAAAGCACAGTATCTGTAAATTATACTAATTATAAGGAACACATAATTTCAAAAATGGCCAAACTGTTGCGCCTCCAGTACCAACCCCCTGGTCTCCTGATACAGTCTTGTACAAGGGACAAGACACTGAGCTCCAGGATTTCAACTGGAGCCTTTGCATCTCTGATGCACCGAGTTACCTTTTGCACTCTTCCATACTTAATTCTGGGTAGCTGTTATAAGCCAATCTTGTAAATTCTAAAGTATTTGTATACCTTGCATTAAATCTGTTTCTGTAGTAGGCACTGCTAATGATGCAGAATGCAAATGTTTAACCTGGTTTACCTTGTAGCAATTGTGCTCCTTTGTGGTATACTATTATGAACAGCAAAGAAAGTTCTTATTGCCCCACATCCTCTTCACACCTTGTATCATCAGGCTCATTAATTTCAGTTACTGATAGAAATGCAATAGTATTTCATTGGAGTTTTACTTTGCATTTCCCCTACTGCTAATGAAATTGAGATCTTTCCATAGACTACAGTGATCACTGTACTGAGAACTGGCTGTTATTTTTGCCTCATTTTTCCATCTTCTCATTTACTTATTGAAACACAGATTCTATTAGTATTCAGGATACTAATTTTTATTGGTTATATGCAAACTTTATCTCCTTTTTTCTGTTGTTGTTTTTTTTAGTACTCAAGATCTGCATTAGTCAGCTTTTCAGTTATAGAGTCACAATACCTGACAACTATTACTTAAAAGGCAAAAGGTTTAATTTAGCTCAATTTCAAGACATTCAGTACACAGTCAGTTGGCACGTAGGCAAAAGAAACTCATGGTGGAAAAGCAAAGGAGAGCAAACCTGCTTAGCCCAAGGCAACCAGGAAGTAGAGCAGAGGGGCAGTGACAGGTTTACATAGCTCAGTTTGGAAGTTCAATGTTCTAGCACCAGCATCAGCTCAGCTCTAGCGAGGCCCTCAAAGAGGATGTAATCACAATGGCAAAAAAAAGCATGTAGGAGTGAGAGATCACACACACAGGCAGCAAACCACTGAACAATCCAGGGACTAGGCTCAGGTTTTCACAGTATCTCACTCTAAGAACTAAAGGATCCCACGAAACCTATCTTAATCTCTCATGGCAGAACTCCCATGACCTAAGGACCTCCCACTACATGTACTTTTTTTTTTTTTGAGACAGAGTCTTGCTGTGTAGTTCAGGCTGTTCTTAAACTCATTACAGAGCCGAGGCTGGCCTCAAATTCAGCAATCCTCCTGCTCTGAGATGTGGGATTACAGGTATTCACCACCATACCCAGTTTATACCTATTTTTTTTTTTTTGTCTTTTTCCTTTTTATTGGTACCGGGGATCGAACTCACGACTGCCTGCTTGCAAGGCAGGCGCTTATGCCGCTGAGCTAAATCCCCAGCCCTGTTTATACCTATTTCTTGAAGATCCCAATGTTATAGGCAGCTGAACTAGTTAGAAATATTATAGACAGTCAGAAGGGCTTAGGCCCTCAACTAAACTGGTACAGAGGACCAGGTATCTGATGAACTTGGAGGAGACAGCACCTCTGGCTATGGGCCGGATCTCAAAACAGAAGGCAAAACAAATGCAACCACACCCTTAAGTATAAATTTCAGGGATTAAGTATGGATCACTTTAAGAACCCAGGAGTCACCATCCCAACCCCCTATAGGAAGAGTCACCGATTCATAAAGAATGCTTACTTGCTACCTTGACTCAGTTCTCCATTTGTCCCTGATTTGGTCAATTTTACCTGAACAATTAAACGTATTGGTTGACCACAGCTCTGTCTCACCTCGTGCTCATCTACCTTACGAGTTCCCAGTTTTCCCCACATTATACCTACCTCATCTCATGGTTTTACGCTACAAAAATCCCGAGAAAATACAGAATCTTTGTCAACCCACTAGGGACCTCTTCTGTCTCTGACAGAAGCTTTCATTCTCTCAATAAATATTTCTGCTCTTAACCTCCCTTGTTACTAAAATTCATTCTTCGATTTTAGAGAACACAAACTTGAACAGGACATTTTGTTCCCCATTATCACCAACATACCTTGATACTGCCACAGCAGCAGCACCAAGACTCCAGCACATGAACTCCCAAAACTAAATCATATCCCAATCATACCAATGTCTAATCATTTTTTACAACATCTACATGTATTACCTATTCAAAAATAGGAGATAAACCAGGTATAGTGGTACACATCTATAATTCCAGCCCTCTAGCTAAAGCAAGAGGACTGCCAAGGATTTGAGACCAGACTCAGCTACATAGTAAGACCTGGTCTCAAATAAACAAATAAACAAACAAACAAAACAGGATATAATCTTAAAGTCTAAAGGGGAAAAAATGTTGAATAAGCTTGCCTTTGCTAGAACAATGCAGCATCTTCTACATTTTAGGAGGACAGAGAAAGGGACAATTCATGTTGTCCTTAAAGACTGAAGACCAAGAAAAATAGTGTTAAGTGGTAGAATTCTTCGATATCAATGAATCAAAAAGCAAGTGAAATTTAGGAAGCTAGCACTAAAGAAAGTGAGCATATTTACTTCAAGATATTCTAGTAAAAATTGAAAGACATAATATATGTGAATACCTAGAAAAGTGCCTTGCTCATACTAAGCACTCTACAAATGTAAGATAAATAACTATATTTCTAAAAATTATGATTATTATAATTATTAATCTAGGTCATACTTATATAAATGTATACCCCTCCTACTTACCCCTCAGGTGACAGTGTTATTGAACATACAAAACAATGTCACTACAATATTCAATGAATTTACAATTTAGCAGACAGACAGAAAACATGCATATTTACACATAAACATACAGCCATTCATAAAAGTAAACAGATTCCACTTTCAGATGTATCTTGTACTAGATAAGTACTAATGTTCTAACTTCTGAAAAGTGACAAACTAGCTTAACATTGTGGACAAATTTAAAGCTTTGAGTCAAATGCTGGCCCTTACCCTTCTAGTTTAGCTTTCTCTAACCAGCGATGGTGGAACACACCTGTAATCCTAGCACTCTAGAAGGTATAGGCAGCAAGATGGCTAGTTTCATGGCCTCCTGAAACATGGTGAAATTGTCTCAACATAAAAAATTTTAAAAAGGCTAGGGGTGAGGTCATGTGAATGCCCTAGTTCAATGCCCAGTACAGAAAACAAACAAAAACTTCAGTTATCTCATCAATAGGGATAATATTATCCTGCAAATTTGCTCTGACATAAAGACAGACACAGAGACCAACAGAATAGAAAAAAAGTCCAGAAGTAAGCCCAAGGTATATAGTCTTTGACAAGGATATCAAGGTTACACAGTGGTGAAAGTTTAATTTCCTTAACAAATGGTAATGGAAAAACTGTTTACTCACACTCAAAAAAGTTAGACCCCTATACTGTATCAAAAATTAATTCAGCATGAAGCAAACATCTACAAAAATTTTTGAAGAAAACAAAAAAAAGTTTCACAATATTGGACTTGACAATAAATTATTAAGTATAATACCAGAAAATACAGACAACAAAAGCAAATAAAGCAAATGTGACTGTATCCAGCTTTAAAATGTATAGCAAAGGAAATAATCAGCAGAATGCAAAGGCAACCTAGAAAATGCGAAAAATTTTGTATATATCTGTTAAGGAGCTAATATTCAATATATTTAATAAAGAACTCCTACCATTCAACAACAGAATTTAACAATGGGCAAAAAATTTCAATAAACATTTCTCCAAAGTTTAAAGAGATCCTCAGCATCACTAATCATCAGAGAAATGCGAATCAAACCACAGTGAAATATCACTTCACCTGTTAGGATGGCCACTGTCAATAAAAAGAGTAGGAAATGTGTTAGAGAGAGTATGGAGAAACTGGAATCCTTATCCACTGTTGATACCATAGGCACTATGGAAAAGAATATAGCACTTCCTCAAAAACTGAAAATACATGCCTGTAATCCCAGCACTCAGGAGGCTGAGGTGGGAGGATCGTTGTGAGTTCGAGACCAGCCTGAGCTACAAAGTGAGCTCAAGGCCAGCCTGAACTGCATAGCGAGACCCCGTCTCAAAAATATTTAAAAAAAAAAAAAATTGAAAATAGATTTACCAAAAAATCCAGCAATCCCACTCCTAAGTATTTATTCACAAAAATTGCAAACAAGGCCTAGAAAAGATATTTGTATATTATACTCATTCCTACACTATGCATAATAGCCAAGGGGTGAAAGCAACCTAAATATCCACAGAAAGCTGAATGGATAAATAAAACGTGGTATAGACACATAAAGGAGTATTATTCCATCTTAGGAAAAGAAGGAAAGCTTATCATATGCTACAACATGGATAAACCTTACGGACATTATATAAAAGTAATAAATCAGTCACAAAAAGACAAATACTGCATAATTCCACTCTTTTAATGTATCTAAGGTGGTCAAAGTCTTAGTTTAGATGATATTCACTACATAAATGTTTTACTGCCTAAACTAATTTTTAACTAAACCAGAAAACCAAGCAATCCTTAAAATATTTTATCTAGCAAAATTGGAAACAATAGATGTGAGATATGTTCTCTCCATCAACAACTAAAAGATCATAGATATCTTTCTACATCTCATTAGTGAAACGATCATTACCAAAAAATTACATATATTAACAATTTCATTACTTTCCTCAATAATGCTACCTTTTGCTTGTCATGTGTGAGACCCTAGTCTAGCACCAAAAACACCAGAGAAATTCATAAGGATTTCTCCCCAAATGCAGACAAAGTAAAATTAAATAATATTAAATATAAATGGAAATTTATGAAATGAGTTTAACAACACAAGTTAGCACATTGCTCTTTAGCTACACATCTGAAATATCTGAACATTTTCTTGTCTGTATAGAGAATTTACACATAATTATGATTTTTGAAAACAGTACATTTAAGCACATAATCATTTCAAGTGGCCTAAGAAGTAATTATGTCAAATAAGCCTTTGGTCAACTTGTGCTCTTACTCTCTCCAGAAGTAAGTACTAAAAAGATTCCTTGTTCAAAGTGGCTCCAATTCAAAATGCCAAAATATGAACTCATGCACCTGTTTAACGCATAACAGAGGGTGCCACATCCACATCTTTTGCTTTTCTACTATAAACTTTTATTTTAGTATAACAGTAGCTGGTTAGACATCTCAGTACCTGTCCCAGAGGGATATAGGAAGTAATCTTTGTGTTTATCCACTTGATACAACAAAAGGCAAGGTGTGTGCACATGTGCAAAAGTGTCAAACCAAGATTTACTCCCACCATATGCTCCATGGTAAAGTTTTTGTGTTTACCTGAGTATCACAGAGACTGTAACATATTCATATCACTCCAGAATTTGTTTTTTAAAAAGTTTTCTTTTAATTTTTCTGGTAGAGGTAGCTCAATTCAGTATAATGGCACATGAAAAACCAAACTTGAAAGTCAAAAGAGGTCAAAAGTGAATCATCAGATTATCCATGCATGGATGATGAAGATGATCCGTTATGGTAAAATACATGTTTTCATTACAGAAGAGTGGTATGAGTGGATGATGACGACGACCATGACCACAATGATGACAACTTTGACCCTGGTCATGTGAGCCAAAGTTCCTGTGACAGCAAAATGGAGCAATAATTGACTGATACAAAGGGAAGGCAGACCTCCTCAATTTAAATGACAAAGTAAATAGCTATGTGAGTGCTAGTCGAAATGTTGCACAATGGTCACACAACCAAATGGAATGATTCAATATAGAATCAGGTCTAAAAATATAGTAAAGCTCTTGGCAGGGTTGAAACACACTAGATAGAATGCTAGCATTGCCTTTCAATGTTGGAAATTATAACAAACAAAATCCTACAAGATGCAGTGAAATACACAAAGACTGAGATACAAGTAAAATAGTCTGTATGGACCAACAGCCACATTCAAAACTATATTTATTATGATATCTCATTAGCTGAACTGAAAGCATTCATAGGTCTGCTGTATTTAGCAGGGATTTCTCATGGTAACTGGAGGAATGCAGAAGATTTATGGAAGAGTGATGGGTCAAAATAACACAAAAGTTATGCCCTTGTAGATGTAAAGACTTACTGTGCTTTCGAGGCTGAGGATTTAGCTCAGCGGCATAAGCGCCTGCCTTGCAAGCAGGCAGTCATGAGTTTGATCCCTGGTACCGATAAAAAGGAAAAAGACAAAAAAAAAAAAAAAAAAAAAAAAGACTTACAGTGCTTTCAATTTAGAAAATTTATCCTGGAACTCAGCTCTCAGGTCCTTATTCATATAGTAATACACTGAATGATGTTGGGAATAAATTTGCTGCTTCCGTCTCCCAAACTAACTGGAATATGACATCTGATAGTCAACTTATCAGTTTCCAATTGATGGTACATTTGCTAACACAGCACAAGTTGACCAGCATAGGAACTGTATACAGGCATAAAGCACAAATTCCAAATGAAATGTTGCAATTTCAAAATAAAGAACTGCATAGTACAATCTTTGGTTTTCAGAAAGATTTACATTGGCTACATATATGACAAAGAAAAATAAACTGGTACTGCTGACATCAACATTGTACCATTATGGAAATATTGATACGGAAATCTTGACAAAACAGAAGGCTGACATGGAAGCTTTCTACAACAAAATTAAAGGTGGAGTAAGTGTTGTTGATGAGTTATGCAGCAACTATGATATCACTCGAAACACAAAGCATTAGTCAATTGACCCTAAACATGTGTGGTAATAAACCATTTGATAGTTTATAAAAAAAATAATAGGTCAGAAATGTCACAGAGAAATTTTCTTAAAGGATTGGGAATGGAGCTCACAAGAGATTATTTACAGTGCTAAGGATTTAGCTTAGCAGCTTAAATGCCTGGCAAATGCAAGGTCATGAGTTCAATCCTTGGTACCAAAAAAAAAAAAAATTTTTTTTTGACCACACTAGTGAGCTGACAGGTGAACACGCAGGTGCAGCATCCCAAAGATCTATTATAACAGGACAACCAAAAAGACATCAACTGTACACTACAAGAAATCAGGAAAACAAAACATATATACTATCAGTGTAAGCAATACTTACATATGGAATATGCAATTTTCATGTGTGAAGACAGCCTTGGGTGTGATGGTTGAAGCAAAGATTATTTTTTTATAGACGTCTATTGGTATTTACATTGTAGTTCACAAAGGTTTGTATTTCTAATGTTATATCTTAGGTTTTGTAAGCAAGCACACAGCAATATGAAAATGTTGATGTCTAATATAAGCACTCATTACACACTTGATATTTTGACATGTTATCTTATTATTTAAGTGTAATAATTGGATGAAGATTTTATTTTTGTACCAGGGGTCAAACTTATGATCTTGCACTTGCCAGGCAGGCTCTTACACCGCTGAATTAAACCCCTGGCCTCTTGGAGTAAAGATTTTTTTGTTGAATACTATTGATATTTTCATTGTAGTTTATATACAAATTTATTTCTGATGTTATCTTGGGTTTTGTAAGCAAATGCACAGCTGATGCGCTAATGTTGTTTATTCTAAACATCATTTAATACTTTACTGATATATAATATCCCTAACTGCATACTGTATAATATAATAAAAACCTCCTGACAAAACAGCAAGACCAGCCACATGTCAATATATCTTACAAAAATGCAAGGAAAGCAAAATACATACTGCTGTCAGTGTAAGCAATGCATGTCTACGGATCATGCTATTGTCAAGTGTGAAGACTGCCTTAAATATAAAGACTTTTTTTATAGCATGCCATTGGTATTTTCATTATAGTTTACACAAAAATGTACTTCTGTTGTTCTTTTCTAGACTTTGTACAACACCAAAAACCAGTTGATGTTGAAAACTTTTGATTTTTTATAAACAATAAATACTAAAAATCCAACACTGTATACGTGATTTTTTTCCCTGTGAAACACTCATGGTTTAATATAATAAAACTCATAAACTTAAAATTAATAATTCATCAAAAGAGTCTAAAGATAAGCATGTGAGTGACACTCCCATGGTTATGTCACTTTATGACAAAAAGTGAGTCAGGCTCTGATTAACCCAAATGAAATCACAGTAGAGATTTTATCTACTATGTCTCAGTATCTATATATCTGTCTTTGTTATCAGTTTTTAATATTTTATTCTACGTGTCATGATTTATTTTACACAAATATAGGTGGGGTTTTTGTTTTGGGTTTGGATTTTTTGTTGGTTTGTTTTTTTTTTTTTTTTTTTTTTGAGAGATGGGCTTGCTATGCAGCTCAGGCTGGCCTAGGCTGGTCTCAAACTAGCAACAATCGTGCTTCCCAAATGCTGGGTTTATTGGCCTGTACTACCACACTTGGCTTATAGGTGTTTTTTAATAACACACAAACACATACAAATGCATGTACACTTTTAGAAAGCTGACCTTGAAATTTTTTAAGTAACTAATTTTCCAACTAATAAATTCCTCATTTTCCTCTTTAGGACCAAAAAGGGAAACCCAATTTTCCTGTTTTTTAAATTTCCAAATTTTGATTAACTTAGAATAATCTAAGTATGAAGTAGCAAAAATATCCTTTCTATACTTAAACAGTTAACTTTATATTCTACAACTAGGACAGCACTTCGGATATTATGATGCAATCAGATATTTAAATACCTCCCACTTAAGACTGTATCTTTTTTAATATTTATAAACAAAAATTTAACTTCATTGGATGGACTTTTTAAGAGCCATGTAATTATCATTATGGATATATAGTAAAATTAAGAACTTAGGCATCAAAGACTGACCTCAGAATAAGAACTGAAACTGCAGAAAGAAAGTAAAGTTATGGGCTGGGGATTTAGCTCAGCGGCATAAGCACCTGCCTTGCAAGCAGGCAGTTGTGAGTTTGATCCCCGGTACTGATATTTAAAAAAAAAAAAAGTGAAGTTAGTACATAAAAGGTATTATTTCCCATGATTTATACATAAAAACTTTCCTTAATGGATATTTCAAACACTGCATGATCACGTTAGGTTCCCACTCATATCACAGAGTAACTTTTATAGAAAATACCATCCTAAATTATATTTGTATTTTTAAATCTAATATCTTAACAAAAAAAATCTTTAAACCTAATATAAATTTTCAAAGTTAAAAATACTTTTTTCCTTAAATAACTGTTTTGCAACTTATATGAACAAAGTGATGGTTACACAGAAAAGCAAACCTGAGGAGAGACCTAACATCATTTCCTAAAGGTAAAGAGGTAAGTAGCCTCTTCCAAAATTTTAAAGAAAGTTATGTTTTCTTCTTGTAAAATGTATATTTAAAAAACCTAGTGCCTCACAGTTTGTTGTCAATAGTGTGTTGAGGGAAAGTAGGAGAAAACAGGAACAGGATAAAGGGTGTCTCTGTACTGAGTTCTATATTCTCACAGGAAGAATTAATTAGATTACCACTATTAATCCCTAACTCTGGCCATCTCAGACCTCATGGCCTCAACTGGGGAGCTGACTCCCACTGTCCAGCCAGATTCCCAGTGGTATCTAAAGAGAGAATTCATGGATATCTGTCAAATAGTGAGTACTCAATGGCACGGCCAGAGTAATGTTCTTGATGTTCATTCAAATGTGCCAACCTGTGTCTTTCACTACCACAAATTTTTGTAAACATGGCAAGTAAATAGTACAAAGGCATATAATCAAAAACTCACATGACAGAATCAAATAAGTCTAAGCAACCAACAACAGGTGAAATTTAGATTGGGGTAGGGTAGAAAGCAAGAAAACAAATACCACCAAGACAAAAGGATATCATTATGAGATACCAAAATGTAGGAAGAAAAAAGTGACAAGTTTTTTTAAAAAAAAAAAAGTCAGAAAATTTCAAATAAATCATGGGTTTTTGAAAGCAAACCACTGCATACAGCTTCTTTCTAGCTGCAACAGTAAACCCAGTCAGACAAGTGGCTAAATGGCAGACTGCAGTCTGGCAAAGTCTTTCCTCATTTGAATAGTATTTTAGGAATGTTTTGTGAATGTGTCTGATGATTACTCACTTTTACTGCATTCTTCCCTCACAATAATTATGGTCAAGTAGCAATTTAAATTATAGAAAGAACACTCACAACTAAATGAAGACCTTTTTTAAAACTTGTTAGACATCACAATTATTTGTCCACATATGCTTTTTTTAAAAAGTAAACATTAACAACTGTTGCTCATAGCAACACAGGAACAATAGATTTTTCACATGCATAAACTAGACATTTAATTAAGATTCACAAATTTGGATCTCAAATGAAATCAAAAGTAGGAAAAAACACTACATACCCAAATAGAATCAGGTATACAGTATATTGTTCAGTTACAACAAAGACAAAAATAGTGCAATGACTTATGAGGGGTACATCAATTAAATGACTCCTCTTTTAAGTAGCTATTTATATATTTCCACATCTCATGTATTTAGAAAATCAAACAAAAACACACCATGTTACTTCTGAGTTCATATCACTTCACATTTATGAAGGCTCTTTACTCTGAATCCAAAGCTAAGTAGTTTAAACAATCAGAAATGTGGCAAATTACTGAGATTATTTCCCCCAAAATGTAGGCTCAACTCTAAGAATTAAGGTAAAACAAATTCCAATCAAGGTCTCCAGATTACATATGCATAGTGAAATCCAAAAATAGATAGCCCATGAGGGTTGAAGTCAATACAAAAGGGAATCCCTTAGAAAAGAATCTACAAGAGCTAGGACTCAGGTTTATCCCAGAAAATTCTCTTCAAAAAAGATAAGGCCTAGATGCACACAGGTGGTGTGAATGATGCCCTGCAAAGGATAATTCCTCAAAAGCTTAGATTAGGAGGCGGCTGTGGTACAAGGTCAAAGGGATTTTAGAACCAAAAGACAGGAATAAAGAGAATTTATAGGATATTAGATCTCAACCTGCAAAAGAGTAAGCATAAAACACTGAAATGGGCCAGAGGGGATAGAATCAAATTAGGCTTTATTTGTATGACTAATACACACAAGACACCATACTGTGTATACTGGAGGGGGGCATAAATTAGTAATATTATGCATGCTATATAACTAAGTGGAGTCTACCAACTTCTTTGAGAAGACAAAAATTAAGCTCTGAAAAAGTAGTTCACTTTATGGAGTCAAAACACATAACATAAAGTAGTTAACTTTAATAAAAATACTAAAGTACAGTTAATAAAAGAATAAAAGCACTAGAGCCAGGCATAGGTGGTACCACAACGTGGAAGCACAGGCAGAATTAAGAGATTATATCAGAAGACGGAAAGCCAAAGCCTGAAGAGTGACCCAAATTGATTGCTTTATAACCACCCTCTAGGGAAAACTTCTTTCATCCTTTCTGAGGACATCCCCAATTACTTAAATCATAGTTAAGTCACAGCAAGGGCAATAATGGTACCTATCCAATGTTTCATTTGTTCAATAAGTAAATATTAACAATTTGTACAAAGTTGGACAATGGACTACAACAGTGAAGTGACAGTATCTGCCCTTGTGAAGCTTGAGATAAGTAAAAGGTTCACAAGTGGTACTTAACATCATTTTCTTCTTCATCTTCATTGTTATCATCTTTAGCATAGTGGTGAAAAGTAAAAGATGTATTCCAATGAAAATAATTAAATCATTTTCACTGGTACAGAGTTTCAAAAAAAAAATTACAACATGCTTCAAAACTCCATCGAGACCTCTGCTTTCTTCTCTTCCAAGAATCTCATCCTATCCCATAACTTTAAATACTACTTAAACCTAAAATTTAGTATCTTCAGTCCTATTATTACCTAATCTCCAGATTATCTTCAGGTGACCATTAGGTGTCTCAATCTGTATGTCTTAATAGACATCTCAGACCTATAAATCTGAAGCAGTACTTGGGTTCACCAATCCAAATGGATATTAACCAACTGTACGCTCATCAGCAAATCAGTAAATCTTTGATTTTTTTCTTTGTGCTTCTCATATCCAAATCATGAATGACCAAATTCTTTCACTTTACCTAAAAGTATCACCTAATCACTGCTTCCATTGCCAAAACTATCATTCTAGTCTAAGCTGTTTCTCATCCAAGTTATCTTCCTGCAGTGACATCTGATTCCTTCCCCCAGAGAGCTGTGATCTCTTAAAATACAAGATATCACACATGCATGTGCACATGCGCACGCGCGCGCGCACACACACACACACACACACACACACTCATCCCTCCATTCAACTTAAAAGTTCTTCCACAGTTCTTTAAAATTCTGAGGGCTGACTAAGCATATATCTCAGACCCTCCTTCAACTTCTCTGCTTTATCTGATAAGACCCCTTTACCTCTCAGATTAAGGCTAAAAAGAACACAGACCACCACAACTTCCTGCAGTGATGGAAATGGTCTCCGTCTGCATATGTGGGCCTGAGCACTTAATGCATGCCCTAGTGGAACTAAAAAACAAAAATTTTAACTTAATTTTGATTATTTACATTTGAATAGCCACATACTCCTAACACTCTTAAGGAAACTATTATGCATAGGTCTAGGACTTTTACCAGCTCTTTTCTTCTGCCTGAACTATTCTTTCCCCAGATCTTTATAAGGACAGACACATTCAGTTGAATATCCTCAGAAATGCCATTCTTTGCTACTCAACTCAAAGTAGCTCCCATCTGACAGTTATCACTTCACTTCATTTCATCAAACTACCCTTACCATTGTATTTAATTCTTTGCCTTCCCCAAACTAGACTATAAAGCCCAAGAAAGGAGAAATTTTGCCTACTTCATTAAATGTTGCCTACTTCATTAAATGTTGTGTTCCAAACATACACATGCTTGAAATATAGTGGTTTCAAAAATTTGATGAATAACTGGCTGAATGAGTGAATAAGTGAAGGACTAGAGGATCAAGTCAGTAAAAGTAAGCTAGAGACAAATAAGGGAAGATCGTGGAAGAAGGAAAAGGTCCTGCAAATTTTTGTATTTCACTTATGTGGGTATGCAGATCTACAGTGTTCTCATGTGCCCCACAGGCACAGGCATCTAAAGAGAACAAAGGAATGGCACACATACAAAGCAGGTCTCTATTCTCAATGGATGTAGTATCAATTTTATGAAAACATTAGTAATGCAGACACACAAATGCTCCTACATATGAGACATGAGGAAATCTCTTAAGAATGTATCTACATACATTCTCCAGGCATACCTTCCGGTGGGGGGGCAGAACAGAACTGAAAGGAGAGCTAGACAGCTGAGTTAGGTTTGTAATCTTTGGGTCTACAAGAGCAATCAGGGGATTCATGCTATATTAAACATTCTGCCAAGTTAAATATTGGTTTATAGCTATAATGTCCTCTGAGAAACACCATTAGATGTGTCACTCTGCAGAAGAGGAAAGAGAGGCAAAGAGAAAAGTAAATGATCTGTTTCCACCAAGTTCAAACCCCCTCATAATCAGCAGTCATGATACCATGTAGATTCCATACATTCACTCACTGTCACAGTTGTAAATGAAAAAAAAATTGGAATTTCAATTTATCTCTATTAAACACCATAATGCTAAGGAAAACTGCAGAGATTAAAGTTTTACACTAAATTAAATTGTGCTTTTCAAATATTTTGCAATAAAAGTTGTCTCTCACTTTAGAAACTTTAGGGAATATCACTATTACTTAATATAATTGCTTCCTTACAAAATGGAAAAAATGTCAATAAAATATATAACATATTCTATGGTCTATTTATTAAGTCAGAATTTTAACAGAAATTAGCACAAATCCTCATTACTCAACACTCTCTACTGTTTTTCACATTCAGAACTGGTGACTAGTATAACCCAGGCCACAAAAGGAAAAATTACATAAGTAAAAGCAATAGTCTGTACCAAAGCCCTCTCTGCCTTCCAGACACCCTCATACTGTCACTTTTACAAAACTACAAGAGACACATATTTAGCTAAAAGTCACACGCTATCATAATTTAAATGTCTGCATATCTTCAAAATTAAAACTTTCTGTTTCTACCATCCCATAAGGAAACCAATGCCAACTAATGTACACTTTTGTTCAAATTTTCTACTGGGTTCACTGTAATTCCCCTTCAGCTATGGAATGAAAAACAGTTCCCAAAGTTAATTTGCTGGTCCCAAATGCCCCATTTCCCAATTGGTTCTCTTTCCAAATTCTTCTCATTTTTATACTCTTGGAATCATGATTTTTTTAATTGACATAAGGGTTAAACTTATAGAAAAAATTATTCACAGAACAGTTTACTCCTTGGGAGATCCTTGACTGTTGTAAGTATCAGCTCTATAAGCATAATGCATGTAATCACTTTCCACTTGATCACCACCAACCAACTTTGTGATTTTCTTTGTAATTTTATAAATACCTATCAGTATGCCTTAGGAAATCTTAATAATTCCAACTATCAAAACATAAAGCTATAATATTTATGCTTCCAACAGTAAACTAGAAACAACTGTGGTACCTTAACAAATTGATTGTGGCCTATTTTTCTCATGCCCCTAACGTATGTTTCTGTTCTGGAAGCATTCAGCAATGTCTGATATCTTGTAATTTTACTGAGTGGCTGCACTAGCTCTGGTGTGGTTTATATCTAGATGTCCCCCAAGAGCCTCAAGCACTCACATGCAAGGCTTTTGAGTTGTGGGAACAAAAAGATAATTTGCTATTAAGAGGTGGAGTCTTATGGAAGAAGCAGGTCACTGGGGGCATGATCTTGAAGGGTATATCTCTGTCCCTGGCTCCTTTTTTCCTCTTTCTTCATTTGCTGTGCACCATGATGTGAGCAGTTCCCATTTGCCATGCTGTATTGCACTGAAGCCAGCCAACTATGGAATGAAACATGAGCCAAAACAAACCTCTCTTCTTTTAAACTGCTGATGTCAGGTACTGTGTCTTAGCTACCAAGACAGTCTCCATACCACAAAAAACAATCTCTACTTCAGGCCATTGCAAAGTCAGGTTCCTTAAGCTGTCCCTTGATTTCCTTCCAACAGATGAGGTATTTAATACCTGTACGTCGCTACTTTTGACCATGTGTCCATAAACTCATGCCAACCTTCAAATTTACTTCAAAATAGATGCATTTGGACACAGAGGCATATGCTATTTCCATGATCTAGCTATTATAAATTGTGCTGCTATAAACATATATATGTCTGTAATACAATGATCTGAACTCTTTTAGGAAGATAAACTAGAAGGCATTCTAGTTATTCTCATACTATTTGATTATAAAATTTGGGGGGTTTTCATAAAGTTTTTTAAAAACCATTTAAAAAGCAGACAGGTTTGGAAAATTTGAAGTTACATATTGTGTTTCACTGGAAGAAAAGTAATATAAGACATATGGTGAGTCCTCAAACTCAGCAATCATGAATGATTTACCTTTACACTACACAGGAACTATGTCCTAATAATTTAAGCAATAAATGAATAATCAATAATCCTTGAAAAGCATGCCATTTTATCATAAAATATTACTGCTTCTTTTAAATATTTATATAAACTAGTTTAAAGATTTTGCCATCCTAACTTATATCAAGGGTTGTCAAATTTGTTGTGTAAGAAGCTAAATAACTCTTTTGTTCTTTGTGGGCTATATTCAGTATCTATCACATATTCTTTGTTTCTGTTTATATCTCTTTTATCATTCAAAATCCAGGCGAGAATTAGGCCCTCAGGTCAGTTGTCCATTCCTGCTTTTCACTTCAAAAACATCAAAAACCCCTATAATTATATATAGCACGGCCATAAAGAATAACACTTTCAACAGTTTCATGTGATTTTTTTGTAAACCTTTTTAAAAAATAGGCCTTATTTTTCAGAACAGATTTATAGTTGCAGAAAAAAATACGAAGTTGATACCAAAAGCTGCCATATATTCTACATTTAGTTTCTCCTGCCTTATGGTACATCTATTTAAATTAATGAACAAAAAAAAAAATCAATGAACCAATAAAACATATTATTAAATAAAATGCATTATTTATTTTAGATCTTTTCCCTTTTTCTGTCACAATTAATATATGACAACCACTGCATCGTAGGCTCCTTTTGGTTTTAAGCATCTCAGAAACTTGACAGTGTTGAGAAGTGTCTGTCAGACATTCTGGAGAATGCCCTTCTATTGGAAATTAATGGATGTTTTTCTCATGATTAGACTGAGATTATTATGGCTGGGGGAGAAAAGTTACAAAGGTAAATTCTGTTGTCACCACATCGTATCACAAGTACATCAAGCTGACTTACCACCCACTGCAAGGTGTTTGCCTTGATTGCCTGGCTAAGGCAGTGTTTGTCAAGTTCCTCCAACTGTTCTGTTTTGTTTTGTAATACAATTAATAAAATCAGCTTCAGTCTTAGTAAATACAGTTATCTAAAAGGAATAGCTTTTAAACCATTTTGAATAAGCCAATATATGTAAAGCCAAACAGTATGATTCATTATCTACCTGACTCTTACAAATGTGCCATAAACTATAACACATTTGAGAAGACAAAAACTAGTATGTATTTTAACACTATATTCTACTTGTACTTTCTCTCAACTATTTTCAAGAAAAAGGTACTTATTAAGCTGAATTTAAGAGACATTGAGAAAATGTCATAGACAACACTCAAATATTTTTACTTTTTAAATGATAATTACGCAAAACAAATTTTAAGCAACCTGTGCTGGGATCAAATCTTATCTTTCTATCTTCCAGAGCCCAGGGCACCTTGCTGGTTAACACAATAAAAACTACTAATTTGGGCTGGAGATATAGCTCAGTGGCTAAGTGCTTGCCTGGTAAGCACAAGGTACAGAGTTTGATTCCCAGTACCAAAAAAAAAAAAAAAAACCTACTAATCTATATTTACAATGTCAGTGTTATACAATTCAAAGCAGTTATATGAGGAAAAGTAACATCTACATAAGATCAAAAAAACTTTTAATTTCGCTTACTTTTTTCTTGGTCAAATAAGAGTGAAAATATTGTACACCAAAAAAGCTAGCATAAAGGAAGAGGTTTGGGTCAAATTAAGGCTATCAAAATACTATTAAGAGAAAATTATAAATCAAAACCACAGTAAGACAGTGCCCCAAACCCACCAGAATAGCTTTAAAAGAAAAAAACTTGGTGAGGATGCGGTGACGCTGAAACACACAGCGACTGGAAAACAGTTTCACAGTTTCTGAAAACAGTTAAACACAGACTTGCCATATGACTCCACAGTTTCACGTCTTGGTTCCTAACTAAGAAAACTGAAGGTGCATATTCACACAAAAGTTGCACAGGCATATTCCTAGCAGCATTATTCATAACAGCCCAGTAAGAAAAACTCCAATGTCCATTGGGTAATGAATGGATAAACAAAATATGACTGAAGTTCACACAATGGAGCACTATTCAACTTCACAAAAGAAATGAAGTACCAATAACCACTACAACATGGAGGATCCCTAACAAGAGTGAAAGAATCCAGACAGAATGGGACACACGCTATACTATTCCATTTAAATAAAATATCCCTGACAGGCAAATCCAAATACATAAGTCAATGAGTGGCTTCTAAAGGCTTTGGGAGTGGGAGGAGAATAGGAAGTGAGTGTTTAATGAGTGTAGGGATTTGGAGGCAATGAAGATACTCAGGAATTATATAGCAGTTACGATTGTACAACAATAAAATATACTAAAAACCACTAAATTATACACTTTAAGTGACGAAAATTGTGGATTTTATATTACATGATTCTTTTAATCTCAAAACATAAATAACATTAAAAAAAAACACTAAAGTCACTGAAAACATTTCCAAAACTGTATTTGGATATATCATTTTGGCCCACAACCCACAAATACTGGCACTAAAAGACCCTTTCTGACTCAAGTACTTCTGCAGTACTTTCTCCAATATCTCTCTCTACAAGGAATTTCAAAAATGGATGAAAAGGGGCTGGGGATTTAGTTCAGCGGCATAAGCGCCTGCCTTGCAAGTGCATAGTCGTGAGTTTGATCCCGGTACCAAGAAAAAAAAAAAAAAAACAGAAATGGATGAAAAACTTAATTCAAAATTCTAACAAGAGGTCAGTTCAACTAATTTCAATCAAATTCGTAGGACCAGCACATACACAGATTCAGAGCCAGCCTCAAGGAATTTACAGCTTAAGGCTCACAGTTTCCTTCTAGTCTGGTAACTCCCACAGCAATAGGATGAAGCCCAGCCATGCTCCTCTCTACAGAGACAGCTTCCTTTTCCTACAGAAATTTACTCAAATCAAGTAAGCACTTACAGGGTAGTGCGGGGCTGAGGGTCTGCAGGCAGCTTCCACACTTTTCCTAGCACACCAGGCATGCCTCTCATTACATTTACATGTGGTTGGCTGGCAGGCCACATGTCACAATGGCTGACTATGGCTGACAAGTTAGTAATTTGCAGCTCAAAACAAATAATACATTTATAAATAACAGTCCTCCTTGACAAACCACTTATTGTCCTGGGTCTTACAACAAAATTAAACTACAAACTATGCACTATTAAAGCACTGAGGAATTGTTGTCACTCATATATATTAAGTTTTCTCCAGCAAGCATTATAGCAAACTGTGTTTAAAACAAGAAATACTTCTTTGAGAATTTTTGGAAGACACCATAATTTAGTGTAACTTAGCACTTCTTTGAGTGATTTTTTTTAAAAACCTCTTTTTAACAACTTTTCTACACTTCAAGTACCATAATCACTCAAATAATTCTCAGTAACCACTTGGTACCCAGATTCTGAGCCTGCTGGAGAGGAACAGTTTCCAGTAATGTACAACTATGACAGCTGTGATTAAGACTATCAGATCTGATTTTGTTTGCTTTGCTCTTGTAAGTAATTGATATACTTACTACTATTTAAACCACAGCAGTTCAACTCTCTTATTATTTTTAATCCAACAGGAAAACATCATTTCTGGTTGTTGGTAGTAATGAGTGTTTTTTGATAGTCCAATGAGAAACTGGATTAAGCAAAAAGCTAAACACTTTCATTAATTTAATAAACTGTCTTCATTAATTGATCCAACCATCATTCATTTAATATCTATCCCATATAAAGGATACAAAAAGCAGTAATAAATAATTAGGACTCTTAAGGAGTTTATACATTAATAGTGGGTTGATTGAAATTACTTATTTTAAAAGAAAGACAATATAGGGGCTGGGGATTTAGCTCAGCGGCATAAGCGCCTGCCTCGCAAGCAGGCAGTCGTGAGTTCGATCCCCAGTACCAATAAAAAGGAAAAAGACAAAAAAAAAAAAAAAAAAGACAATCTAGTTTCTCAGATCCTTTTCATGTGCCACCAACGGTGTGTAGAAAGCCAAGAGTTAATTGTGACATCTGTGATACACTCAGCTGGTATCCCCCTCTTTCTTCACTCTTATCCTCCTCACCCCAGGATTCTTTCCTTTCAGTTAAAAAGTAGATAGATGTTCAAGGTTTGACTCTCATTCACTAAAACCACAATTTGGGTCTATTAGTAGGTTATTAATATTAAAACACTAAGTGATACAGATCTTCTAAGGTCAGCCATTGAAAGTTATTGTATCTCTGTATAACATTCATTCCAAGAACAGAAAGAACAAACTTCCACAGAGAATTCCTGAAACCATTTGCAGTGTCTCGGAGGTCTTCCCACGGAAGCTTCCTACTCCTCCAACAGGCAATTAAATCATTCCACCTTTTTCTTCTACATCAAATATAGTATTTTTGAAAGCACCAGTCCATTTGGCCATGATATATGGCCCACCATAAACACCAACTGGTGCAAAGTAAAGTAAACCTGCAAAATAACACTCTAGAGGCCTGGACCCATGAATCAAGGACAGAGACATTTGTCCAAGATTAGCCTAATCAATCAATCAGCTTGAAAAATCAGTATCAAGCAAAGGAATTCTACCTTCCTTGAACTCCATCCAAGAAGCCCTAAGCAGGCCCAAGTATGGAAATAGGCTAGAGGCACAATTAAAACATGAGGTTCTAGAGTAGGACTGTCTGACTGCAGATCCAAGCTCTACACTTAATGGAAACAGTAGCTTCTCTGTGACTCAGTTTCCTCATACAGAACTGGATGGTAACAGCACCTACTCACAGGATTAAAGAGAGAATAAAATGAGATCCTATTTAAAGAGCTCGGGACAATTTCTAGTTCACAATACACAGTAAGCAAGTATGTTCTCCTATATCTACTATTTTCAGAGGTTACCTGAACTATCACTAAGTTCCTAAAGTGAACTGTCAACAAGTCAACTACTAATGTTTGACTGATTGGGGCCCACAAACATCCCTATCAGAAAGTGGCATTATCCTTATTTTAGAGTCCAAATATTTAGAAAGGTTCAGAAACTCATCTAAATTTACGCAGCTCATAATAAGTGGTACAGCAATGAAACTTTTGATCACATCCCAGCAAAGTTTGCATTATATCATCTACCTCTAAAGGCTTATTTTAAAATAAAGATTCCACATCTTAGTATCACTACCCAGTGAATGAAATTACGTTCTCATAAATCCTCCTTGCATCTTCCTACTAAATCAGCATATTTATCTATAGAACTAGAACACCTGACAAATTCTGAGAAATTATCAAGCACACAAAATTCTTTTTCTTAACAGAACAAAATAACAAAAAGGTCTGGGTAAATCATTGTGATCACTTCAATTAAATGCCTTTAAAAGTTCAAAAGTACTGGGGCTGGAGATTTAGCTCAGCGGCATAAGCGCCTGCCTTGCAAGCAGGCAGTCGTGAGTTTGATCCCTGGTACCGATAAAAACGAAAAAGACAAAAAAAAAAAAAGTTCAAAAGTACTACAGATTCACAGTATAGCAAGGCATTTTCCTTTCAGGATCTGTAATTTGATCCTAAAGAACAAACCACACACTCCAACTGGGCTGGGCTGTATAACATCTCTCTTTCCATGTTTGCTAAGTGTGTAACAAAACTGACAAATTAATAGTTACTCCAAATATCCTCTTCAATCTGCTCTTACCCTCTTTAGGAAGACTTATTGTCAATTAATTGCCATAAAAGAAAATATAATCAAATTAAATTGAGTATATCATGGCAACTGATCTCACTGATTATCTTTTAAAATTTCCATATTAAAATCCAGAAGTATTAATAATCATACACATTTGTATCTCCAAATACTTAGTAAGCTAACAACCTCCAGGAAAAATGAGTGATAAACAAGCCATGTTTATGAAGTGTTTGTCCCTATCAAGTGAATTGGTTACCCAGTTTCCTAAAACAAAGATCATAATAATTGTAAGTCCATAAGGAGTTCAAAATAAAAAGTATGTTTGACTTGTCTAAGAAGTGACATGAATAAGCAGAGTCATATAATTTTACTTCACTTGCTTCTCACCTTATCCAACTACTACCGTCTTGTAATCCTTTTTAGTAAACACAAACGAGATAATAAAATTTGTAGGATGAAGTAGAAGAGAAGCTAAAATCCATAATATTTCAAGAATTTATTACAATTTCAATAACCTGAAACTCCAATTCTCTGAAAAGCAGAAAGCAGAAAGCAGAAAGACAACTGTAAAAGTCAAATATTTATACAGGTGTCTTAAAAGCCACTGCTGAGTGTACACCATGAGCACTGACATTTATTATCTGTTAAGTGGTATCAAAGTGCAATAGCACAAGTCATATAGCTAGCTTGGAGTGTGAAGTTTATGACAACTAATTCTGTGAAGGTGTGATACTTGTCATAACTTTCATCAAGCCAACAACAGGCAGCCAAGCTTGTGGCAAGATACGACCTGGGCACAGGTGCCTTTTCTCATTTCAGAGGGAAACATAAACCGATACCTTCATGGATAATTTAACAAGGATTGTTCCATAAATTTATAATGTCTTTTATACCTCTCATAATTGCTTTTTAATACCTTCCAAAAACAATATGCTTATGACAAAAGTAACCGAGAGCATAAAGTATAAAGCTATTTCAGCTTCAAATTGGGAAAATGGGAAAAGTTTAATAGTGAAAGCCATAAACCTCTAAGGCCACATTCCATAAATGCGGAAAAGAATTTTCAGAAGTGATAAAATTCCGTATGATGGAGTGATCCCTAATGAATGATAGATTGTTTAAATTTATAATTACAATTACCTTCTATTATTCTTATAATTCTAAGGAATGTTCCTTTTAAGAGTAAAAAGAAAAATAGGAGAGAGAAACACCATTTGTGAACACTGAACTAAACTCCAGATCCTTAACTTCTCAGATGATGATTGTTGCTTCTCCTCTTCATCGCTGGGCAGGAATAAAACATGTGTATTGAGAAATAAAGAAATCAGGCCAACTTCAAGTAACACTACCCTCACATCCCAAGTTTACTTCCAAGGTTCACTATACCACTTCTTACTTCAAAGTAGAATCTGCCTGTTTAATATATGAGAGTCATTTCAAGTTTTCAGCTGAGGACTAACATTAGGAAGTAAAACTTTAAATACAAGTTTTTAAAATATGAGGGGCATGGCCAACTTATATCCAGTACGGGGCCCAGACAGGAATGGGATCCCCGCCTCTCCATTTTCTGACGCCTAGCCTGGCGCGGGGGGGGGGGCGGGAGAGAGGTATATAATCAAAAAGTTGCAGTCAAGATTGGAGAACCAAGGATGCCCAGAGATGCCACAAGTGGCTTGGACAGTTAGTTCCTCACCTTGCACTTAGGTCCTGAGGGGGCCCAGCCCATCCCTGGCTCTTAGAGGTCGAGGGTCCCCCGCAGCCTCAATTTGGCTCCCGTTAATCGGAGAGGAGCTGGGGACACAGCTAAAGTGGCCCCTCCGGTCCCCTGCAGACGGCGTGCCGGCGCGCGGCACCAATCCCGCCCTTCCCTCACGGCTGGGCGGGTCCGCAAGGTCCCGAGGGGCGTCAGGAAGGCAGTGGGCAAAGGGGCCTGGATGGGGCGGCCCCACAGAGCCCTCCGGGCGCCTGGACGGCAGACGCAGCCGGGCCTAAACGGGCGGTTCCGCGCCCTCTCCGGACCGCGCCAGACACCGGGGCAGGCGACGCCCCACGCCCCTGCCGCCGCCCGGCCAGGTCTCCGGGACAACAGCCGCCGCCGCACTTCCGAGGCGGGTCCCACGCCCGCCCGCGGCCCGCCGCCCACCTGTCCCGGGGGTCGATCCAGCTGGTCCTCCTGGTGTTGTGGTCAATGTAGAAGACCTTGCCGTCGTAGTCTCTGGCCTCCTCCCAGCCCCGGGGTAGCGGCAGCTGCCCGCTCCCGGCCCTCCTAGGCATGGTCGGCGGCCTCGCTGGCGAGCGGCGCCTCCATAGGCACCGGGCGCGGGACGCAGCGGGAACGCGACTGCCCGGCCCGGCCGCCGCCCCCGACGCGGACGCCGGCGAGAAGCTGCGGGGCGCGGCGGGGCCACGCGCGGGGGGCGCCTCAGGAAACCCTGCTCTCGGCCCCGCCGGGAGTCAGTCCACCATGTCTGCGTCGAAGCAGGCGAGCGAACCCCCCTCCTCCTCGCCGCCGCCTCTGCCTCTGCCTCCGCCTCTTCCTCCTCCTCCTCCGCCTCGTCCCGCTGTGGCGGCCGAGGGTCGCGGCGCCCAGGCTGCCCGAGCAGACGCCGTCTGGGCTCGGATCCGTGAAGCTCCGCGGAGCAGCGGCCCCGGCGGCCCTGGCCTCCTCATTTGCATGCTATTAGCATGGCCCCGCCCTGGCGCTCGGCTCATCTGCATGCACATTCCTCGCCGCTGCATTCCTGGGTTTAACCCTGCAGAGCCCGGGACTCCCTGCCGGAGCTTCGACCCCCGGCCGAGCCGGGGGCGGGGCCGAGCCGGGGGCGGGACGGAGGCCCTGGGGACCAGGTGGGAGGGAGGAGAGCCGAGGAATGCTTGGCTCGCTCCCTCCCCTTTATTCCAAACTTCTCTCAACAGCCAAACTCCTAGGGTTTTTAGAGTTTCGGTATGAGAAAGTTTGCAAAAGAGAAGCCTCCGCAACCTTTTCAATCCCTTTCCATCTTCTAGGGAAACCGCAAGACTTTGGAGAGGAAAGGGGTGGGGGAAGCTGTCCTGGGAAGGAGTCCAGGCAAACGGCCGGGGCACAAAAGCTCCCCCACGCAGCACCCTGGGCCTTTCGGAACTCGGGGGGCGGGGAGAGCCAGGGCGAGGGCGGCGGGGCGCGGAGAGCAGCTCCGAAAGCTGCGCCTCGGGGCCTCTGCGGGGCGCCGGGCCCTCGATGACCTCAGGAAGACCTCAGGCCTCGCGGCGGAAGGCGAAGGCGGGTCCCGCGCTCCGAGAGCCCGCGACACGCACGCCCCGGTGGCCAGCGGAGAACTGCGGCCTGACCCGAGAAATGACCTGGTCGCCGCTGCCAGCCAGCCGCAGGCCCGGAGCGCAGAAGCACCCGCACCTCCTCAACCCCGTCGGAATGCGCCTTCCATGGGGTCCCTGCGGCGACAGGGGCTCTTCTGTCGGCTTCCCCTGCTAGGTCTAGGACCAGCACCCAGTCCTTTCCGTCCAGCCCTCCGCCCTGGAAGTTCCCCACCCCAATCCTGAACGAGGCCAAGGAGGTGTAGGCGACCACGCTTGAGGGAACCCAAGGAGGGGAAGCCAGGGCCCAGATTTGCTTTGGCCCATCCAGGATGGAACGCAGATCTCTCAGGAGGATTAATTAATTCTGCAGCTACTATGTGTGGGTCTGCACTGAGGAAAGGCCGGACGTCGAACTCCGGATAGGACAATGCTGGGAGCAGCGAACAGGAGGGGCCTGGACACTGGACAAACTCAGTGTGCCCAGCGGCTCAGAGGAGGACGAAGCTTCCCAGCCCCCAGACTCCTCTCAGCCTGGTCTGCAGCACTGTGCCCTGTTCATATTTCAGGTTCCTAAGCTTTTAGATTCTTTTAGAACACTAATATCCATGGCAGACAGTCCCCCCAAGCCCAATTATTGACCTCTCGGTGTGAATTCTCTTAATCCTGCTTGCTAATGCGAAATGACTTCCTACCTTGTGCTACGCCTGGCCAAGGTTTTCCAAGGGTTTGGAGAAACCTTTTCTGCCTGTGTTCCCAGAAATTCGAAGGCTTTAACCGCTCCACGCCGATTCGTGTAGAACCTGCCCCGTGGTGAGGGGTGAGATAGGGACAGAATCCTCTAACAGTGGTCCAGGACATTTGCAGTCAGTCTCTTAAGGTGTAGCAGGCTGCTGCTCAACATAAGGGTGTAGGCTCAGGCGGAGAAACAAGCTTCACAGAGAAGACTGGATTCTCCTCGGGTGAGGGTCCTAATAGATGAAAAAACTTGTATCTGCACCCGAAGCCCTCTAGATGAAAAGGAAAAACTTTAAACTGCCAGAAACCTTGGAGAACTTGGAACGCCTGGGAAGGAGCAACAGAATCAGCGGGAAATGAGGATGAGAGAGGCTAGGGACGAATTTCCTAACTTTGGCTATTTTTCTAGGTCTTCCTCCATTCCACTAGCCTGTGGAAGTTAGGCTTTTTGGCTAGCCAGGTCTTCTCCTAATCAGTTTTCTCTTCCCTACTCCCTCCATTGATGGGGGAAAGGGAAATGGTCCAACAAGGTCCTCAGGGGAAAAAGACAGCCAGCTGGGTAGTCCTAAGGTTCAACTTTTGAATGTTGTGAAAAAGACTGAGCCTGTTTACAATTAATCTCACTCACACTACTTGAGTACATGTGCTTTGTTTTGGACTGCCCAAAATTGGTCCACCTGCAAGGCCAAAATTTACTAGTAGCATCAGTCAGACCCAACTATTCTTAAACAGTGCTTCCTAGCTTTTCTTTTCTCCCTCAAACAATTTGAAAACATTTATTGTGCTAAAATGTCAACACCCTATTTAAACAACATCAAAGTGACACATTTTGCTGTTGTCATAATTTAACTTGTTTCACTGAGATGAATTATCACATAATAGTTCTCAGTATAATTTCAAATTTGGTAAACTTTCAGCTAAATACTACTACCCAAATGATGAGAAATCTATGATAGATCACAGTCTTCAATGGCATGTATTGTTCCATAAATCCTCAAACTTCAAAAAGAAGCACTAAACAGACAAACCTCCAAAGCGTTTCTCTTGGGTCTCTCTCACTGATTGACACTAGAAATATTTGGTCATACAAAAGCAGTTAAAATGACAGAAAAAAGAGTGTGCTCTACAGCTTTTTTCTTGTTTTGATCAAATTTGAGTTCTGTTGTTCTGATTTCACATAATCTACGCAGGAGCATCCCTTCACAGAATCCTTAGTAGTTTAGACAATGAAACTCATTTATATTCATATCTGAGAAAACAACATAAATGTGAAAATCATCTCCTATTAGGGAGATGGATGGATTTAGATTTGATTTGGGCTCCTAGTGATCCTTGTCAAGAAAGATGATGCAATCTGCTACTTTATACACTAGATTACCAGGTATTGGACACTGAAGAGTCTAATCACTGGCCCTCAAATTTTCCTTTCTCCTGGCTTTACATTTTCTCCAGTGCTAACTGTTATAGGAATCAAGATGCTACCATCAATGTCCCAATACTCGTGCAGGAAAATTAGTAATATAAAAAACAAGAGTAGACAATAAAAACTAGTTCAAAAGATTGTCCTGTTATACACAAATTTAAAGTGTGTTTATAACCTTTAACCCAGCAATGTGAATGCAATGATTTTAGTAGATATTAAAGTTCCAGAAGATATTACACGGTGTTCATTTGCAGCGTGTTTGAAAATAACCAAACCAGGGGCTGGGGATTTAGCTCAGCGGCATAAGCGCCTGCCTTGCAAGCAAGTAGTCGTGAGTTCGATCCCTGGTACCAATAAAAATGAAAAAGACAAAAAAAAAAAAAAAAAAGAAAGAAAGAAAAGAAAAGAACCAAACTGGAAAAATCACCAGTGGCCATCAGTAAGAGACTGATTAAATTATAAATTATACATATTCAGCAAGCATCTTTAAAGCACCAAGTAAACACATATGTGCTTATAAGGAAAGATGTCCAGGTTACATTAAGTGAAAAAAGCAAGATCCAAAACGACACTTGCTGGCTAACTTCTATGAAGTTACAATCCAATTCAGGAGGTAGGACCAACCAAAAATGTAAAGAATGGCAATCTCCTATACACTTACTTTGTGTCAAAGGAATGACACATAGAAGAAATTTTTTTGGAGGATAAGGGCTGTCAGACATATATATAAGGTAAGTGATCAGTAAAGGAAAAAAAATAGGGTAGAGGTGAGCAGATGTGCTACCAAAATGGGCAAGCATGGCTGGCATGCTTGTGCAAAGAAATGAATGTGCAAAGTTCAAAGAGGAATCTGGCATGAAGGAGTCCAAGACTGGCTGGAGCCATAGAGCTAAGGAGGCTGTGATGAAAGTACAGGTATGAAACAGATAAGGGCTGGGATTAGAAATAAGGCAATGAAGGATGAAAAGGAATGATCTGGCAAGAATTTGAGACTGATTAGATTAAGACGGGAGAGGTAAATAGTCTAGAAGGAGGAATCTGGGATGGATCCAAGATTTTAGACTATTGAGAGAGATGCCAAAAACTGGGGAGGGGGGGGATGAGGAAGTCCAAAGGGGAATCTGATTTAGGGTTTGATTTTAGAAAATAGAAACACACAGCAAAAAAATATTAAAGATCAAGACTAAAACTCAAGTGAAAGGTCAGGGCTCCAAACACAGGTGGTGTCACCAACTAAAGTTCAGAGAGAGCTGAGGTTCCTGGACTGCCTCTGAGGAAGGAAATGTCAATGTAAGTGGGAGAACAGAATTAAGTAACCCATCTGTGGTCCAACTTTTGGCCTCTAACTCTTCAGTAATGTGATATGACTTTGTTTATTTCTTTGTGGTCTGCATTTTCAGTGATGTGTGTAAGAAATGCTTGTTAGTGTGGAAACCATCTTTGAATGAATTATTGTTTTAGCCTTTATTGTTATGCAGGTGAATCAACTCTGTGCAGGACAAGATGAACTGGTTTTCAATTTGTAATAGTCCTTGTTTTCTCAAAGGATTATATAAGCTGGAAATTCCAAATAAAGAGAACATTCTTTTTTTCTAAATCAAATCAGAGTTGTGTTTTTTTACTCTTCTGCAAGTGAACTGGTTAAAGTAAACACTATCTCTAATCATTATAAATAGGTTACCTTAGCTGACAATGCCTAAATTTTATTGTCTCCACAGTCATTAAGAAGAGAGGCAGGTGATCTTTAAGAATTTCCAGTGCTAGGCCAAACCAGAATCCTAGATTACCATAACCCATTTCTCCTCCAGTTAATTATTATACTAACACCGTAAGCAAAAACAATCATTCCAATTCAATAATAAGCAAGATCAAATAAATTCAATTTTACCTTGTTCACTGAGACAGGAGAGCCACACTGGGCAAATTCCTTAGTTACTAAGAAGACAGTGAGCATTTAAAATCTGCCCTGAGCTGGGGCTGTGGCTCAGTGACAGAGTGCTTTCCTAGTGTGCAAGAGACACTGGGTTCCATCCCTGCAACAAGGAATAGAACTTTATTAGTGAAAGGAAAAGAAACTCAGATGCTACTTTTGCTTTCAGAGGGTGCTTTTGTATAATCTGTGGGATAGATTATTAGTGAGGGCTCCTCTACACTGTTTACGATATAATGAAAAATACGAGGTTATATTTTCCTTTTACCGTCTTTAATTTGTACCTTTTTCTCTCTTCCAACTTTGTAGTCCATAAAAAGAAAAAATGTTTCTGAGCAGGAGTGATAGCCCTCACCTGTGAGCACAGCACTCTGGGAGATGAGAAGCTGAGGCAGGAGGATCACAAATTTAAGCCCAGCCTGGCCAACTTGGTGACTTAGAAAGACCCTGACTCAAAATTTAAAACAATGTAAAGGCTTATAAAGTTGCTTAGTATGAAGACCTTGGTTTCAACCCACAGTACCATAAGGAAAAAAAAGTTCTCATAAAAATAAGATTGTATTCCTCTATCCCTATCGTTAAAATAATTTTATGCCCCCCCTTGAGTGAATTTTTCACAAAATTTTCATTTTTATTTATTATTTATTAGATTATCCCTACCTTCCCATTTCATTCTCTCTCACCCTCAGTTTTTGGTTTCCTCATATTGATTCAATGCTGTGGAGTTATATTTAAGAAATTTAGCTATAAGTAAGAAGTGATGGCACTGGGAAGGCAGAAGCAGGAAGATCACAAGTTCCAACTCGTGAGACACAGTCACAAAATAACAAAATAAAAAGACTGAAGACAGAGCTCAGGAGTACAACAGTTGCCTAGCACGGGCCAGGCCTTGGATTCAATCCAGCACGAGGCAGAGAAGAGAAAGTAAATGAGAATTCTTATCAGCAGTTGGTAGGTATATAAATTGATATGAACAATTTGATCTGATCTAGGAAAACTGAGGCTATCTCCATCCTGTGGTCTAACAATCCTACTCTAGATATATCCCTACAGAAACATACTACATGTATCAGATGCAGACACAAGATTGCTTATGGAAGTGCTATTTGCGGTACCCAAAACCTGAAGCATGCAAATATTCAAAGAAATGTGATATGGTTAATAAAACTGTAGTATATTTAAACAGTGGAATTCAACATAATAATGATAAAAGTACAGCTACATAAAACACCTTGGATTAAAATTTTTAAACATAATGTTGGAAGTGGAGAAATAACCAAATCAAGCCAAACTATAATGGCAGGTAAAAATAATGTAGAAGTACTTGTATAGTATGATTTAATTCATGTAAAGAAGTTCACAGAAACAAGTAAAACCAAATCATATTGGGTAGGAGTATATATATAAGAGGTAAAAATAAAAAAAGAAGAAAAAAGGAAATATGCTATAAAATCCAATATTTAAATTATTTCTCTGCTTCTGTGTGTGCATGCCTGAGTGTGTGTGCTTTTTCCTCTCTGTCTTTGCCTCCCCCTCTCCTCCCTCCCCTGTCTCTGTGTTTGTGTGTCTCTCTCTGCCTCTGTCTGTCTCTCTCTCTCTGTTACACACACTCACACACCATACTATTTTGTGTTTGCTTTTACTTAGTACATATTTGCAGTACAAGGTGATTGCATGCATCGTGGGGACTTGGCACATGTACATGACACATCTTAGTACTTTTACTTCCCTTTCCTTCCCCTCCCTCTTTTCTCCCTCCACCTCTACATTCCTTTTCCATTTGCAAAAGATCTGTCTCCCTGATTGCTATTACAAATCCCTTACAAATATTACAATATTATCTTGAAGTGTGGAGACTGTCCAGCACCCGTCTCCATATCTGGGAAACATGCTTTAATGTACAGATGAAAAATTTACTTTTTTTTTTTTTGTCTTTTTCCTTTTTATCCGTACAGGGGATTGAACTCACGACTGCCTGCTTGCAAGGCAGGCGCTTATGCTGCTGAGCTAAATCCCCTGCCCCGAAAAATTTACTTATAATTAGCACATTCCGTATTTAACACAAATACCACATTAAAGGTTTTCCTTTCAAAAATACTTCAAGAATTTTCTTGTTTAATTACTTACAAATCTGGGGATATTATAAGCATGATCCAATTATAAGAATTCTGTAAACAAAGCTATATCCTTCAAATTGTTCTTGACAACCAGAATTTAAAACATAGCAAATTCTGCACAACAATACTCCTACACACAAATGCTCTAGTTAGTTACTACACAATCGCAATTTAGAATGACCTATATACTGCTCCACTGGCATCATGGGGTAGTGGCAGGGACAGTGCGTTGCATGAGGAGGGTCCTGGCTCCCTGAGCTGCGCTGTGCTTACCATTTTTTGGGTGATGTCCTTCAGTCAGCTTGCCTATTCCTATATAAAACACGCAGATCACCTCTTGTAGGTGTTACCTAAGCCATCTAATTCCAAAATGAAACAAATTCTGCATTCATATGTACAACATTTTTGAGCCTTTATTATGAACAGGCTCCTGGAGATTAGATGGGAAATAAGAAGAAGGTCCTGTTCCATTGGGTACCGCTCTAAATCACACTGTTTTTATGTCTTTTACCAGTATAGTAGTAGTGTTCTGATATTTTGAAAATAAGAAATCTGAATTATTTACTTTTGAACCACATGCAAAAAGTTACTCCAAACATGTTATTTAAAAACATATGAAAACTCCAGAAAAGCTGAAAGGATAATGAAGAGTAACTATATTATGTATTTACCAGGAGATACAAATATTTTTCCACACTGCAATTTTTCTTTTGGTTTCCAGGGCTTTGGGCATACTAGGCCCGCACCCTACACCCCTGAGCTGAACCCCTAGTCCTTTTTTTGAACTTTTTGGAGGGAGGAGTGAGTAACAGGTGTCTCACTATGTTACTCAAGTTGGTCTCAAACTCTTAGGTTCAAATGATCCACCTGCTTCACCCTCCCAAGTGACCAGAAGAATGCACCACCACATTCAGAAACCATGTTGCTTTTATTTGTCTATGGATTTTTTGATGACAATTTGACTCCTAAATACTTCAACACTAAAAATGACATTCTCCCATAACATTATTCTTAAGCCCAAGACCTGTATAATATTATCTACCATATGACCCATGCAGTCCAACTTCCCCAATGTCTCAAGATACCCTTTAAACTATTTGCCTGTTTGCATAAAATGAGAATTGGTTGAAAATATCACATTGCACTTCTTTTTCATATCTTTAGTCTCCTCTCATCTTTTTTTTTTTTTTTTTTTTTTTGTATTTTTCTTTTTTATTGGTACCGGGGATCGAACTCACGACTGTCTGCTTGCAAGGCAGGCGCTTATGCCGCTGAGCTAAATCCCCAGCCCCATTTTTTTTTTTTTTTAAATATAGGGTCTCACTATGTAGTTCAAGTTGGCTTTGAATGACATAGTCCAGGCTGACCCTGAGCACTGGTATTACAGGTATGTGCCACCCCACAAAGCATAGAATTTTTTTTTCTTTTTTCTAATACCGGGGATCGAACTCACGACCTCCTGCTTGCAAGGCAGGTGCTTATGCCACTGAGCTAAATCCCCAGCCCCTCCTCTCATCTTGAACATTCTCCTATTTTTTCTTAATCTGTCTTGACAGTGACATAGTCTAGACCATCAGTCTTTTAAAGTACCTCATACTTTGGTTTTACATTATTTCCTCATAATTAGATGCAGATTAAAATTTTGTCTAGAAAGACACCTCATGTTTATGTATTAGAAAATTTAATGCTGTTAAAATATCCAGATTACCCAAAATGATCAGTAGATCCAATGAAATAGTTATTTAAAAATGGCAATAGCATTCACAGCAGAAGTAGAAAAAATACTGCCACATTTTATATGAATCCACAAAAGACCATGAATAGCCAAAGTAATTATGAAGGGGTGGTGAACAAAAAGACAAAAGATAACAAGTGCTGGTGAAGTTATAGGAAAAGAGAACTCTTACACTATTGGTGGGAATGTGAATTCATACAGACATTGTGGAAAACCATAGGGCCTTTCCTCAAAACTTAAAAATGGAATCACCGTATGATCCAGAAATCCCTCTACTGGGAATATCAAAAAGAAGGAAATCACTATGTCAGAGTGACATCTGCACTCTCCTGTTTATTGCTGCATTATTCACAATGGCCAAATACAGAATCCACCTAAGTATTCCTCAGTGGATGAAAGAGTAATGTAAATGTGATACAAATGCACAATGGAATGCCATTTAGTTGTGAAAAAGTATGAAATCTTGTCATTTATGACAGCGTGGCTGGAACTGGGGACATTACATTAAGTGAAATAAGTCAGGCACAGAAAAACAAACACCACACAAGCCTACTCCTCTGCGTGTTCTTAAAAAGCTTTTTCAAGCTGGGGAGGTGACTCTGTCACAGAGAACTTGCCCAGCATGCAGGAGGCCCTAAATTCCCTGCCCCACATTTCAGGGAAGAGGAAGAAAGGCTAGAAGGGGAAGGAGAAGGGAGAAGAAGGAAGGAAGAGAGTATGTTGTTCTTAAAGAAATAGAGACTCTGAGAGCCTGGGGAGGGCTGCCTGTGTCATGGCACATGCCTATATTCCCAGCACTGGGGAGGCTGAGGCAGGAGGATGGCCATGAGTTCAAACTCAGCCTGGACTGCATAGTGAGACCCTGTCTCAGAGAGAGAGGGAGAGAGAAAGAGAGAAGAGGGAGGCTAGAGAGGATAGGGATGATGGGTGTGAGAGTTAGTCATTCAGTACAAAGTTACAACTAATAGGAGGAATACATTTGTATGTTCTGTTTCATAGTAGGGTTATTACAGCTGTCAATAATGTGATGTATATTTCAAAATAGAAGAGGGGATTTTGCCTCATCACAAAAAGATGGTGAATGTTTCAGGTGATAGATAAGCAAATTATCCTGATTTCATCTCTGCATAATATGTAAGTATCAAAGTACCACATTACACCCCAAAATGTGCACAATTATTACATGTCAATTAAGAAAACAAAATTGCTGGGGAAAATTATCAATAAAACTTCATGGTGAGTTTGTATACCTCTCAATTCACACAAGGAGACACATGATATAAGTTTTGGTGATGCTAAATTTGACTACTCAAAATGTTACCTGAGAAGTATATCTGATACTTTTACGTTTTTTTAAACACAGGGTCTCTGGTGGGGATTTAGTTCAGTGGCATAAGTGCCTGCCTGGCAAGTATGAGGTTTTGAGTTCAATCCTAGGTACAAAAAAAAAAAAAAAAAAAAAAGATAGGGTCTCACTGAGTGTTTCAGACTGGCCTTGAATTCACTATATACCTCAGGATGGCCTCTAACTCACAGTGATCCTCCTGCCTCAGCCTCCCAAGTACTGGAATTACAGTTGTGTGCCACCACACCGGGCCTGATGCTATTTTAAAGGTATCTTCTTGGTAATTAGTAGCTATCTGCTAGGTAACCTTTTGAGACTGCATGAACGACCCTTTCCTCATCAAATCTTTCCTATGGTGGGTTTAGTATCCATTGGCTATCTAGGCTTTATTACTACATTAATGGCTCCAAGACTTCCTCCTATATTAATGGGCCAGAATTTTCACTTATTTGAAACTTTTAAAAATGTTCCCTTTCTAGTTATTCTTCTTCTTTCAACCCCTGGGGACTTGTTTGGGCTGCTCCAACAAAATACCATAGACTAGTGACGGCAAACCTTTTAGAGCTTTCAGTGATAACAGATCATCTGCTGCAGTAGTTCACCATAGGTTTGCCGCCACTACCGTGGGCTGAAATGCCCTAGGGGTCCTAAACAATGGAAAGTTACTTTCTTACAATTCTGACCACAAAGAAGTCTAAGATCAAGGTGGCAGAAAGTTTGGTCCCTGGTGAAGAGCTCTGCCTGAACTCTATGTAGATGGTAGTCTTCTCCCTGTGTCTTTACATGGCAGAGAGAAGGAGCTCTCTGGTGTCTCTTCTGTTAGGGACACTAATCTTATCAGGCAGCACCTCACTTTATGACATTATTAACCTTAATTACTTCCTTACATCAAATGTAGTAACACTGGAGGTTAGGCCTTCAACAAACACATTTGGAGATGGCGATACAATTCAATCCATAGCAGGATTACTCATGGACTTTTATTATTATATATATATATTTTTTTTAATTTATTATTTTGAAACAAGGTATCACCGGTTGCTAAGCTGTCCATGTTGGCCTCGAATTTTCTATCCTCTGCCTTAGCCTGATAGAGTGCTGGGATTGCAGGTGTGTGCCACCATGTCCAGCTGATTTATAGGTTAAAAAACTCGGTGCGTTGTAATCTATTATCATTGTTTTTATTGTGATACAGCATGCAAAACATAAAATGTATCTGTTTGCTCTTTTTGAGTGGACAGTAGATTAGGCACATTCACATTGTTGTGAACAATGAATCCATCTCTAGACTCTTTCTATTGTCCCCAACTGAAATGCTGTATCCAGTCAAAGGTGACTTCCTTCCCTCAGCTCCTGACAATCACACTTTGGTTTTTTCTTTGTGTTTTGTTTTTTTTAAAACAACGCTCAAATTATCTCTGACCAGTGGGAGCTCCTCAAAGCTGGCTCTTGGGTCCTTTGCCACCTCCCCATCATTCTTTGCATATTTCCTTGTCTTCTTCCAGCACCAGAAGGGGTCCCAGGCTCCTCACAAATCTCCTTTTCCCCTGCCTGGAATCCGCCACTTCTCAGGACTCCGGTTCCTTTCAGCAGCAAAAAGCATTTAGAAACTAAGACCTGGGCGACCAGGGGCACTCACTGCGCCTGAGGTTTCTCCCCTCCTGGCAGACGTTGCATAGACTCATTTGCCTGTAAGTCTGTTTATCTATCCCAAACCAGAGTTCTCACCAATTATTCAGATCCAGCACCTCAGGCCTCTTTGCAGTTTTGTTTCCTTTCTGTATTTGATAGTCTCTCCTCTCACCGTAAGAAACCTGACTCTCAGTAACTTTAAAATATTAATGTATCACTCACCACCCGAGTGTGCCTGGCTTCCCAACAGCACTTCTCCTCCCAGAGTTACCCCTCTGCTCCCTCAGGCACCACCCTTCTTCCCCTCCAGGAGCTGTCACTGCTAGTTTCAGTTGCACATCCACAAGGCACTCCCCTCACCCCACTCAAGCTCCAACACCCCAACCCGGGTGCCCCCGCCCTCACAGGTATGATGCCCTGGGCCTTGACACCCTTCACTGAGCCATCTGTGCACGCCAAGGTGGTCACCCGCTTGTTCCTCTCACTCCCCATCCATGCAGACACTTTTCCTATGCCCTTTGGTGCCCAGCAGGCTCCCCTAGGCTGCCCCTCTGGGTGGCTGCCATTTCTGCCCTTTAAGGCTTTACTTTTTCCTACTTGCTAGGGCATGGGGCAATTTCTCTCTCTCTCTCTCTCTCTCTCTCTCTCTCTCTCTCTCTCTCTCTCTCTCTCTTTCTCGCTTTCTATGTCTTTCTCCCCTTCCCTCCTTTCTCTCTTTCAGCTGAATGCACTAAACTACAAACCCCAGCCCTTTTTGTTTTTTTATTTTGAGTCAGGAGCTCACTAAATTGCCCAGATTGTCTTTGAGTTTCCAAGCCCATCTCCTCTTCAGCCCATTTCATCTCAATGAACATAAGAATTTCTTGGTGAGCTTTTAAAAATACACGTTGCTAGGTCCTACTCACAGAGCTTCTGATGCAGTTGGTCTGAAATAGGGCGTAGAAATTTCCATCTTCTACAATCCCAGTTGTTTCTGACACAAGCAGCCTGAATAACCACTTAAGAAATACTCTTTTCTTCTGGAATCACTAGATAAGCACATTTACTATTGTGACATGTATGCAACTGTTTGCCTCAAAGTTTATGTCAGTTTACAATTCCATATTACTCAGCCATAAAAAAGGATGATCTTTGGGCTTTTATAGGTAAATGGAGGCAATTTGAGAGTATCCTAAGTGAAATAAATTAGACTCACATTTGTAATATTGTACTGTCTCTCTAGTGTAAAAATAATGATAATAATAAATCCAAAATTTATAATAAATATTGTAATAATGAAAGGGAAAGAAAGTGCTTGAAAGGAAAGAACAACCTGTAGGTACACACATATAACTGAATATATGTTTAAGTGTGCAAGATAGATAACCTTACTCTAAGTTTTTGTTAGTTCATCAAACAGAATAGTTTGTGCTGTCATATTGTTTGATTGTCTGTTCATTTTTATGCTTTTTTAACTTGAATAACTACTTCTAAGATAGTAATATGTAATATATCAACTAGTGATGATTTCTTAATGTTGTTTTTTGAAATTCTGTATCATTTCTACTCTTTTTTCTGTTTTGCTTTCTTTTTTAAATAAAAAAGAGTTTACAGTCTCACCTGCAAAGTGCAGTAATGCATATTCCCATTGTGTTTATACCTCACCCTCTGAAGGTACATGTTTAATGATGGCTCAGTCATCATCCTAGGTTTTCTTCTATAAAATCAGGATCTTAGATTACATCAACTTTTCCAAATTGACTCAGTGATGAGCAACCCCTGGAGCCCTTGCTAAATTCCACACTATAGGCTTGGATTTATTACATGACACTTTCCAGGGGGAGGGAACAGGAACCTGCATGTTTAACAACAATCTTGAGCTTTTTTTCATTAAATCCTACATTATTTCTTCAATTGAGTGAGTTTTATAAATATTGCCCTGATTAACCCTGAATGCACTCTGCAGTTTTATAATATTTTGATTTTACCTAACTACACAAACCTCATTTACTTTGGGTCCAATAGCCATGAACTTTAAAGGAAATAGTGCCGGCTTCCCACAGAGTAGCTGTTATGTCCAAAGGGGATAGATAGGATTGATGGATTTGGACCATATCTTTTGTATATTTGTCAAGGCTAAATATTTCAAATGTTTATACATTTTTAAAGAAAGTGTCACTACAAAGATTTAAAACATTTCTAGAATGCCAAGACTGCATACCAATACTCCTGTGCTGCTTTCTCAGTGGGGATATTAAAATGATGGAATGCTACATAATAAAATAAAACCTCAGACCCGAGGAAGATCAGACTTCAGGTAACAGATAAAAAAATTGAAGTTTCCCAGTGAAAACAGAGTACATCCAACGGGAGACAATAATAATGATAAAAGAGATTGAAAATAGATCATATGCACTTAAAGGAATGGTGTATAATTTGGAGACATTACAGTGAAAGGATTTTCCACACAGGAATGCATTGATTCATAGAGAATAAATATTAAACTGATGAAGATTTCTCACACTGAAGTCATTTTTTTATGTAGCATATTGATTTTTGCATCCTAGTTACAAACACTTTTAAAATTTAGTCATCAGGTGCCTGCTAGCTATTGATGTTTTGGCCAAAGGAAACTTCTGGTATAGACTTGTTTAAAAAGTTAATTATTGATTGTTTACCATAAGGCAGACGCTACTCAAAGTGCTTTACTTGTATAAATTAATCTAATCCTCCCATCAATACTACAGAGTATGTGTTTTTAAGATTTTTTTTCAGTGCTAGAGGTAAAACTTAGAGCGTTTGCACTGAACTAGAGTCCTAGCCCTTTATTATTTTATTTTACTTTACTTTATTTTGTGAGACAGGGTCTCACTGTAACCTATAGGCTGTCCTTGAGCTCACTATGTAGCCCAGGCTGGCCTTGAACTCACCTCCATCTTCCTGCCTCAGCCTCCTGAGTGATAAGAGTAGAGGTATATGCCACCATGCCCAGCTATTTTTAATTTTGAGACGAGGTCTTGCTATATGGTTCAACCTGACTCCTACTTGGAATTCTGCCTCGTCCTTCTGGGTAGCTGGGGTTACAGGTATGCCCCACCATGCTCAGCTATGACTCCAGAGAAGTGAAGCACCTGAGGCCCTGTGACTGAACCCTTTTAGCCAAGGTCACCGAGCTGTTAAGAGACAAAGGTTGGATCTGAGCTAAGGGCTGAGTGTGGTGCCTGTATTTTCAGTCACACCACAGAGAAGTCTTGGTTAAGGTGGGCAATTATTAGGATGAGCACGTCGCCTCCTTCCTGTCTGCCTCCACTCAAAAGTCTTTATTCTCGGCCACCTTTCAGGTAAACCTGAGCCACGATTCTCACTGTCCAAGAAAGAGTTGTAATAAACAAGATGAACTCTACAAGAAACCCCATGTGTTAGACGGGGTCGGAGACAGTGCGTGCTCAATGTGTGGCTTACTACAGCAGATGGATTGGTAGAAATAGAGTCAAATGAGAGTAATGAGAATCTACTATAAAACATATAGCTGAAAAACCTTAAAATTTTTTGTATAAAGATGTAGGGTCAAAGCCAGGGCCCCTGTGCACACGAGGCAAGTGTACTGTACACCTGAGCTACATTTCAGGCCCGGACAAAACCTTCAAATACTGAAGATTTAATTTTACTCACCTTTACAGTTTGTGTGGCATGACAATGTCCTTCAAAAATCCATTATTCTCTTTTGTTTTGTTTTGTTTTGTTTGTAGTGGGATTGGATCCAGGGGCACTCTATTGCAGAGCTATGTCACTGGTTTTTCTTCTTTTTTTCTTTTTTACTTTGAGACAGGCTGTCACTAGGTTTTCTAAGTTGGTCTCAAACTTGTGATCCTCATGCCTCAGCCTCCCAAGTAGCCAAGGAAATAGGTATGCACTGCTGGGAGCCATTGAAACTGGAAATCAGCTACTGCATAGCCAAGGCAAGATAACAACCCAGGACATCAAGCTCCAACTCCAATTATCTAAACAAAGGCTTTAACCACAGGTATTTCACCCCTGTAGTGAAATGCAACATGGAGATCTTCTCCTAAAATACTTCTCCTTGTTAACATAATTTGTTACTTAGAAAAATCCTTGAACCACTCCCAAAGGCTATTCAGTTTCCTGTGCTTTCTGCTCTAACCCCCTAAATAAATACCCTCTATCCAAAGACATCCCCTGTCTTAGCCTCCAGAGTCACTGTACCCTTGTTTAGGAGACTGGGGGTCTAGGCCAGGTCCCTGATAATGTACCACCGCACTCAGCCAAATTCCCATATTTTTGATGGGCTGTTTTATGCAAGACTATACAATACATTTGGTAAATTTGTCAGAGTCCTGGGTTAATTTAATGCTCAAAATATATAATTCTAGACCAAAATAGTCAATTATTTGAGAAATAAAATAAGATATACATTTAAATATATAATACCACACATCTGTGCATAATCCTTAGATAAATGTTTTATTCTTAAAACTCCAGTATTATGCAGAGGAAATAAAGTCCAACTGTTCAGACAGCCAAATACCAGATGTAACAGATGGACTCTGACCTGCTATGAAGGCCAGAAAATTCTCCTATTTTGGCTTTTATATCATAACTGCAATAAAAATTCCATTCTTCCCTTATTGTGGTTGAATACTGCTTAACCTTATGTATCTTTTCTTGTTGTGTGTTGGCCCATCAATCTGTATCGTGGATAATAGAATCCAAAGCATTCACTAAAAAAATAAAATAAAATAAAATAACAGTTTGAGCACCATAAAATTAATTTGGGTTCAATGCCTAGAGAAGCTATATATTGAGATGTTCTTGCTTTAAATATATATACTAAAGCCATATATTAGCTAAACTAATACATTGGATTTTTAATTAACTCAGTAAAGGCAGACAGATGCATCACAGATCTGGTATTGATGGTGACCAATAGAAAGGCTGTCCATACTAAAATGACTTTATGACACCATACATAAGGCAATATAAAAGAATGTTTGCAAACATGCAATTCCAAATCAAAGCCATTCGATCACTGTTAGCTTCTAAAGGACCTGGCTGGTCTTTAGTTGTTGAGTAAAACGGCTACAAAGTTCATTTCTGGGTTTTGGTCTGGTTACTCAATGCAAAAAAAAAAAAAAAAAGTGTTGACAAGGGATGTGTTAGAGCTACAACCAGGGACTTTGCTTTTTGAATAGTCCAAGGGGCAAGCTTGAAGGCTCTCTCCACAAAGGAAAAGGACAGCTTCCTACATATTAGCAAATCCGGCCTTTAACTGCATCGTGGGTTTTTAGGGTGTGGATGCCTTTGCTACCCTGGGTTCTTCAAGAACCAGGAGACCCACGGACAGAGACATGGGCATGGTGAGGAAGGGGAGAAGAGGTCAAAAAGAATTATGATGTGCCACATACATGCACCAAATACCCACAAGGATAGTAGTCATCGTGTATGGCACACAGGTACCAACAGGAACCAGAAAGCCAGCAACTCCTCTCCCTGTGAGTCTCTGCAAGTGTCCAGAACCAGCATCACGCATGAATAGTATGAAGGGCGGCTCACCTGTGAAGAAGTCATAACAAGGGCCACACCTGAATCCACAGCCCTGGTCCGTGAAGTGAGGCAGCTGGAGCCAGAAAGGATGGCAAATGCCTATAATCCCAACATTTTGAGACACTGAGGCAGGAGGATTGCAAGTTTGAGCCAACCTAGGCAACTCTGAGAGAGCTGGTCTCAAAATTTAAAAAGTAAGCTGGGGATATGATTCCATGCAAAAGCCCTGAGGTAAATCCCTAGTACTGCCAAAAAAAAAATGCAGCTAAAAAATTATGATGACTATTTCAAGATCTGTTGTAGTTCTTCCCTTCCTTTTCTATTAGTGTCATGGAGACAATATGCACATACATAAATTTGGAGATACATAAAGTTTGTGTGTGCGCATGCGCATGTGTATTTGTGCACATTTTTTTCTCCTTCCTTACTTGTTATTTTAATTTTGGTGTCTATGTACCCAATAACTTTTCTTTGGAGCACTAGATGAAACTGTGCAGGGGCTGGGGATTTAGCTCAGCGGCATAAGCGCCTGCCTTGCAAGCAGGCAGTTGTGAGTTCGATCCCCGGTACCAATAAAAATGAAAAAGACAAAAAAATAAATAAATAAAAATAAAAAATAAAAAAAAGAAAAAGAAACTGTGTAGCTCGCCCGGTGTTGTAGGATCAGAAAGATCTTTGCTGGATTCCTGACCATGTTACATACTAGCTAGGTGTCCCTAACAGTCACTTTACTTTGAGTTCCAATTATCTTATGTTTTTACATGGGAAGGAAAGCACTTGCCTCAAAAGCTGAAGTGAGTGTGGAGACAGTGTGTCTGGGTGTGCCTCAGAATTAGTTCTCTTTCTATTTCGTTTCTTCTCTATCTTCCCCACTAAGAATTTTGTCTCTCTCTGCCACCTTCCGTTTAATCACCTCACCTGGAAGTGTAATTTACATTTCCTTGCAGGGGTGGGGAGATATTTTGATCTTATTGAATACATTTAACAATTTGAAGTTTCAAATTCAGAACTCATGACTGGATGGTGGATCTTAAAAAATAAACTTTTGAAAACATGAACTCTGCTTAGCTGACTGGATGCTCCCAATGTGCCACCAAACTAGATTCAGCTAATGAGATGCTTGCAATGGGAAGGGACCAAGTGATGAAAGTTTAAACAAAGAGCCGATGGAGGTAGCATCACTGCTGCAGTGCGAGGTGCTGGGGTGCAGTCAGCAGGGACGGGCTGGGCATGGCAAGGTGGCCACAGCCCAGGGGCCGCCTGCCTCTCGGAGTTTGCAGAAAAGCCTTTGTATCCTTAATTTCAGTCAATGTCACGTGGCTTTCGTGCCATTGCTTGGGAATTCTGTCTCCTCTATGAAAGTGACACGCTCTCCTTTGGTGATGGATTTAATAAATGAAGTTTGCCTGATGTTTTCCTAGAGTTATTTCCTAGCGTTTGTATCATTGCTTAGGAATTCTGTCTGCTAGAAAGAAGTGACATACTCCCAGGCTTCTCTTAGGAGCCCTCACTGCTTGGTCCTATTTGAATTTTAAGCTTAGTAATCTGGTTTTTAAAGTATTGATTTGCTTATTTTACTAGTGTATATTAGTTGTACAGAAGAGTGGGTTTCATTTTGGCAGATTCACCGTGTGTATAACGTACTTAATCATTTCTGTCCCCCATGACCCTCTCTGGGCTTTCTGCCCCGTCCACCTTTGTTCTCTTCCTCTTTTCTAACAGTTTGCCTTCTTCTTTCTTGCTGTATCTTTTTTCCTTTTAGATTCTACATATGGAAAAAACCCTCACGATATTTGCCTTTCTGAGTGCGTATTTCACTTAATGTGGTCCCCATATCCATTCCTTTTCTTGCAAGTGACATGATTTGGGTCTTCTATCATGATTGAATAGCATTCCCTGGGTCTGTAGGCCACATTTCCCTATCTGTTCATAGATGACATGTATCTAGGCACTTTCTGTAGTTTAACCATGCAGGTCTCTCTGTAGCATGCTGACTTTACTTCCTTCAGGTGTATACTGAGGAGTTGCCTAGCCGGGTCAAATGGTGCCTCTATATTTAGTGTTCTAAGGACGCTCCATACTGACTTCCACTGTGGCTGTGCTAATGAGCGTCCCCACAGTGCAGGGGCGGTCCTCGCCCTTTCTACATCCCACCCTTACCAGTTTCAAGTCATTGTATTTGTTGTTGTTGCTGTTGTTTTATACTTGGGCACTGGGGATGGAGCTGAGGGTCATCTTGTCCTGACCCTTTTTACATTTTCTTTTGAGACAAAGTAAGTACCTAAGTTGCCCATACTGGGTTTCAGCTTAAGATCTTCCTGCCTTGAGATGGTAAGCTATAATCTTTAATATAGATAGCCTTGTACACTAAAATAAAAAAAAATTAAAAAAAGAAACAGGCAGAGTAGATTAGGAGGCAGATTCCATCTAGATGCTCTGAATAGAAAATACACTCAACCTGAAAGAGGGTTAATAAACTGAGAGTCAAAGAGGAGAAAGCAATGCTATATGTGACAGGGAACCTGGGACAACTCATCCAGCCGCCGCAGATAGATTGGAAAGCTGTGACACTTTTGGGCAATGTAGAACTACACAGCTGGAAGGAAGGAAAACCCTGTGACTTTAGTGAGTAAAGGAGTACAGCTCAAGATCAAGTTCAGGGGTAGAAAGGTTCAGCAGCACTCAGATAGACAACAGGCTGGCCCCCTAATCTAAAAACTAAAGGGGCTAGTGGGACCCAAAACAGACAAAGCATCCTGAGAAGGGGAAAGGGGAAAAATAGCCTAAAAAAGGAAGGCAGAGGTCACTGTTAATAGTGTATCCGGATTTAAAAGTCACAGTAGTCTTATAGCTCTGTTTAGTTTGATTTTATTTTGTTCTGGTCTGTCCACTCATATCAGATTTGAGGGCACAGACATCTAACCCAAAAACAGCAGGTTATACCATGGTAATGATCCTTAATTTCCTATTATCTTAGCCTGAGACCCTGTATTACTTACATTGTCTTACTATGACTGATCTTATTTGAAGCTGGTTTGTTAGACCACTGTTTTGTCTCGACTGATTTTATTCGAATTTGTTATGCTTGATAGTATCAAGTCTAAGAGTAGAGACAACTACTCTGAAGATGACAAGATGTAAAAGATATCCATACCGGTTTTGATTATTAACTGCTCTCAAGTCCTACAATGTCTTCAAAGTTGTGTTTTTATAAAAATAGCTATGTAATACTATGCTTAACTATATTAAGCCTGATGATGTGGACAAGTCTATTGAATATAACAAGAGAAAGCATAGTAACTATGGTAGATGACTTAATATTGTGGTCTTATGTGTCTTTTTCATTGCATGTTTTTCTAGGAATTTATTTTGTTGTCTTGTTATGATCTGTTTTTCCCTATAATACAGAGAGGATAGATATACATGTAGAAATTCACACATGGGAAGAATTTTTAAAACTATTTACGGGAACAGATTACATAATGCATGATGTAATGAACAGATACTCTGAAGAAGAGACACTAAGAAACCCAATGCTAATTCTGTAACATTAGGATATAAAATCTAGCAATACTATTTATTATTCACTGTTCAGAGTGATATTAGTCTAGTCTCTTAAGTTCAATTTCAGCATACGTAAAGATAAGGACAACTACTACGAAGAGAATGAGAGACACTATGGTAGTCATTATTTACTTCCCCAATGTCAGATCTTGAAGACCTAAAAAGCCTTCATCATCCTGCAATGATTTGATTAGTTCTATAATATGCAGTATGTATTCAATGTGTGTGAAGATGGGGACAACTATTTGGAAGAAAACTAGAGACAATAAGATAGACAGTGAAGATTTCCAGTGGACTTGTTTTGAAATCCGTATTTCTTTAAATTGTCTCTTTATGAACTGTTTTGTTCTGTTTTGATATGTTTAATCTTACCCTCTTTAAGATAAAAGACAAGTGTGTAGGACTGATAACCATATTACTAAGTTTTTGTTAAATCATTGAGCAGAACTGTTGGCAGTGTCACTATTTGAATGTCACTTTGTATGCTTTAATTTTGTAACCTGAACAACTATTTCTAAGATGACAATATGTAACTTATCAACTAGTGATTTCTTACTGTTTATTTTTCTGTAATTCTGAATTATTTCTTCCCTTTTTTCCCCTCTGTTTTTTGTTTGTTTTCTCTTTAAATAAAAAAGTTATTTTAAAAAAGGTCTTCCTGCCTCAGCCTTCCACAATGCTGGAATTGCAGGTATATGCCACCACACTGGGCTTGTTTTTCATTTTTATTTATTTATTTTTGGTACTGGGGATCAAACTCATGACCTCACATTTGCCAGGCAGGCATCTATGCTGCTGAGCTAGATCCCCAGACCCTTGGTTTTTATATTCTTGATGATAGCCACAGTGATTGTGGTGTGATAGAATTTCAATGTGTTTTGATTTGCATTTTCTTAATTGTTAAATGTGTTGAATATTTTCCATACCCTTATTGGCTATTTGTTCTTATTTTGAGAAGTATTTGTTCAGTTCATTTGCCCATTGAGTGACTGGATTGTTTGGGGAGTTTTTGCTTATTTGTTTATGTTTTGTTTTATTTTTGTGTGTATGTGTCAAGGTCTTTTGTTTCTTAGTTCTTTATATATACTAGATATTAATCCTTTTTTGAAAGAGCTACTGGCAAAGATTTTTTTCTGTTATTCTACACACAGTTTCTTCCCTCTGCTATGCAGAAGCTTTTTAATTTGATGAAATACCATTTGTTGACTCGACTTTGGCTATTATTGCCTGAGTTACTGGATTCTTATTTAAATAATTGTTGCCTGTGTATAAGTCTTGATGTGTTTCCTCTGTTTTCTCCCAGAAGTTTCAAAGTTTCAAGTTTCTTACTTGTATCCTGATTCATTTTGAACTGAGTTTTTTACAAGATGAAATAAAGATCTTAATTTCCATCTTCTGCATATTGTTGTACAGTTTTCCCAGTATCATTTATTAAAGAGGCTGTCTGTTCCCCCATGTATGTTTTGCTTCCTTTGTCAAAATCAGATGGCTGTAGGATTTGATTCTGTATCCTCTATTCCACAGGCCAATTGTATCTATTTTTATACCAATGCCATGCTGTTTTTGCTATGATTGCTTTGTGGTATATTTTGAAATTGGATATTTGATGCCTCCAGCCTTACCATCTTTGCTCAAGACTGCTTTGAGTATTCTGAGTCTTTTGTGTTTCTCTATGAATTTTAAGATTTTTTCCAGTTCTTTGAAGAGTGTCATTGGTATTTTGAAAGAAGACGCACAAACTCTGTAGATTGCTTAGAGTAGTATGACTATTTAAACACTATTTATTTCATTGATCCACAAACACGAGATGTCTTTCCATATTCTAGAGTGTTCTTCAGCTTTCTACAGTTTTTACTGTAGAGATCTTTCACCTGGTTGGTTAGGATTTTTCCTTGCTCTTTTATTCATTTATTCTTTGAAACTATCATGAATGGAATTGTTTTCCTGATTCTTTCTCAGCTAGTAAATTATTGATGTATGAAAAAGCTATTGCTTTTTTTGTTGATTTTTTATCCTGACACTTTCTCCTTGCATCTGTTAAGATGATCATGTGATTTTTACCCTTGATTCTATTTAATGTGATGCAGTACATTTCTTGATTTGTATGTCTTGAACCATCCTTGCTTCCCGGAATGAAACCACCTTGTTTGTATTTAATGAATTAATGTGTTGTTTTAATCTAGTTTGCAAAAAGCTTACTGAAGATTTTTGCATTTGTGTTCATCAAGAATATTGTGTTGTAACTTGTTGTCTATCCAGTTTTGGTATCAGGGTAGCACTGATTTTGTAGAGTGACCTGGAAGTGTTCCTTCACTTTCTGTTTCATGAAACACTTTACGGAGCACTGGTGTTAGTTTCTCTGTTAAAATCTGGTAAAATTCAGCAGTGAATCCATCTGACTTGGGCTCTAACTGGTTGGAAACTTTTTCATTTCTGCTCCCGTATCGTGGCTTGTTATTGGCCTGTTGAGTATTTTTTTATATCCTTTTGGCTCAACTTTGGTAGGTCGTATGTGTCTAGAAATTTATCCATTTCTTCTAGATTCTATTGTGTATGGAAATGTATGTCTTCAAAAGTCTATAATGAACCTCTGAATTTTGGTGGAATCTGTTTTAATATTCCTTTTTCATCTCTAATTTTATTAATTTGAACCTTTCTCTCTCTCTCTTTTTTTTTTTTTTTGGAGTGACTCAATTTTTGTTTCTTTTCCTCCTTTTTATTTCTGGGCACACATGGTTGACTTGTGTGCATGGGTGTACAGCACAGGTGCTGCTCTCTGTTTTTCTGTGTGTGTTTCTTTCTTCTCAGAGTTTTCCATTAAAGTCAGCTTCGAGTCAAACAGTTCACAAACTTTTTTAAATCTTCATTTTAAGTATATGAGTGCAATTTTGAATATTTTCTCACTGCATTTCACTCTATCCTTTGGGACTATAACCCCAGAGATAAAAATGACTACTTAATCAAAAATAAATATTTGAGGTCATAATAGATTGCTTTTTTGTTCTTTCCATTTTTCAGTTGGAGGCATTTTAACAATCTATTACTTATTGTTTCTTTGTGTATCTTAAGCTGTTATGTCTACCTGCTAGAATTCACCCTACACCCCAAGTCTTCAATCAGTGGTTGATAGGAGAAAGCTTTCATCCCACTTCGTATTCAGCAAAGTCACTACTTTGCAATTCTCTGCTATTGATGGCAAACTAAGAAATCACAAATTGAGATGCACTGTGTGGAAGCTGAGCTCATGGATTCTGCCATTTACTAGCTGGATGATTTTGGGCAAGTTGTGTTTCAGGGTCTCCATATTCTTCTCCAGAAAAAAAGGTGCCAATAATAACAGTACGTAAGTCAAGAGTTGTTTGAGTATGAAATGAATGAATGCCTGTGTAAAGCATTCATGACCTGCCCCTGTGTGTAGGCTGTACTCAGGATGGGTTGGCTGTTGCAGTTAGAATGTCCTTGGTTGATCAGCGAGGAATTTCCAGATCACAAGGCCTGTTAAACCGAATCATGTTTCCTTCAAATTCACATGTTCAAGTGCTAACCACCAGGACCTCAGAATGTGATTGTATTTGAACTTAGGACCTTTAAAGAGGTGATTAAGGTCAAATGAAGTCACACGGATGAGCTCTAATCCAATATGACTGATGTCCTCAAAAGAGGAGGAGATTAGGTTGCTGACACACAGAAAGACACAAGGAAAAGCCAACCAGAGAGATTCTCAGCAGTCTACCTGGCTGACAGCTTAATCTTACACTTCTAATCTCCCAAACTGTGAGAAAGTTAGTGTTTTTAAAGCTACCTGCTCTGTGAACTTTTGTTGATACTGTATATGGCAGCCCTTGCAAAGTAACACAGTGCCAATCTCGAGCTGCCTTGGGGCTCCCCATCCTTGAGCCCTTGATTCTCCCATTTCTCTGGAAATCTCTCAGGTGACTTCCCAGGTCCCTTTGTCACCTTCCCTGCCCTGTAATATCAATGACCCCAGGTGCTCTCCCAGAACTCTCTCCAGAGGTGATTTTCCACTTTCATGGCTCCACCTGCAACTGTGTGTCAAACAATTCAAAATATATATTCCAAATATTTCAAATATACTTTCCCTCCTCAGATCTACACGGACCTTCTCAATGCCTGTTACACATCCTCACGTGTCTTTCTTATATGGCCCCCAGCCAAATGTCTTTTCATTTATACTTTTTCCTCCTGCTGTCTTTTTTTCTTAATGATTTTACCTTCTTAGGGATTCAAGCTATGAAATCATTCAAAGGGTGTTTATTTCTCCCTCATCGCCTCATTGTTCTCAAGCCCTATTTTTCACCTTTCCCCCCTCCTCATCACATGAATTCAGAACTCATCATCTCTTGCCCAATATCTTACAATTATTTTCTATTTTTGTCACTTTTAGTTTCAAATATTTACCCTTTAAAGAACTCCCCCCAATATTATTTTCCTCTCAAAATGTGTTGGTGGAGCTGTGTTCCTAATTTAATTAATACAGCTTGAAGCTACTTCCATTGGCATTCATGGTTTCCCATGATCTGTTACACATTCTTCCCCCCACAACTTTCCAGTATATTTTTTTCCAGTATATTTTTAAAAAGCTATTTTTTTTTTTTTTGTCTTTTTCCTTTTTATCGGTACCAGGGATCGAACTCACGACTGCCTGCTTACAAGGCAGGCGCTTAAGCCGTTGAGCTAAATCTCCAGCCCCAAAAAGCTATTTCTATAAGATCATTCAGTCGCATCATGTCGCTGCCGTCAGACTCAGTGTCAGAGTCACTGTGGGGTGCTGACCTTGCAAACAGCAATCATTTCTATTTTGCAAGTATATTGCCCTTGTCTTCCACTGATTATAAAACTGGCCTTCAAAACAGATTCCATATGGTAAATAAAACAATAGGAATTCTGATTTTCTTCGTTAGTGCTACTTTTAATTTTATGGATCCTCATCACATCTTTCCCACATGCATTTGCAGCGCTGAAGATGGTCGGTCACTGGGTACATGCGCTCTCATTCACCTGAAGCTTATTTCTAAAACTTCAAATCGGTCATGGTCCCATGCTCACTGTTGTTAATGATCCATGCCCAGTGCCTCTCCTTGGAAAATGTCAAAGCGTGTAAAACTGCAGTCCACTGCAATCAAATTCACTTCCAGGGAGGCTAATGATCCTTGCGTAAATTGTTAGCATTCTTGTGAGAATTCCTAGTCATCTGAAAATGAAGTGGAATCTCACTTTAATCTTGTCCTCGGGGCCCTAAGATTCCATAGGTTATAACCGCGGATGTGCAGGAGGCAGAGCTGAGCCTTGGCAGAGAAGGACAGATCAGAGCAGGGAGGACAGCTTTGGGGTTGGCACAGCCAGGCGGTGAAGGAAACTGTGTGGACACACTCTGAGGTGTGCAACGCAGGAGGAGAGGGACGTGGACTGACAGAGTGCCAGCGTGGAGGACTCTGATCCCTGCTGAGATGAAAAGAGCGGAGACAGACAACGCACAGGCCAGGGCACAGCTCAGTGGCACAGCATTTGCCTACCATGTGTGAGGCCCTGAGTTTGGGCCTCAGAACGGAATTAGAAAAGAAAAACCCAAACTGTAGCACATTTCTCAGGTATGTGTGGTATCTTTCTAAGGCCTTACCCAAATCTTTGTCAACATGTCTTAAGAACATTTTGTTTTACTTTATAAATACTTGCTTTAAACTTTGAAACTGTTTTGGTATCATTCTTCAGCATGGACTGAGAAAGTTTTTAAAGAAAGAGTTCCTTCAGGGACTATTAAATATAGTTTTTAATCTGTTTTACTTGGCTTTTATTTTAGTGACACCCAGAGGAATAGTCATGTATGAATAAGCCTGAAATAATAAAACTTAGAATAATTATTTTTTGGGAAATAGGTCAATTCACAGCTACCATTAAAAAAAAAAGCCAACATCTTGCAGCAATAGTTCTTGTCTGAATGTCGGCCACCAAAACTATTTCTATGGTTATTAACTTGATATTAATGGTTAGAGATGTAGAAATATAGTTTCTTGGGGTAATTTTTGAAGAATGACTTCAGGTTAAAATATGTGGAATGTGGGGCCAGAATTCCACTTATATTACTTCATCTGATTTGAGAAAAACCACTCAGGTTCTCCTAAATTAAGAATACTTATCTAATGAACATTCATACCAGAAAGGCCCATACATAATACAGACCCGCTGCAACCGTCCACCCACGTTCTAGCCGGACAGCTGGGGGCCGTGGGGTGTCAGGGTCATGACATGCTGCTGCCACCTGGCGGTCAATATAGGTAACTAACATCTGCCCCTAGCATCTCACCTTGAGTTCTGTTCAGTTTCTGCTGTTCAATAAACGTTTGTTGAATTTAGATGAGGGCCAGGCATCGTGACAATTAGTCAGGGAACAGGCATGTGTCCAAATACTGTGCTTTACTTTTTGTTCTTTCCATTTGTAACTCAGTTTATTTAATCTCACACAATTACTTTCTTGGGACTCCTTCTGTTTAAGCCTACCCACCTTCCATTCCGTTCTCAGCTGTTGCTTGACTCTTTTAGAAGTAATTTCCTTCCTCTTTGTTTTCTAGGCGCCGTTTGTACACCAGCAGTGACACTAATCATGATTTCAAAGCAAGAGCGTTATGTTTTTAAAATACTTTTTCCCCAAGGTAAAAGGGAATCATAAATTCCAGGGGCCCAGCATTCTATAAAAAGTCTTTCTGTCTTCTCCTCTACTTACGTCAACTACATGGCTGTTACCTACTTCTCCCAAAGGATGTTGAAGGAAAGCATTTCTTTTTCTCATCTCTTTTTCACACAATAAATATTATTTTTTTACTATTTCTAAATAAATTAATTAAACAAATAAAATTTAAAAATTTCCAAATAAATATACATCATTTAAATTTGCTGTCAGCTTTCGTAAGATTATCTGTGAATACGATCATTAGTAATAAAACTTTTTTGGGGAAAATCCATTCTAAGTAGACTGGAAATGCATTTGGAAATGCAATCTACTTCAACATGACAATTTTCTCCAGCTGAAAAACAGATATATCAGAGACTATTTTATTCATAATGAAAAAAACATTGGTCATTTTGTCAAATAATTCATTACACAATTCCTAAATCACATGATCTTCTCAATGCATCTGAATCGTGATTCTTTTATAAAACATTTGGGAACAGAACTATTGTAGTTATAAATCCAAGGAAAACACAGAGAAGTAGGAGAATTCAAATGAAGAATTTGGAAGAATTTCACAACTTTAGAATTCCGCCACATATTCAAAATATCCTTGTAATCAAAATAATTGTGAAAATTACTTATAATAGGAAATTGTATAACTATCAACTAAATTCCTAGAATTCTTGGTGGGCTTGCTAAATCAGAGTATATACCTTGATAATTTGGATATATAATGTCAAGTTTCACTCCATAGAAATTATACCAATTACATATTTATTATTTATTTTTGAATTTCTAAAGATATCAGTTTTATTATTCATTTTTTAAAAGTTTTTTGGCAGTGCTGGAATTGAACCCAGGACTTTTATACTGAGCAAAATCTCCAGTACTTTTTTATTTATTTTGAAACACGGCCTTGCTAAATCACTAGATTGCCCAGGCCGGAGTCACATTTACATATCCTTTATCTCAGCCTCTGACTGCTGGGATCACAGGCTGCACCACTGTATCAGGCTCACTGTTACTGGTTGATACAGCGTTTACTAGATTTATGTTAACATTTGCAGCTTTCAGTGTTGTTCATTCCTTCATCTTCTGTGGCCTTGCAGACGGTATCATTTCCTTTATTTACTCCATCTTTTATGCCTTTTAACCTCTTTACTGTATTTTAGTCTTCTCTTCTGGTTTCTAAATAATTTCTTCAGGCCAACATCCAGCTCGGTAATTATCTCTTTAACTCTTTCTAACCTGCCATCAAACTATATTTGGGTAATTAACTTCAGTTACAGAGGTTTTCATTTTTAGAACTTCAATACATTTCTTTGTTAATGGGATTTTATAGTTACTGATTCCCTGGAGATAGTTTCAAGCTAGTCCTTTACTTCTTAATCCATAAAATTTTGTTTTACAACATGTAATTGAGAATTTCCAAGCTGACGTGTCTCTTGTGGCAACCGTGAAATGCACTTTCTCCCTCTGACCACCGTAGGGAGCATTAGTGGCTCTCAGCACCAGTCTCCAAACCCTGCTACCCGTGACCATATTCCTGCCTTCCTGTGGGAAACCTGCCTTCCACAGTCTGCCGCCAGCCTGAGCAGAGCTAGAATCGAAAGGAAGACCTATTTCTGGAGAATGAGGCACTCCTCATGGGTGAGTTGGATTCAAAACTCTCCACAGTGGAAGACTCTTCCATCTCACCCTCCTTTATTCTCTTCTGCACAAGGGACAGATCTACATCATTATCATGCTCCTCCCAATTGCCACAGCTGCCTCTCCACTTTCCTGGTTAAGTATTTCCCCTAGTAAATTCCTGTATGTCTCGGTGTCTGCTTCTTGGGGAGCCCGGGCTAATATAAGTGATGCCAGAAATGATTCAAGAAAATAAATGAGAAGTGGGAACTTGAGATTGCTTCATGCACTGTCAGACAGGTAAAGAGGTTGATAGGATGGGTACAAATAGTCCCACACACAAAGGAGAGGCTTCATTACTGAAGTTTTCACTGGTAGTGTTGTGAAACAATGCCCTGGTGAAGGATCCTTGGCAGAGAAGCAGCCGCTCAGATGATATGTGCGTAGGAGATGGGAAGCCGTGCTTACAAAGACATCAGCATTGGCTGGTTACTGTTAAGTTGCATTTGATAGTCCAGAAGATAATGAAAAACTGAGGCCATAGCAAACAGTGAGTGGCTTAGCATAGCAAATTCAGTGGCACCTCGTGAAGGGGCCCTTCTCTCTCGTAATGGAGAGACATGTGTGGAACCCATATGATCCCCTTGGTTGCATCCTGGAACTTCATTATTGTTAACTGTGAATGAACACACAACAAGCCTGACCTCAGAATGTATGGTTGTCAGGGTTCAGATCCCTCAGGAATAAAAGCTTAATCCACAGCACCAGGTAAGCCCCCAAGACCTGCAGAGGTAATAACTAAAATTGAGACAAAGCCAGATTAGGGAAAGGAATATTGGTACCAGCCCTGAAATAAGTTGCAATGATATGGGTGCAGCCACTCTTAGCCTTTGAGTTTCCTCTTAGAAATAAATGCCAGTGGAGACCAAAGAGAGGCTGAGCCTTGAACTCAGGTGGAGAAGTAAGTCCATTCAGTACAAGAGGTCGTGAGAATCCTGTTAGATCTCTAGTTGCAGGGAGAGTAATTAATGGACAACCTTGGCCGCTCTGTTCCAAATCCATCACACTTTCCAGATAACAACTGAGCAGGACAGGGATACAGAGGCAGATCTATTTGTGGCAAACACAAAACTTCTCTGGTGGGTAATACTGCCTCAGAATATCTCATCAACTTGACCAAATTTCCTAGAACTACATTTGTAGGCCAAAGACTCTTCTGTCCAGCTGTCTTGGTTACTTTTATTGTTGCTGAGACAACATATGTGCTGCCCACAAGAGAGGAAAAGTTTGTTTAGCTCACAGTGTGTAGAGATTTCAGTCCATAGTTGGCTAGCTCCAAAACAGAGTGGCCTGGCAGAGAGGAAGCACAGACGAAAAACAGTCCATGAAGTGAGAGGGCAGGAAGCAGGTGGCAAGCTTGCCTTCTTTCTGTCCTTTATATTCCACCCAGTCTACAAACCTATCGATGCACCCAAACCCAGGCACCTTAATCTCAGCATCATATCCTTAATCCCAGGATCACTCCCTTAATCCACATTCACATACTAAATCCAGCCACCTTTGAAATTCCCTATCTATGACTATATGTTTCTTTGGGGGGACATCTAGAGAGGGACAAGCCATGACACTGGCTCTCCTTCCTTCCCTGTCCTTTACAAGGCAGAAGCCTGTATGGGATGGCTCTCCCAGTCTTCCTTGGCTTATGCTCATTTTTCTCACAGGTTTTTCTTCTAATATATCTCTTGCACATTTAACTCTGTCTTAGTGGTTTTCTTGCAGCCCACTAACAGTTCCATTGTTTTGTGGCTAGCATTCGTGGTGACTTAATGCCTTGTGTACCTGGCTAACTTTGACTGTATATTGGTCACTATCATTCAAAATGAGGTGGTTTCCTGGGATCTGATATGCAAGTTTCCTGCAAAAGTGCTTTCCATTTGTTTCTTTGTGCTAAGCCCTTGGGAATAGGATCCGAGAACACCTGGCACCACGTTCTTGACTTCAGGTTCCCTGTGATCACTCAGGTTCTATCAGCCTGCACCGAGGGAGGAGAGATTTACTCTTGGTTAGAATTTCCTTAAAAAAACAATGATATTTTTAGTCCCCTTCTTTGTACAGATACAGAGCTTACATTTCTTTTCTCCTTAGCCACTTCAGCTTCCAAAATAAAAATTCATAAGACACCCTATGGGCAGGAGTGGTCTTCATACTTCATATACCATTCTGAGTTTCAGTTTTCACTAACATTCATGTGACAGTTTATTCTTATCATGTTAGAATTTTAAAAATATTTTATGTAGCATTTTTAGTTGTCTTAAGCTGGAGGATGGATTTATTTATTTTTTTTTTAGTATTTTATTTTATTTTGTTTTTTGTCTTTTTCGTTTTTATCGGTACCAGGGATCGAACTCACGACTGCCTGCTTGCAAGGCAGGCTCTTATGCCACTGAGCTAAATCCCCAGCCCCCTGAAGGATAGATTTAAATAACCTAGCCTTCCATTACAGACAATGAAAGTCTGATGTTTTTTGTTTTTACCATATAAGTTTTAGAATCATCTTGCCTGGCTGGCAGGAAAGAAATTCCAATATATTTTGCTCTTCTTTTTTTAGATTGAAAATATCAATTACTCATTGTTAATAATCAATTGCATTCACTGAAATATTTCATCATTCATCACTGTTGTTTCCGGTAACTCACACTCGTAGACGGAAACAGAGCCTTTCCTAGTGAAGCATGGCTTTTCAATATTTCTATTAGTACCTGTTTTGAAATGTACTTAATTTATTGTCATAGTTGGGCATAAAACCGTAGCTTGGCAATTCTTTTCTTTTGACCACTTAACGGCATTACTTTATTCTGGCATCTCTTCCTGCTGTCAATTTAATTATCGATCTTTGTACGTAATTTTTACCTCTGATGATATTTAAGACTCATTCATTATCTCCATGTACGTTAATTTCATATCACTGTATATTAGTGTGACTTTAATCTTATGATAACATTGGTCAAATTCACTTGCAGTGTGGGGTCACCTCACAGTTTCAGTTTTTGGCTCCTCAAATGTGGTTTCTGTGCCATTCTTCACATAGCTTCTTCTAGAATGTAGAGACTCTTGACTGTTTTTTATATTTCTTAACTGCTTTTTTCTGCTTTTCTCACCCTGTTTGGTTTTTGCAGATGTTTTCACCTGGGTCCTAAGGCCCCCATGTCCAACCTCAAATGTGATTCTAACCTAGAACCCCACTTGGAAGCTCTTGGATTGCAGTGATATTTAGTTGTTCTTTTCCTGATTACTTTGACTTTGAATGATTTAATAATAGCTACAGAATCAGTCTGCTTGAATTTGAATCATAGCTCTTTGGTCGTAACATGCAGTTGAGCAAATAAGTCAATATCTTTGTGTCTCAGTTTCTTCACCTGTAACGTGGATAGAATAAGATTTACCTCACAGAGCTACTGTAATGATCAAATTTCACGATATGTGTAAAGTACTTAGAACAGTGTCTGGTACACAGCTCACTAACGGTTAGACATCCTTGTCACTTTTAGTAGCTACAAAATATTGCCAAAGAAGGATGTGTCATAATTTATTTAGCTAATCGCTTATTGATAGCTATTTAGGCTTCTTATTACATTTGTGTACTGTGACAAAAATTTGTTGAATTCATGAAAATGTGGAGCAATGGGATCTCTCCTATACCACTGGTTGAAACATAAATAGATATAAACCTGGACTTTGGATGTTACCCAGTAAACTGGTTAAAATTGGCTCAGGGAAGAAATGAACTCCCATGTCATGCAACCTGATAGAAACTTACAAATACTATTTTGTGCAAATAAAGCAGATTGTAATCTAAAATTCATATGAAATCTTGGGAGACTTCAGGTAGGCAATATGATTATGGAAAGAACAATTTTGGAGGTCTTAAACATTCTGATTTAAATACTATATGGTTACTATAAGTATACTGAATAAGCCATAATAATTAAATAGTACACTATTGGTATAAAGCATACATTTAGACCACTGGGGTAGAATAGGAAGGCCAGTCATTACCCTTCACGTATATGGTGAAATGGTTTTTGAAAGGGTGCCAAGACCATTCAATGGGGACAAGATAGTCTTAATAAAGAGAGCTAAAAACTGGAACATTCATGTGAAAATGTATGAAATGAGTCCTTATGCAAAAGTAATTCAAACTAAGTGAAGACTTGAGGCTTCCAGGAAGATGGCAGAGTGGTGAGCAGCAGAGAAAGAACTTATCAAGATTCGATGTTCAGAATCTGGAATAAAGCAACGGAAGGAACAGAAGGAGGAAAGAGATGGGTCCCAAAGACCCACTAAGGATCTGAATAGAGACTTGAAGCCCATGGAGAGAGATAATTCAGGAATCCAGCAAAAAAACACCAAAATCAAAAAACAAAACAAAACAAACCTGGGGGTGGTGGTCCTGCTGGCCAGGGAGAAGCAGCAAGAAAGCCTTGTAGCCTTCTGTGTGCCAGCAGCTGCCCTGCCAGCCGGGGAAAACCATCAAGGAAGCCAGGCAGCCCCCCAGGTGCCAGCAGTGGCCCTGTTAGCTGTAGAGGAATAGCAAGGAAGTGCCCCACCCAATAAGCAACTGGACACAACACAGGATGAGATGATAATCACTGAAATAGGGAAGCAGCCTGACATGTGTGTTGTTTGATTGACTTTGCAAGCCTAGGCTGGTAGTCTGAGCGATTATTTGGAGGATAACGATGCAGGATATGGTGACAATTGTGGATTTTCTACTGTCCTATCACTGTTTTGTATCATCTCATTTATTGTTCTGTTTTATTCTCTTTAAAATAAAAAAGTGAAGAAAATTATGCTCAACATTACATATTATTAAGAAAATATAACTGAAAACCATAGTTTGGAAGTTTTCTACCTATTATGACAGCTATGATAAAAATATAGATAATAAGTGTTGATAAAAAGTTGGAGAGAGCAGAACATCTTTACCCTATTACTGAGAAAATAAAAAAGTGAAGCCACCGTAGAAAACATATAGCAGCTTTTCACAAAAAATACAAATAGAAGTACTACATGACCCAAAAATTCTATCCGTTAGTATACATCCAAAAGAATAAATATCACAGACTGAGGTTTTCTTTATATCTGTGTTGAGTGATGTTGTTCACAATAGCCAGAAGGTGGAAGTAACCCAAGAATCCATTAAAGAAAAAATGGGTAAGGAAAATGTGGTATATAAATACAATAGGATATTAGTCAGTTTTCAAAAGAGGCATTCGAATCATGACCTATCACAGATGATCTCTGGAGACATCACGACAAGTGAAGTAGACAAATCCTATCGTGACACTTATTTGATATACAGAAAGGGGTCAGATTCACAGAGACAGAAAGTAGCGGTGATTGTCAGGAGCCAAGGGGTATATGGGTGACTAGTTGTGTAACAAGAGTTTCAGTTGTGGACGGATGGTGCTGATGGAACTGTACTGTACTTTATGTCATTAAACTGCACATTTTAAAAGTCAAATGGTAACTTTTATTTTATAATTTAACACAGTTTTAAAAACAGAATAAAGTCAAAAATAACATACTATAAATATCCAGTTCTATACAATTTTAAAAAACAGGGAAAACTGTATTTACAGATGGCAAAACTGCACAGAAAATCAAAGCAATGATTCTTTAAAAAGTCAGGTAAATTATTGTTATCGCTTGTAGAGAAATGGAAGGACGAAAAGGAGTTCTGGGGTCCTGGGTAACTCAGTTCTTGACTTGGGTTATTGCATGTTTGCCAGATGTCATTTTAGCAGTAATATACGTATATTTTAAGCATTATCTGTTTTTGACATATTTCACAGTTAAAAGGGAAAGGAAAAATTCAAAAGCAATGCTATGGCAAAAACAACTAATGGTTTGCCAGGAACCCATGACCTGTCACCTAAGGATTTCACACGACCCAGCTCCAGGATTTCCCTTCTGGTCTCCCTGATGGCTTTTGAACTGATAGCTCTCTAGCAACCAAGAGGTCACAAGCGTAGCCTGCTATTGTGGGGGGCCCTGGGAGCCACTGAGAGGACTGGTCTCTGGGGTGGATCTGGGCTTGCTTTCATCTCATAGCTCTTTATAACACGGCTCTGAAGTGCTTCCAGTGACCAGTCAGGTACTGTCAGTGTTACCATCTACAGGAATCTGCTGACCACTCACTAGATGCCTTCAGTGAAAGGAGTGCTGTGGTTGTAGGGATAAAAATAATTTTTTATACATTTTAGTCCTTATTTACACTTTTAGCTTCTCACACCAGAGAAACAATGTGATATTTACACACATGTGTCTGATTTATTTCAATTAAGAGTAAGGTCTCAAGGTGCTAGAAATGTCTCAAATGTATTTTTCTTTATGTCTGAGTAGTGTTACACTGTATAAAAAGAGACCCAGTTTTTTAGCCACTTATTGGCTAATGGGCATTTGGGATAATTCCAAGAATTAGTTACTACAAACTGTGTCACTAGAAACATGGGTGTTCAAATGTTGCAGTGGTATGATGTTTTTAATTTTGGAGGGAAGACACTGGGAGGGGAATACCTAGATCAAATGCAGCATTTTGGTTTAGTTTCTGAGGAATCTCCACACTGATTGCACCAGTCTACATGCCCACAGTGGAAAAGGGTTCCTTTTTCTCCACAACATTTGTTACTGGTTGACGGTTTTTTTTTTTGTCTTTTTCTTTTTTATTGGTACCGGGGATCGAACTCATGACCACACACTTGCAAGGCAGGCGCTTATGCCGCTGAGCTAAATCCCCAGCCCCACTGGTTGAGTTTTTGATAATAGTCATTCTTTCAGGAGTGAGATGGAGGGACTAAGAAAAAAAGTCAGGCCCTCCAAATTTAAAGACCCAATACAAAAAAATGAGCATTTGAAATGAATAAACACTTCCCCGATGAAGCAGTATGAATGACAAATAAATATATGAAAAAATGTTCAACATCACTGGTCATTCAAGAGATGCAAATTAAAACAACACTGAAATTCCATCTCATTCCAGAAAAAATGACTTTTTAATACTATTTTTGAATAAGCAAGCAGCTCTTTGTATTCCAAAATTTCAAGTAATTTATAAACAACTCTGGAACTCTTGGGTGCCAAAGACAGAACCCATAATGCGTTCCAAGTATTTGAAGAGTTGAATAATTCACACTCTGGGTGCAGAAGCTGGGGAACTCAGTGGTCAACGCCGAGGATAAGGAGGAGTTTATTGCCATAAAATATGGCAGAGTAACAGTAGGATAAATCATGATAAAGATGTGTGTTGTACAGCAACACACAATAACCAGGAGGAATCAATGTTAAGGAGTGAACAAGTTTCAAAAGAATACAAACATTGCGGATTAATTTAAAATGCCAAATAATGTTCATAAATAGGCACAAAAACCCTACGCTCTTTGGAAGGAATACATGGGGGAAATCTGCAGCAAAAGAAGTATTAGTCAAAAGTCAGGAGAACAGTGAACTCTGCAGGCAAGAAGAGAAGAGATGTCAGAAGAGGATATCAGGGAGAGCTGCTCCATGCACTGTCACGTGCTGTTTTTAGACATGAATCCTGGTTCCAACTGCTTGCTTTATAGCTCTTTGTGAAATTCTATGTTTATATCTATTATATTTCTCAAAGCAATAATACAAAGCAGAGAGGAGCAGCTCTGCATATGTTAGGCTTTTTTTACCTAATACAGAAAATGGAGTGGGAGTAGGGGATCAGAGAATGTTTTGCTATCGCAACTTTTTCCTACGGAACTGCTCAGATGCTAGAGGATGCTGACTTTTATGACTTCAGTCTTTTCTGTATCTTGATCAGTCATAGTGAACACAGCAACCGTGGAGCTATTCTGCTTTTGGGGATTGAACCTGCAACCTCGCGCTTGCCAGGGAGACACTTGTGCCGCTGAGCTAAATCCCCAGCTTTTCTGCTTTTGTCTTTTGTTTTTGTTGTTACTTCTCTCTCCCAATTACTGTTGTTTCTTGGCTGTAGAGAGAGAATTGGGCTGAACAGTCTTCTACAGATACTTTCACAAGTTCCCTGGGAAAAGTATTTTTCAGAATTTATACAAATTAACCCAGGATTCCCATCACCTAGGCTCCACAGGAACTGGGCTGCACAGCAGATGAGCAGTGTGTGAACAAACAAAGTTTCATCTGTATGTACAGTCATTCCCCATCACTCTCATTATTGCATGAGCTCAGCCTCCTGTCACAGCACTGGAATTAGATTCTCACAGGAGTGTAACCTCCCTGTGAAGTGTATATGCCAGGGATCCTCCTTATGAAAATCTAATGCATGACGATCTGTGGAGCTGAAGCAGTGATGTTAGCACTGAGGAGTGGTTACAAATACAGGTCAGCCTTAACAGGGAGACTTGACTGCACAGTGACCATAGTAAATCAATTGCTCATATCAAAAGCTTACCAGTGAATGACAAGTGTATGGCACTTCTTATTTCAATAAAGGGGTCTAACAAAGAGTTAAACTGCATTTGGTGGAAGGCCTTAAGTCAAAACCATGCATGGTCATTATTTATTTACCTGATTCTAAATTATATGAGGTGTATAATTATTTCATTATATATTATAATCCTATAATAGGAATAAAGTAAGAGTAAATGTAATGTATTTGAATCATCCTAAAACCATCACCCATCCAAGTTTATGAAAAAATTGTCTTCCATAAAACCTGTACCTGATGGCAAAAAATTGGGAGTCTGTTGTTGTAGATTATTGATGGCCTGCCTGTCTAATGTGGAAACATCTTACTTGTATGACTCATTTAGTATTTTGACCATTCATAGTGAACCCAAATTTCCCACTAGCAGCAATAAACTTTTCTCTGTAATCATGGTTGTGTAAGAAAAGGACAGACGTAATACAAGGGCAATAATTGGAATCATTTTTGAGAAAATTAGAGGAAAGTATTACACAGCATAAAAGTCGTTATTGAGTGATTTTGAAATATTTTAACACAATGTATTCTGGTATTTATGGAAGCCTTTTGGGAGAAAGAGAAGTTGTGTATGCTAATGTCACACAGAGAAGCTTAATTTAATAATATGACCCAGAAGAAAAAAGAGAGTTTTATACTGGTTGTTGTAGTCAGGGGCTGTGCAGAGACCAGTTAGAATCAGGACATGGAGTTTGTGATATTATTTTCCTGATGGTCACCCAGAGTTAACACAAGAAAATGCAGGAAATCTATTCACAACACTAAAGACATAGAATATTTACCCAAGGACCTGAATCCCACAGCAATGTCCCACCTGAGTCCAGATGAAGACCCAGAGCTCATGACAATGCCTCCCATGAGTCCAACTGGAGGTCCAGAGCCCACAAAAAGGACTCACACCAGTCTTTTTTATGGATCTGGGCTGCGAAGGCCCAATGGTCAGCAGTGGAAGCTAGAAAGTCTATGCCAGCAGGGTGAAGGAGCTGTGCTTTTGGGATGAGGGTTCTACACTGGAGCCAAGAAGTTACATTTACAACAAAGACCAGGGATGTCCTGAAAACCACCACAGTCATCCTCAGTGACACGGGAGCCCCGAGCTCCTCTGACGATAAGCATGGTCGAGTACCTGCCAGGAAGCCAGCATGACGTGTTCATCCTGGAGACCAAGCGGCACACGTCTTCCTCTCTGGAGCCAGGAAGCAATGTGCGATGTGAGAACCAGAGCTTCTCCAGGAAACCAGTGGCTCAAACAGCTACACGTAGGAGAACCCACAATGCCTCCACGCCACAACGCATCAACAAGCCTTTTTCTCCAGGTCTCCATTTATGTTGGCAACTTCCCTCAGGCGAGACATCTATGCTCAGCACCATGCGGATGTAATCCAGCTGGTGTTAAGTTGACCACCAGTTTTTAATTCATAACATTGGTAGAGTTACATTGGGATTTTAACTAAATTTGCAACATTTTATTGAAAAATATCTGAAGTAAATATAATCAGAAGTTCATTTATTGTAACAGTCTGGTAGAACTTTGATTTATTATTTTACATCTTAAGGCAGCAAATTTATATTATTTAGATATAATCAGACAAAAGCTCCAGTTGATTAACAAATTTTGTTGAAAGACAAGAACTTAGCAAATTCGCAATTTAAGGAAATTTTCTTATTTCAATAAAGGTGTCTAGCAAAGAGTTAAAGCAAGTATGGAAGTTTTCATTTAGGCGTGAAATCATTTCTTTTTAAATAACCAACAATTTTGCAAATGGGAAGGGAATGAAGAGATGGGGGAGGGGAGGAGGGAAGGGAAAGGAGATGTAAAAAGAATTGCAGTGCTATGTACATGTACTAACTTCCCATGATGAAAGTATTCATTACATATTGCAAACATACTAATAAAAAATTAAAAGAATCAAAGTTAACATTAGATCCCACTAAGACTGCTATATATCCTAGATTTGTTTCATGAATGTAATACATTGAAAACATTACTTCAAAGAACTTCTACAAATGCTGGAAAAATAGAAGTTTATTCTCTAAAATGTAGAGTTGAGTGCTCAAGAAAACATCTCCCACTGAAACATTCAACACTGAACAGTGGAACCAGGAGCTTATGGTCTGAAAGGGCAGCATCCATTGTCTCTTGGAGGACAGGGACTTGGTTTTAACTTTTTGTCACCAGAGAGGGGGCTTTGGACCTACCTATTGATAGGAGGTAGAACTGAGATACCCACATAAATCTGGTTCCCTTGAAAGGCAGTAAGACTGTGAAAAAAGATTAGGAAAAAACTCAGATTCAAAATTTGTGTTCATGTCTTGGCTTGGGAATAGTTGAGAGTGTATTTGTCTTAACAGACTCTCACTGAAAGAACTATTTAATTTTTCTCTTCAGGGAAAAGAGAATTGGGCTCAGAAGGAAAGAAGAAATAAGCAACAAAATGTATAAATTTTTGGCTAAATCTACAAAGGACTGTAAAATAACAAAAACAATAATAATAACTAATTTTAGAGTATTACAATGTTACAACCAAACCACTGGAAAAAAATAAAGTTATGAAAGTTGTCAGTTTTAAGATTGATTCTTCAATCCTGATGATGTCTGGAGAGAAGGAAATGATTAATTTTTGTCTATAAAGCAAATATGCATTTTGAAATTTTAGGAATAATTCCTAAAAGAATAAAAGTGAACACATAACTTAAAGTGAGTTGGAAATAAGAGGAAGTGATAATGAAAATGATTAATTTAGTAGGAAGTGGACAAGGAGAAATAAGAAGCAAAGAGATTCATGGAAAGTAACACAGAAATAAGATAAGAGAAGCTGGGTATGATGATAATGCCTGTAATTTCAGTGTCCGAGTAGGTTCAGGCAAAAAGATTGCTCGTTTGAACTTAGAGCAAATTAGCACTTTAGTGAGATTCTGTCTCAAAATAAAATATAAAAGAAGGCTGGGTCATAAAAAATAATATAAGCCAGTGGCTTGAGGGTCGTAAAAAACAGTATGAACCAGTGCCAAAGAATCAGGGGTTAGACCTTAGGGAGCAACTTCTTACCTCCAATAAACTGAAGAGCTAGTATCTTGCAACAGCCTCAAAATCCAAAAGCCAGCTACACCTAAAATCATCTCTAAGAAGTAGCCATTTCCCACGGATTCTAAATACTAGCAATAAAGCTACTTATAAAAAGCAATTTATAAGCATCAACACAGGAATTAAACTAAAAATAAGGAAAATGAAAAGACACTTAAGTAAATGCAACCCCAGACTTCCAGCTTACCAAATGCAAATCTAGGGAGCAGTGAGGTGGAACAATTTGAAAGTCACCCATCTGAACTCTGAAGTGTTGACCACAAAAGTAACAAAGCAGAAGAATGAAGCTCCTGAAAAAATCAAATGAGGAATAATCTCTCCAATAACTACAATAACCATAATGAAAAACATGGTTAGTGATTCTAGAGAAGATTAAAAAAAAAGAGCTTAGGAAAATGATGGAAACCATGAACATCCAACATCAAAAAGAAATGCAATACATGAAACAGATTTAAACAGATATCTCAGAGATTAAAAATTCAGCTACCTATGGGACATTCTCAAAAATAGACCACATACTACCACATGTTAAATTAAGTGAAAAGGAGTTGAAATTATCCTATGCATATTATCAGACCATACTACAATGAAATTGGATATCAATGACAAAGAAACCACAAGAACTTCATAAACACATGGAAATTAAATAACACTCTCCTGAACAGCTAATGGGTCACAGATGAAATTTTAAAAAATTAGACATTTTCTACAATTAAACAATAACCCCAATACAATCTATTAGAACTTATAGGACACAACAAATGCAGTCCTATAGGGAAATTTATAGTGCTAAATGCTCATATCCAAAAACTGAGTGAGCTCAAATAAACAACCTAAAGTTGAATCTCCTGCTTCTAAAAAAATAAGAGCAAGTCAAGCTCAAAGCTTGTATGAGGGAGGAAATTATAAAGATATGAGCAAAAATTAATGCAATGGAGACTAAGAAAACAATATAAAGAGTCAATGACTTTAAGAGTAATTCTTGGAAAAAATAAAATTGACAAACCCTTAATCAACCTTATCAAAAAAACAAACAAAAAAAAAGACTCAGATCTATGCAATTAGGAATAAAAAAAGTACGATCACAACACACCTGAAGAAATCCAGATCATCAATACCTACATCAAGAACTTGTATTCCACTAAGATGGAAAACACAGAAGAAATAACAGACTCCTGGATATATGAGTCACCAAACCTGAATCAGAAGAAATAAAAATTGTAGGTAAATCAATATCAGTCAGTGCAATTGAAGATGCAATTAAAAACCTATCAACCATGAAAAGCCGAGGCCCTGTTGGATTCCTTGCTGAATTCTACAAGATCTAACACCACTACTTATCAAACTCTTTAATGAAATTGAAAGGGAAGCAATACTCCCAAATTCATTCCTGGAAGTAAGTATTACACTGATATCAGTACCAGAAAAGGTTCCCACCAAAAAAAGAGAACTACAGCCCAATCTCTACAATGAACATAGGTGCAAAATTCCTCAATAAGACGCTGGCAAACAAAATGCAGCAAATCATTGAGAAATTTACACCATGACTAAGTAAGATTCATCTCAGGAATGCAATAGTAGCTCAACATATGCAAATAAATAAATGTAATACATCATATTAACAAGACCAACCAAAAGCCATATGATCATTTGAATAGATGCTGAAAAACCATTTGACAAAGTCCAACATCTATTCATCATAAAAACCCTACAGAAAATTTGAACTGATGGTCTTTATCTCAATCTAATAAATGCCATCTATGAAACCAACAGACAATATCATACTTAATGAACAAAAACTTAAAACTTTCACTCTAAAAGTCAGGAAAAAGACAAGAATGTCCATCATTACCAGTCTTTAGTTTGGGAAACAGAGCAATTAGACAAAAGAAAAAAATCAAAAGGCTAAAGATAGGACAGAAAGAAGTTAAACCATCATTATTTGTAAATGATGTGATACTCTACGTAGAAGACCTCAAAAACTCCACCAAAAAACTTGAGGGTTTAGTAACCAAATTTAACAGTGTCACGGGATACAAAGTCAACACTCAAAAATCAATAGCATTCCTGTACACTAATAACAAAGTCACCAAGAGAGAAATTAGGGAAAGCACACCTTTCATAATAGCATCCAAATAAATAAAGTACCTCAGAATCAATCTAACAAAGGAAGTAAAAGAACTTTACATTGAAAACTACAGTACTCTGAAAAATGATATCAAAATGGATATCAGAAAATAGAAAGATACCTCTTGTTCTTGGGTAGGAAGAACAAATATAGTGATAGGCCATAATTCAGAATTGTTACACAGAATTAATGCAACCCCAATCAAAATATCAATAGTATATCTCACAAAATTAGAGAAAACAATCTTAAAATTCCTTTGGAACCAGAAAAGACCTAGAATAGTAAAAGCAATTCTAGGAAACAAAGGAAAGGCAGAGGGCATAACAAGCCCTGACTTGAAATTATACTACAAAGCTATGGTGCTAAAATCAGCATCATTCTGGCAAAAATAGCCAGACCTGAGAATCAGTGGGACAGATTAGAAGATGCAGAAACAACTCCAAACAACTTGGCCACCTTATTTTTGACAAAGGAACCAAACACCATCAGTGGAAGAAAGACGTCTTCTTTAATAAATGATGCTGGAAAACCTGGCTTTTCACATGTTGAAATTTAAAACTAGACCCATATCTTTCACCATGTACTAAACTAAAATGAAAATGGATCAAAATTCTAAATATTAAAACAGAAATACTAAAGCTACTGAAAGATAGGGTAGGCAGAATTCTCAATTGGGGGGCCTCTGGTCACAGTTGAGGTCTCAACGTCCCTTGATGCTGTGATGTATCAAGATTATATCAGCTGATGGAATCCTTGAGAACCACGTAGTACTAAGAAAAGGGTTTCACCTTGGGGACAGCCTCCCTGGTCACCTGCCATCTCTCCTACCAGCCTCATCAACATAAAGACCACTGTTACCTCTAAGACCATCACTGGGCTCTGAGTCATCTGATAAGCCCCTCACCGTTTTCCTCAACCTGTAAATATTGAGGTTCTGGCTGCCTCTTGGCCCTTTGTTTACCCTGAACAGCTAGGCACTCCAGTTCCCTACCTCACTGCCATTTTGTCTCTTGCTGTTTCTTTTTACCATGGTGGAGTCTAACACTTGGCAGGCAATTGAGGCCCACTACAGCGGTCCCTAATACACACACACAAATATACTAGAATTACCATGAGTCATTGCCAAAGAGGGAATAGAGTATAAAAACAAAGGGCAATGTTATTCATAACTTGATTATAATAAATGGCAAAAGATAAAAGAGAGAATGTGCTAAAGTAAATATAGCTTGTCAAAAAGGATTTAAAAATGAGGAGACAGCATCTTATCAGTAGTTAAAAATTAACCAGTGAAAAAGTCTATCTCTAAAAGCATTCAGTATATGACAAATGGTTTTCTGAATGATCTAAAAATCCTTTTTAAGTACAAAAAGAAGGACTGTTTCCCAATCCATTTTATGAATTAACACAATATTAATTAGAATGGTACAAAAATAAAAAATTATAAATAAATCTTATTTGTGAATATAGTTATGTTGAGGCACAATTATAATGTAAGAATATATTTATAAAATAGTAAATTTATAGGTATTTCATGATCAAAAACTCTGACCAAGTTTTCGTTCTGCTGCTTCTGCTGAATTCAATTCACTTTGACAGTGTCTACACTCCAGCTGTGTAACTGTGATGAGCACTCAGAGTAATTTTCTGTACCTTAAGGCACGCTAGGCTAGTCAAGGATACTCTGTAAGGGACCCTTCCCCAGAATGCTCCTGTATTATGGTGGTGCCTTCAACTATGCTCACTCTGTAAGGGTCCCTTCCTCTTGTTCCCCAGAGTATATCTATATTATGATAAATAATTCTTCTGTGTCAACAAATCTGTTCAAAACTAGCCCGCCTGAGTTGGCACCATGTGTGGGCCATGAGGAAGACAACCAGCTGCCAGCCTCTTCCTTTTAATCAGCACCATTCGTGGGCATCGGGAAGGAGAACCAGAAGCCAGCCGCTTCCTGTGAGTCAGCGCCATGTGTGAGCCCTGGGGAGTACAACCAGATGCCAGCCCCTCCCAGTGTGTAGGCTTGGAAACCAGAAGAACCAGTCACCCCTATTGCCCACCCATGAGCTACCTGCTGATCTGCAGAAACACAGGCTGAGAGGTAAAATACAATTTAATGCTTTAGTGTTTAATGATTCATTGTCTTTGCAGGCCTAAGGCTGGAAATCTGATTATTTATTTATTTATGTATTTATTTTGGTACCAGGGATTGAACTCATGACCTTATGCTTGCCAGGCAGATACTTATGCCACTGAGCTAAACCCTTAGCCCCCTGATTATTTATAAAGAGGATAACAATAAACAACATAGCATCTATGAGGGATCTCCTTCTAAAGGTGGTAGCCATTGTTAATTCCCTATTATCTTGTTTTTAAGTCTTGTATCATTTTCATTGTTTGGTTTGGTTTTATTTTGTTTCATCTTGTTTGACTTTATTATATCTGATGGCATGGGCACTCTTTCAAAGATAACAAGATAGAGTAGCTATTTTGGATTTACTACTGTCTTGTTTAGAAGTCCTGTATTATTTTCATTGTTTTGGTTTCATTGGCTCTGTTCTGTTCTGTTTTGTTTGATTTTCCTATGTCTGATGGTATGGGAAGCTATACTGAAGAAAACAAGAGGCATTATGGTAGCCATTGTTAATTTCCTACTATCTTATTCTCAAACCCTATATCACTTACACGGTTTTGTTTTGATTGGCTTTATTCTGTTTTATTTTACTTGGTTTTATTCTCTTTAAAATAAAAACTTATTTTTTAAAAAAGACTAGCCTGCCTGTCAATATATGACTCAACGCATGTAATCAATTATGTAATGTTTTACCGCTTGCTTTGTACCTCCCACTATTAAATTATATATAAACTAAGCTTTCTGTAAATTCAGAGTTGTTGGCTTTGAGGAATTATCCTGCAACAGTCCTCTGGGTGGAAGGCTCAACAGTCTACCAGTGTAAAGATTAAACACTGCCTTTTTTTTTTTCTAAGTTTTTTTTGTCTTTTTTTGTTTTTATCGGTACCAGGCATTGAACTCACAACTGCCTGCTTGCAAGGCAGGTGCTTATGCCGCTGAGCTAAATCCCCAGCCCCCAAACACTGCCTTCTTATCTCACTGGTGAAAGAGTCTTCCTTTTGGTTTGGCTTAGCTTGGAAACTTTCCTGCAGCAGTTATAAAAATCTTAAATAAATTTTGGCAAATACAGCTTTAACAGCATATAAATAAAAGAATATATCATGAATAATTGCATATATTCTAGAATGTAGTGATACTTCAAAGTTAGAGAACTATGTTGGCTTTATTTGTTGTATTAATAGATTAAAAAAAGAAAGGATGAGAACATTTTGGAAAACCCAGAAATAGCATTTGATAAAATTCAACATCAGTTCTTGATAACATTTTGTTTTCACTAAAATAGAAATAGAAAAGGACTTCTTTTCCCAATTTTTAAAAATTTCACCAGCAAATAGAAATCCGAAGCAGGCCAGGGATATAGGTCAGGAGCTCCAGTGCCTGCCTGGCAAGTGCAAGATCCTAAATTTGATTTCCAGTACCAAAAGAAAAAAATCTGAAGCTCATTGGCAAAACGTTAAGAAAAGGTGAGTTGTGGGCTAACAGAGTTTGTAATACAATTCTCTGGTGTTCACAAAAGTGGTATAAAATATAATTGAAATAATAGAGGGAGTGATAATGTAGAAAATTCATAAAATGAGACAAAAGAACCAAAAACTAATGATCATTAAAAAATGAAGTAAAAGGGAGTAAGATGATATTCTTGATATCACATTTTAAATCATTGGACACTAAATATAGAAAAGACTCAATGAGTCAAGAAATAGAAAAGAAGAGATGAAAACTATAAGAAGTAAGAAAAAGAAATAATAAAAACAATGGAAGGTAATTGAAATGAAAAATAGAATGAAAGAAATTGGCAATTTGAATTTAGTAGAACAGGTTTACAGAAACAAGGAAATTAAGTATACTTAAATCCAAATTAAGCTCTGGTTACAATAGTCACACTATGAAAGTGTATTGAAAATTGGAATAATACTGATTAAAAGTAAAATCATATCCTAAAAAGGTCTCAGTTTGTTATGTCTTATTTTTGTTATACAAGGCCTTATTCATTAAATGGCTGAATGTGAATAAATATCACTCCTATTTTTGAGATCCAATGACAGATCCAATGAATTATACTGATAATTACAGAATCTTAGTGTTTATAGACATCTGTCACTTTATATATTAAGATAGTCTTACCATATGTGCTGCTCCTTTTTAATTCCAGTAATTAAAGTTTATGGACATATACTGTGAAAATGTAGCTGTAAAATTGTCAAATTGGTAATTAAGAGCCTTTCTCGTTAATAAGCTTTCTATTTTTATTAACTAATTAATTAATTATTTAAAAATAGGGTGTCCCTCTGTTGGTCAGGTTACTTTCAAGTTTCAATCCTCCAGCCCCAGTCTCCCTAGTCACTTGGATTTCAAGCGTGACCAAACCCAGCAAGCTTTCTAGTTTTAAGAGAGAATTTATTTCAAATGTTAAACTTGTCCTAGACACTTTTTTCTCTTTTATTAAAGGATTTGTGTGCTTTCCAAGTTTCTTAAATTCAGTCTAAGAGTATACACTGTAATACTGTGTACATGTCTCTAGCTAGTATCTAAACAATATCATTACTAGTATGTGAAATGTATTCATAACTTGCTAGAATTTCTGCCTAGTGAAGAGAACTTTTTCATTACAAATTTTCTTGAACTTCAGCTGCACATGCAGTAGCTCTGGAGACACACCCAACAGCCTGAGAAATGCCTTTCCAGTCTCTCACCAATAGGTGCTGCCTCCAAATATATCATTATGAATGGGTCTGGGCAGAATTACTTTCTCTTTTTGTGGGTGCCTTAAATATCATTGCAGATTGGATTTGATTCTCCAATCCAGAATGGATCTGAATCAGCCCTGAAGGCCATAAAAATACCAGACATGTGGGCCAGGGTATAGCTCAGTGGCATAAGTACCTGCCTGGCAAGTTCAAGGTCTTGAGTTTGATTCTTGGTATCCCCTCCCCAAAATACTAGACACAATTTTTAAAAAGTTTTAACAAGTAAGACAATCACCCATCTAGTCTTGAGTGGTCTATTTCTTGATCTAGGTTGGAGAAAGGAGATTGTGGTCAGACTCTGTGTCAAATGGAGCTTAGATCACAACTGCAACATTGAGCCTAGGAAGTCAGTTTATGATCCAAGTCAGATTTAAAGGGAGTAAAATAGCTATCTCCAGTAGCAATCCAGGAAGCTAAACAATAATCTCTCTAAAAATTGGTACAAATGATCAGGACTAATTTTGTTCCCGGCTTTCAACTTAGGAACAACCAATAAAAGCCAGTTATCCCAACCAATCTCATAGGATGTCCCACTTTTGCTTAGTCTGTCTGAAATTTCCCATGCTAAGAGTCACCAAGCAAGATATACCCAATCCTTCCCTTTTCCCACTATAAACCTTTTACTCTTCCCTACCTGGGTTTGAGTCTCTGCCAAGACCCAAATGATTTTGTAAGCTTTTGTAAGCTCTGAATACAGGTACATAGTCTTTGCTTGTTCTTCAGTTAATTTCTTCAGTCAGTATGTTAAATATACAGTGAATGTCTTCTTCAATGTGCATTCCGGTGAAGACCTAAGATGACCTAACAGAGCAGACCTTCTAATTGAGAAGCTGCCGCAACAATACATGAATACGTAAAACTACACAGTTTTCAGGTAACAGTAGAGAGTAATGCAGCTGATTATTATAAACTATGACTGATTTTTGCTGCATCATAAACATCTATTACTTATAGAAATGGGAAGCTACTATTTTGTATAAGTGAGATGTCCATCTGTATATAGCTTCCAGTTGGCCTGACAGAAAAAAGAATTCATGTTCACAGGCTTTGCCTTTTTACACTGTTTTCTCTAGGCTGACTTTCTCAGCTTTTTATCATGGTGCACCCTGACCCTAAATCCCAGAATCACTGGGCTTCTCCATCCTGATCGCTGCTCCATGTACCCAGAGCTCTAAAGTCAATAAAGAGTTCAAGGCTTTCTTTCATAAACCTCAACTTGTGTTTCAGTGAATGTCTTCATGTTCTTTTGACTTCACCTGGGTTAAATTATCACCCCTGAATCAATCATGGAGCCAAGGAGGTAGCAAATGTCGATTGGCTAGAGCCAACATGAATTCGTTCTTGCTAGCAGTTTGGGGATTAGTCTCGTGCAAACCTTATAGTAGACTGGAATAAAAGTGGTTTCTCCAACATTGGGAACGATGTTTCTAGAAACAGAAAACATGAAGACTGGATAGCAAACTTCAAGCATCCTGTACCATGATCATATTCTTTATTCAACAAAATATTTTAAGCTATACCTGCTTGAACTATGTGGTTATTGTGCTGTAAACTAGGGATTCAAGCATAAAAGATGACATCATTCCTACCACTGGAGAACTTATAATAATAGAGTGGGGGAAGGAAAATATATTTGGGACCAAAAATTCACAATGACTAATTTTGCAGACCTCTGTGAGGGATAAATGGAGGCTTGGCATTATGATATTACCCTTTTGAGACTTCCCGTTATCTCTTGGGATAGGCCATCTTCTCCTAGCAAGATCAAATTTAGACTACTAAAATGAAAAAGAACACTCCAGAGCAAGATCCTCCTTAGCATAAAATCATCTCCAACTCAATTCTTGAGCTATCCCAGGATTATCTGTTGCCTTCAGTGTCTTTGACCTCTGAATCTTCTACAGACCTGGAATCTTCTGGTAGCCCCTCTTATCATTGTGTACACCCATTGCATTGTACACACCCAATAAACAGTGGTTGGCTTGGAGTATCTGGGTCTCTGCCTATCCTGAGGATTGACCTCCTAGCCCTCCATCATTACTAAATTTGTCTCTGTTTCTTATATTATCTTTTGCCATACCCTCATACAAGCAGTTGGGGATCTTGGCCAGGTCCCTGATAAAAATAAATATAAAATACAATAATAGTATTATAACCACTAAAGAGGTAAGCAGAAAGTTCTTTGAGGATACTGAGAAATCACCCCTCTTAGAGTACCAGTGAGAAGGAAGAGAAAGGTAATTTCAGAGGAGGAGAAAGACAAAGAAAAACTTTCTTAAAGAAGTTGTCTTGAGGTTTTACTATTCACAGTCATCAGCCTCACAGATAGGAGCAATGACATTGTTCAGCTGCACAGAAACATGAGACCATTTGGCCCATCTGGAGTAGTTTGGTGGAGGAGAGATACATTTTGGAAGCTGAACAAGTAAACAAGATCCTAATTGTGAAAGGTCTTGTAGCCCGGTCAAGAAGATTGCATTTTATTCTGAAGGAACAGGGAAGCCACTGAAGGATTTTAAGATGATTTATGTTTTAGAAAAATTACTCTGAAGAATAGATAGGTTAGGGATATGAGTTGGGGAAGTTGGAGATGGGAGGGAGGAGGAAGCAATGTAAAGGCAGAAAAACCAATTCAAGTCTTCAGTCAGACAAAGAAAAGTGAGCAATGAAAGGGATTGAGGGTAAGGAACATGTGTAAGACTTATTGAGGGCAATGGAGCTATGGACAGCTTTGGGCATCTATTGCTGTGTCTCAAGTCATACCATATGTCTGAAATGGATTTCATATGTCTGAAATGGATTTATTTATTTATTTTTGGCAGTTTAAGCAAAGCCCAGAAGGAATGGCTGCTCCCTGTTCTAGCTCACATTAGCTGTGGTCCCTTGACTGGGACTGAACAGCCTCTCCCAAGATGGAACATTCACGTGGCTCATGAGTTGGAATGAGAGGGCAGCAACTGGAATGAGAGGTTGAAGGCATGACCAAGCTATCAATGTGCCCACTTCAAGGTAAACCTGGAATGACACAGCCTTCAGTTCTTTTGGACACATGCCAGCCTCCACACAGTTTCCTGTAAGGCTTAAGTTTGACTGTGGTCATGAGGTAGACTTATCATAAAGAGAATCACTACAGAGGAAGCCACTTAGAAACTCAACTGTTCTTCTAGAATCTGAAGTTAATCTGATTCCTGGTAGGTGGGAATTTAGAGTCCTAACTCTTTAGTTCTAATCTATCTAGGTCATGTTGTAAGTCTTTTTTTAATTCATCTACCCATCTACTCTACAAATATATCTATCTCATCCTCGTTTTTCTTAGAAATATGTTGGGTGAGTCCTTTTTATGTTAAAGATTTTTGTTTATTAATTGAATTTTTGCCTTCTTCTTATGACCAAAACTTATCTTGAACCCTATTTATACCTAGCTCTTTGGTTTCAGATTTCTCAAGGTTTTTCTTGTGCAAATGGTCTAGTTCCTCTGACAACCAACCCCACATATTTAAGCTTTGAAGCAGAAAGAGTCTGCTCCTTCAGCTCTCAGGGTCTCAACTATAGAACATAACCTTAAGGTCCCTATGGGTTCTGTGATCTATGAATCAGTAATCATATTTCTTGTGTAGAACTTCTAGCCCCTGTCCAGTTCTTTTGGTGTTCGGCTGTCATGGCTGCTTTAGCTACCTGCTCTAGCAAAAATTATTCCACTTCTCAGTTTCTTGTGTTTTGACCTATTTCCCTGGCTTCCACACTCACATATGTGTGAATGATGGATACTTCTAGTCAGGAATGATTCTTGTTTGAAACTTTCCATATAAAGTAGACATTTTCCACCCAGTCCTTTAAGCGATGTGAGGAGGTGTGTACATATGATTCTTACTCTCAAGCCATGTACTACATAGTGAGAGACAGATTATGAATCTTTGTAGGGTAGAAAGCCCAAAGAGGTAGATCTCAGGAGAACCAAGGAGGACCTTCTAGGAGCCATAAGCAAGACCATCTGAATCAACATGAGATTTCTTATTACTGTGAATAGATATTTTTTTTTTCATTGACTAGTGACTATTGCCTTCCTAGAAACATTTTCTTCTCTTGTCCTTGCTAGTTAAAGTGTCTGTTTTCCTTTTAGTCTGAGATGGGTATCCAGTATCTAGTTTATAAGCCAAACACAGATGTGCCTCATCTGTGAACAAATGAGGCACATCATTTGTTCACAGATAGAAGTGAACAAATTCTGACTGCCAGGTTTTCCACAATATAAACCTGCTCCTGAGCTTATAGATTCATACAGCTCAGCAGTGAGATTGAAGCTGGGAAGCCAGGATCTAAGTTAAGAAAGCCCCAGAGTGATCATTCTGATCGGGAATTACCTTATTTCAGGATTATCTTAGTTCAGATAGCCCATGTGGTTCAACTCTAAGTGAGCTGCACATAACAAACCACAGGGGTAAGGAGAAAATGGAAATGTAAGAGTGAACGCCAAAGTCTGTAGTCAAGAAATTGGAAGATCAAATTGAGCAAGAGAAGAGCAGTAGTTCTGGAATGACCCAGAGAATGGAGATTATACACTCAACCTGTGCTCCTTACAAAAGGAGCTCTGTTATACGAGTCATGGAAGTTTTTATGTACACTTCAGGAGTGGGGCAGAGTCTTTAAAGTATTTGGCTTAAATAATACTTTGTATTTATATGCTTTTGTTGCGTTTTTCTTTGTTGTATATGTTTGTTTGTTTTTTGGAGTTGGAGATTGAACCTGGACCCCATTATGCAAAGGGATCTACATCAATGGCTCCAGTATTTGTATATTAAGGTACATTTTTTTGCTTGATAAAATGTATTGAGACCACATGAAAGAAGGTGGTCATATCTTCTCATGTCCCAACATTCAATCTAACACTTAATAAATGTTTCTTTTCTATGATGAGAAAGAAGAGAACCAGGAATAATTTATTTGTAAGATGACAAACTCAGACCACCAATAGGGAAAGGGTGGGGCCTCAGTTTAGGTTGGAGATATCTAGTATCTAGACATACTTGCAAATTTTGAAGTGCTTTGAATGTTCTCGGGCTACATAAGTGTCCTGTGTCACCTTGTCAGAGGATAGTGGGTTTGCATTTCTTGGAGATTATGAAGTAAGGCAATACTTTATAGGTCAATGATTGTGCTTCCTGGATCTGCCTGCACCTCTGCTCCTTGCCTCTGTAATTAAAGCCAAATGTTAGACAACCTGAGTGTTCAGAGAGGAGAGGGGTCTACACTACAGTAGCTCAGAACTATGAACTAAAACACCTTGGGAAGAACAGATGTGCATGCCCTGGAGTGAACTGTGATAGTACTGGGTCAAGCATTGAGCTATAAGACTGGATAAGGGAGACTTTGTCAAAAAGGGAACTTCTATTACTTAAGCATTAGCTCCCTAGTAAGGCCTCCAGAAGATGTGTCTAATATACTGCTTGGGTAACATCTTAAAACATAGGGAAAGTGTCAACCTACATGAAACAAAAGTCAAGGTATTAAACTCCCAGACCTGACTGCAGAGAAAAGAATCAAAATCTCAGAGAAGCAGACGTACTAGACTAGGTCTCTGATAATGAGCTCAACTGTTTATGTCCCTGGAGGATACTTCAGTAATCAATGAGATAAGGGGTATATTCACAAGGGGACTTGTGTCTTGGAGAAACCAAATGGCAATGTCTTCTATAGATCAGGGCTGACAAGAGATGCCACAAGAGAACTACTCTCTGCATGCAGAAAGGATAATAGAATCTCAAAACAGCAGAGGCCAGCCATGAGGCAGCACTGTGTTGTGAGAAACCAAATTTCATTACTGTTGTGAGGACTGCGTGTTTGGAATGGCAGAGACAGAAGTTCTAAGAAGGTGACTAGAGGTGTTTCTAGAGGCAGGATAAATGGGCAACAAATGAGAGCATCACTTAGAGGTCACCCTAACAATTTAGTGCCATTTTAAACTTGAAAAGGAGAAAGATGGCAAATTCAAGCCCCGCCTGGGCAACTTAACAGGACCTTGTTTTAAAATACATAAATAAACAGAATGGATGATCAGGATGCCAAAGTCAGCCTTCCCTCATGGGAAGATGCATCCTCCCCTACCGATCCTGCCTGCCTCCAACCTCATGTCTCATTGGCTCCAGAAAACTCAATCAGGATGTTAATTCTCAGTAGGTGGCAGAGCTCTCACACTGATTCCTTGAATAAGAATTCTCCGATTGCTAGAATAAGATTTATCAGAGTATGAAAGACCGTGTAGAGGCTTCTAAGTTATTCTCTCTGAACATGATGGTGAACATCTTGTTTAGAAGCAACAGGAAAGATTAATGCTAGATTCAAAGATTTAAATAATTCTAAAGGAGACTACTCAAAACCTCTTAATTCTCCATTTTGGCCCCTGCAAATTCTGTGTGAATAGTGCTAAATAACATTGGACAGACAGAAACTTAATATTCCAATTTCTAGCTGGTATTTAGAGTTTTTTTTTTTTTTTTTTTTTTTTTTTGTCTTTTTCCTTTTTATCGGTACCAGGGATCAAACTCACAACTGCCTGCTTGCAAGGCAGGTGCTTATGCCGCTGAGCTAAATCCCCAGCCAGAGTATGTGGTCTTAACCAGAGCAGACAAACCCTGGCCTTGTATGTGGTACATAGGTTTTGATCTGGAAGATGCATTATTTTAATATTCACCCCGAAGGTAGATTGGTTCTCATTTGTATGAAATTTACTTTTAGCTTGCTTTCACTATCTTGTCCTAGAACTATATCACTCTTAACATTGTAGTGTATAGCTATTAAATTTCATGTTTTCAGGAATAACAGCAAGTATTTGAAGGTTTGCCAGCTAGATTTGCATGTTAAAATAGAATATAATCCTTGAAAATATGGCTAGGACTAACATGTTTTCTCACAATTCTGATGGATACAGTTCCAAAAAGCCTGTCACAGACAACACTGTAAGACTTAGCATTTTGACATGAGGTAGTAGCAAATATATTCCTATTAAACTACTGGCAACTAGTCACTGGCAATCATAAAATGATTGTTACAGGTATTAAGGATGTCATGACAATTACCTTAAAACTGAAATTTTGTGTAGTCACCTCTCCTTTAAATAACCAGGGCAGCCCAGTGTAGAAAAGCAAACTATACTAGTCATTTTCTTTCCAGTGTCTACTTAATGGTGGCAGTTTGATTTTACCTATATATTCTGCTATTTCCTTCAGCACTTAATTGAAATCAAAAGCCATCTCTTTCTTTACCAACTGTTCTTTGTAGCTAAAGTAGTGGTATATCCTTTAAAATTTACATTATACATAATCTTTTCTAGTTTGTGTACAGCTGATATTTTGTCAGCATCGATTTCAAAGCATCTTTGGTCCCAATGACCCTACAGCTCACAAAATAATCATTAACGAAAACAAGAAAATGTCTGCTGATATGGTATGGATTGTCAGATAAAACAGGATCTGAAGCCATAGAACACTTTCCTTAATCATGTATTGCACATGTGCTAGTTGGTGGATTTTTATTCCATCCCTCAAGAATGTCCAGCACAACAGGGAAGAGAAGTGTCTGCCAGCAGGAGGGCATGGAGGTAATTACTCTCTCGCTTTGTCTGGCATTGATCTGATTTGATGTCCACCAGTGGCTTTTGATAGGGGCATTTTGCCAAGAATTGTTCTCCTTTCTTCTTATGCATAATATTGACCATTAACTTCAAGGGCTGGTTTTATGTTTCTTAATGGTTATGTCACTGATACTTGTTACTGCTACTACCTCTGCCTTGCCTTTTGTGATACAATCGATCAGTTTCCTACTTGGAAAGCAATACTTTGCTTTTATTCTAGCAAAGCTCATATGGATGTCAGAAAGGTCACAAGCTTGTGTGAAAATGATGCCAAAGTTCAGACAGCTTTGTGCCATTATGTGAGAAAATTTCAATACAGACAATGCATTAGGGACAAAAAGTGAATGGACCACTTGTTGAACAAAATCCAATTTTCAGATATTCATCAGCCTACTCCCTATTCACACTTTCATTTTCCAATGCTTGTGTGAAATTATCAGTCTCACAGACACACTTGTCTCTGTACAAATTCACATTGTATATGTAGAAGTCTTGTTTATTACATATGTGGAGGGCTTAATTCTGATTTGCAATATGTGTGTTATTTCATTATTATTTTTATTCCTTCATAAACCATCTTGAGACACTAATCTTCTTGCATGAAGCAGAGTTAAAATGCAACATGGGAGGAAAATAAAAAAGCATGTGTAATAAACAGTACATATAAATGATTTGGAAACACATGACCCTGTTTACTGGATGGTAGCTTTCCCCAAAATAATCAACACAGTTTGTAGCTATGTGCAACCTCCAAGCCCTAGTTATTTTTAGTCCTCTATTAGCATTTCTGTGAAAATGATAGTTAATCCTATACTTAAAATTTATGATATGTGTATGAACAAAATTGTCTTATAGCTTCCCCTCTAAAGCTGCCTGTAGACTGCTTGGTAACAGCAAGGGACTACTTGTGGTTTGTGAGCCATGCTTCTTGTGATTTCTGATTACTCCACCCAGAGATTATATATTTTGAGCATCTCTGATCTGAAAATTCATAATCCCATTTGTTATGGTTTGTGTCTGGATGTCCCCCACCCCCAAAAACTCATACAGTTATGGGAGGCAGGCTTCTAGAGTTTGTGATTGATTCATACTCCAATGCTTAGATTAAGAGTGTGAATGCAACACCCTTCCTATGAGTGGGGGTAGCCTACATACAGTATAAGGAACAGAAAGTCTTCTCTTTCTCCCTTCCTTTTTTGTTTTTGTTGCGTTTGCTATTTTCCTCCACCTTGAACTGTTGCCCTCTGCCATTGCCACTCAGTCATGTGCCACTCTGCCTTGGACCTAGAGTGAAACCTCCACAACCTGTGAGCTAAATAAACCTTTCCTTCCTTAATTTTGGGCATTGGGTATTTTGTTTCAGCAATGGGAGAAAACTAATCAATATAGAATTTGGTGCCAGTGGATTGGGGTTATTGCTATGACTGTACCTGACTATGTGTTTCAAAAGCCTTTGGGAATGGCTTATGGGAAGAGTTTGGAAAGGTTTGGAGATGTTTGTTGAAAAAGTAGTGCTGGAATGCCTTAGGCTGTTCTGTAGAAGAGATTTTGGTCAGAGCTCAGAAGACCAGAAGGCTGATAGAAATCTTACCGGTAAAAACCAGGCTCAGGAGGTTTCTGCAGGGAAGAAAGACTGCATTAGCTGTTAGACTCCAGACAATGTGTATTATGGCTTGCCCTACATTTTGTCTGCATTTTTATCATGTCCAGAGAGTTTTTAGTTAATCTGCAAAAAAAATCTCAAGGCATTCAAATGCTGAGGAGGTGTCATGGCTATTGTTGGGGTCTTTTGCCAGATTTATGCTGTGAATAAGGAGCAAAGAGCCTAGCAGGATGATTTAAAATGTTGTGAATTTGGCCAGAAATGAAACTTCAGTAAAGCTGTGGACTGTAAAGGCAGAGCTGAGATCTCTATTGTTGAGAATGAATGGGATAATGTAAAAGATGACCTTAGGACATTACAGCAGCAACAGCCCCACACTTCGAAGCTTCAAAACTACAGAAGTGAAAGACTTTGTTTTGAGGAGAAAGATGCAGAGTGCCAAGCTCCATAATGATGGTGGTGGCCAAATCAGGTTCCAGAATGGCAGCAAATGTCCCTTATAATCAGGTTTAGAGTGTTCAGTGATTCAGGCACTCAACCTCTATGGCCTCTATGGCCTCTTCCAAGAGGAAAGCCTAGCTGCTGCTCCAGCTGGTAGTGGACCTTGGCATCATCTAAATGGCACTGGTTTTAGGCACATGCAGAATGCAAGGCTTCTGAGATTGATTTCAGAGGGCCTTGGGAGCTGAGAAATGTGCCTCTTAGAGGGCAGTGTGTGAAGCTGTGTGTGTGAAGCCAAAGGTGCAATGGAGAACCCAGAAGTTTAGAAAAGCCAGGAGCATAGATTGTTTTTTTGTTTGTTTGTTTTTGGTTTTTTTCCTTTTTATCGGTACCGGGGATCAAACTCACGACTGCCTGCTTGCAAAGCAGGCGCTTATGCTGCTGAGCTAAATCCCCAGCCTCTAAGCATAGATTGTTTAAAGAAACCTGCAAGGAGCGAGCCAAGCCAGCCTAAGAGAGAAGCCATGGAAGCTACAACCACCAGAAGAGCCATGGGGGTAGAGTTTTCAAGCCTTTGGGAACTCACAACCAGATTCCTTCAGATGCTGAACATGGAACTCCAGGACTTCATATTTGTCCTGCTGGCTCTTGAACTTGTTTTTGTCCCAATGCTTTGTATCCTCCTGTTTGTACCTTTTGGAAAGGTAATGTTTATCTTCGGCCATTGAATGTTGGAAGTATTTAACTTTTCATTTGTGCATGGGCTCAAAGCTGCAAGTTTGCTTTGGATCTTGGAGAAGGCTTGGCACTTGGACTTTTCATCAATGCTGGAATGGTTGGCACTTTGGCAACTCTTGGAGATGGACTAAATATCTTTCCTATAGAGGGATGTGCACTTAGAGAGCCTTTGGTGGGGCCAGGAGTGGAATGTTATGTTTTGTGTCTGGAAGCCACCCCCAAACCTTATATGGTCATGGGGGGAAGGCATTTGAGTATAGTATTTGTGATTGGTTCATTGTCTAGTGTTGGAATTGGCAATGTGAGTGCTGCACCCGCCCAGGGAGGGAAGCTGGCATACAATATAAGGGAAGAAAGGAGGTGTGTTTTCCCCTTTGTGCCCCTTTTACTTTTGTTGGCTTTGGTACTTAAAGCCACCATGAATGTTAACTCTCAGCCACCCTGCCTTGGAGCTAGCTGAATATGGACTGAAACCTCCAAAAACTGTAAGCTAGATAAGCCTTTCTTTCCTTCATTTTGGGTATTATCATTTTGTCTCAGCAATGAGAGAAAAGTAACCAAGATATTGTTGCCCCAAAAGCTGAAATTTTTTCAGCTCCGACATGATGTCATATGAGGAAAAGCCCATTCCATGTTTTCTGCACAAAATTATCTAAAAATATTGTATAAAATTACCTTCAGGCTACATATATATGAAATATAAATGAAATCTGTGCTTAGACTTGGCTCACATCTCTAAGAAAGCTCATCATCACTGGCAAATATTCCCAAACCCAAAAACATCCAGAATCTGGATGAATTCTGGTCCCAAGCATTTCAGGTAAGGAATGGCTTTTTAAAAATCTTATAAAACTTTCCTAAATTAAAATAATTTTTCAGAGTTTATTGCTTACACTTAATTATTTAATTCTCTGGGCTTTATTTTGGCATATGACATGAAGATCTCTCTTCAAAAGTTAACATATGATTATAATATTTATTAAACAATTTTAGTTTTATTCACTTATCTCAAATGTTGCATTTATCACATATACTTTCTTCAAAACAACTTCAGGGGATCCATTTAGATCAACTCTAGATCTGATTCATATTATCTCTTTCCATTATCAGCTCATCTAATATTGCATCTATTTTCAAGTTTTTGTTGGCTATTACTTCCTAATTACTTAGTGTATGTGTATTTGTCTTTATAGCAGGAGAAAGGATCCACGACCTTAGCACTAAACTACATATGTAGCCCTTTTTATTTTTTATTTTGAGACAGGATCTCACTAAATTGCTAAGTTGTCCAGGCTGGGGACAAATTTGTGATCCATTTGACTTACCCTCCCAGAGTACTGGGAGTATAGTAGTTAATTTTGGGTTTTGATACATAAGGGAAAGAGTGAAAAAATATGGTAACAGGCACTTTTAACAAATAGAACTTTTCTCATATTTGACACCTCAGGTTTTGATAATGTTATCAGTAGGAATCTGTGTAAGAATCCTTTTTCTTGTAACTCTAAAATTTTCTAGTCTGAGATGCTGCGAATAAATGAGCAGATAAAGTTGTTGTCATCTAATGCAACAGGTTAAATTTTTCTGGTGGACAGCAGACCTACTGCCACAACACATGGACCAAAACAATTAGGATTTAGATCACATTTCTAAGATGCCAAGTTGCCAATTAAAAAATTAAAAAATTTAGTCCGTCAATCCATTTCTTTGTTTCTATGATTCCAAGCATGTACTACTCTTCCACTGATTTAACTAACTCACAGTTCAGTTGGGGCACCAGGAGGGAAGAACCTTAAAGTAGCATCTTATTTAAAACATACAGACACACACACCACTGTGGGTCTTGCTGAGAGTTTGCATGCTCCATGTATAGATTGTGCAAACATCTTCACAGTACAGATGGCTCGAGAAGCATCTTGTGATAAAGTGACTTGAAGCAAAAGACCATTGGTGGCCTTAGATTGTTAGTAGTTAAATATGATATGGATTCTGTAATCAGGATCCACTAAATGAAAACACCGGGTACAACAGTTTGTACTTCTTGTGCCAAGTTAAGTTTCTCTGTGGACTTCAAGAGCTCTTTTAAATGTTGTTTTATTATATTTGTAATTAGCCGGTGTGAAGAAAGCCTCTTAGTTTCTGCAGTGATGCATTGCTGCTTTCATTACAACAAATACCCCTGACCCCTGGTGCCTAACTGTAAACAATGATAGTTACCAGCCTCATTAGAAGACTAGCAGATGGCTTATAAAGTCCTCACTGGAGTTTCAACCCATTTGTGGCTTGCAGTGCACAAATGTTTATCTTTAAACAGTTTCAAATATGTCAGAAGGGGTTTGCATTCTGTTTTCATTAGTATTAATGCATTCTGATCTTAACAAGGAAAAATTCTTTGATCATACTTCTTTGTTTGTTTGTTTGCTTATTCTATGTGAACTAACTTTTCAGAAGGTTTTCTGAGTTCTCTCCTTAATACCAAACAAAAGCTGGGGGAAGTGGTAATATGCCAGTAATCCTGGATACTCAGGAGGCTGAGGCGAGAGGATTGGAAGTTCAAGACTAGCCGGGGCAATTTAGGAATAACCCACCTCCAAATGAAAAATATTAGAAGAGCTGAGAATGTTGCTCTCTAGTAGAGTATCCTTGAGTTCAAGCCCCAGTACAGAAAAAAAAGTCAAACTTCTGTCAATTTCTCATTTTTAATTTTTACTCATTCTATGAATATTTATCTGAACTCCTACTATGGGCTAGGCTAAAAATATTAGGAATATGATGAATGTAGTAAACTAAATTTTCAAGTAATATCTGCTGAAAATACTTTGTGAAGGACTGAAATTAAAGTTTGATTTTATATAATGATGCTCAGTTCTTAAAATAGTACTTAAATGCTATTTTTAAACCACCATATAACTTTTGCTATAATTATTTTTTCTATACTCTAAATTGCTAAAAATTAGAAAAATTGCCATACATCAGTTTAAGGCTTTTCTTAGGCATAAACAAAATATTCAGCCCTAAGTGTTGCCCAGACAATAGTAAACATGAATTGAGTACCTACTATGTGTCAGCACTTACCTAGGCTAAGGATTTAAGTAAAGTCTGAGCAACCCAGGAGCAGATACTATTTTTCTCTGTTACTAATAAGAATAGAGCTTAAAAATATTAGTTAACTTGCCCAAGTTCTATTCAGGGACCTGTGGCTGATCCCTGATTCAAGGGTAGGCAGTAGACTCCCGATCCCATGCCATGTCTGTTACAGGTTCATTCCAACAGGCTTTCCTTGTAGACACCCATATTCTGGGAGGAACAAACTGACCTTGTAATCACTCTTAGCACCATTTGGGAGGCTACATTTATGAGTACTATGCCTTTGTTCATCGTGATTCAAATCTTGGCTCTGCCACTTAAAGCTGTATACTTGGGGTAAGTTAGTTAATCTCACTGTGACTTGTTTCCCTACAAATAGCATTGAAGATATTTGTAGTACCTATCTCAAATAGTTGACATGAGAAAAAAAATGAGTTAATATATACAAAACATTTAAGAGAGTATGTTGTGCAGTAGATACTATTCATTGCATAATTGACTAGGGTTACTGCTATGATTAGCAATATTATTAAAGAGTTGCAGCTGTATGTTATGAGACAAACTTGTAATCTCAGCTACTTGGGAGGCTGAGGCAAGAGGGTAACAAGGCCAGCCTGGGCAACTTAGCCAGACCATGTCTCAAAGAGAAAGAGAGAGACAGAGGGAAAGAGAGAGAGAGAGAGAGAGAGAGAGAGAGAGAGAGAGAGAGAGAGAGAGAGCAGAGACAGAGAGAGAGAGACAGAGCAGAGACAGAGCAGAGACAGAGAGACAGAGAGACAGAGAGAGAGAGAGACAGAGAGGAGAAAAGAAAAAGAGAAAGAGAGAGAAAGCAATCAAGTGAGTGAGCTGGTGATGTATCTTAGTGTTAGAACAGCCATGTGCTCAATTTCCAGTTGAAGAGAAAAAGGTCAGCTGGTCTTATCTGAGCTCAATGTGTCCATACAGGAATTCATGACCAAAGTTGCTACATCTTCAGATTTTAAGGTGAAGATAGAAATCTAGATTTTTTAAAACATATGACGCCACCAGATTTCTAAACGTCACCACCTAATGACTTTCAAAACTGTTGAGTGAGTTAAAGAATAAAGAAAATGTGTCTATGAGCCAAATTCAGCTCACCATAGCCAGTTTGTAATTTTTGTTGGAGGAACCAAGGTAAAAAGCTACAGAATAAGAACCAGAGAATAGGTAGACCCCAGTGTACCATGCATGGGGCATAGGCCACTTGGAGTAGGCCGGTGTCTATGTGTGAGGGAGGCTTGTTCACTATGTGTGTCATTTTCCAGGTTTCATCTGGTCTGATGGGTTTGGGTCACCTGAGGTGTTGTTGGCATTTAAGAATTTTGTGGAGTATCACGTGCTTCATGTTTTTTATTTTTTTAAAGATAAAAATTTAGAGGTGATTACTTACTGCAAAACAAACAGGAACTGAATGCTAAAGAAAAGTTTCCAGAAACCATCGTCTTCAAATTATTCACAGAGATGTCTCTCATAACATTTAAACTGATGTGGCCACAAATTTCCTTGGAAATTTAAACATTTCATTGATTGTTTTTCTTTTTTAGTACCAGGGATCGAATTCATGACCTCATACTTGCCAGACAGGTACTTATGCCACTGAGCTATATCCTTGGCCAAAATTTCAATGATCATACTATGTTTCTTTTCATTTCTAAGATGATTCCACCAATATATCTAGGCTCTGTGATAACACGCTGTGCTTTACAAAACAAGGCTTAAATATTCTAAAAATATTCTAAGAAACCCACTGGACTCTGCTTCTCTGCCAGGTCTATCAGCCTCTGAGTCCTTCACATCCTGAATGTCCCCGCTTGCATCACCCTGGCCTGGACTCTTGTCTCCTGAACTGCTCTCAACAGGGCTTCCAGCTGCTCTACCAGCTGCCTAGGATAAAGCCTAGCAGATAAAAATACACTGAGATAGACGCAGAGCCTGAAAACTTCAGTAATGGTTAATGAGTATCCATGTTAAATAAATAAATAAATTCAAAAAGAAATACTCATAGGATTAAATAAAGAGCAATTAAATAAAGCCCCATTCTTTTCATTTATTAATTCCCTGCCAAACATGTATTGATCTTCAGCTATGTCCCAGGCACCATCGGGGACATGGAGGACAGTGAACAGGACACAAGCTCTGTCCTGGGGCACCTGACAGGAGGGACAGCCCAATGAAAACAAAGGCCCAGAGATGAGAACTGGACAAGGGAAATCAGGGGCGGCTTCTCGGAGGAGGCAGACTGCCAGCTCAGCCTGTGTCTCATTAGAAGGGAGTGGACTCCCTGGGAGGGATTAGGTAGCTAAGGCCCGCATTACTCAGCACCTCCTAGGGGACAGGCCCTGTCACCCCAGCACTGTACAGTGAAGACCCAGGCTCCAGTCCTGCCAGACCCTTTCCTCCTTCAAGCTTTGGGAGAAGGAAGCAGCGCTGTCCTCTCTCCACTGCCGCGCACACCGTATTGATCTCACTGCTGTCTCTGGCCCTTCCCACCCCCCTGGTGCAGTGTTCCTGTTCCCTAGAACCGAAAGGGAACCTGTGGCTTGCTTAGACTCGGCCGTCTTCAGCAGAGGAACGGGTTGTTCAGTTCAGCTTCTTGCCTGCAAGGGGCGCAAAAACAAAAAGCATCTCAAAACCAGAGCAGTGGATGGTGAGCTGCTCCGGTGAAGGATGGAAATGCTCTCTCTTAGCTGTCACGGGTCGTCTGTGGGGCCGGGGGTCATTTTGTTCAAGCTGCCAGAACGCCAAGCAATGACACCACTCCGAGGGTTAAATGCATGTGTCACACTCAAAATGCAATTGTGCTGAGAGCACTTGGCGAGTGGGTGGTTGTTTTAGAGTAAGCTGGGTTCTTAAAATAGGAATGTGCGCTTGCCGGGAATTGGAAGACCACGATTCAAGGTGCAGCAAAGGCCTCGCCAGCAAATTGCTGTGCCTGGGCCAGCGTGGGGGTAGGGAGTGCTGGGAGGACTAATGACTTGAGTTGGAGTGAAAACCAGAATAAAAGTCTTTGTATTCAATTTCCTCTCCCTTGAAGCCCACTACCCTGTGGGAGCCATACATAATTGATGATATTACCATGCAACAGTAGGACTACAGAGATACACTAATATTGACGAACACTTTTTCATTTTTATTGCACTTTTCAGGTATGCCAAAAAACATTAAAAGTTCATAAAAGAAAATAACTTGGCTCGGTTGTGGCTGATCTCATACCTGAAAATGAGTGCGTGGTACCACAAGCTCACCAGCCATCTGCGTTTATTGGGACAGTCCCATTTTTCACTATCTGTGGGCCCAGATGTCTGGACGTTCCAGATAAACTCTTGGGTTTGGATACTGGCTTTTACCAGAAGCAGCACAGTCCTAGGAGGATTCAGTTCCATCTGATTCCAGAAATACACTGGAGAAAGAAGTAGACAAGGTAAACAAGAGGCTAAATTTGTCAGCTGATGAGTATTTATTGTATTAGGCAATATTGATTGGTTTTAAAGTTTATCCCTCAAATGGTAGCTACCATCTAGTGGACTGCACAACAGTTGAAACTTTGCTAAGCTCATAGCTCCTACTGCTGCAGCCATTGTGTTGAATTTTTTTCTCAAAAAAGCAGAAAGCACTAATCCTTCCATGCTTATACATTTTGGAAAGATGGGTTAGTTTCTAGCCCTTTAGTGGTTATACTTAGGTTCTCCTCCTCCCCCAAATCAAGCAAGAATCCATCATCTGACACTGCCAGAAACTCAGACTTCCTGACAGTCAGTGCCTTAGCTCCAGCAGTGACCAGTTCCAGGCTGAAGGGGGGGATTGGTGGCACTTCTGAGCTGAAGCGGGTGACACCAGTGGCTACTGGTTCAGGAACACGGAGGGTTTGGATCTGGAGAGTCTCTGAAGCCCACAGTGGACTTCATGTGAACTGAGATGAATCACAATCGTGCTAAATCACTGAGATTTCAGTGTTTGTCACCCTTGCTTATCGATCATTGCCAGCACATGCAAGGAGACTATCTTTTTTTAAGACAAGAACAAAACCATGAATCAATTATTCGTGCTCCTGTTATAGACAAAAAGACATAATGGAAAACTCGGGGGGGGGCACTTTCTCTTTGGAGACTGTGACTCACCATTCTCTGTTCCCAGGGGTGACAGATGACACCCCAAATTCTGAAGGCTCGTGACAATCCAATTCAGGAATATCTGTCCTCTACCACCCACACTTGTAGAGAAAGCGTGAGCTCTGATGCCAGAAACCCAAATTAGCTTTTGATATTTAACACCACTTAATCTTGTCTATTTACTTATTTAAAATGACTGTAACTTTCTTAGTTTCAAGTATGCATGAAAGTACACTTTGTACTTTCTGGAAGACGAGTATCTTCTGAAACACATAATTTTGAAATAATTTTAGATTCTTTTTCCCCCCGTTAGGCTGCCATCAAGCAGTGCTATTCCCATCACAAAGCTTCCAAAGCACTCTCATGCGGCACCTTCATCTCAAATACACTAAATGTTTAAACTTTCCCTGCCTTTTGGATGTATATTCAAGCGTAGGGTAGGTGGGCTAACAAAAGAAAGTCAGTTGTCTTTCAAAGTTTCATCTGAGAAGCTGTTGTGGTTTGGATCTTAAATGTGTCCCCTGTATTCACATGTTGAAGGCTTGGTCCCATATTTGACAGCTTCCCATCACTGGGACAAAATACTTGACATATGAAATTTTAAGGGAGCAAGGATTTTTGACCATCACTTTCGAGGATTCAGATCCATGATCAGCTAGCTCTAAGGTAGAAGCATCACAGCAGAGGGTCATGAGAGAGCAAAGCGTCTCTATTCATGGTGACTGAAGAACAGAGGAGACAAACAGCACCGAAGAGTAAGGGAACAGAAACCAGACTTAGTCCTCAAGGTACTGTATTTTAACACACCCAGATACACCCAGAAGGGTGCTTTGCAAATCCCCTAGGCAGCTTCCAAGTCAAGCAAGTTAAACAATTAAGCGTAATCGCCGCAGTATCCAGTGCAGTTATGTACAGAGTGGAACCTTGGGAGGTAGTCTGGTCAGAACTGTTCGACCTCATGAAACGTTGAGTCCATTTATGAAGTCACAGTTTAATGAGCTGTCTTATAAAAAAGCAAGCTCTCTTTGCTTTCTGGCCACCATAAGGCAAGCAGCTTTCCAACTCTTTCTACCGTGATGTACTTCCTGGCTGTTGGCCTAAAATTAGCTAGGCCAAGTGGCTATGGCCTGAAATCTTTGAAATAGTGATCCAGAATAAGCCTTGCCTCCTTTAAATTGATTTCTCTCAGTTATTTTTTCTCCAGAAAGCTGACTAGCACTGAAGTTTACTTGGTTTAAAATTCATGCTGGCAGAGTGATGGAGGCTGCCTTCAGAAAAAAGTTTTATTTCATTGATAGCCTCACCGTGAGCTGTAAATAGAGAACAGTGAAACTTGATTGGAGAAAGAGAGTAGGGAGAAGGAAATGATTAATACACTCAGTTTCTCTCAAGTGCAAAGAAATTGCAGTGAGCTGTAAAGTTTGGGTATGTGTGTAACTTTTTATTTTCCCTTGATGTATGATTAGGTTTACTAGCTCTTGATATTTAACACTTACACCCCAGCTGTAGTAGCAACATATTTTATATTCATTTGCAAATTATCTTTCAATCCAGCATATCTCCAGGAAAGGGAATAAAATCTTACTAAAGAACGTAAACTAGCTCTCATAAACTAGAATATTATATTTCTGTTGGAAGCTAAAAGGAAGGAGAGAGAACACAGGATTTGCTAAGCACATAATATGATGGCTTGTTGCTACAATACACATTTCATCATTTATTCCTCACTACCACCCTGAAGATAGAAATTATCTCTGTTTTATAGATGAGGATACTGAGCCTTGAGAGAATTATGGACACTTCCCAAATTCAGGCAGCTGGTCCTGCCAGGGAAATGGGAGACTGCATACAGACCTGGTGTATCCCACTCCAGAGTTAATGGACTTTTCCCATTGTGGCACAGGAAGATCGCACCACATAAATCTGTACAAGTCACATCTATTCAAGTAGCTCTCCAAAGGTTTAGGGTGTGCGTTTTCAGCAGAGACAAACTCCAGCAGGACTCTAGCAATGTTAGCAGGACTAATGTTGGTTCTTGGGAAGGAGCAGAAATCTTACTCTTGTTATAAAGCATCAATGTGCAGGAATAGACATCCACTACACCTGTGCCATTAAAATTTCGTAGAAGGACTGATTAGCAGGCGAAGGTCAGAAAAGATTCCTTCTGGGTGTATGATTAAAATGTCAAGGAATCTTGAGAAGGAGAAGGAGACAGATGCTGGAGGCTTGCATGGCTGTCAAGTAAGTTGTTGAGTAGGTGAACCTGCTATTGGGACCAGAGGATGGAGCTGAACTGCAGCCACAGGCATCTCCTGCTCTTTCTCTTCCTCTCTGAGCAGGAAAGTTCAGAAAACCACAGCCAACAAGTGGAATCCATTGCTAGATTTACACTCAGCCTGTGTGTGCCAACTTTATTTTATGAACTTCTCCCACACAGCAATGGAAAACAGGCAAGTGAAATGGATCAAAGTTCCTTTCCTTCAGCTTACTGGGGACCCTTGAAGTGGCAGCACTTGCTTGGACAAAGATTCAAAGGTCATCACATCTCTCCAAGTCACAGAGCCTCTGGGTGTCCTACTGGACCCAACCATGAGAGGTGTCATTGGCACCAAGGGTGAGGTAGGTTGAAGTCTTTTCAGAAAATGAAATTAATCTTCAGGTCTACTGAACAAATCTTTAAGTCTGCTCCATCAAATGGAATTTGAGACTTTTCTTCTGTGAGTTCAAGAATCTGCATGTCACTCACACAGAGCATTGTGGAGTGGCCACAAGAATTGGATTCTTTTATGTTACTTCCTTGCTTTTGATAGGACAGAACTTAGAAAGCATTTTCTGGAATTATGGTCTGCCATCATCTAAAAATTATATTGGCTGTAGTCCTGGGAATTTTTCTTTAAAGCCAAAAAACACAAACTAAAGAACAGGGCTCCAATATCTTGTTCTTTCTCTGAATTGTAACTGGTCACAAATACATTCTTGCTAACTTTTGCCCTCATCTTGAAAGAGGCAAATACTATTAAGATTTTAAATGTGGGATAAAAGAGGAGCTCTGTTAATGGCAGAAGGAAAACTATACATATAGGTCACTTAACAACACACTCAGAAGAAGATGTCTCTGTGACCATAAATAATTGGATTTCTTACCAGGAGCATACAATGCTTTAGATAACTTCTTTCCCCTTTATCAGGGGTTTTGATACCTGGTAGGAGGGAGCCGGGAGAGACACTTCACAGGAGACAGAGGTAGATAAAAGGAAAGATCTGACAGTTGCCCTGACTACCACACAGTATCATTCACCTCAGCCTGGAGTCACTTGCTCGCCAGGCCAGCCCTGGGGTCCAGGGCAAGGCGAGCAGTTTACACAGCCAAGTAGGGTAGCTTGCTGGCTGGGGGCCTACATCAAAGTCGTCAACAAACATGAGAAGAAGATTTGTTCCTGTACAGAGATCAAGACGATAGTGCTTTCCTTGCAAAACCCCAGCACTGTGGTGGAAGGGTGCCTTCCACTTTAACACCAGTTCATTCTGAACTTTTGAGAGGGAGCAACACAATTAAGGGGATGGTGGAACGCCCTGTTTCTTTAGAAGCGAGCTCTTCCTGATAGCGTATTGTTCCATTAATGTCTTTCCCTGCACCAGCTCCAGATTTGCAGCAGAAATATCTTACTTGTCGTAACATTAAAGCTTTTAATCATATTTAAGTGTGCAGCTCAGTGGTGTTAAGGAAAATCACTGTTGTACAACCATCACACCAATCATTTCCAATATTTATTCACCATTCCTGTCTAGAACACTGACTCTATTCTTCCCACTCCTCGGCCCCTGGTAAGCATTGTTCTCCTTTGTGTTTCTATGAATTTACCCTTTCCAGGCACCTTATATAAGCCCAATCATGTATTTGTCCCGTGTCGGGTTTATTTCACTTGGCATACCACTGTCAAGATTGATCCATGTTGTACAATGTTACAGAATACAGTTCATCCCCCCTCATCACTGAAGCCTTTTTTATTTGATTTTGGAGATGAGATCACCTTATGTCACCCAATTTGGCCTCAAACTGGCCTCAGCCTCCCGAATAAGTGGGATGCCCACCTTCTGTCTTAATCACTTGCAATGTTCTGTTCAGTGCTACAAGAGTCATAAAGTTGTGTAACTACAATAACCATCCATCTCTGTAACTCTTTGCACGAGTGAAACTGAAATGATACACCCATCGCATAATAACTCCTCATTCTTCCCTTTGCTCAGCCTCTCGAAGCACATTGTGCTTTCTGTCTCTACGACTTTGCTCAAGTACTTTATATTAGTGAGTCACACAGTACTTGTCTTTTGTAACTGGATTCTTTCACTTATCTTTATTTCTACCAGATTCACCTGTTACAGCCTTTGTTAGAATTTCATTCCTGTTAACAAAGCATGGTGGTACACACCTATAATCCCAGCTACTCAGAAGGCTGAGGCCGGAGGACCACAAATGCCAAGCTGAACTGGGCAACTTACTGAGACCTTGTCTCAAAATAAAAAGCAAAGGGTGATAATGTAGGACTTTTTTTCATTCTGTTAGATGGTACACTACACTAATCAGTGTTCATGTGTTAAACCTCCTCAAATTACAGGAATAAGTCCTCCCTGGTAGTAATTTTTAAAATTTTAAATAAATTGTTGAATTCAGTTCACTAGTATTTTATTGAGAACTTTTGCATGAATGTTTTTAAAGGTTATTGGCTTACAGCTTTCTTTTCTTACTGTTTTTTTTTCTTTTTGATTTTAGTATTGGGATGATGCAAGCTTTATAGCACAACCTTCGAAGTGTCTCTATAATTTGGGGGAAAAGTTGAAAGATAGTTAGTGTTTGTTTTGTACATATTTAGTAGAATTCATCTATGCAACCCTGGGTTTGGGAATTTTCTCTTTCAGGAGATTTTTGATTACTGATTCAATCAGACTATTTATGTTTACCCAAATTTTCTATTTCTTTGTGATTTAATCTCCATATACTTTGTGTTTCTAGGGTTTTGTCCATCTCGTTTAGGCTATTCACTTTTTTGGTACACAGTTGTACATAGTACTCTTATAATCCTTTTTTCTTTCTTCAGAATTAGTAGTGATTTGAATTTTGCTATCTACAACAGTATGCAAATATCTGTTGGAATCCTTGGTGTCAGTTTTTTTGAATACATACTCAGAAATGGTCTAAACTATCCCAATTAATTATGAAGAGTTTGTAATTTTAGAAGTGGAATTTCCAAATCATATGGAAATTATGTTTAATTTTTTAAGAGGAAATGTATTTCTTTGTTTATATAGCTCAAATGGATTCTACAGAATAACAGATTTCACTGCGATATTTTCATACTCTATGTTTAATTTTTAAAGAAATCAACACATTGTTTTCCCTACTTTCATTTTGCAGCATATACCTATGTTGATTTTTAAGTTGGGTATTACTTGTCTTTTTGATGAGTACTAACTGATACTCTCCAAACGGCAGGTGTCTGAATAATCGGTCAGCAAAGGAGATATACTCATAAGCACTATTTCCCAGACGTTTCAGTAAGTTGGTATGTGTCATCTTCAGTGTTAAACCAAAAATAGTAATAAAGCAGTTATCAGGAAGGTGAAATGGCTACTCTCTGCTTAAGGATTTGGATTTGCAGCCAAATGAGAAATTCTAATTCTGCTTCAGTTCATTAAGACTCAATTTCTTGTATTTTTAGAGTACTGATAGACCAAGAGGGCTTGACCTGGATTCTAATTCTGAACTTGTCACAGACTGACTGAATGACCTTAACAGGGTCCTAGCTTTTAAAAGCCAGAGCTTCCCTAAGGAAGTATGAGTTACATTCTTTTTAAGTTCCTTTGAACATTATAATTCTGTGATCTAATAGCTATTCTACTTTACTATGGTACCATGTTAATACTATGTTATTATCAAACATAGGATCATGAATCCTAATTCTGATTCCTTGAAATAACTCAATATTTTTTAAGAAAATGGTTCTAATTTCTCACTTTTTGTTTCAAGTTGCCAAAGCTTTCCCGCTTAATTATGGAAAATTTTGAGTTGCAGCAACATTTGAATAGCCTCACTGGCTACTTGTAGCTTTGCTCATTAGCACAGTGGTGAACTTTTCTTTCTGTGTCACTTAAAACTGAGGTCTACTAATGTAAGTCTTGTTTATTTCACTAATGAGGATATTTTCAAGTTGTCTCCATTTAGCTATAAAGGCTTCAAGATCACCTTTTTTATAGCTGAGTAATATTCCATTGTATAAAAATACATTTTTTCATCTATCCTGCAGTTGATGGGCATTTTGGTTGTTTCCAAGATTTATCTATCACAAATTGTGCTGCTATGAAACATGGATGCACATATATCTCTGTCACATGATCTTTTCAATTTTTCTGGGAAAATACCCAGTAAGGGAATAGCTGTATTGAATGGAACTTCCAATCCTAGCTTTTTGAGGAATCTCCATACTGATTTCCACAATGGCTGCACCAGTCTGGACTCCCACCAACAGTGGAGCAGGGTTCCTTTTTCCTCACATCCTTTCCAACATTTGTTATCAGTTGTTTTCTTGATGGTGGCCATTCTTTCTGGGGTGAGATGAAATCTCAATGCTGTTTTAATTTGCATTTCTTGAATGACCAGTGATGGTGAACACTTGTTCATGTATTTATTTGCCATTTGTATATCTTCATCTGAGAACTGTGTGTTCATCTCAGAGGCCTGTTTTTGGAGAGGGTCTTTGCATTGGAGGGGCTTGATGTTTTTCAGTTCTTTATATGTTCTGGATATAAGTCCTTTGTCTGAAGGATTGCTGGCTGAATTCTTTCCCATTCTGTGGGTTTTCTTTTCACTTCGTTGGTGATTTCTTTCTAAGTGCAGAAACTTTCAATAATATGAGATCTCAGTTGTTGATACTTTGAAGTGTTTCCCGTTGTGTTTTGCTCATGAATTCTGCCTACCCCTATATCTCCAAGACTTTTGCCTACTTTGTCTTCCAGTAGATTTAGCGTTTCTGTTTTAACATTTAGATCTTTGATCAATTTAGACTTTAATTTTGTGCATGGTGATAGGCATGGATCTAGTTTCAGTCTTCAGCATGTGGAAAGCCAATTTTTCTAACACCATTTATTAAAGAGGCTATCCTTCTTCCAGTGAACATATTTAGCACCTTTAAATATCACATTGCCTCTCTAGTGTAAAAAATAATAATAACTGACAGAATAATGGGATCCAAAAAGTATAACAGATATTGTGAAAGTGAAAGGGAAGGAAAGTGCTCTAACGAGTATAACGGTATGTACAGTGTGTAAAGCAGATGACCATATTACTGAATTTCTGTTGGAACATTGAACAGAGGATTTGCACTGTCAATGTTTGAGTGTCTAGCCACTATTTATGCTTTGATTTTGTGACTTTGGCAACTATTTTTTTAAGACAACAATGAGTAATGTATCAACTAGCAGTACCGTGATGATAATTTTTTTGAATTCGGTATTGTTCCATCCTTTTTTGTTTTTCTATTTTCTTTCTTTGAAAAAAAAAAAGGAGAACAATATGCAATATAACAACCATTGTTAAATTTCTTTCATCCTGTTTTGAAAACCTATACTATTATAATAATATGTTTATGTGCTTTGCTTTTTGTTTTTCTTTTCTGACTTTTCTGTTTTTAAAATAAAAATAAAATAAAATAAAGCTGAGGTCTAAGAAGCACTCTTAGAATAAGGAGTCACTAGCAATCTCCCACAGGTGGGATGGATGTAGTGTGTATTTACAGTAGATTGTAAGCAGACGTTAATTTTCTCACAGTTAAAATTAAGGACAGAAAACAAGTTTTATCTACATACGCATTTCATTTGCATGTTCATAACTTACCCCTCAAAAGCTACTATGGCATAAATAGAATTTCCAGGGTCATTACAGAAAGTAAATCTGAATAGCGTGCTTAGAGTTCCAAGTTCAAGCTAGTTGTTTATTATAATTCTTGTTATAATGGTGCTTGAAGGCTAGTCAGAGTTTCTAAGGGCCATAGAAAAAAATCTGCTGATGAGAGTTTTTGATTTGGAAGAAAAAAACCCAGTAGGATTAAAATACGCTTTCTAATTAGCTTGAATATTGGCCAGACCTGTAGTAGAAAAGGTTGATCCTGTGAAGCCTCGTTGTGTCATTTAGGCTCACCAATTCTGCGGTGAGTGCACTCATTCAAATGGTAGACACAAGTTTGTGTTTTGTTTATGATGCCGCTTACTTTCATATAATGAATTGCATGGCCCCCAGCACTCTCAGATTTCTGCAGTAATCAGGAGAACCTGCAGATTAATGTGTTCCCAGCATCCAGGAGGCAATGATATGACTAAATAACCAAATTGCAATAAATCTGTTTGGGGGGGAGGAACAACATTTAATTGTGTCACATTGAAATTTAGCATAAGACAGTATGTAAAACACACATATAATTAAAAGATTAATGCATCAATTTATCTGTTACCCAAATGAAAAACTAGAACATTATTAGCACCTTGAATGCCCCTGTATGCCCTTCATCCAGCACATCCTGCGGCCACCCCTTTAGGCAGTGCTTCCTACTGCTGTGGTTCATATGGTAAAGTTAATTGTTTCAGGGAGATAACAAACATTTGGTAAAGGGAGAAGGTGGGGGAGCTATGAATGATGCTGAAACCCTCTCCAAGCCTTTAAGTGTAGAGGAGCTAACTATACCTAGTGATATTCAGGTTAATAATAACTGTATGAAGTACTCACTTCCAAGTGAGAGTATGTCATTCTTATTCAATCCTTTTGGAAGTCTTATTGAGTCTCAAGTATTAGAATTACAAATCTATTGTTAAATAAAGGCTTCCGAGTTGAGAAGATACTAACTGACCACCTGATATTAGGATAGAAAAACTGGCAAGCAACTTCAGTTATAAAATTAGCTTTAACCAATCATTTTTTGGACTATGAATGATATATTTTTACAGTATTTGTTATTAGATTTTTTTCTGTTCAGGTTTATCTATTTATCTAGTAATAGATTTCTGGGGTGACTATCAGGAAAAGAAAAGAAAAGAAATAAAAACAAGCATACGTTTTCATGTCTCCTGTCTTCTGTCTTACTGTCTTCTACATACTATGATTCAGACCAGATCCAAGTTTTAAAAGAAAATTTTTAGTGTTGATAGATCTTATAAAAAGTGTCACTTATGCAATTTTTCTTTTAGTTTTTAAAGTAAAAGCCAATAACACCTTGAGATGCATGACTTCATCAGTTATTCTTCACTGATTATGGAAATTATATTACATTTGATCTTCAGCCAGAATATAGCTAAAAAATGTCCAGTGGACCTAATATTATTTACCTTTATGTGCCTATAGATCTTTGTTTAAAAATTTTGGATTTATTGAGCAGCTACACAGAAGAGAAAATTATTAAATTATTACCTGCTAGGGTTCTTCTTTTATACCTTTGTGAGAGGAAAATTGTCAATTCAGAATTTCTCTTATAGGTCTCAGAGGATAGTAACTTATTGAATACAGAGAATGTCTTATTTTAAACTCATATGCATGTGAAAAATCACCTCTTAAAAAGTCTCGTGTGTGATGTAATGTACAACTTACACAATAGCTGTAGGTAACTATAACTATATTTATAGAGATGCACAGATATATATATATATTTTTTTGGGGGGGGGCTTCCCCACACATCTTCAAGAATTTTTCTTCTGAGGCCCATTCCCAGGGACTTTGTTTACAATAAAGGAAAGATGACTACTTGGCCTTCACTGACACTTCTCATTATTTATGAGTTCCAGATTAAAATTCAGTGCAGAAAGCAAAATGTGCTACCTTCTCATTGGAATATTAGGAAAGACTCCAAGGCCCTGAATATTTATAAGGTTTTGGAGATCAAGAAACTGTAGTAGTAGATTATTACCTAAAATGGGTAAACTCAGAATTTGCTTTTGGATTTTCTTTCATAACGTTGACACGGTTGGTTCTATTGAAATTTGATGGAATTTTACTGTCTATGGTAATGAAATCATGATTCAAGGTTACTGTTTATTTAGGGCACGCAGAAAGAAGAGGCATGATGAATCTTTGCTGTGTTTTTGATTTGCAACTCTGAAGCTCTGTGGTGAAACTATGGGAACAAACATTTGTTTATGCAAAAATGTGCAGCTAGCAGGAACTAATTCCTCTAATGTCACTTTATTTCACAGAATGTTAATATTAGGAAATATATAGTTAGTTGCAGGTGGCTTTATATTGGATTTTGACTGTCTTAGCCTTTTTTGTCCATAAACAAATAAAAAAGGATTTTAAGGCTGTAATGTAATTTCATCAATCCTGGAAACTTTCTAGATGTGGGAATACATATTTAAAGGCACATACCCTTCTTGTCTGTGTTCAGATATTTTAAAGATAGTCCTCTAAAAGAATCCAAGACCATTTTAAAAGTGCTTCTTGGCATAGGCCAAGCACTAGTGGTAAAATGGGTTTCCTCTGCAGTTTTTTAATGATAGAAAGAGGAACATTACATGGGGTTTGGCTTCAAAAGCACTATTTTATTGTCTTAAGTGAGTGCTATGCTTTATACCTAGATGACCCTCCAAAGCCTCATGCACTCATAGGTAGGCTTTTGGGATGTGATAGATCGGGGGGGGGGGTTCATTATCATCCTCAGACTAGTGCACTAATGAGTTTATAGCTGGCTTGGTGTTAGGAGATGGGATCTGGTCAGAAGAGGTGGGTCACTGGCCAGAAAGGCTTTAGCTCTTCCCCAGTCCCTTCACACTCTGGTTCCTGCCTGCCGTGCTGTGAGCAACTCTCCTCTTCCATGCTTCTCTGGCCCCTGGAAGCCAATCAACTGTAGACTGACACCTCTATAGACTGTGAGTCAAAAGTAAGCCTTTCCTTCTTCAAGTTGCAGGCATCAAGCATTTCATCCTGGCCATGAAGGAATAACTAGGCAAGTGTGCAAAACATACTCCACTCTTGAATGAGGCTGGGAGGGTTTTTCCCCCTTTGGGGCTGCTGAATAAACACTAGTTTGTGTGCATGCATTTGGACTGCAATTTGGCACATGAAATCAGGCATGGGATTTTTCACTGCTGGCACTGTGTTGGGGCTTAAAATTTTTCCTATTTTGGAGCATTTGAGATTTTGGGTTTTTGGATTAGGAAAGCTTAAACAGTACTCACACAAAGTATATTTATTTTTAAAAATTAACTTCAGGCTTGTTGTCTCCTAGGACATTTCCTCACTGTTGGTTCTGTGGAACGTAGGGAATATGGGAAAGAACCTGTTAAGTGTGTGTGATGATATCACAGATGATTGAAGGTTTACGGTGTATGGTTGGGCAAGATAGTTGATTTTTCTTCTCAAATACCTGTTTAAAATCTTTCTGGATTCGGAGGTGAATTTTCTTGCAGTTATTATTTGGGTCTAGATGTTTTCCAAAGCTTCATGCGGTCATAGGGGGTGGTCAGAGGTGGCTGACTCTAGAGTGTATGACACTGGAATTAAAGATGTATGATTGCTAAATAAGTCCACTGCAGATTTGGTACTAACCTAATCCCAGTAGCCTGATACAATATAAGGGACAGAAAAAGGCTGGTCTTTTCACTTACTTACTTTGCTACCCTAACCCACCATGGACGGTTTCACCTTTGGGATGCCTGTCTGCTATGCTGCTTTGCCTTGGAGTCAGCCAGTGATGGACAGAAACCTTTACCAACTATGAGATAAATAAACCTTTCCTCCCTTAGCTTGTGAGTGTTGGGTATTTTGCCTCAGCAATGAGAAAAGTAACTAAGACGTCTACTAAATAAGGAGCATTAGAAGCTGTAGCTCCAGAGGATAGATTTATTTCCTTGAATTATATTGAAAGATTGAATGTAACAATGCACAAGAGCAGCTTTCTTTTCTTTGTGATTCCAGAGACTGCTACATTTGCTGAAGTAGTATTGCCAGCTGTAGTCAAGGACAGAAAAATTCGGTGAGTCAAACAGGTAATGGTTTATTTTCATTTAGGTCTGAGTTCAGAGCGTGTGTTCTGGTGGAACAGGTCACTCTCCTCCACATGTCCTTCAGGAACTCAGACTGAAGTTGGCTCTCCAATCTTCAGTATGCATCTCCCAAGAACAGAGTAGACTCAGTTATCCTGGCTGGTAGGAATGATGTAAAGACACTCCCAGAGGGTAAATCCTTTTTCCTAGGCCACAGAAGAGATCATTTTACTCATTATTATTCCTTTTTAAAATTTTTTATTTAAAGAGAAAAAAACCAAAACAGTAAAAGGATACAAGTAATACAGAATTTCAAAAAAATAAATAGTAAGAAATCACTGGTTAATAGATTACATATTGTCTTCTTAGAAATAGTTGTTCAAGTTACAAAATTAAAGCGCACAAAGTGGACATTCAAACAGTGAGATTGCAAACAGTTCTGTTCAATGATCCAACAAAAACTTAGTAATATGGTCATCTATCTTACACACTTAAATATACATGCAGTTATATCCTTTAGAGCACTCTTTTTTACAATAACAATTGCACATTTTGGGTTTTAGTATCATTATTATTTCTTATCTCATTTATTTGCAGGAACTAAATTGGGCAGACCAAAGTGGGGAAAATCTAATTAGCAGCTCTGACAGTCTTTTGAGCAAATTTCTACACTACATTTTGGACCTGTGTATGGAAAGTTTCAATGGATTGCTAACTTTGAAACTGTGAAAGATCTGAGATGTTACCCTATATTCACAGTAATACACACATACATGCACAAATGCACACACAGACCCACACACAAGTAGAAACTGTGGAGCTTTGAATTGGAGAACACCAGTTGTTTATGTATAGAACTCTTAGCACTCATTTTTACTAGATGCACCCTAAAGTACTTAGGAGCAAAATGTCATGACATCTGCAATAAATTTTTTATGAGGTTATTAACTCATTTAAATTGTACAAATTGAAGTGTTTCTTTGCATATTCAGAATTATGCAAATATCAAAACAATGGATTTTAGGAAATTTTTATCATCTTTTGCTATAGTTTGGATTTTAATTGATCTCCACCAACATTCTGTCCCCAGTATGACATTGTTGGAGATGGTGGACATTTTAAGAAGCAAGGCTCAGTGAGAAGTTTTCAAGTTTCTTGGGGCTGTCCTCAAAGGGGACTGGGGATTTAGGTTTCTTTTTCTCTTCTCTTTATCTTGTTTGCTTCCCAGCCAAAAAGTAAGCATTTTTGCTCCACAACATATCTCTCTCTGTGCTTTTGCCATGATCGCTATGAGAAGCCTCAAGCAACAGGGCCAACCAACCATGGCCTCAAACCTTCAACACGTGAGCCAAAATGAACCTTTTCCTGTTATAAGTTGATTATCTCAAGTATTTGCTATAGTCGCATAAAACTAATATACCCCCTAAAACCACCTGCACTCTAGCTGTCACCTCCAAATTCTTACACGCATTCTAACCTTAGGCAACCACAATCTACTTGATACATACAGAGGTTTTCCAATGCTTAACTATTACTCAGATTTTAAAATTCTTCTCAGTTTTGGTAGTTTATGTTTTAACTGTTATCTAATTTATTGATATACATTATTCATAGCATTCCCTTTTTTTATTTCTAATTTTAGTTATTTGAGTCTTCTTTCTGTTTCGTCCTCTCTAATCCACTGAATTTTGTTTTATTTTTTCCAAAGAACTAATGTTTAATTTCTATATTGTTTTTATACTTTCCATTTCTTTCATTCCTACTTAATTTTTAATATTTTTCTATCTTTTATGTTTGGGCAGCTATTAGGTTATTGACTGGAGATCTTTCTTTTTATGTTAACATTTACAACTATATCTTTCTATTCTCTACTCCCTTCCTTTTTTTCCTATTTTTGTTGTACATATTACATCTATATATGTAATAAATCCAGTAACACATTGTTATAGGTAACATAAGATATAATTTAATATATTTTAATGAAACAGAAAATAAAGGAGAATAAATATGCATTTATAACATTTGTTATTTTTACTCTTATAACTTATCATTTCTGGTTCTCTACATTTGTTTTTTATGAGTTTGAATTAATTATCCAGTGTCATTTTTTTCTCCAATAATCCTACTCATCCCCTTGTGTTATTTGAAAATTTTTAAGATTTCTATATGTCACAATGCTAACAATATAATTGAGTGCATATTATTTTATACCATTGTTTCCCAAATCAGTTAAGGGGAAAAAGATGAAAAACATTTTTTTGTTCTCTTTCTTAATTACATAATTAATTTACTGATATTCTTTGTTTTTTCATATGAGTTAGAATTACTCTCTGAGATCACTGGCTTTCAGCCTAAAGAACTTAACTTGAGTATTTCTTGTAAAATGAGTCTACTAGCAACAAATTATAAGTTTTTGTTTACTTAAGCAATAACTTACTTCTTTTTCATTTTTGAAATGTACTTTTCCTCGGTGTCAGCTCATGAGTTGATAGTGTTTTCTTTGATCCTTTTGAATATGTCATTCCATTGTTTTATGGTCTCCATTGTTTCTGATGAGAAGTAGCTGTTAATCTTACCAGAATTTCCTTGTAAGTGATAAATTGTTTTTCAATTGCTGCTTCAAAGATTTTCCCTTTGTCTTTGTTGTCCAGTGTTTTTATTATAATTTGTCTGTATATGTATCTCTTTGTGCTTATTCTACTTGTAGTTTGTTGAGCCTTTGGAATACACAGTTTTTTAACCAACTTTGGGACTTTATTGTCGCTATTTGTCTGAATGCTTCTCTGCTTCTTTTTGTCCTTCCATGCTTTTGAAACTCCCATTAGGTTTATTGGAACACTGAAAATCAATGTTTTACTTTCTGTCTCTGAGACTATGTTCATTTTCTGTATTCTTAGCCGTGTTCAACTTGTGTTGAGTTTTCTTCATGCTGAACTGGAACTGGGAAGGGCAGGAAACAGCTATTTCAAGTACAGTGAATTCTTACAAATCTCAAGTTTAGTAGATTTTCTTGAACAAGTGTTTCTGAATTTGAAAATTCCCTTAGGAAAATTTTTAGAGATTTTTTAGAAAAATAAATGTTCAAGGGATTATGAATGTAGTTTATCCACAAGGCCCTGTGTTCAACTGCCAGCAAAATACCCACATACACACACACACATACACACACACACACACACACACTTTTAATCAGTTATGCTTATTTTACTGGAAATAGATATGCAAAACTACTCACACTGCCATCCTGAAAGTAAAATTCCACCATAAAATTTTTAAATAACTACATCTCTAGAATTTTTTCCATCATGCAAAACTGTAAAGCTGTACTATTAAACAATAACTCCTCCTCCTTTCTCTCTCCAGGCCCTGACAACCACTGTTCTACTGTCTGTGTCTGTGTGTTTGACTATGTACTCATGAATGAAATTGCATAATCCATGCCATTTTATTACTGGCTTATTTTGCTTAGCATAATGTCATAAAAGTTTATCCATGTTGCAGCATGTGTCAGAACTTCCTTCTTTTAAAGACTGAATAATATTTCATAGGATTTATATGCCACATTTTCCTTCCCCATCTGCTAATTGCCACTTGGATTGATTACACTTTTTGATTTTTGTGAATAATGCTGCTGATTTTTGTGAATAATGGGCATATAAATACAAGTCCATGTTTTTAATTTTTTGAGTATATAACCAGAAGTATGATCATTTTGTAATATGATAAGGTTTCTCTACATTCTTACCAGCATCAGTTACTTTCTTTTTTTAATAGTAATCACTTCAGTAGGTAGGAGGTGTCATCTTACTGTGATTTGGATGTGCATTTTATTAATAATTAGTAATGTTGACTATCTTTTCATGTACTTATTGATCACTTGTGTAGCATTGGAATTTTTGCCAATTTTAGATGTTCATTTTTATTTTGTTGTTGAATTTTTATGTATTCTTGATGTTAACCTTTAATCAGATATTTGATTTTAAATATTTTCTTCTGTTCCATTAGTTGTCTTTTTAATGCATTTATTGTGTCCTTTGATATATAAATTTTTAAAAATTTTGATTTAGTATAGTTAAACTGTTTATTTTGTTTTGTATGCTTTTTAGGTCATATCAAAAAACTATTGCCTGTAATATAATTTTATATATTGATATAGACTAAGTGTCAGGTAGATAGGTAGATAAGTAGGCAGACAGATAAATGGTCGCTACCTATTTACATCTCCAATGGCAAAATGTTACTAACTGGCAAAACTAAGTGAAAGATATGAAGATATTTATTGAATTATTTCTTTAACTATTTTGTGTTTGTAAATTTCCTTGCCTAAAATGTATGAGGCCTGGATCAGTCAACACTGCCCCCGCAAAAGATAAGATTTTAAAGTAAAAATTGAGGAATTGTAACATGTTAAAAGAATACAAGAAAAAACTTATAGGATTACTCAAAAAATTCAGAAGAGCATCTCATCAAAGTTAAGACTCATTCTATGATTTTAATAATGTTATCAACTTAGGAGTAGAAATATGAATCTATATATCTTACTTTGATAAAGAATACCAAAAAATTAAAGCAGACATCACATTTAGCAGTATAACATTAGGAGCTCTCCTTTTGGGAAAGGGCAAAAATACCTATTATTAATTTTTCTGTTCAATAATTCAACAGTAGGTCTTAGCCAATACAATGAGATAAGACAAAAAGAAATAGAGAGAAGCCACTTGAAAAGGAAGAAATAAAACTATTATTTGTAAACAACATGATTTGTATATGTGGACTATCTTAGTTCCTTTTTTCATTACTGAACCAAAATACTCAACACCCAAAGCTGAGAGAGGGAAGTTTTATTTAGCTCACAGTTCATAGTGGTTTTAGTCCACAGCTGGCTGACTGTAAGGCAGATTGGGTTGTCAGAGAATGGCGGAGCAGCAAAGTGGCACGGAAGCAAGAAGCACAAGTGGCAATGGTAGCTTCTTTGTATCCCTGCGGGTAGGACTCCATCCACCCAACTATGCCAAAGAAATCAGTGGACCAATCTAGTAATCACACATCCTTAATCCCAGCATCACACACTCTAGCTCCATCCTCCTCTGAAAAAGCCCCATTTATAACCATGTGAGGCTTTGGAGGAACATCTAGACACAAGCCATAATAAAGATCATCTAAAAGAATACAAACATTATTAGAATTTGTAAGTACATTTATTAATATGTGATCCAAGGTCAATTTAAAAATCAAATATATTCTATATACAAAAATTCTATAAAATAATTTACAAATTACCATTTATAATATAAAATGGCAAATATTTAGGAATAAGTATATTTAAGATGCCTGTAAACATCTAAAAACATTATTATTAATCATTAGATGTGATTAAATTTAAAATCTAAATAACTTGAATGAAATACTAGGCCTAAAGATTTACTGTTTTTTTAACAAAACATTGGATTTCAAAAACAAGGCAGGAGGAAATCCCCCACAGTTGCCACAATGCATGCTGCCATCCTCCTAATAGATGCCCAGACCACCAGCCCCAGGCCAGTAAAGTCAATCAAACAATACAAGCATCAAGCTGTTCCTTTCACCTCAGTTGCTATCATCTCACCCTGAGTCCTCTGAGTCAGCCAGGTGCTTACAAGGAGGGGGTGATGCTCTTCTGATTTCCAGCCCACACACTGCTGGCTCACAGGAAGACACGGTTTGTCTTCTTGATCAGTGTCTTCTCCATGCGCACGGTGGAGCCTGGCTCATGGGAAGGCCAACATTTACTGTTTATAGATGTACTCTTATAGGTCTCAATATCATAAAGTGCTAATTCTCCCCACTATGATCTACAGATTCCTGACAATCTGGATTGAAAGTCCAATAATTTTTGTTGTCAATAAGCCTGTTTTATTTTATTTATTTATTTTGTCTTTTGGGGACAGGGTCTCGCCATGCAGTTTAGGCTGGCCTCGATCTCACTTTGTAGCCCAGGCTGGTCGCAAACTGGCAACAATCCTCCTTCCTCAGCTGCCCAAGTGCTAGGATTACAGGCATGCACCACCACACTCGGCAGTAACCTGATTTTAAAATATATATGGATATACAAAGAACAAAAATAGCTAAGCCAAAGAATGAGAGGAAATTATTTTACCTTGTAGAAAGACATATATAAATAGGAAGAGAATTACAGTAATTACACTAAGTGTGTTATTGGTATAAATGGATAAAGTGACCATTGGAAATAATAGAGAGTCTAGAAACAAACACATGTATGGACACTTGTATTTTATAAATGGAGACCTGGAAGAAAACAGTAATTCCCATAAAAGGTGTTAAATGTGTTGGATATCTATTTCAAGAATAAAATGAAAGCTTCACTCTAACTTCACACTATATACATAAGTCAGTTCAATGTGAGTTGGGCAATATGAACAGTAAAATGATAAAACCCTTAGAAAATAATACAAAAACATTTCTCCTGATCTAGGGGCAAGGAAATTTTTCTTAGGACGTAAAAGAAAGCTGATCAATCATACATCATTAATAACAAAAATTTTAGTTCATCAAAATATCTTATTGAGTTAGTTTTAAAAGCTTTAAAGCTGCAGAAATAAAGAATATGTTTGTCATACACATAACCCACAAAAAATTTTCCAGAATCTATGTAGGACTCTTGTGTGTCCATAAGGATAAAAATGTCATCTAATTTCATTTTATGGCAGCATAAAATTTTTACAGGTATTTCAGTTGTCAACAAGCTTTTTTTCCCACACTCTTTCAAATCTTGAATCTGCATAGCTGAAGTTAAGACACACTGACCAGTGTTATAATTCAGATATAATAGCTAAGAAATATTTTGGATGAAGTTTTTCATCTTCTTTACTCAATTTTTTGAACTCTGGGTTACTTTTCAAATTTGCAAATTACTGCTAAGTACATACTAGCATTAAGTACATTAACATTCCTCAGAACAAATGTCAGAGTGAATACAAAACCTGTCCTCTTACCTAGAACATATGGTTTTAACAACAACAGTGATAATTTTTCATGTACCAGAGATGAACAATTTGGCTTGTGCCTTTTTTTTTATGAATTCAATCTGTTCCTGATCCCAAGCTTGTGGTATGAATCTTTCTTTCTGAATGGCTCTCAAAAATGAAATGACAATCTGTGGATGTTTCCCTTTACCACCAAGGGTACTAATTTTTTGGAAGACATGGGAACAGATGAAAGTATTTGGTTTCGGAAATGAAAATTACAGATGGATAGAATCCCATTACAATGAAACTCACTGGCATTTTCTATCGAGCAATTAGCCCTTGCCTGAGTGGAAAGGCTTCCTGCCATGTCCTGAAGGAAACAAGGCAATGTGGGCTTTTATCTTTTCCAGAAAACAAATACTTTGTATTTCCAGCCTTTTTAAATTTCACACGGAGGAGCCTCTTTGCCAAAGAGGATTATTTTCTTCATCTAAGGCTGAGGCTCTGTGTGTGAGTGTGAACATATATGTCAGGGCACGCACACTATGTATCTCTAATCCTAGAGTATTAATGTGACTATAAATAAAAGAAGCATTAGGAATGCTTTTTACTCCATTAATTTGATTAATAAAATATTTTAAAATTCAATTACTTTAATCTCACTTTAATATAGCAGAAGCTGCACTCCGTAAGACTGCATGGCAAAATGCTATAAATAATATAACTCATTTAAAGCAAGAGTTTGTAAATATATGCACACAATAAAAATCACCAGGTGTATTTTATTTTGGAAGTTGTTGTCATTAGTCAAAAGTAAGCACACATGCACATAAAAATACTGAAGAATACTTGTTTGTGTCATAAACCAGACCAAAATATTGATAGCACACCTCCTTTTTGTGGATGGTCTCAGACCTTTTAGAATAAAGCATACTGGGATAACATCAGTTATTCTGTGTACCTCCATTAACAAAGATCCATTGCTTGGCCAAATTTTAGTCGTCTGTGCACTTTCTTGTAAGATCCAGTTTTAGCAGAACTGTAAGTCAATTTAGCCAGAAAACCCCTCCTTGATAACCAATCACAATATCTGATCAGGTTCCTCATGCTTTACTCTCTGCCTGGGTGATGTTTCATCATCCTAGCCTGTCTTCAGCAAGAATCCTGTTAGTTCAATTCAGCCAGAATCCTCTTTATCTCTGATATTTCTTCTTAATAATTTTCTATCCACTGTCCCTGATTCTACCCCTTGGCTATAAATTCCCATTTGCCCATGTAGTACTTGGAGTTTGAGCCTATTGCAATGGTCCTATATTTATCTCCATAGTCCTGAACACCGCGTGCCTTACCATGTTTTAACAAGAATTATTGGACAACGTTTTCTTCAACACACCATTAGTTTTACTTAGGCTTTAAAAGTGTGTGCCTTAGGTGATAGGTATAGATCAGTGGCAGAGCACTTTCCCAGCATCCCCAAGGCCCTGGCTTTAATCCCTAAAATTGCAAAGAAAGAAAAAAAGCTATACACTATTGTGCAGATATGCAAAAAACACGTGATTTCTTTTTTTAAAAATCATTGTTGTACTCCTTTTCTGAGACTTCCTTCTATGTGTGTAGTATGCTTGTAGCAGGGGAAGATAAGGTGCGTCTAGTAAAGCAATTTCTGGTTTTAATCCTCCTGTCCTGGTCAATGTTCACTGGATCAGACTTTTCCCCTTTCTTTTATCCTCCCCAAGATGATGTTTGGGTATGCAATAGTCTCCCCTTTCTGAGAAGAATCTACTCCAAGACCCCCTATGTGACCTAGTATCCTATTATTTTGGCTGAGTAGGCCCAGCAGATACAAGATCTTGAAACTGCAGATCATGGCAAACCCTACATATACAGTTTTTTCTATACATACAGATCTATGATAAAATTTAATTTTAAAATTAGGCACAGCAAGAGATTAACAATGGTAGTGCAATGGAATAATTATAAGAATATACTCTAATAAGAGTTTTATGAATATGGTCTCTCACTCTTGTATTGCACTCACCCTTCTTATGTTGACCTGAGATGATTTGTGATGTTTTGTGGTGAGATAAAGTAACGTGGGATTTGTAGGCACTAAGCTACTACATGCAGGTTACTTTGACACAGGCACTGAGATACCGGAATGATCACATGAGATTTCATCACACTACTCAGAACAGCATACAACTTAAAGCTTATGGATGGTTTATTTCTAGAAAGTTCCATTTGATATTTTCAGATTGAGACTATGGAAAACAAAACTGCAGCCAAGGGACTCTCCTATAGAGTAAGCTTGGAGAGCCCAGAGAAGAGGCATCATGTCCTCAAGTTCCACTTCTGCTTTCTGAGCCTGTGTCAGGCCATCATGCTCCTAGTCACCTTCACCTTGTGTACTGTTAGCACCCTGCATTCCTGGTGCTCATGATCTTGTGTCTGTTCTCTAGCTGGTCGGGACCCTTCTTGCTTCAGTCCTATCTCTGTTCTCACTAACCTTACTAACAGCTGTGGCTCTTAATTAATTGTTCCCTCATAAAGGAAGAAAAATAAAATTTCCCTCCTTTCTTCATAGATCTTTGCTGGGAATCCCCAAGAAAAAGGACAGATTAGCAAGAAAAAAACAAACAGGAGTACATTAACAGGTACACCTCATGTTTACATAAGAAAAAAACCCACAGAGATGAACAAATCTCTAGAGCAGGTCTCAAAAAATGGGTTTAAACTTTAAGCTTTAAATATCATTCTTCCAAGACTTAGCTATTTATTACAAATTGCGCTTTGTTCATCAAACAGTTTGTGGTGTCATTATTTGATTGTTCATTTTTTATGCTTTGATTTTATAACTTGAACAACTACTTCTAAATAACTGTAATCTATCAACTAGTCAATTCTTACTGTTATTTTTTTGAAATTCTGTATTATTTCTATCCTTTTTTCTGTTTTGCTTTTTTTTCTCTAAATAAAAGAAAAGAAAAAAATACTATTCTTCTTTGAACAAAGAATCGTGGGGACATCTCTTGTTTACAAATTAAGAGATGGCCAAGTGTTACAGTTCAGATCTAGAACATCCCCCCAGAGTCCCATGAGGGACATTTCTTTAGAGTTTCTCTCTCTCTCTCTCTCTCTCTCTCTCTCTCTCTCTCTTTCTCTGCTTCCCAACTTTTCTCCTCCACGCCTTCCCATCATGCTGTTTCTGCCTTGGAGTTAACTGACCACATGCAGACTGAGACCTCTGAAACTGTAGCCAAAATAAACTTCACCTCGTTTAGCTTGTCGGGGCTCAGATATTGTGTGTCGATGGCAGTGGAAGTGATGTACCTTAAATAAAATATGGTTTGTTATGCGTATTTCAGTCCATGACGTCTCTAGATTTTAAGTCTCTGGAGATTTAGTTATGTTCTTCCTGGTACAGAGAGAGAGAGAGAAAGACATCCTTACAAATGGAAATTTCCTTTGTAGATAGAAATTTCTCTTAAAAAGGAGAACTTTACAAAACTACAGCCTATAGTTCTCAAGATAATCAGCTCAAATAATTAATATGCCAAAGAGGCATATTTTAGGGCACCAAATTCTGGTCTTTCACAGTCATATTATGAGACGATATGTCCTTACCATTTCCATCTGGTTTTGCTCTCTCTCTCTTTTTCTTTGTTCCTTTCTCCCTTTCCCTACTGTATTAGGCACATAGAATGATGAATAATAGAAAGATTCCCATTTGTTGGAGTTTACATTTTAATGAAGGGAGTTAGCCAATGTACAATAAGCAGAGGTAAATATATAGTATGTTAAAAGATGAATGTTATGAAAAAATAAAAATAATTAAAGAAGATTTAGTGAAATCAGGAGTAGCAAACTGGGAAGACAGGATAGATAATAGCATTAAACAATCATTGGGATAGGCAGGGGTAATCATATTTGTAAGGAACAAATGTCTCATAAATTGGGTGAAGGACACTTCTTTTAAAAAAATTAAATTTGTGGAAAATGCCTCAGCCAGAAAAGAAACTATGCGTTCCTATGAATTAAGCCCTTCCATGCTGATTGGAAAGAGCCTCAGCTTGAAGATAAGCTTGAGGCTCCACTATGCTGATGGGTAAGAGCCTCGGCCAAAAGAAAACCACACCTTCCCATGAGCCAGCCAATCAGTCAGCTGAAAAACCAGAAGAGCACCCTCCCCCAGCATCCCCTGCTGATTTGGAAGACTCTGGATGAGATGCCAGCAACTAAGGAGAATGCAACAGCTTGCTGCTTGTATCGTTTGGTTGACTCTGCAGGCCTGGGGCTGGTGATCTGGGTATCTGCTTGGAAGATGGCAGTGTGCATTGTGTCGTTGTGAGGATTTCCTCCTGTTTTGTTTTTGAAATCCAAAGTTTTGTTCCATTTTACTGTTTTGTTTTATTCTTGCATCTGGTAATCTGAGCAATTATTTTGAAGATAGCAATGTGCAGTATTGTTCTCATTGTTTTGTTTTGTTTCATCTTACGTTTTGTTTTATTCAATATTATGTTTTGATTTGTTTTATTCCGTTCTGTTTTGTGTGATATGTCTGATGGTATGGACAACTACTGTGACGAAAGCAAGATAGATTATGGTAGCCATTGTTGATTTCCTATTATCCTGTTTTGAAGTTCTGTACCATTTTCACTGCTTTGTTTTGATTAACTTTATTTAACCTGTTTTGTTTTGTTGGGTTTTATTCTCTTTAAAATAAAATTTAAAAAAATAAAAATTGTGAATAAAAATTGGTTCCTCAGGTGAATATATATTTAGAAAAATGAAAGAACTTGTATACCATCTGAAGAGGAACCAAAGTGTTAAATATCTATTTAGAATGAGAAATGATAAAAAGAAATTATCGTAAAATTGGAGTTACAGATCCATCTCTTCCGATTAAGCAGTTTACCAGAAATGTTTACATGGAAATGTTTCTTAATCACAAGCTGGCATTCCCACTCCACAGTCTGCAATTCTAGCAAGACTCAGCACACACCGGGCCCGGTGGGAGCGATATGTCTCAAGCCTCAAGCTTCCCTAGCTTCACAGTCAAGTCTTCTGGTGCAGCTGTACTAACCATAAAGGGAAGATCTGTACAGGATATGATAGAGAAAAGAGAGCTTAGAAAGGATATAGATGTCAGAAAGAAGCATGTTCCAGAAGGAGGGAGCTTTTAAAGCAAATTCCATAAAGACTCCATCTGTGTCATGAGAGCTACTTTATCCATTCATGGGTACTTCTGTAAGCATTGGGGATCGCGGAGAGAGGCTAGTCAACCTCAGCTACATGAGTTGAACTCTGGGTCATTGCTGGATACTTCACCAACAGCAGAAGCTTTGACAGGCAGTACCCTGAAATGCTAAATTCTTTTTTTTTTTTTTTTTTTTTCAATTTTTTAAAAATTTTATTTAAGGAGAAAAGAAAAAAAAAAAGCAGAGAAAGGGTACAAGTTATACAGATTTGCAGAAAAAAAATGAACAGTAGGAAATCACTAGTTAATGGATTACATATTGTCATCTTAGAAATAATTGTTCAAGTCACAAAATTAAAGCTTGTAACGTGGACATTCCATCAATGATACTGTAAACAGTTCTGTTCAATGATCCAATAAAACTCTGTGATATCATATTCTATCTTATACACTTAAATATACATGCAGTTATATAGTTTAGAGCACTTTCTTTTCCTCTCTTTTGTACAATGACTATTACACATTTTGGGTTTCATTGCTCTCACGGTTCTTATTACTTTTTTGGAAGAGAGTAAAACCAAATGTGACATAACAGAACAGAATCGGTCAAGTCAAAAGGGTGGACATAATAGATAATGTGAAAACATAATACAAGGTGATCAACAATGGTTACCATAATGCCTCCCGCTATCTCTAATAGAATTGCCTATACCATTAGTTATAATACAATTGAACAAAACAGTAAAGAACAAAACCGACAAAACCAAAACATTGGAGACATTGTAGGTCTTCAAAAGTAGATAAAAGTCAACGAGAATGGGCGTTATAATGAATCTCATTATCTTCACAGCTGGTGCCTAAATTTTCGAACCTGATACTATCCAGCAAAACAGAATAGGGGAATATCAGTTAAAAACCAGATGGTGAGAGTAATACAGGGCTTTAAATCGAGGTAATGGAAAGTCAAAGTGGGTTACTATAATATATCCTGCTATTTTTTTCCTTTAATTAAAAGGATAAAAATTTTTAAAAAGTATTAAAAAAGTAAATAATGGAGTGGAGATTGAGATAAAAGAGGGCATAACAACGAAACAGTGCAGATCAAAACATAACCATTTAAGCAGAATAGTGTTTCACCACCAGATAATCCTGACCTAAAAGTAGTTACCATATTGTCTCTTTCCTTGAAATCCTTGAGTACAACTTCGTATACTGTAGCATTAAGTATATCAAAACAATGTAAAACCATTTAAGAGAATGACAGCATTACAGAGTATTTAGAATCGACTAACAGAAAATGAATAATGGTTTCTGTATAATCTCCTTGTCTTTAAAAGGTTTTTGCTTATACTATCGTACATAATAAAATCCAGTAAGATACAACCTATTAGACCATTGGAGACAGAAGGACAAAAGCTAGATGAGACTTCAAAACAAGATGATACTAAATCAGTATTACCTATTAAGATGTCATTTTCTCCAAAATAGCTGTTCCTATCATCCAATCTTCTCTGCCTCATTTCTGTTGAGCTCCTATTCTGTCAGTAGCTGTCAGTTTGTCTTCTTCACTTTGTTCTCTGCTCCATTAGTTGTGGCCTCCACTATTTCTGGATTCTTTGTATTTTTCTTTTTTTAGAATATCCTGCAATACTCTCTGTAGAGTTAAATTGGTGGTTGCAAATTCCCCCAGTTCCTCTTTATCCTGGAAGCACCTTGTTTTTCCATCAATTTCCAGGGACAGTTGTGCAGGATATCTCAATCTTGGCTGGAGATTATTATCTTTCAAAGCTTGAATTATTTCCCCCCACGCTCTTCGTGATTTGATGGTTTGTGCAGAGAAATCTGCTGTAATTCTGATGGGTGCTCCCTTGTAAGTGGTCTGTTTTTTGTCTCTGACAGCTTTTAATATTCTGTTCTTGTATTGAATTTCTGGAATTTTTATTATTATATGCCTGGGTGTTGCTCTGTTTGGGTTGTAGGTAGCTGGGGTCCTGTATGCCTCATACATCTGAGTAGCTTTACCTTTTGCTAAATTAGGAAAATTCTCCTGGATTATTTCTGTGAGTAGCTTTTGTAGTTCATTTGTTTGTGTCCCTACTTCTTCTTTTATGTTCTTAATCCTTAAGTTATGGATCCTCTTATCATCTTCTTGTCTTTGTATTATTGCTGTTTGTTTCTTTGTTATTTTTAAGAAGTTTTTCATTTCATTCTCCCATATTACAATTCTGCCCTCCAGTTCAGATAGTCTGTCCTTAGTTTCTTTCAAGCTGTTATGCCAGTCTTCGATAGACTTCTTAGTTTCTTGGTAGTCCCTTTGAACCTGCTTCACGTATTCTATGCTTTCCCTGTTTTCTCCATCAAACAATTCTCCCCTCTTTTTCTGTTCTTCCATTCCACCATCTGTTTTTTCTCGGGTGGGGCTTAGCATTTCTCTAACTATTTTGCATACTTCTAGCTTCAGGTCGTTGATAACTTCATTCCTGAATTGGTCTATGAGGCTCTCTATATGGTGCTTTATGTGTATTGGTGCGGTGTCCGCTATTGCCTGTTTCTCAGAATTGGGAGCCGAGGAGCCTTTCTTGTTGCTGCCTCTTCCCATATTCTCTGTTCCTTATATATGCAAGCTTATATGAGAGGCCCAGCTTCTCTCCCTGTCAGCCACAGCCTGATCGAATTGCGCCGGTTAGCTGTTCCCATTCACTGCTGCACACCAGGCAGCCTACGCGGGGGCCCGCCCCTCCCCTCCCGGCCTCCGTCAGGCTCTGGGATCTGGGTTGGGCTAGCCTACGGGGTCCACCGGCAGCGTCACGCAGGCCAGGCACTTTTCACCAATCCCGCCCGAGAGGGGAATGTGTGGCTGGAGTGGCCAAGGCGCCCTGCTCCCGCAGGACTGCTCGGGCCCAGAAAGTCCGCTAGAGTCAAACTGTGGTGGAGTGTCAGTTTCTCTCACTCACCTCGCCACAAGTCAGAACATGCCTCCCTGCCTGTCCTGTTTTCGACTCCGTTCGCAGACTCTCGTTCTCAGAGTTTCCGCGTGTCTCTCTCCTTGCCGAGCCGACGTAGAGGCAGCCAGCCACCGCGCAGCGGGAAACCCAAATCGCGGCTTCCAATGGCGCAGGGTCCAGCCTGAGCAGCGAGACTTTTCTGTTCCTGTTTTAGCACCAGGACTGCATTCCAAGTTGGTTTCTCTCAGCCGAGTTCGTTCCTGAGTCAGCAGAGCATAACTCCACCTGCTTATGTCTCTTTAGTCCGCACCATACCTGGCTTCTGAGCCTAGTTTTTCAGAGAGCCTCCGGTAGTTGCTGTTATCTGTCCGCCATGTTCTCCCGGAAGTTCTAAATTCTTTACTTTTATATCTAATTCCATGGGTCCACATATATATGTGTTCCCTAGAAGAAATGGTGCCCATTTTTCAAACATATTCCTTTCATGCCCTTAACTAAAACTAGTCCACACCATTGCAAGTGTCTCCTTAAGAGTTTGTGTATAGACTTACCTGGAAGCACTTTCCTGTCAAACAAAAGAATCACTAATACACTGCCTGCCACTTTACCCAGTAAAGATTCCCCCTCCTCACTGTCTTTAAGGGCTCTGTCAGGAGGACCTGCAGTGTGGCAGATGTCCATTTTTAGCATCTATCAGTGTACCCCTACTGACTCATTTTTAGCCAGGCTATTTTTTTTCTGTGCTAACTGCCCTTCTGTGCGAGATGAAGGTGAGATGACCATGGGTGTACTCTTTTCTTGGCTCTATCATAACAAAGTATCATGAACTTCGTGGCTTAAAACAACAGAAATTTATGGTCTCATAATTCTGGAGTCTAAAATTCTAAAATCAAGGTGTCATCAGGACCACCTTCCCTCCAAACTCTCTAGAAGAAAAGGCTTTTGTGTTTTATCACATTTCTGATGGTTTCTAGTGTGACTCAGTCTGTTTTGTGCTGCTGTAATAGAGGAATTTATAAAGAACACAGATTTATTTCTTATAGTTCTGGAGACTGAGAAGTCCAAAATCAAGGGATCTGCATCTGGAATGGAACTTTCTGCTGTGTCTTCGTGTGGAAGTCAGGAAAGCAACAGAGCATGTAGAAGAAAAAGCAAGAGAGAACTGAGCTTGCTTTTATTAAAAACAAAACAAAAACTCATCCCCTCATTGAAGACATTGACATAATCATGAGAATATCATCATGACCAAATCATCTCCTAATGATCCTTCAGTCCTCTCAACATTGTTGCACTAGGAACTGTTTCTAACACTTGAACTTTGGAGGACACAGTTTAACCATATTATGATATTCCTTGGCTTGTGGCAGCCTACTTTCTGTTCCTGTCTCCAAAGGAGCCTTTTATGAGGCCACCATTCATTGGATTTAGGGCCTCTTCTAGTCTAGCATGACTATATCTTAGCTAATTACATCTGCAAAGATTCTGGGGGTTTTTTTTGGTCTTTTTCCTTTTTATCAGTACCAGGGATCGAACACACGACTGCCTGCTCGCAAGGCAGGCGCTTATGCAAGGCAGGCACTTATGCTGCTGAGCTAAATCCCCAGCCCCTAAAGATTCTGTTTTAACTAAGTCACATTCTGATGCTTGCATAGACATAAATTTGGGGGGCACATCATTTAACTAAGTAGAGACTCATAGGGATTAAGGAACATTGGAGTAAACTAACATTGTGGTTTTTGTGCTGGCTCAAGCCAAATATTAAATGCATTACTCTCATTACACAATAAAATTCACTAGGATCACTACTTTCATTATGAAATGAAATCTGCTAGGATCACTATATTGTTACACAATGAAATCCACCGTGATAACTTGACTTGGTGGGTTTGTCAGATCACAAGATTTGGGCATTCTTTGATACCTCATGTGAGACACTCAGTTTTTACCAGAGCCCCCCATTATGATAGATTGTTTTTTCAAATGGTATATACTATGATGTGGCTGACTTGGCCTTGCTTCAGAGCTCTAGGGGGTCTATCCTATAATTCTTCTATTGGGAATTTCCAGAGACTTCAAATATGGCAATATTCTTCCACAGGAGCTCCAGAACTAAAGGCTCTTCCAGGACATATGGCCCAAGCAGCAGGCCTCTTTGCATCACAGACTGAATCTGTTGCAAAACTCTCTTACTCTGGTCCCCAGCCAAAACTGGAAACACTGTAAGCCAGCCAATAAATTGGCAATAGTCATAACCCCAAGCACAGAATATGCTGCTTTGAAAACCAGAGACTTAATAAGGTTTGCACTCCTTTCCTAGTGTTCAGAGATGTAGGATGAGATAACTTGTCTTTTACCTCGGAGAAGACATTACTATATACCCCAGGGTACTGAACGCTCAAAAGCTCCACCATTGTCTTAGTGTCCTGAATCTTATATGGTTTATCTCTCACCTTTTGAGCACATGTATCTTACTGAGGTATCTAGATATTTACAATTTCCAGCTGCTCATGTATGACTAACATTAGAGTACCAGTTAGGTTGTTCTGTGTGATTCAGTGCATTGACATGCTTTTCTGACTGTGCTGGGGCAGAAGCAGGAAAACTATCACAGCTCTGGAACAAGCCCTTGAATGTGTATTCTTGTCCATCTTATTTGAATGCAACATTCTTCTAAACCTACTTGGCCCTTTATATACATGGCTGGTGGCTTTTAGTTTCCTCTCATATCTTGTGAGGTAGCCAAGAAACACCTTGAAAGAGGCTGAAAAATAGGTTTATCCAATTTTGAACTTTCAACCTCCAAAAAACCTCTTTATTTCCTACTGTATTAGATGTTACTACATACATCACAGAATCAATGCGCAGATATTACTGTCTGGTGAGCATGTCCTTCCTGGTTATGAATTCCAGAATCAGGGCAATGTCTACAGAGTGAATCTGTGTGAGCCGCCCTATGCAATGGACCCAGGCAAAGACTCCATTTTTTCATCTTATCACCATCTGGCCCTATCTTTAATTAGGTGGCACAATGATACTTTGCATTGTTCACTCATCTGTGTTTGATTCTTTTGATTGTACTTGTTGGCAACACCTACTGCTTGCACCTGTTTCAGGGTCCTAGGAATGCCCTTGTCTATTTGGCATGTTTTTACCGCTATTGGCTAGGTCCTTCTGGGCTGCCATTCCATTTTTGCTGTTCATCATGGTAATTCCATATGCTTTGCCTCTTGCCATTAAGATCACCCTCCTGACCATTAAGATCACCCTGCTGCTAGGCAGACTGCCTCTTATTCCCAAGGATAGAGTCTAGTTTCACGGTGGTATATTTTACGGTCAGCTTTAGCCTATAGAAGCCACAATTAAGCTTCTGCTATAGTTTGGATCTCAATTGTCCCACAAAGCCCCATGTGTTAAAGGTTTGGTCACTAGGCTTTGCCACTAGCCTGTAGCACTAGTCAGAGGACAGAGCCTTTAAAAAATGGGGCCTCATGGAAGAAAGCTCAACTGCTGGGGTGTGTCCTTGAATGGGATATTCGGACCTTGGTCCCTCTGTTTCCTCTCTTTTACTTCCTGGACACTGCGAAGTGAGCAGTCTTTTCTGCCCCATGCTCCTGATCATGTTATGCAGCATCTTATACATCTGAAGGCAACAGGGACAAGTGACTATGGACTGAAACCATGATCTAAAGTAAAACTTATCTTTTTAATTTAAGCAATTATTCTATTTTTCATTGGCAAGAAAAGTTGTATGTATATATATTTATATTGTGCAGCATGATGTTTTGATATATGTATATACTGCAAAATAGCTAAGCTAAGGTATTTAACACATGCATTATCTTGCATGCTCATCACCAGACATAGTAGTGTCATTAAGATACTTATCTCAGGTATTTTGGCACAGTGATAGAAAGCTGACTAATATGGCTCTTTATCAATGAATTCCTTATCATCATAGTGACACATATGTCTTCCATATGTATCTCCCAAGAAGAAGAATCAGCCTGTGGTTTTTCTAATGTAGCATGGTCGTTTGTCTGAGCTTTTAGATTCTTTATTGCTCCACACACTGTCATGGCAGTTCTGGTGTCTCACCTCATTGGGTGAATGTTGTTAATTTTTCCCAGCTTTCAAGAGCTGATTTCAGTAGGATATCACAGATATCCTTACCAAGATATCCAAACATGAGTCACAGAAAATACTTTCACATAAATTTATTTTTTCTCTTACATCTATGGCTTTCTATTTTTTTCTCTCACTAACCTAGCTGACATTTAGATTTTTGCAATAACTTCCCAAATGTTCTTTCTAATTTTAATATCTACTTTTTCCAGTTTAATTTTTGTATTGCTTTTATTCTTCTTAAAATTTTTCTTTCATGATGCCATTACCCTGGCCAAAATTTTATTGGTGCTCTATCATCTCTAGTAGCAATGTCAAAATTTGTTTGTGTACATGTCAATAAAAGTGTTTTGAGCATCTACCCATGTATATATAATACATATATTTAATTATAAGTTATATGTGTGTGCTTGCTGTGGCATTAATATAGCTTGTTACCATTCTGTTAAAGGAATTCCTCAGTGGAACAGTGATAAGAGATCCTGTGGCCTTCAAAGGGCACATGTGCCAGGAGAGATTCACCTCATGAATGGATTACTATTTTTCTCATGGCAGATATTTCTCTCGTGGGACTAGATTGGCTACTGTGACAGTGAATTCTTATAAAGTAATCACAGTACGTCCCCTCAGGTTCTATTGCATGTATTCTCCTTCTTGCACATTTCTGCTTTCCATTTCTGTTTCTCTGCTGTGATGTTATGCAGTATGTGGCCCTCACTAGAAACTGAGACTATGACAGAACCATGCTTTTGGACCTCCATAACTGTGAGTTTAAAAACATCTCTTTAATTTATAAATGTCTTGATTACTTTTCTGTCATTGCTGATACAAAATGCCTGGCACCCAAAATTAGAGGAGGGAAGATTTATTTATCTTATGATTTTGGAGCTTTCAGTATATACTCAGCTGGCTCCAAGGCAAGGTGGCATGGATGAGAGGCAGCCATTCATGGCAACCACAAACAAAAAGAACAAAAAAGGCAAAGGAGAGAAAAAACGGGCTTCTTCCCTCCCTTATATTGTATGCCAGCACCGCCCCTGGGTGGTTGCAGCATTCACACCACTAATCCCAGTGCTAGACAATGAACCAATCACAAATGCCAGATTCAGCCACCTCCATGACTGCATTTGGCTTGGGAGACCAGCTAGACACAAACCATAACAATAAATTACAGTCTTGGATATTTTGTTATAGCAAGAGAAAACAGTGAGACAATATTCCTGTCCATGCATATATTTAATTAGTTCATGTTATGGCTCATATTCAGATGTCCCACCAAAGCCTCATATGCTCATTAAGTGGGGCTTTTGGAGCTGGCTGGATCTAGGGTGTGATACTGGGATTAAATGTATGTAGTACTAAATCAGTTCTCTGATTGGCTTGGCAAAGTTCTGGGTATGGATAATGGAAAAGCCCATCCCGTGGGCAGGTGACATCCACCCAAAAGATGTTCAACCTGGATGGGATAAAAGGTGGAGGGAGGTCTGCTTCACTGCTTCACTACCATCTGCCTGTTCTGCTACTGACTGTTTCTTCCCTGCTATGTCCCTCTGCCATGCTGCCTTGTCTTGGAGCTAGCCAACTAAGGAATGAAACCTCTACAAACTGTGAGCCAAAATAAATCTATTTTCATTTAACTTGTGGTATTAGGTATTATGATTCAGTGATGAGAAAATAGATGAAGACAGTTAAGCTTAACTTTAAAAATTATAAATTGAAATAATCTTAGTTAATAATATTTTCTGACTTTGGGAGAACATGGTGGACAGATAGCAGCAGCTTTGGAGGCTCTCTGAGAAGCCAAACTTAAAATCCAGGAATGGTGCTGGGCGAGAAATCCTAGGCAAGAGGAGATATACTTTGCCGACCCAGGAACGAACTAAACTAAGAGAAACCAACTGGAAACGCAATCCCGGTGATATAACAGGAACAGATAAGGTCTCAGCATGGAAGCTGAACCCCACACCACTGGAAGCTGCGATTTGAATTTCCTGCAGCCAATGCTGTGTCCCAATCGACACGGCAAGGAGAGAGGCTCGAAAGCTCTGAGAGTGGGAAGCGGTGAATGGAGTTGAGAGTGGGACTGGCTGGGAGCCCTGCATCGACTTGCGGTGAGTGAGCAGATCGGGGACCCTTCCATATAGTAGGAGGCTTCAGCAAAGGACATACTGGGACAGGGCAAACTACCTGGAACAGGATGCTGCAGTGACTTCAGTCACATATTCCCCTCTCAAGTGGGATTGGTGGGGAGTGCCCGGCCTGCGTGACGCTGCTAACTAAGATCCACTAGGCTAGTCCAAACCAGGTCCCAGCACCCGGAGGTGCACCCTAGCAGTGAAGCCTTTCGTAGGTTGACTTGGAGGGGCGGGCCCACCATAGGCTGCTCAGGTCTGTGTCTCCCTAGTACACTGCAGTGGGTGGGAACACCTAGCCGGCACAATTCAAACAAACTATAACCGACAAAGAAAGAAACTGGGCCTCCTATATACGCTTGTATAAAAGGAACAAAAAATATGGGAAGAGGGAGCAACAAGAAAGGGTCCTCGGCCCCCAATCCTGAGAAACATGTAATATCAGACACGGCACCAATAGACATAAAGTGCTATCTCCAGAGCCTCATAGACGAGTTCAAGAATGAAGTTATTAATGACCTGAAGCAAGATATAAGTAGAATAGTTAGAGAAATGCTAAGCACCACCCAAGAAAAAACAGATGGTGGAATGGAAGAACAGAAAAAAAGGGGAAAATTGTTTGATGGAGAAAATAGAGAAAACATAGAATACGTGAAGCAGGTTCAAAGAGATTACCAGAAAACTAAAAACTCTATCGAAAACTGGCATAACAGCTTGAAAGAAACTAAAGATAGATTGTCTGAACTAGAGGGCAGATTTGTAATATGGGAGCATGAAATGAAAAACTTCTTAAAAATAACAAAAAAAATAGCAACAATACAAAGGCTAGAAGATGATAAGAGGATCTAAAACTTAAGAATTAAGGACATAAAGGGAAAAGTAGGGACACAAACAAATGGACTACAAAAGCTATTCAAAGAAATAATCCAAGAGAATTTCCCTAATTTAGCAAATGGTAAAGATACTCAGATGTATGAGGCATACAGGACCCCAGCCACCTACAACCCAAACAGAGCTACACCTGGGCATATAATAATCAAAATTCCAGAAATCCAATATAAGAACAGAATATTAAAAGCCATCAGAGACAAGAAACAGATCACTTACAAGGGAACACCCATCAGAATTACAGCAGACTTCTCGCCACAAACCATCAAATCATGAAGAGCGTGGGAGGAAATAATTCAAGCTTTGAAAGATAATAACCTCCAGCCAAGATTGATATATCCTGCACAACTGTCCCTAGAAATGTGAAGGAAAAACAAGGTGCTTCCAGGATAAAGAGGAACTAGGGGAATTTGCAACCACTAGTTCAACTCTACAGAGAATACTGCAGGATATTCTAAAAAAGGAAAATATCAAGATTCCAGAAATAGTGGCAGGGAGGCCACAATGAATGGAGCAGAATGCGAAATGAAGAAGACAAACTGACAACAAATGACAGAAAAAGAGCTCAACAGAAATGAGGCAGAGAAGACCGATGGTAGGAACAGCTATTTTGGAGAAAACAAGACATCATAATAGCTAGTGCTGATTTAGTATCATCTTGTTTTGAAGTCCCATCAAACTTGTACTCTTCTGTCTCCATCGGTCTTAAAATGTTATATCTTATTGGATTTTATTATATATGATAATATAAGTAAAAACTTTTATAGACAAGGAGATTATACAGAAACCATTGTTCATTTTTGGTTGATTGGTTCTAAATACCCTGTAATAATGTCATTCTCTTAATTGTTTTATAGTGTCTTGATATGTTTGGTGCTACAGTATACAAAGTTATACTCAAAGATTTCAAGGAAAGAGACATTATGGTAACTATTTTTATGTCAGGATATCTTGTGGTGAAACACTATTTTGCTTAAATGGTTATGTTTTGCCCTGCACTGTTCTGTTGTTATTCCCTCTTTTATCTCAATCCCCCCCTTTTTAAAAATTATTTAATTTTTTCTTTTTATCTTTTTAATTAAGGGAAAAATAAATAAAAATAGCAGGATACATTATAGTAACCTACTTTGACTTCCTATTAACTTGATTTGAAATCCTGTATTGCCCTCACCATCTTGTTTTGACTGATTTTCCCCTATTCTGCTTTGCTTGATAGTACCAAGTTTGAAAGTATAGGCAAAACTGTGAAGACAATAATTATGACGCCCATTCTGGTTGACTATTATCTTCTTTTAAAGTCCTGCAATGTCTCCAATGCTTTGGTTTTATTCTTTACTGTTTAGTTCAATTTTATTATAACTGGCAATTCTTCTTAAAATAGCAAGAGGCAGTATAGTAACCATTGTTGATCACCTTGTATTTTGTTTTTATATTATCTATTATGTCCATCCTTTTGATTTGACTGACTCTGTTCTTATATGTCGCATTTGGTTTTACTCTCTTCAAAAAATGTAATAAGAACTGTGGGAATAATAAAACCCAAAATGTGTAATTGTCATTGTACAAAAGAAAAGAAAAGAAAAGAAAGTGCCTTAAAGGTTATAACTGCATATAGGTTTAAGGGTATAAGATAGATAACCATATTACTGAGTTTTTTTGGATCATTGAACAAAACTGTTTGCACCCTCACTGTTTGAAAGCCCACTTTATATGCTTCAATTTTGTAACTTGAACAACTATTTCTAAGATGAGAATATGTAATCTATTAACCAGTGATTTCTTACTGTTTATTTTTTAAATTTTGTATTGCTTGTACCCTTTTTCTGTTTCTTTCTTTTTCTCCTTAAACAAAAAAATAAAATAATATTTTCCTAATTGTATACTAAATAATTACTCACTATGATTCATTTTAGGTAATAGAATATAAGCAAAAAAAAAAAAAAAAAAAAATCCTACTACCGAAGTGTGGTGGCAGTCTCGCTCTCCGTGGTGCTGAACCACCCCTGTGCACTACATTATAATTAAGTCTTCTAATCTTTGTACACTGAAAACTCTTGACTAACTTTCCCTCAGATTTATGAAACAGAAAGAAATGACATAGAATGCAATGCCTCTAGGACTCTAGCTCCCAAGATGGAATTCCAGAGGAGTAAAGTAAAGATGTTCTGTCTTTTATGCTGAAGTAACAAAGTATCTCTCCTATGAAAAGAAGCAGATAGGTAATGAAAAGAAATGGAACATTTAAGTGAGTCTTCTATTAGTTGAAATTTCATTTTGCTGTAGAGAAATGCAAACAAGGAAAGATCTTTTTAAAATATTCTAATCCTCATGTTTTCATAATTTTATAGCTTTATAACCAAGAATGATTGAAAACAGGAGAAGGAATTGCTGTCAAAGTCTGTACAGTATTATGAAGCTCTGGTGAGTTTTGGGAATATAAATGTTAGCAGGTACATGAATACTTCTGTGCCTGTTGGCTATTAGATACAAGACTGTAAATTTCTGCCTTGAGGAATATTCTGATGATCTATAAAATGTCAACCGATGTTGTCACAAATCAATGGTTCATACAAATCTCATAAAAATTATAGAACTTGCAGCACTTATTATATAAATGATGAAAGAGTATTTCCCCTTTAAGTCTCCAGCTAGCTACATTTCAACTGAATGCAAATTAGAAAGCTTAAGTGGTATCTGTAGTGTTGGAAAATAGTTTTCTCATCTGAGTAAAACTATATTGAGAATTTAGAAAAGCAGAACAATACCTGTTATGGATGCTTCTACTTTAAATACACTAGAGAATTTGCAACCATGTAAGCAGCTGTCTGTAGGCAATTTTATCTTTTTAATGTAAACAATTATTCTCTATTTAATTGACAAGAAAAAATTGTATATATATTTATATTGTGCCGCATGATATTTTGATATATGTATATATTGCAAAATAGCTAAGCTAAGATATTTAACACATGCATTACCTTGCATGCTCATCACCAGACATAGTGGTATATGCCTATAATTCCAGAACTCTGGAAGGCTGAGGAAGAAGGATTTCAAGTATGAGTCCAGTCTGAGTAACTTAGTGAAACATTGTCTCAAAGTAATAATAAAAAGGAATTAGAGATGCAGGGCAGTGCAAAAACTGTGGGTTCAATCCCTAGTACCACAAAAGCAAGCAAGAAACCTTTCAATTTACTTTCAGCACTTTTCAAGTATAAAATATATTGGCATCAACTATAGTCATCATGTTGTACAATAGACCTCTTGAGCTTATTCCTCCTGTCTAACAAAAATTTTGTGTCCTTTGATGTGTCTCTACCCCTATCCCTGGTCACCACTTTCTGTGGACCAGTTTAAAATTTTCTTTCTCATGGCCTCTTGTTTCTCTAGCCATATGGTGTTGAGAAAAATGAATACTAACTAACATTCAGCACCAATGTTAATTTTGATAATGATAAAATTATACTTGAATGATCTAATATTCTGAAAATTTACTCCAATTTCAATTTTTCATATAGATTTCCATGTAATAAATATTTTGGCACATTATATGCCAGGGCCATGTAGACATAAAAGAGTTCTGACAGTTAAGAATTTCACAATCCAGTGAAGAACTAAGACAAGATATGTCAATATTATTATATGATATTGTCTGATTGATGTAAAAACAGAACAGTATGTCAGCACATACAGAGATGCCTAATCAGATTGACAGTAAAATCAGACTTCCTGGATGTAATGATGCTTAAGCTGACTCTTTCAAGGACAGTAGCCATCAAGTAGGCAAGTAAGTGGAAGAAAGGTTTTTCAGAAAAAGAAAGCAGACGTCCAAAGGCAAGGAATGCATAAGAGCAGAGGAAGATTTGGAGGTTAATTGTAATTCATTCTGGTGACACAACGGGGGTAAGTGTGCAAAGCGCACAGCAAGAAAGGGCTCTGTAGGACATGCGGAGGAGTTTGGGTTTCTCCTGAGATTAAAAAAAAAGAGGTAGCAAAGAATTCTAACCAGAAAAGGAACATGAGATCCTTTACATAATAATAAAAACCATTATGACAATAATGTAAGACATGGATTCAGAAATGGCCTTCAACGTTTGGGTAGTGGCAGTACTGTAGCCAATGGTGTTTATCCAAGGCATGATTATTGCTAGTTAAAAACATTTCCCAGAAATGGTCTCCAAAAGAAGGAGACAATTATAATATATTGCTAGCAATGTTGAGCCCTCAACAGTCACTGAAAACAAAGATAGAGATAAGCATTTTTAAAATATCTGGAGTTAGGTTAGGTGTGCATGCCTGCCATTTCAGTACTCTGGGAGGCTGAAGCAGGAGGATTGCAAGTTTGAGCCTAGCCTCAGCAAATAAGAAACTTAGCAATACTTTGTTTCAAAATTAAAAGAAAAAGCCTGGAAAATAAAAGAAGGGCTGAGGGTGTAGCTCAGTAGTCGGATAGTCATGGATTCAAGATCTAATATGATGGAGGAGAGGAAGAGGAGGTAGATGAAAGGAAAGAGGAGCAGGAAGAAGAGGAGGAAGTGAAGAAGGAAAAAGAAGAAGGAGGAGGAGAAAGAGAAGGACAGGAAAGGCAGAGGGAAAAAGAGAGAGAGGAAAGAAAAAAGAAAGAAAGGAAAGAAAAAAATATTGCTTTAGTACCAAAAAAAGTATTGTTTTATAAAGTCAAAGACTTATTGAACAGTTAGCTTTGGGGAAGGGAGGGGAGGGAGAGAGAGAGAGAGAGAGAGAGAGAGAGAGAGAGAGAGAGAGAGAGGAAAGGAGGGAAGGATGGAGGAGAGAGAGAGAATGAATGAGAGGGAGACTGAAAAGTACAATGACCTGAATTATAAATTATCACTTGTTAATCAAAAGAATGCTAGAGGAAGAACATTTGGTGAAACGATTATGTGACTGGTAGACATATTGTAAAGAGGTCCAAACTTGGTCATATAAGTAGAGATGTCGGGCAGGTAAATACTGAATTGATTTTGAAATTCTGAGGAACAATCCGGCTTCAAAGTAGATACTGGAGAGATGTCATTGGCAGCTGAAGCCAGGGCAAGGTACCCAGAGGAATTGTAGAATGAAGATACCGCCAGGTAAAGACTCAGGGAAAGATAACATTTGAATAAGGTTTGGAAGAAAATGAATAATCAAAGGAAAGTAAAACCGAGTAGCCAGTGAGACCAAAAGAAAACCAGGAGAGGGTGTGTCATGGGAGCTGGAAGTGGAAGAAGGAATATAATTAACAGTCAGTAGGAAGTCTGTACCTCACTCATCCTTAGTGTCACTTTTTACTGAGTAAAACTTTATTTATAATCTACTCATATTAGTCATCAAATACGAAATATGTTCAAATAAATTACAGAAAATACACATGGCAATATTTCACAGTTATTACCCTTAACAATTCTGGCCATGTAAAGTATATCTTTTCCTCTGGCAATGCCAGAGGCATTCTTTCCAGTCCTGAAGAAAAGCCTGGAACTATATAAAGCAACTATTACTGAGATTCCCCAGTGTAGAAATGAAATTTTATGTTATCAAAATGAACTCTAATATATGACTGAGTGGATCCTTCTGAGAGAGATACTTTATAATGCTATAATACAACTACTTTGTACTCACAAGTTCAGTCATTCAGGCTTTTATATTTGTCATAATGTCAGAAATTACTCTGAGGTGTCCTGAGAATTGCAGTACTTTGAATATAATGGAAACCAACTCACAATTCCAACACTGTCACATAAACATTGAGCCTAAATAATTGAGTGAAAAAATACATGTTAAGAGGTTTGTTTCATGAATTAAGTCCATAGAATTTCACAATAATCTCAGAAAAAAATGCTTCATCTAAATATAGGATACTAAAAGTACTAAAAGACAAGCAAATTGAAACTTAGAAACTTACTTGTTTGTTGTGGTGTGCATATTTTTGTGACTGTTCATGAGTTATGAGGTGTGTGTGTGTGTGTGTGTGTGTGTGTGTGTGTGTGTTGGCTTGGAGGAACATCTGCTCAGTAGCATATCTTGAGTTCAGATTGTGCTAAAGGCAGGATGGCATACATGATCAGCAACTGGTTCTTTTTTTTTTTTTTTGTCTTTTTCATTTTTATCGGTACCAGAGATCAAACTCACAACTGCCTGCTTGCAAGGCAAGCGATTATGCCACTGAGCTAAATCCCCAGCCCCAGCAACTGGTTCTTTCATTCCCTAAAATATGTAAATATTATGTGGGTGCTCTGTTCAGTTTACTTCCCATTTCTAAAGAGAATATATTCTTATATCCCTTATAGCTAGTCACTTAAGATGTGGACTGAATGAGTCAGCCAGTTTGTTCATAATTAGTTAATGCATTAGAAATAAGTATAGACATCATATTTCTGAAAAGGATATTGGTCACCACGAACCACTCTCCTCAAGAAATGGGATCGTTCTCTTACCTTGTTATTTTGAAAAATTTCCAAACTACCAAAAGCTGAAATTACATATATCATTTATCTACAAACACCATTGGTAATACTTGACCACATTAGCTTGATCAATCTGTACATGAGTACAGGTGTATATGTTTTTGAGCCATTTGAAAATAGATAATGGAGATGCCCTCATTCTTAGGAGTATAGAATGTATGTCTCCATGACGACAGCACACTAGCAAATCTACACTCAACATTGTTATAATAATAAATACTAACTATCCATCTGCAATGTTCCCAGTTTTTCCTCAATATATGGGGTCTAATCATGGGTCCACATGGCTTTTAGATCTTGTATCCATTCAGTCTCTTCCTATCTGCAATCTTGTCCCCACTTTTCATGCTATTGCTGCTTGGTATTTTTAATGAATCAAACTAGTGTCTGATAGAATGTCCCACAGTCCAAATTTGTGTTGCTGGTTTTGTTTCCCAAATCTTAAATAACGTACCACAAACCAGCAGGCTTAAAGCAACAAAAATTTATTGCCCCAGAGCTCTGGAGACCAGAAGTCCAAAGTCGAGATGCCAACCTCCCTCCAAAGGTTATAAGAGATAAGCAGATAAGCATTCCTTGATCATCCAGCTCCTGGGGGTCCTGGTGTTTGTTGGCTCCAGTCTCTGCCTCTCTCTTCATGTGGCCTATCCTGTGTATCTTCCTAAGTCTTTCTTATGAGAACGCCAGTCATTGTGTTTAGGATCTCTGTAGTAAACTATGACCTCATTTTAATTCCAACTTACAGGTCCTATTTCTAAGTAAGGTCTCCTTCTGAGGTAATAAGGGTTAGAACTTCACATACCAATTTTGGATGGACACAGTTCAATCCATAGTAGTGTGACTGTATTAGCATTCCTAAGACTGAATGGAACTTGAAGATGTTGTGAAGAGTACCACACAAGTCTGCTATGTACTGTATTTCCCCTACCTCAGTTGTCCCATTAATGGCAATGCTGTTTGCTCACTCAGGTAAGCCAATGTCAGTCAGATTTCTTTTGTCATTAATAACTAATATGTGAAGCTGGGTGTGGTGGCGCACATCTGTAAGCTCAGCACTTGGGAGGCTGAGGCAGGAAGATCATTGCAAGTTCGAGACTAGCCTGGACTACAAAGTGACCTCAAGGCCAGCCTGAACTGCATAGTGAGATCCTGTCTCAAAAAGACAAATAATAATAACAATAACTAATATGTGAGTATAAAAATATGACTGAGACTAGGACTCAGATGAAAGCTGTTTTGGAAACACAGGTTGGAGAGCAGGAAAGTGAGACAGGAAAACGCAGCAAATATGGGATGGAATTCCAAACCTTCATCACCGAGGATGCTATCGCTCCATCCCACTGGGAGCCTCTGGAGTGCAGGTATAACAGCACGCACACCATCAGTCTCTGGATATGGACCACTGAGCTACGGTTGTGTTTCTTGGAACTTCCACCACTACCACCCAGATTGCAAGCAGAGTTGGCTCTGTGGCCAGAGAAATTCCTTAGACCTTTGAGTTTCAGGAGGTTTAGGGCCCATGGGTGTGGCCAGGCCACTGACAACCTCTACTACAATAACCTTTAAGTTATGAACAAGTTACAGATCTCAGCTACTTGATCTTTAGTCACACTTTCAGAAGTTTTCTCTGTGTAATATCCTGTCTTGTCAACTTCAGAATTTTGGTTTTACATTTTTTAATAAGAATAGGAGTTCATAAAGGGTCAGTATTCTGAATTTCCCTGACATACAAGAGGAGCAAGTAAACAGAGCAAGATGCCTGGAGAGATCAAGGTAATGGCTTGGGTGGATGAGGCTGCCTGTGGTGTTGATGACAGGCCAGGAATGTGTCTTGTTCTGTGCTGCTGCCTTGGGGCCCACACTGAGGACAATTCTGAGTAGCAGTTGATACAGGGATTCTGTCAGGGACTGAACTCTGTTCTTCCAACATGCACACGTTGAAGCTCTAACCCACTATAACCATATTTGAAGACAAGGCCTCTAAGGAGATATTTAAGATTAAATTAGGGCATAGGTTATAAGAATAAATTGGTCATAAAGTCACGAAATGAAATTAGGACTTGAATCTCAGAGGATTAGCGTCCTTATAAGACAGAAGGGGCATCAGGGATGCGTGTGCATATAAAAGGCCATGTACAGACACAGCAAGGAGGCTGCCATCTGTAAGCCAAGGCAAGAGCTGTGGGAGATCCCAACCTTGCTCACGCCTTGATCTCAGATGTCCCAGCTTCGGCTTCTGAGAGAACATGGCGGACAGATAACAGATACTACGGAGGCTCTCTGAAAGGCTTGGTTCAGAAGTCAGGAAGGGTGCAGAGTAAGCAGACATAAGCAGGTGGAGATATGCTCTGCTGACTCAGGAATGAACTGGGCTGAGAGAAACCAACTTGGAATGCAGTCCTGGTGCTAAAACAGGAATAGAAAAGCCTAAGTGTGGAGGCTGGACCCCGCGCCATTAGAAGCCGCGATTTGGGTTTCCCACCATGCGGCGGCTGCCTCTACAGCTGCTCGGCAAGGGGAGAGACACGCGGAAGCTCTGAGAACGGCAATCTGCGAACGGAGTCGAAAACAGGACGGGCAGGGAGGCGTGCACTGACTTGTGGTGAGGTGAGTGAGAGAAACTGACACTCTACGCTGGAGTTTGACTCCAGCAGAGGACTTTCTGGGCCTGGGCAGTCCTGCGGGAGCAGGGCGCGGTGGCGACTCCAGCCACACATCCCCCTCTCGGGCGGGATTGGTGAAAAGTGCCTGGCCTGCGTGATGCTGCTGGCGGACCCGGTAGGCTGGCCCAACCCAGATCCCAGAGCCTGACGGTGGCCGGGAGGGGCGACCCCTGCGTAGGCTGCCTGGTCCGTAACTCCCTGGTGCGTTGCAGTGGGCAGGAACACCTAGCCAGTGCAATTCGATCAGGCTGTGGCTGACAGGGAGAGAAGCTGGGTCTCCTATGTAAGCTTGCATATATAAGGAACAGAGAATATGGGAAAAGGCAGCAACAAGAAAGGCTCCTCGGCCCCCAATTCTGAGAAACAGGCAATAGCGGACACCACACCAATAGACATAAAGCGCCATATAGAGAGCCTCATAGATCAATTCAGTAATGAAGTTATCAATGACCTGAAGCTAGAAGTATGCAGAATAGTTAGAGAAATGCTAAGCACCACCCAGGAAAAAACAGATGGTGGAATGGAAGAACAGAAAAAGAGGGGAGAATTGTTTGATGGAGAAAACAGAGAAAGCATAGAATACGTGAAGCAGGTTCAAAGGGACTACCAAGATACTAAGAAGTCTATTGAAGACTGGCATAACAGCTTGAAAGAAACTAAGGACAGACTATCTGAACTGGAGGGCAGACTTGTAATATGGGAGAATGAAATGAAAAACTTCTTAAAAATAACAAAGAAACAAACAGCAATAATACAAAGACAAGAAGATGATAAGAGGAGCCATAACTTAAGGATTAAGAACATAAAAGAAGAAGTAGGGACACAAACAAGTGAACTACAAAAGCTACTCACAGAAATAATCCAGGAGAATTTTCCTAATTTAGCAAAAGGTAAAGATACTCAGATGTATGAGGCATACAGGACCCCAGCTACCTACAACCCAAACAGAGCAACACCCAGGCATATAATAATAAAAATTCCAGAAATTCAATACAAGAACAGAATATTAAAAGCTGTCAGAGACAAGAAACAGACCACTTACAAGGGAACACCCATCAGAATTACAGCAGATTTCCCTGCACAAACCATCAAATCACGAAGAGCATGGGGGGAAATAATTCAAGCTTTGAAAGATAATAATCTCCAGCCAAGATTGAGATATCCTGCACAACTGTCCCTGGAAATTGATGGAAAAACAAGGAGCTGGGAGAATTTGCAACCACCAATTTAACTCTACAGAGAGTATTGCAGGATATTCTAAAAAAAGAAAAATACAAAGAATCCAGAAATAGTGGCGGGGAGGCCACAACGAATGGAGCAGTGAACAAAATGAAGAAGACAAACTGACAGCTACTGACAGAAAAAGAGCTCAACAGAAATGAGGCAGAGAAGATTGGATGATAGGAACAGCTACTTTGGAGAAAATGACATCTTAATAGGTAGTACTGATTTAGTATCATCTTGTTTTGAAGTCTCATCTAGCTTTTGTTCTTCTGTCTCCAATGGTCTAAATAGGTTGTATCTTATTGGATTTTATTATGTATGATAGTATAAGCAAAAACCTTTTAAAGACAAGGAGATTATACAGAAACCATTGTTCATTTTCTGTTAGTCGATTCTAAATACTCTGTAATGCTGTCATTCTCTTAAATGGTTTTACATTGTTTTGATATACTTAATGCTACAGTATACGAAGTTGTACTCAAGGATTTCAAGGAAAGAGACAATATGGTAACTACTTTTAGGTCAGGATTATCTGGTGGTGAAACACTATTCTGCTTAAATGGTTATGTTTTGATCTGCACTGTTTCGCTGTTATGCCCTTTTATCTCAATCTCCATTTCATTATTTACTTTTTTATTTTTATCCTTTTAATTAAAGGAAAAAAAATAGCAGGATATATTATAGTAACCCACTTTGACTTTCCATTATCTCGATTTAAAGCCCTGTATTACTCTCACCATCTTGTTTTTGACTGATGTTCCCCTATTCTGTTTTGCTGGATAGTATCAGGTTCGAAAGTTTAGGCATCAGCTGTGAAGATAACGAGATTCATTATAACGCCCATTCTCGTTGACTTTTATCTACTTTTGAAGACCTACAATGTCTCCAATGTTTTGGTTTTGTCGGTTTTATTCTTTACTGTTTTGTTCAATTGTATTATAACTAATGATATAGGCAATTCTATTAGAGATAGCGGGAGGCATTATGGTAACCATTGTTGATCACCTTGTATTATGTTTTTACATTATCTATTATGTCTGCCCTTTTGACTTGACCGATTCTGTTCTGTTATGTCACATTTGGTTTTACTCTCTTCCAAAAAAGTGATAAGAACCGTGGGAGCAATGAAACCCAAAATGTGTAATAGTCATTGTACAAAAGAGAGGAAAGGAAAGTGCTCTAAACTATAGAACTGCATGTATATTTAAGTGTATAAGATAGGAAATAATATCACTGAGTTTTATTGGATCATTGAACAGAACTGTTTGCAGTATCATTGTTGGAATGTCCACTTTACAAGCTTTAATTTTGTGACTTGAACAATTATTTCTAAGATGACAATATGTAATCCATTAACTAGTGATTTCCTACTGTTTATTTTTTTCTGTAAATCTGTATAACTTGTACCCTTTCTCTGCTTTTTTTTCTTTTCTCCTTAAATAAAATTAAAAAAAAAAAGATGTCCCAGCTTCATAGCTGTGAAAAAATAAATTTGTTTCCTTAAGTCACTCAGTCCATGTTATTTTGTCATGACGATTCTGGTAGACTAATACAAGTGCTGTCTGAGTTCTTTTATAGTTCATGCTCTTTTTTTTCATCTGTCTACATCTACCTGCTAGTAGCTCTCTTTGAGCTTCAGGAAGAGGCATCTTGGTTCCTGGCTCTAAATGTTTCTTCCCATCTGGGAAGAACATACCTCATTTTTAATCTTTCAATTTTTAAAAGAAAAACAGGAACAATATTTAAATCATATACAGATGTTAAGTAACATCCTTTTCTTTTCCTTTTATTACCTTCCTATTCTCCTCCAAAGACCCCATTTCTTTCGGCCTAGTGCATGCAAATGACTTTCTTGTAAGCTGGACAGACAAGCGAGCAGGAACTGGTTGTGTCGGTACTAGAAAGGAAAGGCTGTTTATATGAGTTCACTACAAACACTAGCCCAAAGCAGTTGTCCAAGTGTGGCCTATAGTCCAGTGTCTGTATTTGGACTGTTTATTTTGTAGGTTAAATACAGAAATTGAGCTCAATTACTTAAAAAGGGGCAATTCAACAGAAAAATTGTTTATTGTATCTAACAAAGTTTTGTAATTTGTATTTTGATTTTTTTACTTTTCTATATACGTTGATTTTATTACATTTTTCAAAAATAAAGCAGGTGGAAGAGAAAACTGGTCCTTTTTACTGGATGAAATTCCAGAATCAAAATGTCTCAGTTTGTCTTCTGACTTTACTACTTATCCATGCGATCTTGGGTGAGTTAATTAACTTCTATAATCTCAATTTTCTAATCTGTGAAATGGAAATCATTATATCTCTACTGAGTTTTAGTGATAATTGACAGTTCAAACACATGTGAAATTCTTAGTATATCTTAATGATGGAGATGATGATGTTTCCAAACACCTAGTGTTTCTGATGTATTCTGTTCAAATCACTGGTTTTCAAATTTGTAGAAAGTGTGGTTATACTCTATAAGTGTAGTTTGCCAATGGACAGAATAGATTTCAAGATTTTGCAAGGTGCAAGTAAAGTAAAACTTGTGTGGTAATAAGCAGAATTTAATATTTTTTTAGTAAGACTGTAGAATTAAGAAAAAAGTGAGCCACTTCCTTCAGCCCATGCAATTTGCTTATGAAGTAGTGAGACTTTACAAAAATCAATCTTATTATTTTAGAGTCACACCTAGAATGTTTACTCTCTGCTGGGAATCAGATGCTTTTTTAGTGAACCTAATGAGTATGTCACTAGATGTCAGTTTAGGATAAATAAAAGTACACATACCTTTATTAATATTTTTCAAGCTTTAAGTCTGCATACCTGTATATGACCTAGTTTTCTGGTTGCCATGTCATCACTAACTCATTATTTTCCCCAGATACAGATGACTCAAATACTCATGAATTCAACACAATATCTATTACTATCAGAGGAAATCCTGGCACATTTTTATTTATCATCTCAGTTGATAATACAAGTCCGAGTTTTAAAAAATGTATCTTCTGAATGCCCCATAATACTTCCATTCTCTTGAATGGTTTTGTATTATTTTGTTATGTTTGATACTATTGTGTGTGAAGGTATGCTCAACTATTTCAAAGAAAGAGACATTATGGTAGCTACTGTTATATCAGGTTGTCTTGTGGTGAAATATTGTGTTACTTAAATTGTTCTGTTCTAATCTGCTTTATTTTGTTCTCTTGTCTTAATCTCTTTAAAATAAAAAAATTTAAAAAAATAAAAAATGTAATCCAAATTCTTTGAAGCTTCATGAGACTTGTTTGCTTTGTCACCTGCTCCATACATGGAACAATTAGCATGGGTTATATTGCTATAAAAATCTTCTCTTACTGAATAGAAGCTGGTAGTCTACCATAGGAGAAAAAGTGCTAAAAGGGATGATGTACTTTAAAGGATACTAAAAGAAAATTGTTCTAACATTTTCAAACAAACTTTATTTGTCTTAAAAATCATAGACCTGGGAGTACAAAAACAGTAGAAAGTAAAGTGTGGCCAAGAGCAATACCACAAAGATATTTAAAATTGCTGCCTACTAACCAACTGTTGGAGCTAAATAAGGAAGGGGAGTAAATTATGCTTCTTTCCCACCTTCTTTTGATAAGTCTTTTGACAGACACATTAGTGCAAGGAACTTGTGCCTAAAGATGAAATTTATGTCTATGTGAAGTGAAGTACTGGATTAGAGTTTTCATTTTCTACAGATCATGCTTTATAATAAGCTAGGGTCATAAAAGCATCATTTGTAAAGATACATCACAAGATAAACTGGCACAATTACATGAACTTGAGTGAGAGTATGTTTCCAGGTGGAAGCAGAAGAAATAGAAAAAGAGGGGTGTAAGCACTAAGAGAAAAGCTGTTGGTCAGAGGACAGAGCCAAAAGAAATATTGTGTCTATCTTTGTGACCGTTGAGTGTCTGTGAAGCCTTTTCTACGCAGTCCGTTAGCCATTTAATCTAAATGGCATTATGACGGTAATTACATTTTGTTTACTGTCAAGTCTGTGTTTTGTCTTTGTGAGTTTCTTTCCTTTTTCCCATTTGGAAAACACATCAGTTGTTCCCTAGTTGTTGATTTTGCCTTGTCTATTGATATAAACTGAGGCAGGCTTTATACTGCTCCTGTATGTGAATGATGGATGATGCCTTGTTTTTGTGTAGATATTTGATAAATATTTGTATCTGCAGCCCATGTACAGCTATACCTGACTAGTTACTGGGTGTCCAATAAAAATGGGCAGTCAGAGCTGCTTGCTTTTCAATATACAGAGCATTCAGGTTTTACTTGAGTCTCATTGTTCGAGGAAATAAAATGGCATAGAAATTAAGAAATGGGAAGAAGTTCCATAGTGTTAGGAATTGATCCTTCTGACTGGCTTTTCACTGCTTCTCCTCAAGCTGAGACTTGTAAAACAGATTAGCAAAAATGTGGAGTGCACCAAACCTTGTAGAGACCCGAAGGGTGGTTTTATTTATTTATTTACCTCTCTCTGAAATAAAATTTACACCACCGTTGGCCTTTGGATCTCTACAGCAGAAAGTCTGAACTATGATGCCATGAATCCTAGGGAGGTTACAGGAGGGAAATTGAGAACTCCCCCAGGTAGTATGCAAACTGTGTATTCATGAAAATGTCCAAAGTTTCTTCAGAGTGACCGGTAGATTCTCAAAGGATCCTTAAGAGACTAGGAACTATCACTTATGTCAGTCATATGTCTAAATCTTTCAAGTTTCCAGATTTATAGTCTTTGCTCCAGTAAGCATGAGAATTATTGGTGAAATTCAATTATATATTTCAATTTGGTGAGATATTAGTTTTTTCCTTTTTCCTTTTTATCGATACGGGGGATCGAACTCACGACTGCCTGCTTGCAAGGCAGGCACTTATGTTGCTGAGCTAAATCTCCAGCCCCCGAGATATTAGTTTATACCGGGATTTTATAAAAATAAATACATCAGAAATACCTAATCAACAGGAAAGTAGACATGGACATAGCCCGTATTTGGTTTCAAGGGCATGGAGGGCTTATTGTGAATAATGGATTGAACAAGAGAAGGTGCAGTTAATGTCAATGATTCTCAAACTGTAGTTTGTGTAAGAAGCTTTTGGAACTAGTCATAAGCTCCTAGAAGCTCCTGCAGCTATGCCTCTAATTCCAGCTACACAGGAGGCTAAGGCAAAAAAGATTGCAAGTTCAAGATCAGTCTGGACACTGTAAGATTTTGTCTCAAAATAAAAAGTAAGGCTAGGGACATAACTCAATGGTGGAGAGCTCTTGCCCAGAATGTGCAACGCCATGGGTTCAATCCTTGTAACCACAAATCATACAAATATAATGCAGTGCTCCAAATGAAAAAGTACAAAATTTGGAGGTGTAGTTTAGTAGCAGGGTGCCCCTCGGGTTTAATCTATGCTACTACAAAGCAAATTAAAACCAAACTAGGCTGGTGGTGCGTGTCTATAAATCCCAGCATATTGTGAGATGAGAAAAGAAAATTATCCATCTTATCCTGAGCAATTTAGCCACTTGGAAAGATGCGGTCTCAAATAAGAAGGAAAGGAAGAACGAATGAAAGAAAGAATAAAGAAAGAAAAGAGGCACCCTCATTCTTCAGACTGAGGGATGTAGCTCAGTCTGAAGACCCTATGTTCAATCTTCAGTACCAGGAGAATAAATGAATAAAGAAATAAAGAAACCTCCTGAGAGGCCACTAGTTCTTCCAGCTCCTGATCTCATCTCAGACATGCTGAGAATTGGGATCTCGAGGAGGGGACCTTGTCATATGCATTTTAGGTGACAATTGTAATCCTAATGACTACCAGTAGTCTATACTAGGAGAAAAGTACTCTAAATGATACTACTTTTCTGTTTCAGTTTAATTTTTTAAAAATCTTTGTTATCAAAGCAGGTGTTGCATACAGAAAAATGCACAGCATGAAAAAATAGCTGAATAATTAATCATATGGGAACACATTGTGGCATCACCATGCAGATCAGCAAACAGAATGTCCCAGCTCTCCAGGCAATGCCTCACCCCACAGCCTCCCCATAAAGATCACCCTTCCTTCTTCTTATAAGGCGATGCTAGCTTGGCCTGTTTTTAAATTTTATATATGTGGAATCATACTATTATTTTGAGTCCACCATCAGATTCTGGAAGCCATGTCACGTATTTTAAGAGTTGTTTTGTTTTGTTTTGTGTTGTTTTGCAGTGTTGGGACTGAATCCAGGCCCTGGGTTTCTAAACATATGCTTTGCCACCGAGCTACACCCCAGCCCCAAAGCTACACTCCCAGCCCCAGCCCTTTAGTACAGAGTTGCTAACTGGATATTAAAGAACTGAGAAGACAAAAACACATTATCATGCAGATGGAAATCTCAGTATGCATCTACTACTACATCTAAAATGGGGAAACAAAGTTAAGAAGTTGGAATTATTAAAGTTTAGAAGGTCAAGAGGGATGGTGTGGTGAAACTCAGGCCTCCAGTGGTGTTTTTCCTATGGTAATGAAAAAACTGGAACAACAGATTGTACAGGAGAGAGCGAATCTATTTTTTCTCTTCCTGCTTTGCAGTTTCCCTCTAGTGGACCCTGTGGGTAGCGTCTAGACGGGAGGCGGCTTACAAAGCAGAAATGTGATTCAAAGTCCCATCATGATCTCAGCATTGAAAGGCAGAGGATGAAACAAACTTAAAGTTAAAAAATAACAGCTAGAAGTGGGCACAGTTTCCTTAGCTCAATGTATTTGTGACATTCTTCCCTGTTACATCAGTAGTTCATTTATTTTTATTGCTACATAATATTCTGTTGTATAGATATACCATAATTTATTTACTATTTTAGTTTTGATGGCTGTTGCCAGTCTTGCAGGGGCCCACACATGGCACTAGGTCTCATACTGAATACTAAATTTATTGAGATATGAAATAATATAAATTACCTTTGGCCTCCAGAATTATAAGAGGTGCTCAAAGTGGTGGTTATTAGCTTCCAGACATTCATTATTATGGCAAAATGCTGCTTGGGTAACCTTGGTCATTGAGACTGCTACACATGCATTTTCGATTTGTTCTCTAAGGGCTGGCAGGATCATGGGTTTTTTGTAATGTATGACATCATCTAGTGTCCCCCATATAAGGGTAACACCATTTGTTGAAAAAGCATCATACTACTTTTCTGAAGTCAGTCTCTCTCTCATCTATCTCTAATCTTTCCTAAGACAAAATTATGAAGGCATTTTCTTAAATTATCTTTTAGATCTGTGCTATCCAATGCAGTAGCCACTCGCTATATCTATTTTAAGTGAAAATATTTTATTTTTTTATTAGAAGAGAAAAAGGCTTAACTTTTTTATTTTGGAGGAAATAAAACAATAAAATGGAACAAAACAAAACGGTGAGAACAATATTGGACTTCAAAAACATGACAAGGAATCCCCCATAGTGGCTATATTGCATGTTGTTATTCTCTGAACATTTGCTCAGACTACCAGCTTAGGCCTATGAAGTCAATCAATTAATACAAGCAGTAAGTTGTTTTTGTACCTCCGTTGCTATCACCCCAGTCTGTATTCCTCCAAATCAGCCAGTTGCCTATGAGATAGGGGCTTTTTTTGTTTCCCAGCCCGTACTCCAGCCAGCTTATGGGAAGGGTAGGCTGACTTCTTAGTTCTTTGTGCAGCCCACAACTGCCACTGGCTCATGAGAAGATCAGGTTGACTTCAAAAGTATTTTAAATTAGATTAAACACACAGTTTTTCAGTTGTATTACCTACATTTCAAATGCATGTATGACTAGTGGTTAATTTATTGTAGTAAAAGTGTAGAATAGCTCTAACAACTTAAACCCTGTGTCATGCAGCATTTATCCAGTAGTTTTATTGCTCAGTTTTCTCATGTGGAGCTATAATTCACTTAGAGTTAAATTTTGTGTATTTTGTTGCAGTCACGTTTTAATTTTTTCTATATGAACCTGTAATTAATCCAGCATTATTTGTTTTTGCCCACTATTTTTAGGGCTAACTTAGTAATTTATAAAGTCCCCATTTATCTATGGGCCTATTTATGGGTTCTCTATTCCATCTCATTAGCCGATTTTGATTTTAGTGACCTCATTTAAAGTGTAACTTAGTATGTAGTAAAGCAAAGCAACTCTTCCTAACTTCTTCCACCATGTCTTGGCTATTTTTGGACTTTTACACTTTCATGGATGTTTCTATTTTATTTTTTAAAATATTAAAACAATCTCAAATGCAAACAGAAAATTTCCAGTACATAATAACAAAGAACTATTCTCTTCTGAGCCATTTGAGAATAAATTGCCCATCGTCCCTAACCAAGTCAATGCTTTTTATAAACAAAGAAATCTTCCTGCATAAATTACAGCCATAAAAACCAGGAAATCAACTCTGGCACATTACTACCATCTAATCTTTAGGCCCCTTTTAAGTCCTCACAGTTGTCTCAGTGTTTTAATCCAGGACCTGAATTGAGCTAACATTCAATTCACTTAACACGTCTCTTTAGTCCCTATTAACCTAAAATGGTTCTTCAGTCTTCTCTTAAATTTTATGCCTTTGACACTTTATGAAGATTATAACCTAGTTCTTTTGTAACATGACTTCCACATTAGGCTTTTTCATGTTTCCTGCCTTCGCTCACTAAGGCTCCCTTAATTTGTGCTGAGATGTCCTGCCACGCAGGTGTCCTGTTGGTCTCATGTGAACTCTGACTTCCCAGTGTGGGTCTCCCTTCTTGCTCCTGTTAATTCACAGCACTGGTCCCCTGTTTGTACCCTGAGATGACCTTATTCTCCTTTGTGAACACACTGCACCCTGTTCAGACTCCAAAATCGTGCTCCAAGCAACTCCTGTGTGTGACACTTTCCTTATTTTACTCGAACAACAACATTCTTCACTCTGCTGTTCCCACCGTGGATACCGTCCTCACACTTGGGTCTTTACACCAGCACTGAACTACACAGCCCTCCATGCAGATGCACCCCTCAGTCTGCTCAGGCTCCAACGCCCTCTAGGCCGTGGGTCTCTTGTACCACCCTGGGAGTGTTACTGTGCTCAGTCTACCTAATAGCTTTGGACTAAATTATTGAAAAAGAATGGAAGGAAAGGAGAGAAGAAAAAGAAAGAGAAAAAAAAGGAGAGAAATTAGTTTTTCAAAGTCCATAAGAACCCTATTGGGATTTGACTGGGGTTGTACTGACTATAATTCCAACTGGGGAAGAGCTGACATTTCAACATTATGGAATCTTCCAGCCCATAAGAAGATATAAGAAGTTATTATTTAGTTTTAGTTTTCTTAGTTAACGTTTCTCATTACTGAGACAAAATATTGGACACACAAATTTAAGGGGGAAAAGGTTTATTTAGCTCAGAGTTTGTAAGGTTTCAGTCCATATTCAGTTGGCTCCAAGGCTGGGTGACATCACGGGGGAGAAATAGTCCAGCAAGCATGCAGGTGAGAGCAAGCAAGGAAGGGACCTCAGCAGAGTTTTTCTTTCCCTTTTAGGGAAAGACTGCTGGGAAATCAAACAGAAAGAAAAGCAGCTCTTAAGCTATCAGAGCCAAGATTTTGGTCCCAACATAGATATAGAAGAATTCTCAAGAGTAAGTTGACATCATTTTCTTCCAAAAAAGAAAAATAAAAGTGAGTGGGGACAAAAATTTTATGTAAAGATGAGAGCCAAAGAGACAGCAAATGAGCTGGTGCTGTAAGTAGGTTTCCCAAACTCCCCAAAACTTGTGCTTACACTTGGGGTGCATGGTTCAAAGGGAACTGGGCCTGTTGAAGCACAGTAATGAGGATGAGATCTCTGATTTTCCATGCACAGAGCCAGCAGAGTCAGGATCAGGTGGCTGCACATAAAGAGACCTCTAAGTTGAAAGGAGGGAAGCTCCTGTTCCATCTCAGAGAAGTCTGGTGGGAACTGATACCCACGAAGTGGTGGACCAGTGAGGGAAGATTCTAAATGAGGGCCCAATTCTTTTTCCCTGAGGACATAATGCTACCTGTCATGGTTTATATCAGTGGACTCCACGCCTCAGGCAATTATGCGTTTGTGACTGGTTCATTGTCTAGTACTTGGACTGGTGGTGTGAGTGTTACACTCACCTAGGGGTGGAGCCAGCATACAATGTAATGGCAGGAAGGTGTCTCTCTCTCTCTTGCCCGGTTTAGCCTTGCAATTTGTGGCTGCCATGAACTGCGGCCTGCTATGCCACCCTGCCTTGGAGCCAACTGAGTATGGACTGAAACATCCAAGAACTGTGAGAAATAAACCTTTCCTTCCTTCATTTTGGGTGTTGGGTATTTTGTCCCAGAAAGGAGTAAAAAGTAATTAAGACACTATCTTTCTACCCTGAGATTTAGCAGAGGGTTTTCCAGAATAAAAAGTGAGGGTAATGTTGAGTTGACCGATTTCCAACCCAAAATGACCAAGTCTACATTACTTTTGCTAGAAAACATAACTCAAAGTAAAACTTCATATAAGTTCTAGAAAAATAAGCAAATTTACTTTTTTGTTCTTCTCTCCTGGGTTTTGTGGCTTAAAAATGTTCAGACAACCAGTAAATTAATGCCTGACATCTTCAGAAGCAGGTATCCTGTTGTCTGTCTCTGACAAGTTACATGGATTTCCCTACTGCTAAAGGTGATTGGAAGTACACCTGCAAGCCTTTTTGTTTATGTCTCCATGAATTTCTAATGTTTTCCCTATATGATACCAAACCTTTTGAATTTGAGAACTGTGCCTTCCTTCCATTTCAGACTTTCCATGAAGCCTTATACTGTGGTTTTCCTGAGACCTCTGTATGTATTTTTAAATGTCTATTGGCTTCTTCCAGTACTTTTTTCCCCTTCTCTTTTCTGTCTTTGACTTGTATGTAAAATTCTTTTTTGAATTTAATTTTCATTTTTCAAAAAACATTAGTCTAGTGTTGATGCCAGGAACAGAGCAGATGTACCAGAAATAGAAGCAGCACCCATATTACGCAGCTGAGCATGGACTTACATAGTCAGGTGGGCTGGACCACACTGTCATCTTTTTTCTGTTGCTATAATTGAATACTCAGTAATTAATAAAGAAGAAAGTTTTATTTGGCTCACAGTTGTTCTTTGTTTTGTTCTGTTGTATTTATTAGGAATTAAGCCCAGGGCCTTCACAATGAACAACAACCCCAGCCCTTTTAAATTCTTTTCTAATTTGAGACAGTCTCACTAAAGTGACCATGCGGGGTTGGAACTAGGGACCTTTCTGCCCCCAGGTGCATCACTGAGCCTAGGTTGGATCACAGTTTTGAAAGCTGGGAAATTTAAGATTGACTGGCCACATCTGGTGAGGTCCTTCCTGATAGTGAGGACTCTGTAGAGTCCCAAGGGGCACAGACATCACACACTGAGACAGAGAAAGCTCAATATCTTCAGTAACATCCTTCTTTTATAAAGCCACTAATGCCCCATTTTCATGGCCTCATTTAGCCTTTATCTCCCAAAGGCCCCTCCTCCAAATACTATTAACATATGGCATGAGAATTGTGTTTGAACAAAATTTTGGAGGGGACACTCAGACCAAAGCAAATGCTGCTGTCACCACTTATAGGCTTGTGACCTGGGATTTGGATACCCAGGATCTGGCAATCTGTGACTTGTGGTCAAGTTAGCCCACTGTTTTTGTATGAGCTCATTACCTGTTTTTGTATGGCCCCTGAGCTAAGAATGGTTTGTATATCTTTAAGTGGCTGAAATAAAACAAAGGAAACCACAACAATTTAAGGGATGTGAACACAAGAAGTTCACATTTTAGTTCCACAAATAAAGTTTTGCTGGATAAAGAATCCATTGTTGGATTACCTAAAATTTTTAACTGCTTTTACCCAACAACTGTAGGATTGATTATATGTACTGGTACCACAGAGAACATATGAAGCCTAATATATTCATTCCCTGGCCTTCACAGGTAGTCTGTCAACACTTGTCATGCAGAGGCAGGAGGAAGGGTGTTGGTCTAATAATGATTGCTACATTAGAAAAGTTTTGTGAGGATTAAATTAATACTGGAAATAAAATATGGGACTGTGCCTGGAATATATTGGTACTTCAGAAATGATTCCTTTTTTTTTTTTTTTTTTTTTTTTTTTTTTTTGTCTTTTTCCTTTTTATCATACTGGCGATCGAACTCATGGCTGCCTGCTTGCAAGGCAGGCGCTTATGCCTCTGAGCTAAATCCCCAGCCCCAAGAAATGATTCCTTTTAATGAAGCCTGATCACTGAACCTTACCACTTTTGCTTCTGAGGTGGCTTGAGAGCACAGTGCAGAGCGTTAGTATAATTTGATAGATGGACAAGCTAAAGGTACTTCATGTTCTGCTTAGAAATACATTTCATTAATGAACCTCTTGGAAATGTGCATGGGATTAATTCAAACCTGGATGCTTCCCCATTAATTTGGTAAGTCCCTTGTACATCACATAGAAATTACACAGCAGAGTTTAATCATTTATCAGTAACCACACAATTGCAAGTTTGCTTCCAAACTGTTCCCATGGATCCAGAAGACATAGATTGCAGGAGGAAGCATCTCTCCTTTGCCTTTCTAAGACAACCCTAATTCTGGACCCTCTCCCTAAAGTGAATCCCTTGCCTCTGATAATTCGATGTTCTTTTGGCCACTAGAGAGCACTTTGAGACTAACAAAGCTCCTTCTGTGCCCGGGCCTCCGTTTGAACCCTGGTCTCCCGTGATTGAGGTGCAGTGCATCTCCTCTCTGTGACATCTAGCTACCAGCCGTGGCTCACAAATGGCCATCAAGGTTGATGGATGCATTTTGTGAAGCTTAGTGACCTGTAGTAGTGATAATGAAGTATTCTGACGCTCAGATAACATTTTATTCTGTCACTATGGTTTTCTGCCTCTAGTGACATCACCTAATTTGTATTGCTTTAAGGCAGATTTCTAAGGCAAGCATTTTCACCAGGGTCCCCTTTCCTTGTTGCTCATACTCTTTTCTGTCAGACTGAATTTCTCTCAAAGAGAAAATATTGCTTGATATTGATTCCAGTGCACGAGATAATTTCAGGTTCTCACTCTGCAGTTCATCCAAAGCCCTGTTTAAACTCTTGAAGAGGTTTTCCAAGGCTAAGAGGCATAGTTCAAAAGAACAGTTCTTAAATGTGTTTAAAAGACTCTTGGCTACATTTTCTGATGTTTCATCAGCAGTTTGCACTGATACACTTTCCATTGTTATTACAACTGAACCATATCATAGGGAGTTGTACCAGCAAGACCATCAAATTTTCTAAAAAGCTATAAAGCTTTGATATTTTCTGGCCTATTTCTTACTGCGCTCTTAAAAATGTTTAGCTTCTGCTGAGCCAAATGTGTACCTCCAAAGGCAAACGCAGTGAAAAACTCTTCAAGCATCCCAGTTACTGCTGCAATAGCCATATATACAGCAGGAGGATGAGCTTCTGCTTGGATGTAGCTTCTATATGGTAAGCATTGCAAATGAATAATACCAACCTTCAACTGGGCTTTGGCCCATCACTGCTGGGGTCTAGCTGTGGCTATAAGAGAAATCTGCTTTCCTGACCACAGCTTATAAGCATTTTCTCTAGCTATTCCATTCTGGTGTTATTGTTTGCATCAAAGAGAAATCAGAGGCATCAGTTCTAGCTATGATTCCTTGAAGGATGGAAGTATTTATAAGGATATGTTTTCAGGGATTTCTTTGATGTTTTAAAAAATCCTAAATAATTTCTCCCTCTTTTGAATGACATTTGACTTTCAAGAAAAGAATATTTCTGCATGTGAAATGTCAGCCCTGTCTAATAATAACCTGCTTAATGTGCCACGAAAATCACTAATAGAATTTGCCACCATTTTTACAAAATGAAGTTCTTACCTCGTAAGGGTGCGGTCCATAGAAGCTGGCTAGAGCGGTGGCAGGCTGTTACAGGCACAACAGGATTGCTTCAAAATGAAATCATAGTCTTAGCATAAACTTGCTACCTCACCTTCAGCCAACACAATCCGTTTGTACTGTGACATGACAATAGCAAGGAGGTGAATAGGCCATTAACAAAGACTTTCAAGAAATATACTCCTCTGGGTTTCACAAGGAGCCATGAATATGAAAAACATAAAGGAGTGGAAAGTAAGATAAGGAATTTACATGAAGGTATGCGCATTACTATGCAGATATTGTTGGGTTTTCAGCAGCCAGATTCGTTTTTAGCAGTTAGTCTCTAAGCCAGATCCTACCACTTTCTTCTTCAGTCCTGGAGGGTGTCATGTGTTCTCCATTTCTTTGCTTTATGTGCTGTTTTTTGTGTGGGTGACAAAATTGCAGACATTTATCTAAAAAGTAATATTAGTCTTGGAATTTCAACAAGATTTGAATTAAATAGTACAAAGTGGAAAGATTATATGTGTGCGTACATATGTAGATTTGCGTGGAACTCTTTGGTTCTCGGAGGCTGTGATTATGTTAAGTGCACGTGAACAATCCATATTTAGAAAATGCAAAGAGATGGCACTCTTCTAAGGGCTTTGTTCCACCATCAACTACACAATTCTTCGCATGGAATCTTTTCTCTAGGTTGTACAGGGCTATAGTTAGAGCATCTCTTATACCAAGGTTGAGATGCAAATGATTCTGTAAGTCTGTGCTGGCTTTTATTCTTTGTACCTTTTATATGTTGTACTTGCTTTAAAAAAGAAACTGAGATATAAGCTGAATATGATGTTAAGTAGCAGTGACAGTGAAGGGAACAGGAGTCCATAACCTACTTCGTAGATGTGAGAAAGTTTTTTGTTTTTGGCTTTTTTTGGTGACACAAAAAAATTCATTGTCTGTGTTGGGACAGCTCTTTCACTGTTGTCTTACATTGCCACTTAACCATTAAATATTGCATAATTCCTTATATATCTTTCTTGCTGGCAAAAATTATAGAAAAGAAAGGCAGCCGATTTGGCTTTCTTTGTGCTGTCTGAAGGCTTTGCAGAGTGCCTTCCAAAGAAGCTTACAATAAACAGTTGTGGTTTGATTCATAGATTCTAAGGCTGTTTATGAGCACGGTGGCATGGACTAAGTCTCCCAGATCAGCTGTGTGAACAGGAGCAAGCCAAGTAATCTTTCTGGGCCACTATTTCCTCATCTGTAAAAAGAAGGGGCTGGACTCAGTGATGGTTGAGGTCACTTCCAGCTCTGTAAATTCTATGCTTTTACAAAAATGCTCGGATCCTGAAAGGAGAACATCTTGGATTTCTGGACAAAAGAGCCCAGGGTATATTTATGTTTGACCTCCTACCACATTCTGACTTTCTACTCTAATGAATCCGAGTTTATTCTTCACTGAAATGGCTCAGCTCCAGGAGCCCTTGGTGTGATTCTAACACTGTGTAGATATTGATTTTTCTTGCAGGCTAGTGGTTACTGTAACCACCACACTATTAAATCTCTCTCCTTTTCGTAAGGATGATTCCACTAGTGCCGCTTCACTCCCTTCCGTTGATATTTAACTCAATCCAGGGCTAATTTGAAGGTAGCATTACTAGGATCACAATGTCTTAAAATGCTTCCTGGCTGACAGCTTTCTCCCTTTTGTCATCTTAGAGCTATCAAACACTGCAGCACACAGAGGTGGCCAAAGGTGGGACCAGGCCTCTTATTGCCACTTTCTCCTTCACTTCCTCTCTGGAAGTTTAGGTTTTCATACTGTGAATAATGTCAATCGTTATTCAAACAGAATAGGCTTCTTTCCTTATTTTGTTTGTTCAGGTCTGTAGAAGATCTCTTTTACCTCATGGCAATAATAACAGACTGCTGTTGTTAAGACAGGAGCACAGATGTTACCTTCAATATACACAGCTTTGGTGAGCTGCAACACTAAAATACTATTTTGACTCTTGGCCTCTCATTTTAGAAGTTTGCCCCTCAGTGAGCTTTCCTGTTAGCTAAGGGGAGGCACAGCATGTCACACAGGTAATGACAGCCCTTAACTTCCAAATAAAATTTAATAGGGGCTTTCATTCACAACGATTCTTAGGCATTTGTCTTGTTACACTAGTTAAAATATACACTGCAACATGAGTGGTGACTCTGATGTCAGTAAAGAATTCTATATCCAGAACCATAATACTTTGTTGACTTCCTTCAGGAGATGCCATGGAGACCCCAGAGTAGAGGGTGTAATTTAATGAGATTGTTAATATTTCTATAATACCAGCAATCTGATAAATTCTCTTTCGGTAGGCACTTCTACAGAACTGGCATAAATGACTGTTCCACATGAAGCATTATCTTTTCTTGTACAACACTGAAAGCTTACATGCTGCTTGACAAATTTGAATTTTAAAAAGCAGGAATGATTGGCACTTGGTAACTTACACAGAAATATAAAGTGGTACGAGAAAATTGCCCATTTCTTTTAGATTTACATTTTATGTTTTTTTTTTCTTTTAAGAAGTGATAAGACATGTAATTTCCATCAACTTCAACCAGTTATGTATGAAAGAGGCTACAAGTTCAGCTCTGCAGAGGAGAAGCAAGTCATGAAGAGAACTGACATACTCCAAACAGGCAGACAGTCTCCACAGCTGCCTTGAGTTTGGGTGCTGTAAATGGTTAGTTTCTGGCCAAGATTGGACTCTAAAGAGTTAGACTCTTTCCTCCTGAAAACAGGAGGAAAGAATCTGTTTCCCCTTGGTTTCCTGACCCACCAATCCAAATGTCTCACCTATCAAATTTTTCTCCATGTCGTTAAACTCAAAGAGAAAAAGAAGATAAATGCTGCACAGGAGCACAGAACAAGAGTTAATGAAGATGTCTCTGTATTTGCGGATGCTCCAAAGAATTCAGCATAAAGCAATTATTTTTTATTTATTTAGTCAACAAATATTTACTCATAGATATCAAAGTATCTAGCAAAGAATCATAATGCCCAGTTAATTATTTCTTCTTTGACCTTCATTATAATTTTGAAGATATGGAATAATAAAGATAATTGGCAGCATCAATTTACAACAAAAACTCTAATTTAGGAATCTTGATTTTTTCTGTCCTCTATATTTAGGAATCTGGATTTTTTTTTTTTATCCTGTCATGGCAAATTTCCGTCTGTATGCCTTTCAAGAATGCAAACAAATGATCTCATGCTCTTACATATAAAAATGTATATGTTGCTGAGCTTGGTAGCGCACAATTGTAACACCAACACTTGGGAGAAAGAGGCAGGAGGATCACCATGAGTTTGAGACCAGCCTGGGCTACAAAGTGAGTTCTAGGCCAGATTGAACTTCATAACAAGACCCTGTCTCAAAAGATAAATAAATAAATAAATAAATAAATAAATAAGTAAAAATATATGTTAAGACCACATATTGAATTTTTTCTTAGCATTTTCATGAACTTCTAAAAAATTAAAAAAAATTTTTTTTTAGTTTTAGCAGATAATAAAATCTGTCCTTATTAAGGTTTAAACAATTTTCTCCAGTGGTAATGTAGCATTGAAACATAACAATTATTCCTTTGAAAACAGTAGGAGTGGTATTTTCCTTCTACATACAACTATTGAGCTATAATAATAAGGTTTTCATGAGAAAATTGATGCTGGTTCTCATGAGAAATTCAAATTAGAGATATTTCAACATTAACTGTCAACTGGGACAACAATGTTCATTTAACCTGCTTTTATTCGGCAAGGGTAAGAACTGTGTATCTTGTTTACTGTGGTATTTGCAGCACTCACACACAACAGAGAATAAAAACAATGACTGAATGAAGGTTGAGTTTACAGACTCTAAATATGTAAATAGTTTCTGAAGGTAATGTAGGTATTAGGAACAAAGGAGTTAGGATTCAAAATTTAGTTCGACACCAAGCCTTGTCTTATTTTCCCCACAACAAACCTGATGCAGATTGGCTCTTACCCGACTCGCTGCCTGTTTCTCCAGTAATGTCACATCTTTTTCTAGGCATATAGAGGAGGTAGGAGTTGTAGATGGTATCTTAGCAGGGCAGATATCCAATGATACCTCAACGTCCCTTCCAAGATCATCCAAGAAGAATTTTACTTTTAGTTCTATCTTTTAAAAACTGAGTTCTACACTTCCAAGACACCAAACTATATTCTCAATTATGCAATAGATGAAACATAAAGAAATGTAGTCCTGTTAATAGAAGAGCAAAGCCAAAACCTATAATAATAGTCCTTAAGAACATGGTGTTCGACCTATGTGAAATACCCTCCCCTTCTTAGATATGGCTGAAAGCATAGCAAATCTCTGAGCCTGTGGTAGGCCAAGAAAGAGCCTCAATTATACTCCGAAATAAAAGGTATTAGCAAGACAGATTTAACACCTACAGTCACACTCAGAATTACAAACTGTTAATGAATAAGATATACCAAGTGTTATGGTTTGTGTCTTGATATCTACACAAAAGCCTCATGTAGCCTTGGGTGCAGGTTTCTAGAGTTACTGATCCAGGTTCCAGAGCTGGGATTATGGATTAAGTGTAGGCTAAATATAGAGTAAGAGAAAGAGGATTGCTCTCTTCGCTCTTTTCTTTTTACTCTTGTTGCTTTTGCTGTTTTCTGCTGCCAAAAACGAGTGCCCTCTGCCACATGCTGTCCTGTGCTGGAGAGGACTGAAACCTCCACAAACTGTAAGCTAAACAAAGCCTTTTTTTCCTTCATTCTAGGCATCAGGTGTTTTGTCTCATCAATGAGAAGAAACTGACCAAGACACTAAGAAATGTGTTTTTCCCCCTTAGCGCTGATTTCACTGATGCTGAATATTTGAAATCTCAAGTTGTGAAACCATGAATCAGGAAGGTTTCCTGTATTGTGAATAATGCCATCTTAAAGATGAGGCACTTGCCAGTGAAATGCAGCAACATTCATGGTAATGTGTTTGAAGCAAGCACGATCCTGAATTTATTGCAGGGGGAGTGTGTGAGTTGACCAAAATGGAGAATGATGAGAAGTAACTAAATTATGTATGACAGACTTTACAGAGCAGAGGAAGGAAGAAAGCTTAATGACGCTGTGGTCGAAAGATCAGCAGCAATTGGTGATGTATTGGTTTGTAGGCTGGTAAGAAGAGAAATGAATCTATGAAGACCCAAAGACTATAGATGAGAGTGACAAAAACCAGAGGGGTGGTGGTGGCAGAAGCACAAAATATAATGCATTTTAATGGCAACACAACAGTCAAATCAAGTCAATCTGACATTGAAAATCATCATCTTAATCTATGTAGCTCTTTCAAGCCAGAATTTTATCATAGGAAAAAAAAAAAACAGATCTATAGTTAACAATGAAATACTTTCCCCTTTTGCTTTCCCGGCATCTACTGAGTAGTACATAATTTAATTATTGAATCTGCAGGCTGGACCATGGAAATGAAGAATGATGTGTCTGTTGTAGTGAGAAATGAGATAGAACCAACTGTTTATTCTCATCATTCTTCCTCCGTTGGGCTAAATTAAGACAGTTAACAAGCTTTTGTTTGGATTAGCAGTTCAGATCTGGGATGTGCTGATCAGAATTCATGATTATTACAGTAGCTGTTATTTGTGGAGTGCTGCCAGTAGCATCAGCCATATGTGTAATACAGGATGGGGTTCTTTTGTCTTTCTTTGTGCTGGAACCAATGTTCCATCAGACTTGGGGACCAAATGTTTGAATACAGTAAGTGAACTTCAAGAAAAACCAGATTTAGCACCTTGAGGCATATCCCCTCAGCCAGGTCACTAATGATCTTTCCTACTTGCCTTATTTTCCTGATTAAAAAAAAATGTAAGAAAACCCTTACAATTTGGGGGGAGGAACTTTGTAACGGGACTATGCAGTGGAATGTGTGTGTGAGGCGACAAGAGGTGGCAAGCTTTAGCAAACACCTCAGGCCCTTCCGCACAATTTGAATAGACTCAACCCAGTCAAGCAAAACGCAAATGCAAATGCAGCTTCGAGGTACTTGTGCCTCCAGGAATGGTGCTTCCAAAACAATTCTCTAGAGGACCTGAGAGGCCGCTACCGCCCGTTGCCACACAGCGGGCTCACTCCGGGGCCGAAAGCAGGTCCCTTTCCTTTCAGCCCGGGTCACTTTCACGGCGCTGGATTGTCTGAGTCGTCTTTTAGTCACACATAATATTACATTTATAGTAAAGAAGTTAATGGTAGATGGGGCTGTGTATGTGTAAGAAGTCACCCTTACCACCAAAAACGATGCAGTCCCCGGCCGGGGGTGAGGACACAGCCGGGAGGGGGAGGGGATCGCGGGACGGGTCCCGGCCTCGTAGCGACCTCTTAGTGCGCACCCCGTCAGGTCAGCAGCGCAGAAAGGCAACCGCAGACTCCACTCCGTGAGCCACAAAAGGGGACGGTCACCCCGAGAGCAGTAGGCACCCTGGCGCTAAAACGCGCCCCGCCAACGACCGCAGCGCTGGGGAGCCGGCAGACTGGTCCCGTTCGCGGGGGCGAGCCATCGCCCCTGCTCCGAGCGCGCCCCCCGCCCCAAGCGCGCGCCCGCCGGCCCCGCCGCTTCCCGCCACGCGGCGCCCCGCCCCCTTCTCCCGACGTCCTTTGCCCGGACGCGTGGCGGCGGCGGCGGCAGTGGCGGCGGCCTTGGGGTCCGGCCTCGGTCTGCGGGCCTACGGACGCGGCACCGGAGGATGGGCGGGGGCGAACAGAGCGGGTACGCGGTCGGCGCGCCACGTGGCGCCGACTGGATGCGGGGTGCTGGCTCCCGGGGGTCTCGGGCGTGGCGAGCACCTCCCACCTCCGCGTTAAACCTGCCGCACGCTGGCGGCGGCGGCGGCGGCGGCGGCGGCGAGGACCCGGCTTCCCCGTGGCCGCGCTCAGGTGGCTTCCGTGGCGCGCGCCGCGGCCTCTGGCGGGCGTGCTCCTTGACTGTGGAGGGTCGCGTTTCCGGAAATCTGAAAATAACACTCTGTCTGGTACCCACGCGTTGGGTGGGAGGAGCGTGGGTTCCGTGGGTTCCGCGCCGTATCTTACTGCGCTAGTTGTATCTGAGCCTCAGTTCCCACCTACAACCTCACCGGGCTCTGGTGAGCGTTCAGCCTCGGCCAGGTCGAGCGCCTGGTGGAAAACTTCATTCTCTGCCTGTCCTCCTCTCGTTCCCGTTTCACCCTCCCGTTAGTCTGTAGTACTTACCTGGCATCCCCACCCTTCACCTCATTAATGGGAGCCTTTAAACCTGGTGAGAAACCAGTCCCTATCAGTGTCTTACCTCTTCCTACACATGATCTTAACCAAAACTTCTCAACATTTGGAACACGGAATCAGTTGGTGACCACAGTTCCTAGTTCCAGCCTGTTCTCTGCATTCTAGTTTTGGACACTTAAGAACTGCACAGTAGTATGAGGTTAGAGTCTAGACTGTGAATGTTTGGGGATTCTTACCTTGCTTTAAACCAAACATTTAGGCTTTCTCAGTGATCTGATAAATTGAGTGATCTTGTATTGGCCTCCCACCTTACCCTGGTTTTATTCCTTTTGAAAGGATCCTCTAACTAGAATAATCGCTTCCCTTCAGGGCTCTCCCTGTTGTAGAGACCGCCTGTGTCTGTCAGAGTAAAACCTGATTTAACAGAAACCCGGCTTGGCTTCACTACCAGGGCTTGTCATTGTTTCTCCTTGGATTCTGACTACAGTATCGGCCCTTCTGTCCTATCTGGGGAATCTTAGGGGGGAAGAAGGAACAAATTATCTGATTACTGTCAAAACTGGGACAACTTCATATATTACCTTTGGAGTCCAGTGGGCATAGATAATACTTTACTGTGTAAGTTAGGGCAAAGTCCGTTTCCTAAGTTTTTTGAGTTGAAAGCAGGATGTTACTGCCTCTCTTAGAATGAGGTTTGAAGGAGATAATGTGTAAAAAGTAAAACAGTGTCTCCAGTCTCTTGAAGATCAGTAAATGTTTTTCTTTGGTTCTCCTCTTTGCTGACTTATTTTTTAGGGATGAAGGACAGAAAAATTTGTAGTCTCAAAGAAAACATCCTATTAGCAGTAAATAGATGAAATATTTGAGAATGTGAAGCTATAGGTGCCAAATCTGAACTTCTGAAATAATAAATATCTTTTTTCTTAAGAGTAGATTCTATGTATAAGTTTTGTGATTTCTGATTGATAAATGTAGCTGATGACTAGAGATCAGAGTTGAATCTAGAGGACTGAACTAGAAAGCAAATTTATCAAAATAATTTTTTCAACATTTTGCATGTTTTTCTTCTAGACCCAAGATGAGTGAAGTTTCCTGCAGGAAGCGGGATGACTATCTGGAATGGCCTGAGTATTTCATGGCAGTGGCCTTTTTATCAGCACAGAGAAGCAAAGATCCAAATTCCCAGGTAAATGGGTTTCATAGCAGAATGGATTCTTGGAAAGAGATACCCATGAATTAAGCAAATTATGAAAAGGGAACAGCTTTCAACTTAAAAATTCAGTGTATTTGCTGCCTTGAGTGCTGTATTCCTGCGTGCTTACCTGTTCCTTACGAGACTTTGGTTCCTTTCAGTGCTCCCCAGTAGTAGGCCAGTCATTTGTAGTTATCACCAAACCTTTGGTCCCATTTCCTTGTAGGTTGGAGCCTGTATTGTGAATGCAGAAAACAAGATTGTTGGAATTGGGTACAATGGAATGCCGAATGGGTGCAGTGATGACCTGCTGCCCTGGAGGAGAACAGCAGAGAATAAACTGGATACCAAATACCCCTATGGTAAGGCATGTTTTTATTCCATCCTGCTTAGTTATGTGTCTGGGGGTTGGTGCTTCATTTACAAAGCAGGTTGGAAGGTATTGTCTTTCTTTTCAGTCATCAGTTGTCCCATTGAACTACCTACTTCTGCTATCCCTGTCTCTTAAGTTCCAAAGGAGCATTTGGTGGGAGTGTGGTGGTGGTCACACAGCTGGGCCCTGATGTCCTGGGCTCTGATGCCTGTGGTGGGCCTGGTGTGCTTCCCTGGCAGCCCGCTGGCCTGTGTAACACCAGACCATCAATGCAGGCTGCAGCCCTTTGCAGAGAGAGCTGAAAGTGGTGCGTGGTGACTCTGTAGGTAGGTTCTTTACTCCTGGGAAGCTGGCTCAGCTCATTTAAGTGCTGCCAGGACTTTGCTCTGATGAGAGGCAGGCTTTATTCAGCCTCGTGCTTGATGAGCTAGATCTCTGGTTCAGGTTTATGTCTGGGAAGCAGGAATCAAACTGCAAGCATCCATCAGGAGATGGATGATGCAGTAATTTCTTCTGTTAGGCTACTTGTGGTGGCCTCTGCAATCCCATTGTAGTCTGGGATCAGACCAAAAACCAGAAGATGGAAAGGAAAACCTCTGGCTTAGTTCTCTGAGTTTTCACCTTGAAATTAGGAAAGAATAGTTTTTAGAATTTGTGCTTGAGCCCAAGGAAAAATATCTTCAGAGATTATCCAAGAGAGATAAATCTTTTCCTTTTATTCTCTAAAGAACACACGATTAATGCTATGAAAGGGACAAATTGTATTGCATACGTTAGTTGGTAATTTTTCATGATGTTGGGCCCTGTCTGAGAATGAACTATGTCTGAGAATGAACAGACTGCCTCTGTTGGAGGTAAAGTAGATGAAGGCCATTCAAATGAGAAAGATTATGCCTTCAGGAAACCAACTTCAAGGCATAATGTAAGACCTTTCTTCTTTGTTGACTCTTCCCTGGTATGTTTTTTCCTCTGGGTTTTTCTCCTGAAGAATTCCAAGCCTACATTTAGTCTAATTTATGCATTTTTGCTAATGTTCTTGAGCCTTAATCATATTAAATAAGCCCCATAAATTTATTTTTAAACTACTTATGGGCAAATCCTCCATATTGAGAGTAAAGGGAGAAAGTGCCTTGAAATAGAGAAAGAATTGAACAATGAGAGTAGGGACAATTACAGAGCACTCAGGGTGTTCACCATACAAAAGATAGTTTGACAATTAAGGGATTTAATAATTGGATAGTCAATTTAACCTCACTGTGGTAAGAAAAGGAAAAGCAGAATCAAAATTGAGAAAATGTAAACTGTCCTTTCAGCCCCAGCTTTATAACTGATGATAGTGACTTACGTGAAAAATATTATATTTATCGTAATATATTTCAGAAAGTTGCTCATTCTGAGTTTGATTGTATAATTTTTTGATGGCAAGAAAAAAGGGAACGATTAGTTGCTTTGATGCTTATGCAAAAATAATTTTTCACAATGTAGTTCAATATCCCCTATATTAATAGTGGAAAGCAAAAGTGTCAATATGTTAAAGATTTACATTGAAATGTATGACTCACTAAGTCAAGACAACGAAATATTGGTCCTTGTGCTGAGCGCTGATATGGATGAATTCTTAGGAGATGTCACTCTGTTGTATGTAGGCTGGTTGCAAAAGATCCCAGTGATTGCACCACTGTGGAAGGATTCTCAGTGGTCACTGAGCAGCTCTCCCTGAGGGACCTATGCCTTTTTCAATCTCTGCGAGCCCTAGCCAGAATTGTAGCAGTGACCTAGAAGCCAAGGACTTTGCATTACATTTGCAACACCCTTCCCTTCTTTGTGCTCTATAACTTCCCCAGTAACTGGATAAGACAGTGCCTTTTGTCCAAGTTTAGCCACTTCCAGAAGGAATTAAAACAACAACAAAACCACAGAGGCCTTTATCCAACTTCACTGATTGTTTTTTATCGAGTAGCTGCTGAGTTTCTGGGCATTGGCTGTCTGCGTTATTTTTTTATCATCCATATGATACTTCTAGGTTTTCAAAGCTCTTTGTCCTCACTTATCAATTATTCATTTTATCTGTAGCTCTATTAGAATATAGACAATCTTCTTTCATGAGAGTAAGCTTGTAATTTGATGTACCGTAAAAGTTATAGAAGGTATTAAATGGTTTTTTAAAAAAGCATTTAGTGTTGCCATCAACGTAATCCATATAAAGACAGGTTTTGTGTCTAAATAACAATAACTGTGTACACTGTACTGTCCCTGTCTTAAGGGCTTTCAAGCCACAGACAGATGTTTGGATGGCTTGAGATGTAACAGAAATGTTTGTTGATGATAAACTAAAATGCAAATGTATTTTTTGTTTCTGTTTCATGATTTTAAAAATTATTTTTAAAAAATAAGATGACAGTGTTCAAACTTTCATGGGTGTACCTTTTTTTCTTCACCTACATTAATGGTGCCTCAGCTGCTATGTCAGAATAGTCATAGGCTGTTCATTAATCCCTGTAAGGGACCTTTAGAAGTCACCTGGAGTTCTGAAATCTGATGATTCTTAACTCTTAAACATTAACATTTTGTTAAATATGAAAAATCTTTCAGTGTTTTGTGAGAAAATCCTCCATGACAAGAAAATGCTGCATATCATTAAAACTTCACATTTATTAGATTTTTATTAATCACACAGCAGTTATATTTGAAAAATTGTTCTGCATTAGACACAGTATTTATTTAGCTATGGACCATGCTAGTTTTCTTGTAACGCCTTGGTAGTGCCTCAAGCTTTGAATCCTACAGGGACTAAACCTATTTCCCCCCACCCTTTTTTTTTTTTCAACATTTTTTCTTTCCTTTTTTTTTTTTTTTTTTTTTGTTTTTGTTTTTGAGACAGGGTTTTGCTCTGATGGCTGGGCTTGCTTGAACTCACTGTGTAGTCCAGACTGGCCTCAAACTCTTGGTGATCCTCCTGCTTCAGCCCCCTGAGGGCTGGGATTACTAGCATGTGCCTCTACCCAGCTACCCCTTTCTTTTATGTAACTTCTGTGTTCTATGCAGTCTCTTAACTTGAAGGCTAGCGCTCTTTTTATTGTGTTACTGTGTATCTTTTGTGAGGCATTAGAATTGAGCTCTTCTGAAATGTTGATCACTGCATTTCACAGTTGAACAAGCTGCAACTGTGTAGATGTAGTTAGATGTTGTTAGATGTGGTAACTCCTCAGAGACCAAGAGCTTGAGTAGTGTTTCCTAATGTTAAGACAGAAAGCCACTAGTTTTAGACAGAAAACCACTTACAGGTGACTTTAAGATTTCTTCAAAGGACAGTGCAGTGGACTAAATGTTTTATGTCTATCTCGATGACATATGTTGAAGCCCTAATCCTAGTGTTGTGATAGGTGGAGATAGAGCCTATAGAGAGTAGGCTGTGAAGATAGAGTCCTCACACGTGGAATTAGTGCTCTTATACCTGGGAGCCTGGAGAAGGCTTGCCCTTCACCATGTGAGGACCTAAGGAGAAGATGGTAGTTGGCAAACATGAACGAGTACCCTCACTAGAACTCGACCATACTGACATGCTAGTCTCAGCTTCCAGCCTCCACAACTGTGAAGAATAAATATTGGATTTTGTTACAGTAGCTCAGTAACTAAGCTAAGGAACTTGGAAATTATGTAAATTTGAGTTTACTAATTACACACAACTTGATTCTGTGTTATTAATCCTGTTAAGATAGAAGCCATTAGTCTTGATTGACACTTGGTGGAGAGGAGGGAAACACAGAGTACTTGTACCATAATAGGTAGACGGCTTTTCTGGGCTGTGTCTCTGGAGAGGCATTTTTAAAGGGTGTTTTTGTTCTTCCAACCTTAGGATCAAAACTTTATGAAACTATTTGATAGCGATGTAATATTAATATGGAAAATGAAAATTCCCCCTGCTAAGAATCAACTTTGATTTCATCTTCCTGAAAAATCCAAAAGACAATATAATGTCAGTAACGTTAATTGGCAAGAAGGCAGCATTGTTATGGTGAGAACCTTTTTCAGATGAATGACAGTTAAGAAACCAGGAAGCAGCAAATTTATCTAATTTGCCATTTAAAAAGACTGGAAATTTTTATTTTTATGAGGGATAGATTGCTAAACTCATGATGAATTTAGTTGACATTTTTACTTTCTCTTTGTGAAATACATTACAATGAAGCACATTTAATCAAAGTACTAGTTTTATAAAATGGAATTAAAATACTATTGATAATTCAGATATCATTCTTGGGCTTTTATGTAACCAGTTTTGCTGATATAGTTTACAGGTTGCAAAGTTGGAGTAGAATTAGTATCTTTCCATTTTTAAACCACAGGATTTTTTGTTTTTTGGTACCAGGGATTGAACTCACAACCTCTTGGCAGGCAGGTGCTTAAGCTGCTAAGTTAAATCCCCGGCAGCCACAGGAATTTTTTAATAATGCTTGCTGTATCTTCATGGTCTCTTCCCATCAGAAGATAGGTTTGTGATGCCTTCAGTATCACTTGTCATAATATTAGGGTTACTGTCTTGATGTCCTAGTGAGTGAGTGGTGGCTTTTATCTGAATCCAGTGGGCAACAATGGAGACATGAAACTTTTATCAGGGTCCATTTGTATTTCTGTATTTTTTTATTTTTATTTTGGTACTGGGGATCAAACTCACGACCTTGCGCCTGCCGGGTAGGTGCTTATGTCGCTGAACTAAATCCCCGGCCCTTCTTTCTGTATTTCTTGTATTTATATTGAGCAATACACTAAAATGAGTATGCTGGAAAGGAAAACTTGGAATTAATTAAGGCAAGAAGTCAATATGACAACTTTAAACACTTTTGCCAGTATGTAGCATTGCTTGTTTAAATTTTATATTTAAATTTAATCTTTACTTTTCTGACTTAGCGTATTGTTAAGCTTGCATAGATGTTATTTTACTTACTTAGCCATTTACCTATCCCCCTTGAACACTGAAGATAGGGCCCCCGTAGGAAGAGGGCTGAAGTTTTATCTTTGTACTATTTCTCCAAGTTCAGCTTTGTTGAAAATCAGTAACTTCAGCTTCCCAGTTTTGGGCCATAGCCTTGGATGCAGAGGATTCTGGAAGTCAGGAGTTGCAGTGCTGTTTGTTTAATCTTTGAAGGCTGCTGTTTCACATTAGAAAGAAACATAAATGTTACAATAGCAACCAGACCAGCTTTTGAACCTCCAAGAGGTGGAAGAGGAAAAGGAGAAGGTGATTTGAGCCAACTCTCAAAACAATATTCAAGTTAGAGATCTTCTCTCTTGTACAAAGATAAAATATAGACAGACTATTCAGGATGCCCCTGAAGAGGTAATAGTACATAACTTTAGGAGAGGATTGGAAGAGAAAGAGTTGCTGCAAGAAAGAAAGATAGGACTCCTCCAACCTGAGAACACACATCCTCGTCAGTGTCAGAGAAGCCTCTGTTAGATTCATGCTGCCAACCTTGATGCAGATGATCCTCTAACACATGAGGATGATGAAGATTTTGAAGACAAGAGTGATGAAGATGATACTTAGCTCTTCTTTCAGAACTGGAAAAAAATTAAAGAAGGATGAGCTGAAGAGCAGACTAGGAATAAATAAGAACAGAAAGCTGAAAAAGCTTTTCCTTTATCTCATTGGCCCATCCCAGCCTCAGGCCACCTTCAAAGTTAAAAGAAGTAGGATGGTTGTACTAACCTTAAGAACTGTGCAAAAGGTGTAGATGGTCAGAAGAAAGACAAAAGGTTTGTAAATGGTGCACTGTGATCTGAATTTCACAAAATGATCACAGAGAAATATATTAAGTAGTATGGTTTTAGGTGCTTAAATTCTGTAAAATATTGAGGATTGGTCTGTTTTTTTTTTTTTTTTCTTTCCTACCATCTACATAGTGTAGAGCCCTCCCTAATTTTAAGATCCAGAATATCTTGTCCTTTGATGATGCATTGTATGATAATGCACATGGGAATAGGTTTAACAGAATTTCTATTCCCTGAATGTTTCCAGTCACATGTTTTGTTTTTAAAATTGGAAAAAAAATCTTGCCTTCAGTAAGTATTTTTAATCTAAATTTTAAAAACTAATAGAATTAGTAATTTTGGAGCACATTCAACTTAGTTTCCAAAACATTTGTGTTTAGTATTTGATCAGATTAATGATCTCAGTGTAAATAAGCACATATTAAGTGCGGCTTTAAAAAATTTGTCGTCTGCCTAGTAACACTAGGCTACTATTTAGTGTGACCACCTAAAAATGTTGAAATACATAGTGTTTATTTTGGTAACCTGTTCTGCCACTTGTGCTGATTTTTACTGGTCTTCTCTGAAACCAGTCTGAATTACTAAGACTTTATTTTGAGTTTTTTCAGTCAGGAATGTCCTTTTCACAGCTTTGTTAATAATTGGACTATTTTTTTTTTTTTTTTTTTTTTTTTTTGGTCTTTCTTGGTACCAGGGATCGAACTCAACGACTGCCTGCTTGCAAGGCAGGCGCTTATGCCGCTGAGCTAAATCCCCAGCCCCAATAATTGGACTATTGAAATAGAGTAATTATTGAAGTAGAGTTATATTGCTTTTCACTTCTCAGGACTTTGATATTTGGATAGGGCTAGGCGTGTCTGTAATATGCTTATTAGAAAAGTAAACCCTACAGTGTTGTTTTAAACAACAGTGTTTTAAACAACACTGACTGACCACATTCAAGTGAAAGAATCCTGTACAGCTATCAAGAGTTCTGGGCTTCAGGGCTAATTTGTTTATATTCAGTGATTGTGGGATTGTTAGACACATCACTTGACATTTATTTCTCAGTATTTTTATGAAACAGATTATTACTGAGGACTGTTCCATTTCTGTAATCCTCAGAAAATAATGCTTTGATTGTAATTAGATTAGTGTCAGTTTCTCTGCTTATTGAGTTCTGAGAGCGTTCAGTCAAGGTGCAGAGCTGTAAAAAGCTGTTGGTGGCAATTACAGAGAGAATGTGCATACATGTATGAGGATAAATTAGCAGATAGGAACAGGCTTTCTTCCTTCCCTCCCATTGATTAAAATCTGCTGCAGTTTTAAGATTAATATAAATCAGGTAGAGACAGTATACATGAATGAAAGGCAGTGGTTAAAGAATGTTGGTTATCCCACAAACATGGAACCTAAAATTTAGATCACTAAAGGTTGGATAACATCAATAGAGGAAAAGATCCTGTGTCCAAATAAAACAGAATATATAAATGTAGGAGGCACTGATTTTAGAACTGTTTGGAGATAATAGGTTAGTCTAAGACACAATAGGAATTTAGAAATCTGGTTCTGAATCAAGCAATGTGACAGTATTTATTGAAACATAGATACTGGCCTGGCAGGAGATTTCAGTGATAAACACAAAGTATTGGTGGAAACAAGGGAGTCAGAATGGGAGCCTATGCATATATTCTCTGCTCATGCTGTCTGAACGGTTGCTGCTGGCTAGTTAGTGGAAGTGTACATTTTATCTGTGCTCTTTCAAATGATAGATGCCATAATAAATTTAAAATATTAAGTGTAATCACTGAGTGTGAATTTTTAAATTCTGCAATTAAAAAATTATGTTCAAAATGCCATTAATTTTGAGTTCAGGTGAATAAAGGGAAGCACAACTCCTTTTTTGTTTGTCCTTCTGCAAATGAATTACTGCCTTTTTGGAACTGAAATACTGATGAGCTTTCTGTTCTTTTACTGGCTTCAGTTGTCTCCTCGTGGTGGTTATGTTCTCTTCTTTTGCAAACGTTACATTTTGCATTGTTTCAGATTTTTTCAGAGTACTCTCATACATGTTCATTCACTCATTCAGTAAGTCCTTATAAGCTAGCTGTCACATGTACCGATGCCAGACACCCTCATGTGGTAAACAGAACACACATAGTCTGGTGTTTTCAAGGAATTGGTATGCTAATTTCAGAGGGAGTTGATAGTAAGCAGATACTGCATATTCCTCTCTGAGGAAATGATTTTTAAACTACAAGGATAAGATGGATCGCAGGTCAGGATGGGCTGGTTATTGTTTGGACATGGGAAGAGATTCCAAGTTGAGGGATTACTTGGTTGAAGTGAGAATGTGATAGTGGGAATGCTATAGGTGTCATGGAAAAAATTAGCCCAAGTTTATTTCATGAAGGATGGAGTGGTGTAGTAAGGTTGAGGACCTTGGAGATTAAGAAGTTTAGATTAAAAGATTATTTTCATTGTGCTGCAGACTGACTATTTGTGTCCTCCCAAACTTCACATGTTGAAATCCTAGCCCCAAAGTGTTGGTATTAAGGCATGGAATATTTGGGAATGGTTAGATCACAAGAGTAGACTACTTCTGGATAGGATTAATTCCCTCCAAAAAGGGATTTGGAATTAGTTAGCCACTTCACAGGGATGCAGGGTAAAAGCCCTATCTGTACATTCCCATGTCTCTTTGCAAGCGCTGAAGCTGTTGGCACCTTGATCTTGGATTTGCCAGCTTCCAAAACTGTAATGTAAACTTTCATTGTTTAGAAGTGACCAGTTTGTGCTAACTTGTTAGAGCCACCCAAAGTGATGAAGTAATATGTGTAAATGGATCATGCTGGGGCAAGAGTGAAAATGAGGCTGCCAGCTGTGTGATGAGTGTATCAGCAGGTGAGTAGACGTTGGAGGGGTCGGGAGTGCTGTGGCTGAGAGGAGTGGCTGCATACAGAAGTATATTTTGGAGGCAGAATAAGAGGATGGGTGATATTGGAGAAGGGAGGTGATTTCCCTTAAACAGTTCTGACTATAGCAACTGGATGACATATTAAGGTGGAGAAGATTGCAACAGAAGTGCTATTTGTGGAAGATGAGCAAGATTGGACAGCTGAAGCTAGAGATGGATGTGAGTGCCCCCAGTGAAGGTACAGGTAGTCCTGGTATCTGAAGGGACAGAAAGAGGTTTAGGCTGGGAGTGTCTGTGTAGGATTTTTGGGCATCAGTATACATCAGAGGTTGTACAAAGGCAGTAGGAGGAAGCCCAGCATGACCCTTGAGACATCAGCATTTAGAGGCTGGATATAGGAAAAGGGACCAACAAAGGGAAATGATATCAGGGGACCCATGGAGCTGTGTTATTTTTTGTTTGTTGGTTTGGTTTTTTAAGAATGATTGTCTGTAGTACCAAAAGCTGCCAAAAATTCCAGAAAGATGGCAAATGTCTGTGGTTTAACAGTGTGGAAGGAAATCATTGCTGGGACTGCTGAGAACAGTTCTGACAGTGGTAGGATTAGAAATCAAATTGGAGTCAGTCAAAGGGCAGGGAAGGTGAGGAAGGGGGGACGTTATTTAGATAGGGTTTTGAGACATGTTGCTGTGAAGGGCGCAGGTGGTGTGGCCAAAAAGGAGATAGAACCCAAAGAAAGCTTTGTTGTATTTGTGAGAAGGGAGAAGCTTTTGTGTTTTTTGGGTTTTTTGCAACAGACTCATCCCAGCAGGAAAGGGAGAGAAGAATCAAGAAAGTGGAAAAGAGTCATGATGTTTGAGGATGTGAGGGAAGTTGCCTCCTACACACACAAACTGGTTAGTGACAGAAGAAAGGACAATAAGGGACAGATAGGGACAGTTGACAACCTTGAGATGATAAATTAACAGCCTTCTCAGTGAGAGAGCTGCAAGACTGTTGGCTGAAAGAGCAGGGTGGGAGCAGCCTAGACACATGGGAAGATGAGTGCTGGGGACCAGAAGCAGCCTGCTGGAGGTGTGTCCCGGGAATGTGGGGCAGTGAGGAGCGCAGTTCTGTGGGAGGATCTCAGGTTAGGTCCGTTAATCCCTCTCTTCCACGCACTGATGCAAGATCAGTGAGGTGCCTGAGGCAGGCCTTCTGGAGTTAGAATTAATTAAAACACATGGATCGCAACTCCTGTTCAGTGCCCAGTCCCACTTTACCCTTTGAAAACCATAAACACAAGGGGAGCTTTTAAGCCTTGTGGTACATATTTACATTACAGAACTGTCAAAGGATGATTAGTGCCCAGGTTCTGGTACCTTTTTAGTACCTTTTAGGCATCCACAAGTATTTCATGTGAACGGTAGGAAGAGAGCTGGCCTGGCTTACCCATGGATGAAATGCAGTCATTTCTACATCCTCCTCCTTCTGACCTGATTGTGTGCCCTTAGCACATAGGGAAGCAATGTAATTAGAGTTCTGGGGGTTTTATTATCAATAATGGAAACACCACAGTCAGAAATCTCTTTAGCCCTAAGCACTACCATTGGGGCTAAGTGGCTCCCCTGGGTGCCATGAGTTGTTGCCAGCAGCTTTAGTGAGGCAGACAGAAAGGGGGCAGAGGACAGGGAATGGAGCAAGAAAGAAAAAAAAGTCTCTTCCTGTGGTCAGGCTGAACTGTGCAGCCCAGGACTGCTGGTCTCGGGTGGGCAAGCAAACTGGAGGAGAGAAGATAAGTGCTGTTTCCCAGGTGGATCTTTTGCACTGTGCTCTTAGCAGAATCTGGCCTTTAGTACGGGTACTTGGAGGTGGGGATTCTTTAGGTCACTCCACAGACAGTGAAGCTGAGGCTTGGAGATACTTAAGACTAACATCAAGCTCTAGGTAGGGAAGGCCAGGTATGAGGAGGAAGCAGAGGGGGAAAGAGCCAGGGACAGCTCCAAGAATCCAGAGCTGCACAGTTCAGACTGTATGGACACAGGAGGTGACTATTGCAGTGGTCACTGCAGCCTGGAACACCTGAGAGGTCCATGGTTCATCAGGGCTTGGAAGATCGTGCTGCCTTTTGAGAGAATGGGACATCCCTTTCTTCCCAGACCCAGCCTGGATTCCTTATAATTGTCATTTCTTTTAGTGGAGATGTTGTGGGCCTTTTGATGAGAGACTTTTCCAGGCATAGGACCGGGCTTTTCTTCATTATCACTTTTCTTTCTTTCTTTTTTTTTCCATACACAGACTTACACTAGAATTTCTCTCAGGTGGAATCCTATACCACTCAGTGCCAGAAGTGGGAAACTGTTACGTTACCTTTGGAATAGAAGGGCCGCTAACCGCAGGCTGGGGCATTAATGTCTTTGTTCCAAAAGGTGTAGTTAATTGGTTGGTCAGGCAGAAGTGCTGTCACCTGTCAGTGTGCCCAGGAACTCCCAGCTCTCCCAAGTCCTCATCACAATGAGGAAAACAAAGTCTACTTCTGACTATAAGCCACAGAGGCCTTATTAGCATAATTCTTTCTGGATCATAAGGCTTTATCCTCCCTGTGCCTTGTGTTCTTTCTATAATCCTGTATTTGTAGCTAGAGAGCCTGGGACTTGAATAAAACTTTATTTTTGTGTGGTCAAATCCCACGGTTTCACCCTCTTTGTTTAAAAGACATTTGTAGGGCTGGGAATTTAGCTCAGCGATGTAAGCGTCTGCCTGGCAAGCTCAAGGTCGTGAGTTCGATCCCCGTTACCCCCCCTCCCCAAAAAGTAAAAAGACATTTGTAATCCAAAAACATTTTCCTGCAGAGACAATATTACCTGAAGATCTAGTTACCCGTCCACCTGTGCACAATGCATTTACCCCTTCATATGCTGAATTTTTCTCAGCAGTTTGTTGTCCTGTGTGTAGCTTTGCCTGATCTTCTGGCTGGTAGTGTGTGTGCTCACCCTGTGAGTACTTGACCTTGGAGGGACAGTGTGTGTGGCTAGAATTTATCGAAACATACGGAAAATGCTCAAAGTTTTAATCTGTTTTTCTTTCAGAGTTGTGTCTGCAGAGTTGTTAGGGTGAAATGGCTGGGCCAGGAATATATAGCTCAGCAGCACAAGCACCTGCTTGGCAAATGCAAGGTTCTGAGTTAAATTCCCAGTACCAAAAAAAAAAAAAAAAAAAAAATGCAGTGAAACAGCTTTGGGATGCTCCAAGAAGTTGGCAGTGAAGAGGGGAAGGAGAAAGAAGAGTGGAAAACAGAGGCTAAGAATGAGATGTGACATACGGGGCCTGACTGGCTGAGTGGCTTTGCGGAAGAGGTGTAATGAATGATTTTGAATTAGTTCTCCTTTTCCTCAGTCCACCTGTATTTCAAATCATTTGAGAACCCTGATAATCAACTTGCTACTCTACCAGACACATGAGAGACACAGATGTAAAAACAGCAGAGGGAGATGAGGTAGAGGGAGTGACATTATTTGGGGCTACATGCTATAATTTTTTCTGTAGATTTTGAAGTACAAATAAAAGTGAATACTTTATAACCTTTAAGGGACTTTTGGGGTGACTGAAGTTAGGGGCCTTAAATTTAGAGGCTAGTCTTATTAAATTGCTAACGTGAAGGACAGGTACTTGGGAGGCTGGCAGTGACATATGAAACCTTGTCAGAATATCTTTCAATAATTAAGAAATAAGTAGTTGAAATTCCATTCTAGTTCTAGGAGCCATGAAGCAGTTCCTTAAATGGCTCTGTAAAAGGAGTGACTGCACACCCCTTCCCCCCAGCAGAATTTCCATCAGTGTCTGTTGGACAATAAGGCTGGGAGCTCGGGTGCCGTGCTCATGAAGGTGTGTTCAGATTTACTGACACCTGTAGGATCCCTGAAGACTGGGATTCTAATTTGAAGAAGTAACGATATGAAAGGCCTTGTTACCAAAATAGAAGTGGGATATCTTATAAATTAATATTGAGTTTTGTTTTGTTTTCTTTAATCCACCAACCAGCCTTTAATTTGGAAACCCCATTTCATATCAGTTATTAATTGCAGAATGAGAAACCAGTGGAAAGAATGAAGGGTGACTTTGTCTTTTTCATATTAGAAGTTTCCTGGCTCTTTAAGTCTTGACTAGTGTTGTGGTGAATCCTCCTTTACATGCATTGTTGATTTAGACTGGAGTGGAAGGAGGTAGGGTGGAGCTGCTCTGAGTGACAAGCGGTACTGTGTGTCTGTCTTCTAACCCTGACTCTACTAAGAGCCACTGGACAGGGCTATCTACCTTTTCAGGTCAGCCCTGATAGAATACCCTTTGGGCCTGAGGCTATCATTTTCTTCAAATAAAATACTGTGCCATTAAAAATGAAATGATTTTAAACAATCTTGAGTTACTTTTACTGGAATAGAAAGTTTACCTGAATCTGAATTATATCACGTCCTGATATTTTCTGTTGTATTTCATCAGATGAAGATCAGTTGTGGGTAAAGTCTGATGGCTAAATCTTTCTGTAGTAATGAGAATTTGTTTAGCATTCTTCAGCGTTTTGTTTTGTTTTTTAACTTGAGTTGCCTTAGAGGTACAACTGTGTAAAATAGACATTGTATTAGTTTTTATCAGATGGAATGGAAATCAAATCTGTAAAATTTGAATCTCTTAAATCCAACAAAGGATAGAATATATCCTGTTAATTTGTCAAACTTCTAGAGAACCGCCTACAGATGAGACAGTGAGGATTAATCAAGCCTCTGTAAGAGAATTTGAAAAATACAGTTTTCTAATTATACAGTCTCTTCTCAGTGGTCCAAGGTTAATACAGTTCTGAATTCTGACAGCCAGTAATAAAAGGGACAAAAAGGAGAAAAAGAAGGAGGAGGAAGAGGAGAAAGAGAAAGAAGAAAAGGAGGAAGAGGATGAATAGAAACAGAAGGAAGAGGAGGAAGAAGAAGGAAAGACAGACCAACCAAAGTACATTAATTATCTTATAATTACCTGAAACAGAGGTACTCCTCTGGCAATCAAGAACTTAATAAGCATTAATTTTTACTATGTGATTCTTGTCCTTTTAAACAATGTTGGGAATAATTGAAAGGTTTTATGTAGCTCTTTGTGCCTGTGAAATACCACATGTGTTATGTGGAGATTTCTTATTGCTTAGCCATAGATACATAATTCTAGGTAAAATTGGAAACTAAATCCTTTTTGACTATGTAGATTATCTTATAAATAGATTACCTTATAAATACTATATGTAATGTACACAAGGACAACAGATACTGTGCAAGAGAATTTGTTTCATACAGCAGTTTTCATGAATCCAGACCTGTGATTTTAAATTTGCTCCAGACTACCTAGATGAATTAGAGAACATCACCAGTGTGAGAATTCTTTGAGATTCAAAAGAGGACATCAGATAGTGTTTTATAATGCCTTAAAGATATTTATTAGATGGAAAAGGCTATTTTTTGATGTGTGAATTTAAGAGGACTTCTAATATTTCTTAACAACGTCACCATCAATAATTGGAATCTACATTTTCTCTTTTATTCATTCAATAAATATTTAACACCCATTAGGATCGTGGATTGAATTGGACTCTGGGGGAGTTACAAAGAACTAGAAGACTGGGCACTCTGCCCTCTGGGGGGAAATAAAAGAAACAATTACTTCTAATTGTTTTTATCATCAAGCAGTGTTAATGCCCACTTGTGGACCATCTTGATCATCAGGGGAAAAGGCCAGCGCCCACATGGCCTTGCTGCCTTTTCTGCACATTTCTCTGTCCTTATCCTCCTCTAGCCCTGCTGGTTTTTCAGACCACTAATCTTTGGGATGTTATTGAGGTCCCTGTGTGGCCACCCAGGTTTATTTGCTGATGGGCCATCGTCTGATTAGGTGCAGCTTGTTCCTTTAGATTCCCTGCAGTGCCAGACACTGTTCAGTTCGTTTTCACACTTGACTGAGACCTCTCAAAACATGCTACTCCTTAAAATAAGGATGTAAGTATGTACTGCATTTTCTGAGAGCTCTTGGTTGACTTTCTTTTTTCTTTTCTTTCTGTCTTTTTGAGACAGGGGTTTCACTCTGCAGTTCAGGCTGGCCTTGAACTCACTTTGTAGCCCAGGCTGGCCTTGAACTTGCAGTGATCCTTCTGCCTCAGCCTCCTGAGTGCTAGGATTACAGGCATGAGCCACCACACCCCGCTTCTTGGTTGGCTTTCTTACCTGCAGCATTACCAAGCTGCTGCAGAATACAAACACCCCAGACCGGCTGGCGGAAAAAGGTGGCCCGAGGCCTTCACTTACCTCACCCAGAGTAGGTTCTTAGTAAGTGTACGCTGATTGCAGAGGCAGTCCTGCTAGATGTGTATGGGGTCATGCATGTCTGTGAGAACTGAAAAGGTACACAGCTAGTGTGGACGGTTGGTGGTGGGAAAGGGTAGGGAGGATCTTAAGGTCCCATATGTTATATTCAAGGAGTTTTGGGCCATATCCAGATATTCATTAATTTATTGAACAAATATTTTAGCACGTGTGTGCATTAAGTATGAGTTGGGGAGACCAGGAAATCTTACAAGGCAGTGCCTCCTAAACTTGTTTAAGTGCATTTGAATTACTAGGAAGTCCCTAAAAAAATTTCTGCCATACTCCACAATATCATACTTCCCAGATGGGACACAGAAGTGTAGTATTTTGGAAGCTCCTCCAGGGAAATGTTGAGTTCTTACATACGGAGTATATAATATAGTTTTAGATAGCACAGCCAGAAATTTAATAACAATACAGAGATATAGAAACCTCACCTAGCAGGATGAGCAGAAGTAGGTCTCTGCTAGAGTCCTGATTCCCTCCAGGGGGGAAATATCCTATGGTTGGTGGCCAGACTGGGCTGGGAGAGGGGTCAGCTTTGACAGATGTAGGACAGAGGAGGTTCTTCCTCTGACCTCAAACTCAGGCAAGCCTGGGGATGACCTGGTATCATTAGTGAAACGTGCCAGTATTTCAAGAGTTTAACTATTGGTTGCCATGAAGTGGAGAAATGTTTCTTTTATGAACAACAAACTGCTGGATGTCTGCTGGTATTTTTCTTTGTGCATCAGTGCCAAGAATGGTGAGGTGAAGCAGATCCCTCAGGATAGAAATGCTCAGCTTCACTTCATGATTCTCTTGCTCTTATTGCTCCTTACCCTGTTAATGGCCACACTGAATATCCCTGTGTGTGCATATCAACACACAAATGAGCCATTTTATGTGGGCAATTCAATACCCCAGGGTCTTGTGGAGCAATGAGCTATTGCTCTGCTTAGGGTGGGTGAAGGAACTTGACCTTAGCCCCTCCTGGCTGCTCTAGGTACTTAGAGACCAGGGGCTGCTGGGGTGAACAGTTTCCCCAGTAATCACCAACCCAGTCAGATGATATGGCCCTCACGTGGTATTCTCAGTACTTGACTTTCTAATCAATTTGTTTTTTTGAGTCTATTACATGTTATTTCAGAGAGGGGAACAAAATACTTAACACTTGGTAAATTCTTCATGAGATGCAGTCTTAAGTTTTTTTCCCTTCCTTTCAAACTCAGTGTGCCATGCCGAGCTGAATGCCATTATGAACAAGAATTCGGCCGACGTGAAAGGCTGTAGCATGTATGTCGCCTTGTTCCCATGTAATGAATGTGCTAAGCTCATCATCCAGGCAGGTAGGAAACAGCCCTTTCCAACTGTCACATTTGCATTGCTGCCTGCTCATCAGTAGCTCATTGCAGATGTGTTTGATCCTAAATTGTTATTGTTTAAATCTAAATTAATTGCAGGATCAACTTTGTAAGATATTTCTTGCTTTTTGTTTTTGGATGGTGCCAGGTATTCTAAGACTAATTGCATCCTCTGTGATTCTTAGCATGTTTTTAATTTAGTTTGCAACTTCTTAAACTGCAAGCTGCCAAAAAACAACACAGGCTTTGCATATAATTACTGTCAATTTACCATTCTCTGACATATTGTGCATAGATTAGGGGGGAGGAAGGGAAATGAACTTCTGTCAGAAACAAGGTCAGCTGGGAGCCTATATCAAATTTTAATTTGTATCTAATACATGGTAGATAGTTGAGGTTCTTGCCTATCTTTGCATGTAAATGTCATCAGACTGAAATGGTAGCACTCCAAGTTTTTCTTATATTACAGTTACCATAAATCCACACCATTGTGTTCTGAATATTTCACCTTTTTCAGACTGTCAGCATCTACAATTCAGCTATACTTTATCTCCATAAAGCTCTCAGCTTGAGATTTAAAGACTTAGCATGTTTAGCCAGATGTGTGGTTTAAAGGGGCTGTTTATCACAAACCCAGTGGATCTCAGACCAGAAGAGGTCTGCTGACAGCAAAGCAGAAACTGCCCTTAAGAAACGGCCTGAGCTCCCACGCGGCTACTGCCACTGAATCCTTTGGGATGTTTCTTCTGCCATCCATGGACATTGAGGCGGTAGTCGGCTTGGGCACTGAATAGCCTGTGCTCTGTGCAGCCAGCTTCCAGATCCCTTCTGAAGCTAGTAGAGGAGCTACCTTTAGTGCAGAGCACTCGAAACGCCCAGCTGTCAAGTTATTGCTGCTGTTTGGTGAGATAAAAAGAAAGCAGATGCACTCTATAGGGCTGGGCCAGATTGGTTTGCAGAGCCCCTCTGGGGAGTATAGCCATGCTAATCTCTGAGTTGGCCAGCACCCTCTACTTGCCCCATCAACCCTTCAAGTGTTTGCCTTGTGCATAAAGAATATTTGCTTACCTACAAGAAGAAAATTTGTTAATCAGATTAAGGCTTGACTGCTTTGACATGTTTTTACTTTGCATTTGCTTAAAAAAATCCATAAAGGCTGGAGGGCAGATTAAATATAGTCCACCGTCTGCTATATTAGAAAGCAGCAGATACATATTTCAGTAACTGGACATTGTCTGCAAGTGCACTTGGAAAAAGTAATTAATTATGGACACTATGAGGGCTCCGTCTGCTTCTTTCTTTTGCAATACCTGTGTATATGCATTTACTAATGGGGCTTCCATTGCTGCCTTTTAAGGTATAAAAGAAGTTATTTTCATGTCCGATAAATATCATGACAGTGATGAGACAACAGCTGCAAGGCTCATGTTTGAGATGGCTGGGGTTACATTCAGGTAAGTTGGGAGAACTCAGAGGAATGTGTAGTTTGAAGGGTAGATCCAGATATATGCATGACCTTATTTGATATCTAATTTCTCCCTCTTGATGCCTGACTTTCACACTGGGAAGTTCCTCTGGAAATGTGATGGCATAATTAAGCATTATTCTAGGGGTAGTTTTTGTAGGAGTATTGATAAAAATATCTGAAGACAGTCTCTTTAATGATTATATTTTAATAACTTTCCACAGTTTAGATTAATTATTCAAGTATCAAGAAATTTTAAAATTTACAAATGTAGTAGTGATGCTTTATAAATTTATAAAATTGAAAAATTTATAAATTTTGCAAATATAACAACTCTGGCATAGACAATTTCAGATGAATGCAGCCGTTTTTTAGAAAAACATTTAAAACTGAACGTAGGACTCTTGGATTTTTATGATTGTCTTTACTTAACAAAGATTTTTATGGTATGTTTTACTTACAAGTAAGTTCTACTATATTTGATTAATGGCAGAAAATTCTTTTGAGCCTGGAAAACTTTATGGTATTTATGGTCAGCAATGTCAGGACTGTTACATTGGGTTACATGCCTCACCCCTTATGTTATTAGGATTTTATGGGATAAATCTTTTCGACTCGTGCTTTATGAGATCTTAAATCCAAGTTATTTACATACTCTTTTTGATTGATTTTTAAAAATATAGTCTCAACTTTTTATAGAAATAATAGTAAGTAGTGAATAAAAGGTTAATGACTGCAAAAACATTTTCATTTTTAGAACATAATTTTAAGAACTAACTCCTTGCTAACGCTGCTTGTTTTTATCTTTTGTGTTGGAGCAACTTCAAGTTGGCTGTAGAAATTTCCTAGAAAATAAGATAAATCTGATGGGAAAACAAGTAATCAGATACCATGTTGTGCAGCTAACTTGTTAGAAATCCTTTGATTCCTGGATAAGTCATAAACTCAGATAGCTGAAGAACATATACACCAAGCTACCCCATGCATCTTTTTTGTCCTAGTCTTTTCTTTTCCCTGTTTCTCTCGGTATGGTGCACAATAATTGGTGCCTATAGAGATAAAATGTCAAGCAAATAGCAGAACTTTTTTTTTTCTCTGCACAGAAAGTATAGTTTAAGCCCGATTAAACAAATTGCTTTAGCTACTCATTGGATAATATGCTTATATTTGTTGTTTTCATGTTTAGGAAATTCCTACCCAGGTGCAGCAAGATTGTCATTGACTTTGATTCAATTAACAGCCGACCAAGTCAGAAGCTTCAGTGAGTTCGATTTCATTAAATCTACAAAAGTTTGGGACTCTTCTCTTCTAAGAAGCTGCTAATGCCTTTCATCTTAAAATTGCACATAACTTTTTAATAGCCCAGCACAGGTAGACACAGTAAAGAATGTAAAAATCTCAAATCTCGCTTACTGTCCCTCCTGTCACATGGAATCTACATCTGTTTAAACTAATGATTTAGAGTTGGAAATAAGGGAACCTGCAGAAGGCCTGACATGCAAGGCAGGAGTAAGAGTGTCTTTTCCCTCGTGACCTTGTTGGAATACTGGTTATCTGCAGAAGAACATTACCCCTTTGTCATCCACTACATTTCAACAGCCACTTCTATGTGTGTGCTGGAAGGATGCATAAATAATTGTGTGAGTTCTTAGTGGGTATTGCAGGCACACTGATGTGCACATCTGGCCCAAATGAAGCATGACATGTAGTACCCTAAGGGAAAAAAATGGCACCCAAGTGACAGTAGCATTAAAATATTTGCTGCAGAGTTGAGGGAAGCCCCTACCCACCCACCCAGAAAACCTAGATCGGATGGCACATCTGTCCTGACAGATGATCAGCACCATTGAACCAGGAATATTTCCTCTGTTCCTGCTATCCTGTTACATGCTGGGTAGTGGCACATTATCCCTCTGGGGGTGGGGACCCCTGTTGATTTGGCCTCTTATTTTTGGTTTGTTGGTCAAATGGAGCTGTTACATTTAGTTTATCTGAGTAATGAATTGTTCCCAAAGGACACAGCTTGTCTCATTGCTACCCCAGACCGTGCCCTGCTGTGGTAGCAGCTGGGATTGCTTAGGTGGGAGGTATTGGGCATCCCCCACTTCTGCTGCTTCTACTGCCTGAAAACAGGTTGCTCCCTCTACATGCCAACGTAGTTCATTTCCAAGGGTGCTCTATAACCAGAAAGTAAATTAATTCCTATCCCCAGCAAGTGAATTGTAAGAGATTGCGCCCACCTGGAGGCGGTTTATTCCAGGTATATTGGTGCTGGAAGTTTATTTGTACTGGCATTGTGCCTTCATTTACCCAAATGTCACCCTAAATATGCTTGCTACCTTTGTTGAGAAAATGGTTTCTTTGTCTTAAAACTTACTACTTTTTTTTTGTAATGCCTTTATATTTTTGGAAATTTTTATTTTGTCTAAAGTTTTGTACTCCATGTTCTAGGACATTTTATGATTTGGCTCCTTGCCAATATTATTAAAATCTTAATAAAATTTACCACACCAAAGTATGTTTATGTTTATAACAATTACATGTTTAATTCTGTTTCTGTCTTATTATTTCTGTGAAGCACATTATGTAGTTTTAATGCTTAGAGAACATTCTGAGATACTAATGCTATGTGTTTACCTAGGATGAATGCTGCTTTTTTTTTGGTTGTCATATTTATGTTACTTGGGTAGAATCCAGGGCTTCATGTATGCTCGGCAGGTGCTCTGCAACTGAGCTGCATTGGAAGCTCTTTTTAAAAATTTTGAGACTGTTAATGGTTTGTATCTAGATGACCCTGAAAACCTTATGCAGTCATGAGGCTGCCTTTCAAGAGCTGGCTAGATCTAGAATGTGTGATGCTGGGATCAAGGGTATCTGATTATGCAGTCAGTTCGCTGATTGCCTTGGCATAGATCTGGCTAGGATTAAAGGTGTGAGTAGGCTGGGTAGCCTGCATAAAATACAAGAGACAGACAGCAGGCTAATGTGCTGTTGCCTGCCTACTTGCCATGGAGTATTTCTCTGCCTAGGACCCAGACAATTATGGATTGAAACATCTACAAGATGTGAATCAAATAAACTTTTCCTCTTTTAACTTTGGTTGTCAAATATTTTGTCTCAGCAATGAAGAAAGTAACTAAAACAGAGACAGAGTCCTGCTAAATTGCCCAAATGGCCTTAAATGTGTGCTATTCCTTAGCTTCCCAAGTACCTGGGATTCTAGACATGGAAGCACCATTACTCCAAGCTGCATGATACTTTATATATAAACCAGATTTCATGTATTAGAAAAGGTGTTTTTATCATTCAGCCTAAGGTTTTCTGCTTCTCTTCAGGCTAGAAAAGTCTCAGGTTCCTCCCTGCCATTATGCTTCAGTCCCCAAGTCCATCCGCTGCTGCCCTGTTAAGCTTATTCACTGTGTTTTCTCTTTTCTCCTTGAAATTCCTTGCCTTCATTTTGTTCCAAAATGCATAAAACAAAAGAAGATATGAATCAGTAAAGAATATTAAAGATAAAAATTTTTTTATGTTGCTGCAAGTTATTAAGTTGTGAGTCCTGTTAATAAGGAGTGTATAATTTTTATGTCACATTTTGTTTAGGTTCTAACTAGCCAATGGTGCATCTAATCTATTTAGTTTTGATACTATTTTATATATGTTGTCTCAGCTTCCTACACTGAATTTTAGCAAAAAAAAATTTCTTTTTTTTTTCCTTTTTGGGTTAGTTTCACAGGAAAGGATTCTTCTAACAGGGATGTGTGTACAGTGACAGGCTGTGGTTCGGTTGTTTATGGGCTGGTAATGCTGTCAGTGTGGGTATATAAGGCCTCCACCTTTGAACTGTATTGCTGAGCTGATTTCCTGGTGACTGGACTGCAGGTAATTATGTCTTAGTTTCTGATATCACTCCAGGAGTAGTAGAATTGTCCTGTCCAGAGAATTCTGCAAATGTCAGTGTTCCAGTTAATAGAGGTTTGCTTTGAACTGTTGCCTTTGGGAAAAGCATTCTGGAAGGAAGAAGTTTTGAGCAGCCTTTTGCCTTGCAGGCATTACTAGATAATTGTGGTGAAGGGAGACTCTATCTGAGAGAAGTGTTGCTGCCTGTCATTGCTAATAAATGACAATAAGGAAACCATCTTTCACGGAACTGCGGGTAGAAAAGCTACATTTAAAAGGCAAAATTTGAGAATAAAATTATAGGAGCTTCATTTCCCTGACATTTTATAGGCTTTTCCTTTTTTTTTTTTAAAAGAAGTTTTCTCTTAAAGACTTCTTGAAGCCCAACAACGAAAAAGATCTACTATATTAGCAATCTTTTCCTAATTAAAAATGATGCAAAATAAAGAGTTTAAACGTGAGAACTGAGAAAACCTCATGAATAAATATTGATATTTGGGCTGGGGGTTTAGCTCAGCAGCACAAGTACCTGCCTTGCAAGTGCGAAGTTGTGAGTTCGATCATTGATACCAAATAAATAAATAAATAAAAATTTAGGTTTGTATGCTCAAATCTGAAGTTACCATGGGCCAGTGACAATATTTGGTTTTTCCAAGTCCATATCTACCTGAGGATTAAAAATATTTAGGATAAAGAACTTGTTCCAGAAATTACTAAAGAATGTAGAGAGGTAGTTTTCTTATTGGTGACACTGATACATTTTAATATTTATAGTTTACTTGTTTTTAAAGGAAGCCCAATTTGAAAATGGTAGTTTCCATAAGTTATTACCTGGAATGCTGACTAAGGCCCAGTGAAAGGACTAGAATTCCAGGGGACGTTGCTTTGCAAACTCATCTCTTTCTTACCTGGGAGCCAAGATTATCCGAGCTTTAGGAGAGCAGTTACAGAGGTTCAGGCAAAATATCCCTGGGCCCAGTATTCTTTGGAGCTTGAGTCACTTTTAAAGGAAAAGGCATAACATATTTAAGTCAGATGAGTCCCACAATTAGTTTTTGTTGCAGAATAGTTTAAAACCATTTTATCATAAGAGAATATGATTCTCCAAATAATTCCTAAATGCCCACCATGCACTGTGTTCTCTGATGACTCCTAGTTTAGGACAAATGGAGATAGCTAGGTACTAGAAATGTTAGGGGAAGCTCAACTTTGCCAACCTCTTTATTTAATTTAACCACTCTGTCCAGGTCCATGAGCCATGCACACAGTTCTCCTTTTATTGTGTTTACTTTGTGTGCCTGTATCTATCAGCAGAGCCAGAGAGGAGAAAGGCTAAAAGTGAAAGCCTTCAGGAGCCGAGTTCTCATCAAGACCAGAGACTTAGAAGATTGTAAAAGTCTTTCATTCAATTAAAGTGATTCAAATATTCCCAAGAAAATTGGAGATGCTCTGTATTGATGAATGAAAAGTATACTCTCTGCTCAAGACTCAAGAGTGCACTCCCTGTGGATCCTGGAGGAATCAGGTCTGGTGCTTTGAGAAGGGGCATGGTCCTTGTTTTTTGTAGCCAGATGCCAAATCTTAGTTTTGGTTCTTGAGTCTTACCCACATCTTTGCTTGCTTGCTACCTTTCATTCTTTCTAGCAATTTCCTGTTTTAAACTAGTGATTTTTCTTTGCCAATGCTGTGAGGATTGTACTCAGTGGCTTGCTCATGCTAAGCAAGCACATTATCACTGAGCTAGATCTCCAGCCTTCGACCAGCATTAGTATTTTTCTTTGACTATCCACAGGTTTCTAAGCTGAGATTTGGTTTCTGTAAAATTTCCCTAGATCATCTAGGCCTAAGGTAAATTTTTTCTGCTTTGAAATGCTGCAGCAGCAAGATTGTCAGCAACAATGTTTTTGGCAATGAATCGTACTCTGTTTTATGACATCTCCTATTGTCTACAACTATTATTGAAACATTTCATTTAACTTTTTACATTTATCTCCTCCGGGCCTAACTATGTGTTAGGCTCTACAAAAAGATATGTGTTGTCTTATGTTTTGTTGCTTCCAGCCATCCCTCACTGACCCATGTTTGCATGGCATCTTATGTAGAGGGATTTAATACACGTTTTAATATTTTCATTTAAAACTTGCGAACCTGATTATATTTTAATTCAGTGAAGGAACTGATCAGGAACAAATTGCCTATAGTTTTTTCATGGTGACTTCCTTGTGAAAAGCTTTAAAAAATTGTCTTGTACAGTGTAAGAAAGAAATCTATTAACATACAGGGTTAATGGCACATTTATCTTTGAGAGAGTAGGGAAATTACTATTTAAATGTCTTATTTTTAACTTCTGTGTTTCAGTTAAAGCATTGTTATATATGGTTTTGAATTAGGAATTTGGCAGTAACATACATGTTGGCTCAACACCCAGAAATGATGTTTGCATTGAAACCCATCTTATTAGAGAATGTCTTGACCTTTCCTGGTTTTAAATCACTGTAGAGTACTTACTCTTGTAGAAGTTCTTTATTTTAACCGCTGTTAACGAAAATTGTTACTTCTTGGCATTGTTTGAAAATTTACCAGTGCCATTTGGTCTAAGTTTTAAGTATGTATTTATTCTGGAATTGCTTCCTCTGCACAGTGCTGCATGGCCTGATTCTTTCTCTTTTTTGTATTTCTTCTGCTTTTCTCCATTTCCTAAATAAGCAAGCATAAGTAATTATGTAAGTAACCAGTACCTGACTCACTAGTTTAACCAGATAATTTATTTTTTTCTTATAATAAGATGTGCATCAAGCTGGGTGTAATGGCACACCTTTAATCCCAGTACAGTGGAGGCAAAGGCAGGAGGATTACCACAAACTCAAGGCCAGTCTAGACCAATAGTGAGGTCAAGGCTACCTTGAACTGCATAGCAAGATCCTGTCTCAGAAACAACAACAAAAAGAAGTACAGCAATAAACATTTACTGGCACTTATTCAGCTGCTCAGTAGTTTCAGCAAAGATCTAAGCTTCTTGTCTTTATTTTCTAATGGCTATCTTTTGCTCCAGGTGTCTCAATCACATTAAATGTATGACAAAGGAGATGGGTAATGGGGGTGGGGTAAGACAGAATTGTCTCCTTTTGCCTGTCCCTTTTAACAGGAAAACACAGGTTTTGCCAGAAGCCCTTAACAAATAATTTGCTTGTCTCGTTGGCCACAGCTGTCACATAACCAGCCCCAACTGTAAGGGAAGCTGGCAGCATACTGAACACTCAAGTTCTATAGGAGGGACTACTGAGAGATGCTGCTGCTGCTAGTACTGGCCACACGCCTTGGGAAATTGTAAAGGTCTAATTTTACTTTACACTCAGCTGTTCTTCATGTCCTCAGTATTAAAATTATCTATTGAGTTGAAAAATCATACCTGCTTTGTAAACTTGAGTCTTTTGCCTTTCAAACTCCTGTGTAGAAAAATCTTAGTGTTTTAGTTGGTTAGAATCATAAAAGAATGTTATAAGTATATATGTATATCATACACATACAATTGAGGGTAAACCATCTAGTAGCCTTTAATACCTAAATATTTAGGTATTTATTTCCTAAGAATAGGAATGTTTTTATGTATCACAACATATTTATTGACTTTCTGTAAATTAACGTTACTATCCTTTTTACTCCTCTATTTCTGTTCCCACTTTGTTAGATCTAATTTCTCTGTAGCATTTCTAGATCAGAATTCAGTATAGGGTTTGGTACTGTGTTAGTTGTCGTGTCTCTTTCGCCTTTTTAATGCAACATTTTCCTCCGTGGCATTTTTTTTCTGAAGTGCAGGCTATCATCAACTTCACAATCTTCCTGCTCAGCCTCATGAATAGCTGGGGTTACAGGCATGCAACCACCATACATGGCATGAAAATTGTGTGTGTGTGTGTGTGTGTGTGGTTCTGTGTGTTGAATCTAGGGCCTTCATGCTGAGCTACATCCTCAGCTCTTTTTAAATTTTATTTTTAAATTTTGAGACAAGATCTCATTAGGTTCCCCAGACTAGACTCAAATATGGTGATCCTCTTGCCTCAGCCTCCCGAAGTGCAGAGATTGCACGTGTGTACCACAATGCCCACTACAAAAATAGCTTTGACAGTGGATTCCTGAAAGGGTGCCGGCTGCGTTCGTTAGATGACAGTGTGGGTCTAAGCTGAAGAGCGCCTTGGAAGTCTATTCATTGTTGTTTGCTCTTCCTTATGCATTTCTTCATACCATAGTTTGGATCTTACATGTTCTCTAAAGGCTATGTGTTAAAGGCTTTTAGTTACTGTCAGGATGTGGTAGAGCCTTTAAGGAGTGGTCTAATGGAAGGAAGTTTGGTTATTGAGGCCATTCTCTCCGAGAGGGTGCTGGGACCCCAGCTTCGTCCTCTTCCTCCCTCTGCCTCCTGGCACCAGGGAAGCAGCACTGAGGGGAGCGGCTTGCTGTACTGAACACGCTGTGCCATGAAGTGCTGCCTTCCCATAGGCCCAAAAGCAATGGGGCCATGGGACTGTGGACTGAAACAAGCCAAAGAAACCCTCTTTTTAAATTGAACATCTCAGGTTTTTGTTTTGTTATGTTTAATGTAGTGAGGGAAAGTTGATTAACTATGGGCTTAGGTGAAATTGCCTACGGGTGGTAGTGGGGTATATGTGAAGGGGGGAGATGATCACTTCCTTTTGACCTGTTTTGTTCCCAGTAATACTGTAAATACAATATGCAAAGTGTGGTTAATACCACTGTTTTAGGAGATGAAAAAATAGACAAATTTTATGTATATATTGGGCTATCTTGGTTTGTCTTAGCCGAACAAATTAAATACTCTGTTAAGATTTTACAAATTAGAATATTGCAGACTCTTCTTATTTAATGTTCCTGTGTTAAATGTTAATAAGAGACATCGATTTAGTCAAGTTAACGTTAGTATATTGCAAGAGGATGAAATAGCATCCCAGGCAAACTGCTGGAAAGGTGGGCTCTGAGTTTTAATTAAAACTGTGTCCACGTATCGGGACTTCATATTTCTTGCATCCTTTTCATTGAAAGGGGACAACAGTTTGTCTTTCTAAGCCCAGGCAAAGCTGACTGGCCCTCTTCAGAGTGGAGCTTTTAATTACCAGAGGCAGCCTAGAAGAGGCAGTGAGCAACAGGGCAGTCAGCACTTGAGCAGCACATGTCGGCGCTGATTAGCGCGGTTGGTTAGAGTGAGGACTAATGAGGCCAAGGTTGGGGACTCGGCCCGCAGCCCAGGTAGCCCAGTCTCCCTCCAAACTACAGCCTCCGCCTGGTCAGCTGCCTCACAGATGCTCACTGCCGTTTGGAAGGGGGCCAGGGAGGCTCCAGCCAGGAGTCAGCACGTGCTCTTTGTGTTTAAAAGCAAACAAAATAAAAGCAGGTTCTCTAATGTACCACCTCCTGTGATCCCTCTCTAGGAATATCAGACTTAATGATTTAAATTTAATTTGTTAGCCATTTGGTGGTTAATTTTAAAAAAACTTAATGATTTATTAGCATTTTATAATAAGCAACATTTAATATCTATTAATGAGAGTTCAAATGGATCAACAATTTAACTTCTTAATAAAATGAATCAAAAAAGTACTACTTAGAAACTCCATACTGTGAGCATGCTCTCTTCATGTTTGTAACCTTGGTTCTTTCCTATTATTAGACTGAAATAGAGGAGGAATGAGGCAGATTCCATGCCTTCTACCAGCAGTGCTTCCAAGAAGGAGGGCTGGGGAAGGGTCTCTGGAGTTTTTGTTTGGTTTCACAAATATCGCAGACTAATATCACTAAGTCTTCATTCTGTTTTCCACTGTTTCCCTAGGGCTAGTGACTGGAGCAGGTTGGCCCATGTCAGACCCTGGACAAGTGTGAAGACAGCAGGAAAGACTTAGGAATTTTAAGGCTTAACAGGCTTGCAGGTTCCCATCCAGCCCGGCCCATTCAGCCAGACCTTATCTCAAAATAAAATGCAAGGATATAGCTCAGTGAAAAGGCTCTGGGCTCAGTTCACTAAAACAAAACCCCCTTTTCAGCCTTCTGTTGTATCATGTGAACATCAGTTTGCACTGGCATATTTGGTTTATCCCCAGGGGTGGAGATTCTGAAAGGCCAGTCCAGCTTATCAAATTTAGAGGGAAACTAGGTATGAGACAGCATTCACTGTGACTTAGGCCTCTGCCTCCCTCATAAAACCTAGGGGTTCTTTACCAACCAGCAGATCCTTACTGAGCAGACACGAATGGATACAGAAAGGAGTAAATGAGGAGTAGGTTTCCTGACAAAAGACAGAAACAACAAAAAAAGCTAGGTTAAATGTCCTCCATCAGGATACATGTAGGGAAAGTAGAGTGGCAGTCAACAAAAGCCATCCCAGGCCCTGGTCAGGCAGCACATGCACAGCCTGGGCACGGGCTCCACACTGCCTGGGTTGAGCCCTGGGTGTGGATCTTAAAGCCAGCCCTGAGCACAAGAGTGAATTGCCCAGCTCCTGGGAGGGGCAGAGCACCGCCTTGGAAACAGTTTAATGGACTCAAGAATTAGTAGTTTTAACCACTGGTGGGGCCTGTAAATTTTAGAACCCTTGAGGAGCTTTGGCCCAATTAGGAAGCCAGCTGGAGCCTCCCGGCCCAGGCAGCCATGGTACCTGCTGTCTGATGTTTTGCCAATTTGCTTCAGTGCAATCACGCGGAGGCATGAGATGATGTTTCAATTTAGCCTGCTGCTCAGTCAGGACTCTTAAGAGCCTCATTGTCCGGGACTGGGCTTCCTGCCTGTTACTTCTCTCCTCCTGCCTTGCCTCTCTTGGACACAACTGTGACATTGCTCACTGGCCAAGTGAGTTGTTAGTGTTTCTGGGCTGCGGGTTGGCAGGTTTCCACTCTGAGGATTGGCTGCCTAACTGGCAGGAGAAGATCCTAGACTCTAAATGCAAGCAGGCACCTTGGCATTTAGACCAAAGTTCTCAGCGAGTCTGTTCCTGGGTGACCAGCATCCCTCTGTCGTTGCTGGAAAATACTAAGAGTTTAGATTCATGTCTTGAACTATAGATAAAGACAAGAAGTTGAAGAACTTACTCAGGTTTCTGCAGCTTTAGAAGAAGAGATGGGGGACTCAGGTTTCCAAACTCTGAGACCCATGTCTGCTATAGGAGAGGCTGAATGGCATCAGGCAAAGTGGACAGGTCTCAGAGTTAGGCGGCAGAGCAGGCCTCAGTTGGTCTCAGAGCAGGCACCCTGCTGTGCAGTCTTCATCCAAGGGTGCCGTGGTCTCACGAGCCTCTGCTGTGCATTTTGAATGTTCCTTCCCAGGAACGTTCATCCAGGTTCCACACCTGCTGTCCCTCCTTCCTGGGGGAGAGTTCCTCTCCAGCTCTTCTCACAGAGTGCATTTCACAGCTGCAGCACTTCATCTCGTCTTAATCATCCGAGAGGCAGCCTCTGCTCCCTCCTGCATTCCAGGGCCCTGCCTCTCAGTTACTGTTGTACTGTCAGCCAGTTTCTTGCCCTGTCTGACAGCTTGTCTGTTGGCTTTATTGTTTTCTGTTGCCTCCCCTTTCTTACTCCATTTTGTGCCTATGTAACAAAATACCACAGATGGGAAATATATTAAGAAAATGAAATTTATTTCTTACAGTTCTGGAGACTGGGAAATCCAGTATCAAGGCGTCAGCATCTAGTGAGGACCTTGTTGCTAGGTCATACTGTGGCAGGAAGCAGAAGGGCAGTAGGAAATGAGAGAGTGACAAAAGGAGGAGGCTGGACTTATCATTTGAATCAGTAACCCTCTCCTGCTATAGTAATGCACTATAACAGCGTTAATCCATTTATGAGAGCAGAGCCCTCGTGACCTATTCACCTCAACACGCACTGGGGATTAAGTTTGCAATACAAACTCTGAGGACACATGTAAACCCTAGCACTACCACCACCACTACCATAAGGCAGCAGGGACCAAGCCTGTCTCATTCCCTGTTAACACCCTAGTGTCTAGAACAGTACCTGGCCCAAGAATAAATTGATATCACATGGCTAATTGAAGTGATGAGCCTGTTGTCTGCTCAGAAAACAAGTTCTCTGTAATCCAGTTAGCTCCCTTTTGTACCTCGAGAGGCCAGGGGAGACCTTGCAGGTTGTGGAGTGTATAGATTGCTTGTTACATACAGTGTTCCCTAGAAAGGGCATTTCTGACACTACCCTCAGAGGTTACATGGTGTCTATGTGTCGTGGCCACATCATACAACTTCTGGAAGCACTGTTCTATCACGCCTACAGCTCTGCCAGTCCTGGTGTCCTTCTCAGAGCAGGGCTGCTGATGGTTAGTCCGTTGGCAGCAGAGGCCCACTGTGAAGTTCTGGACATGGGAATCAGCCTCTCCTGGGTCAGGGCAGGTGCTCGGGGAACAGCTCAACTGTAGCTTCTGAGAGAGGCCAGTCCTGTAGCAGAATCAAGATGTTAAAAATGAAAGTAGATGTGTGTATTGGGGGCAAAGGACCAGAAATATATAAGTAGAAATATGGGAAGTCTTTACTACACTCCCCACTTAGTTTTTCTGTAAACCTAAAAGTATCTTGAAACAAAGTTTATTTTTAAACAGTCTTTAAAGAGAAGGTGGCAGGTGCCTCAGCAACTGTACAAAGGGGTTGGGGAGGAGGAGCACAGGCACTCTTTCCTTTGCTACTTTCAATTGTTGCAAAGAACACACTTAAAAGATGGACTTGCTCTTGTCAGACTGGGTTGCTCATGCTTTCACACAGTGGCAGTGGTAATGAGCTACAGGATCTCTGAGCTGGACGGGTGTAGATAAGCAAGGGCGCAAAAATCACCAAAGTTAGTTTCTGGATCACTTACAAATCCTGTCATCCTTTGTCTATTTGGATCTGTTTTTTTTTTTTTTTCCTCAGATGCCAAATAGAGAAAAATTGGGCAAATCCATTGCTCATAACTTAAAAGGGGATTTTTGGAATCAAGAGAGAATTTGAAGACAAATTTAGAAAAGTAAATACTTGGTGAAATTTAGCAAACGGGCTTGATAGTGAAAGACACTGGGGATAGGTTAAAGGGAGAGAGGAAAGGAAAGACAGATATTCTTGAAGTACCAAAGCAGGCAAAAGGAAACAGTTTCAAAAGTAAGGAAGCCAGAGGCAGTACTGATCAGAACATAGGCAGCGTGGTGCTGATAGCAAATAGAGATTAGTGGGCAGGTTTTTAGGGATGCCCTAGATGGAATAAATGGGGCAGATGGACAGAACTGAGTGCTGATATAATGCCTGGTTGTTTCCTTTATAAACCAGCCACTCTGTACACGTGTTATTTCTGTATGAATGACTGGATAAATAAAATATGATACATACACACCATTGTGAATTAGTCTCAAAAAAGAAGGAAATTCTGATGTTATGACAGACATGAAACTTGAGGACATTATGCACAGTGAAATAAGCCTGCCACAGAATAGTGGACAATTCCACTCACATGAGGTAGTCAAATGTCAGTTGGGAAAGGCTGAGAGAAGAGGGTTAAATAGGGGCTATTTAATGGCTGTAGAGATTCAGTTTTATTTTATTTATTTATTTGATACCGGGGATCGAACTCAATACCTCATGCTTACAGGCCGGCACTTGAGCCACTGAGCTAAAATCCCTGGCCCAAGATTGAGTTTTGGAAGAGGAAAAAGCTCCAGAGATTGATTGTATGCCAGTGTGAATATAGTCAGCATTTCTTATCAGTACACTTGGAAATGGCTATGATAATACATTTTAGGTTACATCTTTTTGCCACAATTAAAAAAGAAAACCGCTATCCCTGCCTGGACCTTCAGTAGTTACCACCAACTACCTACGGTAGTTGCCAGACAGCCAAGAACTGATGAGAGCCTTCTCCCTCGTTTGTAGACAGCCACTGTCTTGCCTGGTACTCACATGACAGGAAGAAAAAGTAGGAGTGGCCTGTCCGTTGTCTTCTAAGAGGGCACTAATCTCCTAAGTACCCCACCCTCATGACCTCCTCTAACCCTGGTAATCCTCCACAGGCCCCATCTCCAAATTCCATAACACTGGAATTCAGGGAGTAACCATTTAGTCCATGGCACAGCATCCTTTCCCTTGACTCAAGAACTCAAAGAAACACATTTTCATCTTCCTGCACCGCGGCTTTCACTCCTCCTGTGTCTAAGCATCTTGGCCCATTGCAGGGGCACCTTTCCTGTTTTTACCAGCCTCAGGACCCTGCAGTGCAGGCATCCCTTGACAACCCCTGCTCACCTCCCCTGGTCTGCTAGTCGGGGCCTGGCCCGATGTCTTACTCTCATGGCATAAGCATGATGGCATGTGGCTGCGCATGAAACCTGGGCCCACTCTGGACCTCAGGCTCCAGAGACCCCGAGGCAGAGCAACGTTTCTATTATCACTTAGTAATTGGAGTTTTGCAGGCTAGGGATTACTGCTAATGGAAAGCAAATGGGCTCAGAATCAAGAAATAAGCACTTGAACAGCCAGCACCACTCAGTCAAGCAAAGAGGCTATTATGCCACTTTATGCGGATAGAGATCATCATTTGTAGAAAAATTTGCCAAAATTTCACCAGCACATGGAAGTAACACCCTACCAGCACACGTGTCTGCTCTCCCTGCTTGTGCAGCCAAGTGGCCACCAGGTAGGAAGGCTTCCTGTAGCACAGTTGCCCAGGACCTGGCTGTTCCCCTGGCAGGAAGGAGATTTGATTTTGCCTTCGCTGCCTGGTTTTCTCTGGTACAGAAAGCTCAGAGAAGCTCTCAAAACCCAATAAGTCCCCCTTTTACATCTCAGCCTTCTCGCTGCTGAGGCCCAGAGAGCAGGTGGTGACAGGTTGGGGTGGGGCAGCTGTGGACAAAGAGCCCAGAACAGTGGCTCTTGACTCAAGGAGAGCGAAGTGGCTGTGCAGAGTGACGTTTCCCAGGGTTTGCTGACCCTCGGTCTCTCAGTTAATCTTGCCCTTTCTCCTCAGTGGGGTAGTGTCAGCCATCATACATTTACATGAGGGGCCTTTCCTCCATAGATCACGCCACCCTCTTCCCAGTTGCTAAAAGGCAATTTAATATGCAGAAGGCCTGCTAGAACAGCATTAGGTTATGACATGAGGAAATGGAAAAAAATGTAAGCCCAACTCTGCCCTTCAGGCGTCCTCCTGAGAGAACACTGCTGATGGCCAAGGGCAGAGCAGATGTACTGTGGACCTTCAGCTCAGTAGACAAGGGGGAAACTGAGGCCACCTCAGCTGTTTACAAAAGACTGTCCAGGCTCACATGGGTTCTCTTGTGCAAGTCAGTTGGAGAGCTTGAGGGGCCCTGAGTTTTACTCCCTCACTGTGGCAGATGCTGAGACCTTTCCAGAAGTCTCAGAGAAGGGGAGGAGAGGGACACGAACTCTGCAGCCCAGCCCTTCTGAAAGGTGCTTTCCCTCACTGATGACCATCTCACTTGGCCATTAAATGTCACTGCAGCCCATTCACACAGGGGAGAGAATCTACATCTAGCAGTAAAAAAGGTGATGAAATGAAAGAAGTTGTGAAATGACATTTTTTTCCAGCAGGTTTGTCATATCTCCTGCATGGAGGAAAATTGCTTTCTGTAAATCTAGGTCCAACAGAACAAAACACCTATTTCTTTCCAGTTGGGGAGACAGCCATTCTCATCGGCATAATGAAGGTATTGTAAGCTGTGACTTTTACAAAGTCGGAAGGAAACCAATCTGCAATCTTGACAGATATGATCTTTCCGGGATGCACTGTTCGTTTACGGCGGCGAGAGACCTCAATTAATTTATGAGCGAGGCCAGCAGGATGTGACCCCTTGCGCATAGTCGAGGTGGAGCTGTCCCTGTCTGAATTTATGTTCTGGTAATTTAAAAAGATTTATATTAAGCTTTTCTTTCATTTTGAGAGTAGATTAAAATTCTAATGGAAACCATTTGTATGCATTTGTTGAATTGAATAGTATTTATGGCAGTGTAAAAAAAAAATGCTGCAAAATTCTGCCGATAATAAAGTCAGTGAAGCAAGAATAAGTGTAAAAACAGGAAGGAAACACTCAGTAGAAAGCATACTGTATTATACAAGCATAATGAGGGAGAGGAGCCGAGCAGAACAGGGCAGGGATTAGGCCCCGGATGGGATCGTTGTCCTTATTTAGTGTAAGGTTTTTATAGCCCTTTTATGACTTAAAACCAAATTTAAATTTTGAAAGAGGCCAGATCAGTCCTCAGACCCCATGGCCACATTGCCCCTTCTCATCACCCCTGAACTCTTACCAGTGTCCAAGACGAACAGGCAGGAAAGAAATTCAGGCTGCATCTCAGGGAAAATATGCTGACGGCAAGAAAAGAAGACACATTAAGCAGGAGGCCAGAGGTGAGCAAGTAAAGCAAAAATTTGAGCTCCAGAGCAACATCAGGTGGAAGTGGGGAAGGCCCAGCACATTCTGGCCAAGACCAGGGAGGTAGGGTGCTCTGATAGGTGTCCAGCACCCATGTTCATGGCCATGGCCACCTGACCAGTGCCTGTACCCCTGGGGAAGGCAAGGTGCATGTACCACAGCCCTGTGAGGGCCGCTCACCAGGCTGGGGAAGGGTGTCAGGACGATCTGGAAACATCACCATCTGCGAGCACAGTGCCGAGACAGTGAGCCTGTGCAGGTGCATTTGCTGTCACTTTTTCAGGATGAGAGGCAGGGCGCTCTCCTGGCCCTTACCTTGTAGGACAAGTAGGGAAAATGGCATTCTGTCAACACACATGCCACAGCTGAGAGCTTCAGAGGGAAACTCACATTCTCAGAAATAACAGCCGTGATAGCATCTTACAGTCAGGCCACACCAAGCATGATGGTTACAACACTAAGCGAAGAGCAAATGGAAATTTCTGGAGAGTCCACTGCTCGATTCCTGTGCTAGTGTTTCTCCTCCAACTTGTGCATGTTCTTAATCTTTTTATTAGTACTGGGGATCGAACTCACAACTGCCTGCTTGCAAAGCAGGTGCTTATGCCGCTGAGCTAGATCCCCAGCCCCTTTGTGCATGTTCTTTAACACAGCTGCACAGATGTCATAAATTGCCTTACGATGCATGGGAGCAAAATTGTGCTTTTGCACATTTCACAGATGCAAAGTGATATTGCTGTCAACAGAAGCCTACAAGAAAAACATGTAATATTTTAAGAAAGTACTAACTCCTCTCAAAATTGCTCCCAAGTCTAAAATGCAGGAGTTCTGGCTGAGGTGTTTTCTGAGGCAGATATCTCCCTACTGCCCTAAGTACAGGCTCCTTTCTGCCCTGTGAGTCTTACAGGGCATAGGGTCTGGTTCCTTCTAACCAATTTTAGTTCATGATAATTTGGAGAGGCCATGAAGTGAGTCTGTCTGGTGATCTGTGTCTCCTGGCACACAGCAGTAGGGAGTAGCCCTGGGATAGAGTGGGTGTCCAAAACAGAGGTACTAAATGAAACAGATATGATATAGGCCCAAAAGGGACTCCATATAAGACAGGATCTTGCCAACATTGACCACATTGCCTCAACACAGATGCAAGTGCTGAGGCCTGTGCGGGATGCTGGTGCTTGCACTTAGCTCCGGGCTTCAGCTATATGTGATCAGGGACAAATTTTCAAAAATGTCTTTCCTGTGAACTGTTCTTCACCTCCAGTATTGCCAAACAATACTTTATGTGCAATTTAGTGAAATTCCCATATAAGCCAAGCACTAGAACTGTTACATATTTTTATTCTTATTAGAGTTCCAAGTTAATCCTCAAAGGCAAGTGACATTATTATCATCCCATTCACAGGTAAGAAAGGAGCCATGGAGGAATTTAAAACCTTGCCTGTTGACTATTAAGGAAGGGAAAGGAAGGGAATAGAATGATAGGAGGAGAAGAGAAGGAAGAGTGAGAGAGGGGCCAGTGCACAACTTGTGTATCTGGGAAATACCACCGTGAAATCCATTAATCGGGACAATTAATATACAATAATAAGTATAATTTTAAAATTACCTGTTTTTCTATAACTGCCAAGAGAGAAAGATAGAATTTGAATTCATATGCTAAGGCTAGTTCTCATTCATTTATTCATCCACTTAGCAACTCTTACTTGGACATTTACTATGCCTGGATCTGTGGGGTGGGCAGAGGTTAGGGATGTCAGAATCCATTGTTTTTGCTCTGAAGAAATTCATAAACTATAGAGAAATCCCACATGTAAACAAGATTCATCCATAGGATGATAATGATATCATCTTGGCCACATGGCCTCAACGTAGATGGAAATGGATGAAGCAGGGTTTTCTGGCAAAGGGAAATTCGAAGTAGCTCTTAGGAAATTAATGCTTTTTCTCTAGAACTGTTCATGAATGCCAAGGGTGATAAAAGTCTGCATTTGAAGGTCCACTTATTGTGTGAGGACTTCCCTGACTCCCTAGCATAAAGAGCAAACTGGCTTCCCCTCAGAGCCCCAGCACACACTGCATATGACATACCACATGCTGAATGGGGACCACCAAATGTCTGTGTTCCAGTCCTTGCAGTCCGTGGATATGTCACATTGTAAAGAAAAATGTACTTTGCAGATATCAGGCTAAAGACCTTGAGATTTTGGGAAGAGCGTCCTGGATTATCCAGATGGGCCTGACATGATCACCCAGGTCTGTAGCAGAAAGGCAGCAGGTCAAAAAGAGGTACTGATGAAATGTAGCTGGCTTTGAAGATGGGAGGAGTCACAAGTGGCCACTGGAAGCTGACAAAGTCTAGCCCTGTAAAACTCGTTTTGAACTTCTGACCTTCAGAAATGTAAAAGAATAAGTATGTGATATGTTGAGCCATTGAGTTTGCAGTAATTTTTTAATATAAAAATAGGAAACTAATAGCACACATCTGCTTGTGTGTGTGTTCATAGTCTGTCTCCTTTGATAAGATAAAGATTCTGAAATCAGAGACTTTGTCTATGATGTTAACCATTATAGCCTTAGTGGGTAGAACAGAACCTGACACTGACATATTTGTTTCATGAGAACAAGACAGGCCACAAGAAGGAGGACCAGTACATAAAATATGACCTTGAGGCATGAAAGGTGAGATATGTAAGTGCATGTGGCCACTTTGGGACCTACAACTGGAAAGTGGGGAGTTGGAGTTTTCAGAAGGGGTTGATCCTGGGACAATTTATGCTTTAATAAGGAAGAATCATTGACAGGTTTTGTATAGCAGAGAGCCATGACATATTTGCTTATTGTTTTATAAGTCATTTAAAAATAATTTTTATATTCAGCATTAAAAATTGAGAATATACAGAAATAGACAAAAACCAAAAAAAGAAAAAAAAATAGACAAAAACCTAAAAGTTATTCAATCTCATTTCTTAGAGTTAGCCACTGTTAGTATTTTACAGTGTACTTCTCCCTGTGAAATTGAGATTGTTCTGTATATATTTTTTGAAACACGTTTTTCCCTTAATGTGAATTTTCCCATGCCATTAAATAGTCCCGTAAATATGTGGTGCTTAATAAGTACATCGAATTATATCATACAATTGTAACTATGTTTATTTAACCAATTCCCTCAAACTAGATGATTCTTTTATTCCCCATATTTTGTTGTTATAAGTAATAATAGTAGTAACTGTTATACAGTAGCCATTCAATCTTTGATGAATGTATGAACAAATGAATGTTTCAGGGAACATTTTCAAATGTAAATCTCTGTATGTATGTTTAATGATTTCTTTAGGAAAAATTTCTTGCAAGTGAACAGATTGGGTCAAAAGCTATATTTTTTTTTAATGGCTCTTGATCCATATGGCCAAATTGCCTTTGAAAAAGGTTGTAAAAATTATAACTCCACCAGCAATATATGAGTGCATAATTTTACTGCACCAGTATTGGTATTGTAATTTCTAAAACCTGTATTTGCATTTTAGAAAAAGTTTCCATGGGGACTGGGAGGTAGTAGTTAAGGGGTCTTGTAAAGTTCAAGCAAGCAATGGTAAGAACCTGAACTATGGCAAAAAAATTACATGAAGAAGAAGACAGATTTACAAACTGCGCAGGATGAAGAATCCATGGAACTTGACTGCAAAAGATCAGGAGGATGATATGGTAAGGACTCTTCATTGTTAATGACAAGAGGCCAAGCTGACTTAATTAAGCAAAGCTTTATTGTAAGAACTAGGGTGTCTTAGTTACTTTTCTCATTGCTGAGACAAAATATCTGATACCCAAAGTTGAAGGAGAAAAGCTTTAGTTGGCTCATGGTTTGTTCAAGTTTCAGTTCATAGTTGGCTGGTTCCAAGACAGGGTGGCATGGTACAGGAGAAATAGTCTATGGCAGGCAGGCAGGTGAGAGCACAGTAGCCCTCTTCGTGTCCCTTATATTTTATGCAGGTGTCTGTCCTAGGATGGGTGTAGCACTCACCTTTAATTCTATCCAGAACTTTGCCAAACCAATTAGTGGACTGATTTAGTAATCACACACTTTTGATCCCAGCACCATACATTAGATCTAACCACCTCTGAAAAGGACACCCCATTACTGCATGAGACGTCGAAGGAACCTGTGGACATAAGCCATAATATGGGGCAACTCACCAAGTCAAAGTAAATGCACAGGTACCTGAAATACTCACTGCATCTGGCGTCTTTTTAAAAAGTGGGGGGCAGAAAAGTATAGTCAGTATCTCCTCTGGGCCCTGCTCTTGGGTGTGTCTGTTTTTGTAACAACTTGCTTTAGGTTCAAATTCATGGAAAACGGCCTACTCTGGGTCAAGCGTCCATCTACCCTGTGGCCAGAGACAGAGTGTACCTTGATTGACAGTTCTACCAGGAAAATCTAAAGAGGTCTATACTGTTACTGTCTGAAACTCATTTAGGTAACTTTCCAGCATGCAAAAATCCATGGCTGGACATTCCTGAGGGGCATTGTTTATGGCAGGGGAGGCAGAGTTGGATTATTTGGGACAAGTGATCATGACATCACAAGTTCACATATTTAACTGCCTACTCATAGTTTATTTTTTGAACATGAGGATAACTCCTTTCCAAGAAGAGCAAATAAGAAGGAGACAGACAAGGCCCTTCTTGGCCTTGTTGGGATCCTGGTTCAAACCTCCATTAGCCCTGTGTCAGTGGTGGATGACAAACCTTTTAGACCTTTCAATGATACACTGGGGTACATGTGCCACAGGTTTGCTCCCACTGTCTATTCCCTCCAGCTTCCAGCACACAGTTCTTACTGAGGCCTGGTGTGGCAGGCACCCAACTGGTCAATAATTTATGCTTCCTCTGTTAGGCCATGAAGTTGCCTCTGGGAACAGCTGCTCATCCTGAGACAGTATTTTCTAGCCCCACTAACACTGGGTGGAGCCAGGCAACTCATTCTCACCAACGGAAAAGCCAATGGAGAAAGGGTTTTTAGAAGCAAATGTGTTGCAACCCTCAATTCCCTTTTGGGGAAAGCTACATGTCAGCTACAAATATCCCTTTGACAGTTTTGTGAGCGAAAAATAAACTGAATATGTTGTGCCATAGAAATGTTAGGACTTATTTGTCATAATGGCTAATTAATAACCTGCACACCTCTAGGTACCTGTTTAATAAAGACCTATTTAATAAGAGAGTTACATGAGCAATGGGTGGCAATGATCTCATAGAGTTCCAGAGAAATATAATTCCTAAAACAGGAAATAACCCAGCAATTCTGCTTCTGGGTGTACATCTGAGGGAAATGAAAACATATGGCCTCACAAAAAATTGCATATGAATGTTCATGGTAGTGTTATATATAATGATCCAAAAGTGAATGGCCAAATATCCATTTACTGATGAATGCATAAGTAAGTGTGTTAGCTCTACAGAATGCTATTTGGCAATAGAAAAGAACAAAGTATTGATAGGCCCTATACAATAGATAAACCTTGAAAATATTGTACCAGGTATGAAAGACTGTATGTCATAGGATTCCATTTATATGAAATGTTTGAAATAGGCAAAGCTGTAGAGACAGTTTGCTGGTTACCTAGGGAATGGGACAGAATAAATTGAAAAGATATGGGGAGCAACTGCTAATGGGTATGGAGTTCTTTTTTTTTTTTTTTTTTTTTTTTTTTTTTTTTTTTGTCTTTTTCCTTTTTATCGGTACCGGGGATTGAACTCACTACTGCAGGTGCTTATGCCGCTGAGCTAAATCCCCAACCCATGGAGTTCTTTTTGAGTGATGAAAATGTTTGAAAATTCATGGTGGCGATGGTTGCACAGTTCTGTGAACAGCCTTGAATTGTGTTTTCTAAGTATGTAAACTGTAAACTAAGTCTATAAACTAAATCTCAATAATGGTTTTTAAAGAAGAGAAACAAAAGGAATAACCACAAAATGAGACAGTGATAAGAAGAAACAGCAGAACCTGACAGGTCATTTCTACTCATTCTAGCAAGCAGTCCCTTCTAGCACAAAGGAAAAGCAACATGACAGGTTTTCAAAGAAAATGGAGATGCCTCCCAGCTCTAAATAAATAAACCCAGCATCGTTTTACAGACAGTATGAAGACTCTGAATTCCATGTCTTTATTTCCAAGTAAAGTAGGAATATGAAGATCAAAGAATAGCTGGCCAATGGCCAGTCCAAAAAAGATTCAAAGAGCCTACAGATCGTCTTTGGAAAGTATTAAAAACCAGTCAAGCCAAGACCCTTCACAAAAATATAAAGAAAAATGAACTCATTAGTATAAAGAGGTCTGAAAGGAGATTTGTCCAGGAGCCTGTGACCAAGTGAGGGACAATTGAGCTGAGACCAACAGCACTCATCAGAGGCTCAGGATGGAAACCACTTTGAAAAGCACAAAATGCTCTCCACTGGGAGATGTACCTAGCACCTGGGGAAATTATTTTCATTTAAATGAAAAGAGAAAAACAAAACAGCCAAAGGGTCTTTTAAATATTTACTGTGAACTCATACTTTGAAAGAATGTTAAGAAAACTGAGTGTACAGTGGCTAATTTAAAACGTCATTATTTGCTGATGGAGATAAAAAGCTGGCAAAATGTTGATGTCTTCAACTGGGGAGAAATTTGCTTGCTTGCACATCCCTCTCCCCCCAGGAATTGCCAGGAGTCTTTGGCTTTTTCTCCCTTTGGGCCAGGCTGAAGGACACTTTTCTGAACTCTAGGCCAGGACTGTGACTGGATTCAGACTTGTTGAGTAGATTTTCTGCTTTGTGGTGTTAGCAAATACCGAGGCACTCACCAAAGTCTGGCTGAGTGTAGGCATGAAAACTCATTTCTGTTAGAAGACTGGCAGGCAGCATCAATAGAGAGTTTTGAGTTTGATGAAAGAAAGAGGAGAAAGACTGGCTTCGCTCCTAACAGGCACACAATTTCATGAGTTCTATCCAAGATTTTTTTAAAAGACATTTTTCACTGTCTTCTTGGGGCAAGAATTCCTGTTTTATGAAGGGAAGAAAGAACCCAGTGGTAGTGGACATTTTTATCCTCATAGACTCTGGCAGGATATCCCTGTGTCATCAACAAAGCCACCAGACTTGGAAATGGTTATTTGCTCTCCCTGGGCCCCTGTGATGAATGCCTGGTCTGACCTCCAAGTTTATCATCTTGCCATGGCTCCTTATAGCCTCATGAGACAAAAGGGTTCTCCTTGTCTTCCTGCCTCCAAAAGTGATACTTTCCTGGTTTCCTCAAGAGGGGAAATGCTGGGAACAAAATCACTACAGTAAGCCAGACACGCGGGCACATGCTGTAATCCAGCATTCAGGAGGCTGAAGCAAGAAAACCACTGCAAGTTCAAGGCCAGCACGGGCTACATAGTGAGTTCACGGCCAGTTTGAACTACAAAGCGAGATCCTGTCTCAAAATAGAATGACGTAAAATCACCACTGTATTACTGTGTTTTAGCAGACATTCGTGCTGTTCATCACACTGGATCATTTTGAAAGACCCAGGTTTTCTGTTTTTGGCTTATTTTTTGGTACAAACTGTGAATAAAGTTGCTGTCAGCTCTCTCTATATACCTTGGGAACGATGTCAGCTCTCTCTATATACCTTGGGAACAAGAGGGAGGTTGTCTGGGCAATGAAATTCAAGCATTCACTACCCAAGGTCCCTGCTGGGATGGACACAACCTTGTACTTGAGGGTCTGTCAGCATCCTTTGGCTTTGGAATTCCATTTTTCTGGGACTTGGGGCTCGTGTTAGAAGGCAGAGTGTGGCCTCCTTAGGTTGAGGCTGATCCACTTACTAAATCCAGGGAAGCCCACTAATGCCCAGAGTACCCAGCATCTCTCTCTGGGAGGGTCTGCCATACCCAGCCTGACCTCAGGCCATCTCACCATTGTGGTGGTTACATTTTCCTCCTGTTTAGCCACCACAGCCTGCTGTCCCTATAAACAGATACGAAGTTCTTTGAGGTGTGTTTTGAAAGCAAGATTCTTAAACCTTATTTGTATGAGGGATCCATTTGGCAGTCTGTGGACCTCTTCTTAGAGTAATATTCTTTTCTTTCCTTCCTCCTTCTCTTCCTCCCGCCTCGCCTCCCCTGTCCTTTCCCCTCCTCTGTTATCTCTGACCCTTTCTTCCCTCCTTTCCCCGCCTCCCATCTTCTTACCCCGTCTGTCCTCCTCTCTCTTCCCCTTTCCTACTTTCCCTTTTTTGCCAGGGCTGCAAATTGAACCCAGGGCCTTGTGCATGCTAGAAAAGCATCCTAGCATTGAGCTGTGATCCCCAGCCCTTTGTATTTTTTCTTTCGAGACTAGGTCTCACTGAGTTGCCTTGATTGACCTCTAGTTTAAAATCCTCCTGCCTCAGCCTTCCAAACAGCTGAGATTATATGCATGCACCTCAAATCCAGATTGAATAATATTCTGAAATATACCAATAATTATATAGAATTAAAATAGTAGTTAATTATATTGATATACCACTGTCAAAATGTCTTTAAAGCTCATTTGTAATAAGGTAATATATATGTGCCTTCTATTAGTGTATTATATAATATGATGTAGCGTAGCTTTAATAACCACCATAATTTTGAAATGATGCTAAGGATAAATACTATTTCAGGAAATTTCTAGCAGTTAGTGATGGGATATGAAAATCTCTGAGACTTTTTACTACAGAGCAAGCACAGGAACTGCTAGTACAACTATTCTCAATGCTGCATTTACAATTAAAGGAAATGTTTGGTTTCCATGAGAAGTTAGTGACACTGATGATGTAGTTGCTTTCCTAAGTTTTGGACTCTTCTGAACTCACAGATCCTCTGAATTCCTATAGAGGCAAAGCCCTGCTTTCTTCTCACAAAATTGTGGGTTTTTTTTTTAAGGGAAACAACTCATTTATTGTGGCTATTCTTGTTAGTTTGCACTTCTTAGTTCTTTTAATTTTCCAGTTACTTTGTTGTCTCTTGTTCAGCCTCTCTACTACCTAAAAATTCCTGCCTCGATTTTTCTGCCTTTTTAAAAGGATCTTTTACTTCTCTCTGTTCTATAAACTCTCAAGAAATCCAGAGAAATACCTTTTAATATCTACCAGCCAGAAAAAATGGAGAGTGAGCTGGCATCAGCATGCATGTTTGATGATCTTGTACCAAGGAGCTTCATACCATCCGTGCACCGTCTTGGAGTTTCTCCAGCTCTGTGCATTGTCCCTTGTCATTGTAGGGGCTGGAGTTGAGGGCCTTCTGACCTCTGGTGCCCCCAGCTCTAAATCTAGGCAGTACCCCCAAACTTTTCACCAGCATAGCACCTACAAGAATATTGAGAAGTATCACTTTCTTTACACATTTTAGGCAAATAGCTCAATTTTTTTTCTTGTAAGTTTAAATCATTTAAAAAGATTTATTTCCCAGCATATTATATATAATATGCTTCTGTCCTTTAAATACAAATTTTGGCACAAAACTTGAATAGTCATTATAGAGAAGAATATGGAGATTTCTCAAGAAACTAAAAAATAGACCTACACTGTAATCCAGGAATCCCACTTTTAAGTATATATTTAAGAAAACTGAAATCAACATACCAAAGAGATCCCTTCATACTGTAGCAGAGAATACCACCCTCCCAGCTAGTGTACTTCAGTTTATTAGTTGCTCAGGTAATAGTTCCCGTTTAGTTCCAGTTGCGCTTGTCTCTTAGAAACAGTTGGCCACCATGATGCATAACTGGTCACTGTGATGTACATTGTATGAACCAATCCTCAACACAAGTCATTCTGCCTCTGTACTTCCCGCTTGCTTATCCCAATATAAGTCCTAGACCACCAAGGATTGGGCCCTGATATCCTGGGAATGATCCTGATCAGTGTCCGTTGATACGAATAAATCTGCCTCCAAATCTGGGGTATGTTATTTCAGTGATTCTGCTTGCTGTTGCAGTAGCTGTGTTTATTCACAGTTGCTAATATATAGAATCAGTGTAGTTGTCCTTCAGTGAATGAAAGAATAAGAAAACCTGGTGTATATAGACACACAATGGAATATTACTGAGATATAAAGACAAATGAAATATTGTCATTCAGAGTAAAATGGATGGAACTGGAAAGTATTATTGTGTTATAAGCCAAACACAGAAAGACAAATATCACATGTTCTTTCACATATGTGAAAGCTAATAAAAAAAATCCACTTGAATGTAGACAGTAATTATCGGACACTGGGAAGGGTGTAGGGGGTAAATAAAAGGAGGCTGAATTAGTTGTATGTATGTTTGTATGTCTGTGGCGAAATATCACACTGAACTCCACTTACTATGCATAGTTAATACATGTTATTCAAAAATAAAAATAAACAGTGTTGGAGATGTAGATTTAATGCATCCAGTGTACAGAAAATGCCTTCCATGTAGTGTGATAGAACTGGTGAAGCCATACCAATAGGCTAACTCAGACTTCTATTCGTTATGAGGTCAAATCATCAAGAGACCATCCCACGTCTGCATCTGAATCCTGACATGGCCGGGTTGTGATGCAGATGGAGAGAGAGGGTGGACAGTGGTACAGAGAGAGGGAGCATGGGCAGAAGGACGCACCTGAATTCTTCCTGGGACAGAATTGCTCCCTTCTGAGTCTTTCTAGTGATCTCTTGCAGGTGGCCTTCAAGAAAAATACATTCTAGAATTGCCTCTGTGTGTGTGTGTGTGTGTGTGTGTGTCCTTCAGATGTTAAATCCCAAGACAATTTAGGATGAGTGAGAACAAGGTCTTTCTTTTGTTTTCAGTGACAAGACAGTTGTGCAAGGGAGTGAAGAATGCTGGCACATTTGAATGCTGAGAACCTGGAAATTGATTATTGATTCCTGAAAGCAGCTCACATGCACTAAAAACCCTCTGTGGGCTTTGTTTCACTGCAGATCCATGAAATAAAGAGAGAGACTTATTCTCTTTCGGATTAAGCTTTTTATATTGATACTGATGTCAGCATTTTGTCCTTTTACCATCACCAGATATTTACTTAGAACTTCCTGTGCACCAAACACCTTGCCAGCTGTTGGGGAAAACAAAGCCGTGGTATCTGCCTTCTCTGCAGTCTGGGACATAAGTTGGGTGACTGCCCAACCGTGAGACATTCCTGCGGGGCAGACCTGGGGCACAGTGCAAGGGTGCTAAGCCAGTGCAGCCAGACATGCAGGAGCCTTGCCGGGCACAGGGCTCCCATTCCAAGGCCGCAAGGGCATGAGCAGGCCAGAAGGAGAGGACAGGAAGTAATGGGGAAACAAGGCTGGACCTTGAGGTGGAACAGTGAACATTAAATAATCTAATTGCCTGAGTCAGTCAATCAAAAGAGAAATTGCAGGCAATTTTTACCATTATAGAAAAATAAACATATAGAACACACACTTCCATTAGTGACTAATTTTGAATTATGATCCAGCCATCTCTGCTAGAAGGAAGGCTAGAGCAGTGGCTTCATGAGACGGCTGTTTAGTCTAGCATTTTAAAATTTCAAGACATTTAATCACTCAATTAATTAAGCTTCCAAACACACTTGAGTACAAGGCAGAATAATCTCCAGCTCAGAGAGGGGTAAAGGGTAGCCCTAACCCTAGCCACATACCCTGACTCAGCTGAACTCCAACCCCTTGGGCCAGGAAGCCTGGCATTCCACCTTTTGGTGGGCGACAGTTGCTGTGTTTTTCTGCTCTTCTCTCAAGAGCTACCTAACAGAATCACCAGGTGCTAGCACAGAAGAGAAGAGTTAAAAGACAGGAAAAGAAAGGACCTGGCCCAGGTTCTGCTGCGCTGACAGCTGGCAGTTGGCCACCTGCCCGCCGGCTGGGACACACACAGCCCCAGGGCTTTTGTTCTTGTGTTGGCTTTTCTTGTCTGGGTTTGGCACAGCAAAGCCAGTCCCCGGGGAGAGGACTCTTTCCTGGGAGGAGGTTAAGCTCTTTGGCTTTGGTTTCAAATATGACTTGCTTCCCGTTTATTTCCGCTTTGCAGAGATAAGTGAGAATCCCACAGGTAGGATCCTCTTGGCAAAGGACAAGAATGCTCAGGCCTTGCTGAGAAGATGGGCAGAGAGCTGGCCAAGCGGCCAAACACAGCTGGGAGCCATGAGACCTGAGACCGGGCCAAGCTCACAGACCCCAGGGAAGATGGGTCTGCAGGAAATGCTGGGAGGACACCTGGGAAGTCATGGGCTGGAGCTGAGGGTCTTCTAGAGCACCAGCGGCAGCGGTGGCTTTTGCCATTTTGTCTAATAAAGGCTGTCATCTGGCACACAGCATGTACTGACTTTAATTTCTGGTTTATTGGAGCAGCTGCCTTTTGGATGAGGGCAAGAACTAAGAACTACCCAGCTTCTGGTGACTGTGCTCACCCGAGTGTGGCAGGTAGAGCCATGATCTGCCAGAACTCAGTAGTCAGATCAGTGGCCAGGTGAGGAGGCATCCTTTGAGCAGAAAGATGCATTTTTCTTCATTTGGCTTCAAAGTTATAAGAAGGCAGACCTGCTTTTCAGGACCAGGCTGGCTGAAGTGGGCCACCTGCAAGGTCCTAATGTGGCTGCAGACAAACTGCAGGAGGAGCAAGTGCCAGGGGTGGGGAAGAGGGACTAATGGCAGGTCTCCAGCCTCTCCAGTGCCCGTGGGTAATTACTATGATGTGCTTGCAAGTGGCCCTCTACCCTGTGCCTCCCCAGGAGACAAGCAGGAACCAAGATAGAATATGATACACACTTCTTTCCCTGCTTTCTCTTCACTAATTTCCAAAGCTTTGACAAAACATCCCACAGCACATAATGCAGAACAGGTGCTCAAAAAGCACTCATTGAACTACTCAGCAAATTAAAATAAACGTCACTGGAATATCAACATGCTGGCCTTGGGTTCAATGTTCTAGAAAATAAGAATTGCATCTCTTCAATTTGCTGTGTAAGCCCTTGGCACACTGGAATGGAAATTGCCTAATATTTTTGATGATGATGATGATGATAGTGGTGGTGATGATGAATACTGTGACTGTGTTCTCTGATCTAAAGAATAATATAATAGGAACATGTCAAAAATAAGAGTTGTATGAATTCATCGGGAAAGTGGGGACAGAAAACGTGGAACCAGAGCATATCTAAGTAAAACCTGGGCATACCTGGAGGGGAGAACTTCATGCTCTTTCAGCTACTTGCCAACAAAATAGATCCCTCAAGAACGTGAGATTCCTCTCCATATCAATTTGTCCCTTTAGGTCAAAGGATGAGTGAAGCAAGTGTTAGTTTCCTATGCTGCCGGAACAAATTAGCATAACCAAGTGGATTTAGCAACAAAACTGCATTGTCTCACAGTTTCAGAGGCCAAAAGTCCCTAATGCAGGTGGCAGCAGGGCTGATTCCTCTTAAGGGCTATGAGGAGGACATTGTTCTGTGCTTTTCCTCTGGTTTCTGGTGACTTGCTGGCAATCTTTGGCATTTCTTGTTAAAAGATCACCCTGCCTCTATCATCCTATGGTGCTGGTCCTGTGCGTCTGTCTCCACACACGTTTCCCCCTTTTATGAGGACACAAGTCATTTGGCTTAAGGCCCTACCCTTCTCCAGGATGACCTTGTCCCAGCATAACTAATCACATCTCCCACGAGCCTGTTTCCTAATAGGGTCAGATTCTGGGGGACTAGGTAGGAGGTCAGCATGAATTCAGAGAGGACACAGTATATTGTGTAACAGCATATCCACGCCTTGGGAAAGAGGAGAAAGACAAAAACGTCTAATGGGAAATTTCTTGTGAGGAGTGATGAAGGAAAGAGGAAGCTGGGAAGTGAAGGAATCATACAAGAAGGGAGCCGAGGTGGGAGGGAAGCCCTGGGACCCCAGCACTGGGGAGAGCGTTTTGTCCAAAGGCTGCTGCCTACATGTGTTTATTCATATATGAATTAACTCATTCATGCATGCATTCATTTACTCCCGAGTCCCTGAAGTTTGCTGTATGCTATGTATAACAGTATATGATAGTGTAGGAAAAGCAAATATTAGAAAAGCAAACTACTTTTCCTCTGTTTTCACAGCTCGTAAGGTGTGAGGGCTCAGAAGGTATGAGGATTTCTTCTGTAGCTCTCTAGGTGACATCAGCCAGGCAGACTCCACTCCAAGGAAGTTCTGACACTGTCTACCTGGAGATAGTTACATCCCACAGTTTGAGGGTTCAACTTCCCCAAGACTCTCTACCACCAGCACCGTCACCACAACTCAGGCACACACACACATGCATGCCCACACACACACACACACACACACACACACACACACACATACTGCAGATACCAATTGCAAGCCCCAGGTTGTTTCTACAAATCAGGGTTCTCCTAACATCCTCCTTGGCTTTCATTATCTTGCTAGAGTGACTCCAGAATTCAAGGAAACACATTTACCAATTTGTTGCAAAGGATATTGCAAAGGCACAGATGAAGAGAAGCGTCAGGTAAGGTGTGGAAGATGGAGTACACAGCCTCCGGCTAGGGCTAGGAACCTGCTCTGTGCAGCTGCCCAAAAGCTCTCTGAACTTGCTATTTCCAGAGGGCTTATTACATTGATTTGGTCATTGGCTACTGATGATCAGCTTAACGTTTGGTCTCGCATTGCTTCCCTAAAGATGGGAGGCAGGACTGAAGATCGCAACCCTCTACTCCTGCCTGGGTCTTTCTGGTGACCAGGCCCCATTCAGAAGCTACCTAGAATCCGCCAGCCACCAGTCAACTCGGTCGCATACACAAAGGTACTTTCACTTCAGAAATTCTGAAAGTTTTTGGAGCTGTATGCCAGGAAATGAGAATGAAGACAATATATGTTTCATAATATTGCAATGATACGGTATACACGATGTCCATAACATAGGAGGCATGAGATCAAAGAGTTTCTAATTTAGCCAAGAAACAAGTATAAAACATTGAAATAACACATCATTCATCCCACAGATGATGTTGGATGTGTCCTGTGGACCAGGCATCAACCTGAGTGGGCGCTTTTAGAGGTCAAGATCCATGTCTTACCCATCTTTATATCTGCAATGACAGATTATTTACTGCTTTGCTAAGCAAATGGCACAGTGCACCTGACTTGTTAAGGTAACTGCTCTGCTAGATAATAGTAACTGCTCTGCTAGATAAACTCCAAAACCTGAGTAGCTTACCATGGTAAATTCTCTCCCATCAATTTCCTGATGTACAGAATGTTGCAGGAGGAGTACTCTGCCCTGCAGAGTTATTCGGAGCCTCACTCTATCAGAGCCTCTGCCATATGTAATGTGTGGCTTCCAGGTTAACCTGAATCTCAACATCCAACTGGCAGATGAGTTAGCCAGGAGCTAACTGCATATGGCCATTTATATTTAAACTAAAATTTAATAAAATTTAAAATTTAGTTCTTGAGGTTGGGGATATAGAACTCAGGGGCAACAGTGCCTGTCCAGTAAGCACAAGGTCCAGAGTTTGATTCCTGGTGTTAAAAAAAATCAATTCTTCAGTCTCACAAGCCACATTTCAAGTGTGGCTTGTGGTTGCCATATTAGACCGAGCAGATGGAACATTGCCAGCATTTCAGAAAGTTCTGCTGGGCAGCACTGGTTCAGAGATCTGTGCCCAGAAAATATAGAGGGTACGGGACAGACCTGGAGGAAGCACGTACTTCCACAGGTCTAGTGTTCAGGAAAGGCTTACGGACTAGAAATATGGGAGCAGAAAAGGGAAGAACATTCTGGGCAGGGCTGCAGCTAACACAGAATCCCAGAGGACGGCGTGGGCCTGCAGGGTCTAGAGTGCAAGGGGCAAATGAGTGTATCTGGAGAATGCTTGTGGTAGAGAGTAATGGGCAGTAGGGTGGATGATAAATAAGTGAACTTGGACTTACTTTCTTTCTGAAGAAGTGCTGAGGGTCAAACCCAAGGCCTCACACATGCCAGGCAAGCAAGCACTCTACCACTGAGGTACGCCTCTAACCTAACAGTGTATTTCTGGGAGGCTCATATTCTTATATCCAAGATTGGTGGTGCTTTCCAGATGTCCCTAGAAACTCCAGTTTGGGAAATGCTAGCCCAGAGCAGAATAGAGTAGTGACAAAGAGCCTTGGCTGGCTGGTTGCTTCCTTGAAGCCAAGGAGGCCTGTAATTTGGGCTCTTTGTGAGGCTGAAGGAGGAGGGGAGGCCTCTTTCTCTTGCTCTTGCAAATGCCTCAAAATTGGCCAGATTCTGAGGATAAGTCCAGGCAGCCTGGCTGAGTGGGACAAACATGATGAATAACAATGTGTCTTTCAGTAGCAACATGGATAACATGCTTTAAAGAATTGAATACAAGCTATTTTATTGAGGTCCTGGACAGAGGTGGTACAACCGACAAAATCTTGGTGAAATAGGGGTCTCCTGAAGCTGAATGTGATAGCTGGTGCTACATCAATATTGACAGAGAGCACATGTGGCCATGATGAGCTGGGGAGGACACAGTGTCACCAGGGAGCAATCCCGAGGCTGTACACACACAGCAGAGGTCAGGTTCCATGACAGAATGTCATGCCGAGATTTGCCTTCTGAATTTTAAAAGCAATGAAGTAAAACTGCCACAAATAAAAGCAGAAATGTGCAAAGGTTACCAAGGTGTTGGAAGTTGTTTAACTTATAAAAGAGGAATATAAGAACTGCAAGATACAATCTCACTCTTAGCTGTACACTAAGTAGGAGCCCTTTCACCTCCACAGAGGACAGAGGATGTTGACACTAGCTGAAATTCCTGATTGAGAGGATGATTGAATGCCACTTCCCTGGAGACTGTGAATGTGTTAATTAATGACTGCCTCCTATGGAGAGGTTAAACTGTGGGTGAGCCTGGAGGCAGGGCCCTGGACCAGCCAGGACAGTGCCTGGCAAGAAGTAGTTTTGCATCCATAAGTGATGGGAGATTCTCCCATAACATCTGGCACTGACTCACTGTCCCCCTTCACCTGGCATCTCCACATCTGCTGTTTCCTCCCATGCCAGCAGGCCTAGCCAGGGTAACTCCTGCCTCCCTCTACTGCCTGACTCCTTCATCCTCAGGGCAGGCTTTCCTGAGTCGGGAGGTACAGCTTCACTCTTGTTCCCTCTAGAATCATGGCCTGCAAGGAGCAGGGTGTTCTCAGCCACACTTCCACGGATGGCTTCCCCTGGCAACTCCAGAGGGTGTAGGCCTGGAGGTCTATATTCAGAAGCCTTTGGCTCTTTCCTAGCTGCATGTTATGGTTTAGATCTAGAATGTCGCTGAAAGGCTCATGTGTTCAGATGTGGGGCTTTTGGAAGGTGATTGGATCTGGGGCACTAATATTCATCAGTAGGTTAATTCACTAATTCATTCATAGTGGAGAGTACTCTTAGGATGGAGCTCCCTGGTGGAAGAAGAGGGCCACTGGGGTGTGTTCCCTGACAGGGTATGCCTCCCTCTCCATCTTCTCCCTTCTCTTTCTGCTTCCTTGATGCCATGAGATGAGCATCCTGCTTTTCCCCAGGCTCTCCATGGTGCTCTTCCCTGCCATGGAGCCAGATAACTATGGACTGCAACAGTGAACCAAAGTGAACCTTTCTTCTTTAAAGCTGCAGATACTGTGTCTCTGCACCAAGGGAAGTGACTAAGAGACCATACCAATAAAATGATATTTTAACCTCCACTAGTACCTCCATTATTTATTCTCAAATGTTGCCAAATTTGGGCAAGAAAGATGTATGCTATTTGGTGGGACTTGAGGCAGGGTCCTTCAGAAATTGGGTTTAGCAATATCATGATGATCTCTTTCTATATTTTGCTTGCTAATGCTAATTGGAGATATATATATATTCTTTCTTTCTTTCTTTCTTTCTTTCTTTCTTTCTTAAAATCTTCCACTAGTTTCCTGTTTCCACTGGGCTCAGATGAGACTCTCTGTGACCCAGGATTGGGCCTCTTCCTCTCCAGCTGTGATTCATGTCACTGTCACTGACACTCAGGGATCTTGCTGCTATGTGGACACTAAGCTTGATAGGGCTTTGGGGACTTGGGATTAGTTTTCCCACTACCCAGAACTGTGTTTATTATCAGGCGTGGCTCTGCATCCCTCCCTAGACAGCCTTTACACCCCACCAAACTGATCCTTGCGCCAACTCTCTCCCATGATCCTTTTGTTCTCTTCATGGCACATTTTATTATCTGACATCAGCACGTGTAACACTGGCTTCCTCTTTTATTCTTGCTCTTCTTACCTACAGACAGGCCTTCCCATGAGAGTAAGGATTAGATCTATTCATCCTCTTGTATCCTCAGAGCCTCGCATAATCACTCAGTAAATATTTGTGCATGAATGAAGGAGAGAAATGGCAAGAAGAAACAGCACATGGATGGAACAAATGCTGTACTATGAGCCAAGAGATGTGGGAATTTGGATCTTCCATTGCTGATGAATTGTGTGTTCTTGTGCTGGTTTTTCAACCTCTGTTAACACCCTTCCTCTGCATCCTTTCCTTCAGAGAGCATTGGAAAGGCTGACCATCCGCTTGGAGGAGTCTTTTGCAGCTCCTCCTCCTACTTGGGCTGGCTGGTTTCTTAGGAAAGGCTTGTTTTCCCAGCTCAGGTTTCAATGTATCTTCCTTTCTGCCAGCTTCTCTCCAGCATTTAGTATGGCAGCTGAATTATTTAACTGTGTAAGTGTTTAGGGACAGAGTTTGAAGGGCAAATAAGATAACAAATGAAGAGGCACTCTTGACAACATTCTTTTCGCTGCTGGGGATTCTTGAGCTTTTATTTTTCTTGGGCATTTTGACTGCACCAACATAAAGAGAAAAACAAATCACACACACAAATCAAACCCTCAGCGCTGCCAGAGTGGCTGCCACTCTGAACAGGAGCAATTTTAAATGAGAAGATTATAGCTGCAGCTAATGGAGCAGCAGCTAAAAACACTTGTCCTGGCCTGGCAGCGCCAAGTGCCCCTTATCACCCTCAACGAGTGTATTATTTTAATATTAAACACAGGAAATTGCAAAGTTATTAAAGCCACATTCAGACTTGCCTCCCCTCTCATCGTCCAGTGACAGGCACGTGCATTAACAAACTCCTCCTCAGTGTGAGCGCTCCTCCACCTCCCAAGCCCGGCTCTGCAGCCTTTATCTCCTTTGGTACCTTTCCTTGAACCTTGCAATAAAGTCTCCTTTTGAAAGTACAATACATTCCCCCCAACCCTATTCTTCTAGGGCTTTTACGACTCACAATTGACAAAGGCCTCACTAATGGAAATGCAAATTTCCTACCTGTCAAAGCCTGAGAACACTTTCTGAAAACACTGGCGGGCAGAAAGTACATTAGCATGTGCATACTGGGGAGCGAGCTGCTTCCAATGAATTTGAAGGATAAAAATGTTTACTTGATGCTGGGATAGAAATTTAAAAAAAAAGTAGTGATTAGATCGCCCTTGCAGACAGGACAACTCTTTATGAATGTTAAGCTTTTGGCCTTTTGGTTCCAACATGGTATTATTCAGATTCCTAATACCTGACACTTCGATTAGGGGCCAGTTAAAGCCAGAAAGTTGGGTGTTCTGGATCTCTGCTTTGTTTTTCATGTAAAACTCAGAACATCCAGCTGATGTTTGACAGTAGTAGGATTTGTCATCTCTAAGAAGTTGAACATTTTTCTTCCTCTTGCTCATTACTGTCCTCTTTATTCATCTTCTTCTTTTATTGCTATTATTATCATTGTATGTGAAGAATGACCAGTGATTTGGTGTTTCAGTAGCGAGTAGGCTCTGCGGAAGGGTCTTGAGAATTAGGAGTAGCAGCCTGCGTTGGTTTGCTAGCCCTAGCACAGTACTGCAGAGGGGGACTTCAATTTTTTGTCAGTTCTAGAGGCTTCAAGCCAAAATCTCACAATCAAGGCATTGTGTGTGTTTAGCCCTGTCCTTAGCTGGTCATCTCGTCTTCCTGTCTCTACATACCATCTTCTCTCTGTCCTATCTCTATGTCCAAATTCCCTTATTTTGAAAGGATGTGGATCTCAGTGGATTAGGACCTACCTTAATTACCTCATTTTTACTGGATCATCTCTGTAAAGACCTTATCTCCAAATAAAGCTACAGGTACTGGAAGTTAGGACTTTACAAATGAACCTGAGAGTGGGCATAGACAGAGTTCAACTTCCCATCTGGTAATGAGCTAGGAGCTCAGATTTGCTGGGCACTCCTTCAAGGACAGTGAGCAGAGATGAGAGCATGGTGGGCTGTTCCCTGCCCTTGGCCTGTTGTTTCTGTCACTGCAGCTGCCATTGAAGTGACTGAAGCTTTCCAATGACCCAATTATGGGTTTCTCCTCAGCAGCCTAGCAGAAGTCCTAATGTTCAACAGAACAATTTAATTACATTTTAAATGCACCCTAATCATGATGACACTGTGGCAGCAAGTTGACAAAAGTGATTTGCCCTGCAGAGGGCTATTCTCTGTGAAAGAGAGCTGCTCCCAGGGCCAAAGTGTGGGCATTTCAAAGGAAACAAGGGCACGAACTTCCCATACTCTGGGGTGAGTAGCACCCTTCTCTCTGGCTTAAAGGGTGACAGGGATGTGGCAAGTGGTTCAGTGTGGGGCAGCATGCACATGGGTTGACTGGGATGTGTTCTCAGTCTGGGGAGGCTCAGACTCAAGTGGCTAACCCTGGCCCCTGTGAGCATCCTTTGAGGCAGAATGATTTGTGAGGAAGTCAGAACTGATGGAAAAAATTAACTGTATCTCATGTACTTGGCTGTGGCCTCATAAATGTGAAAGAAAGAGAGATTATTACCCTCTTTCCATTCTAATGTTTCCCTAGGAAGAAGTATAGGGCATTGTTATTATCATTTGGCCTAAGACAAGGGAAATACATTGATCAGGGTTATGCGGTCTGAAAGTCTAAAGTGAGGGTGTTGGTGGGCCAAGTCCCTCTGAAACCTCTAAGGGAGCCTCTCTGGTCTCTTTCCAGCCCCTAGTCTGCTGGCAGTCTTGATATTTGGTAGCTTAATCCTCCATCTTCACATGGTTTCTTAGCTACCTTTTCATTGCTGTGATAAAATACTTGAGAATGACAGTTTAAAGGTGGAAAGATTTATTTTGGCTCATGGCTTCAAAGGTTTCAGTCCATGGTTAGCTGGCTCCATTGTTTCTGTGTCTGTGGCGAGGTGGAAACATTATGGCAGAAGAATGTGATGGAAGGAAAAGTTGGACACAGAGCAGAGTTGCTTATCTTTTGTCAACTGGAATTAGAGCCAGAGAAGAAGAGTCCAGAGACAAGATATAGTTCCCAAGGTTATACTCCCGTGACCAGCTCTTTCAACTAGACCTTACCTCCTAAAAATGCCATCAAATTATGACCTTGTCAGTAGATTATTTCACTGATGACAGTAAAAACTTCATGATCCAATAACTTTTCAAAATCCCATCTCTTAACAGAAGACACCTTGGGTGGACATTTTAGATCTAAACTAAAATATATGGCAATTTTCTTTGTGTCTTTATCTTCACATAGCCATATTCTTATAATGACCCAGAATGTTTTCTTTTAAATGTCTGAGGCCAAAGACTGGCATCTGGTGAGACACAGACTAAATTTAGATATTGCTCCTGCTTTTCTGAAGTAAATTGAAATGCATCAGGCAGGCTGGCATGTTCTAGTTTACTAGTCTCCACCACTCTCTACTGTCACACTTTTAGTTACTAACTGGTCCTGATTTTGAAATCTTAACCTCTAAAGTTTTGAGAGTAAAGACTGAAGCTTGGCCTTGGAAAGGGAGCATGAAGATGACTCCGTGAGTTAGGGTACAAGATGGGAAGAGTCCAGCTGTGCACAGGGATGGGTACTTACGAATTTAGTTACCAAGGAGACTGAGGCAAGAGGATCGCACCATCTAAGCCCGTGGGAAATTTTTTTCTTTTTCAGTTTTTTTGAGACAGGGTTTTACTATGTAGTCCAAGTTGACCTTGAACTCCCAAAGTAGCCCAGGGTGGCCTTGAACTCATGGCCATCCTCCTACCTCAGCTTCCCAAGTGCTAGGATTACAGGCCTGTGCTGTCTCATCTAGCATGCCTGGGCAATTTTGTGAGACACTCTCAAAATTAAAAACTAAAAGGCTGGAGATGAGCTGGGCCCTGTGGCACTTGTCTGTAATCTCAGCATTTGGGGAGCTGAGGTAAGAGTATCACAGGTTGGAGAGTAGGTGTGTTACAGGTTCCTGCTCACCCTGTGCAACATATTGAGAATGTGTCTCAAGAAAAAAATGGGAATGTAGCTCAGTGGTAAGGAAGCCCTAGGTTTAATTCCTTGTATGTTAAAATAATAATAGTAGAAGTAGTAATAATAACAATGACTGATAAAGATATGCCTTCTGCTCTCTGCCAAAGCTTAAGGGCATCAGGACCTCCCTGATGGAAACCACAGAGATCCTGGAGGACAGAGTACAGCCTCTGGGAATGTCTGGTGGGTGATGTAGTCTGAACAGAGGAGCCATGTATCTTGAGTTCACCCATGACCCTCTCCTCCAAGAGCAGAGGCCAGATCTACTAGAGGGCTCCTCAATTACGTGAATTGTGGAGATGCTACACATTCCAAAGCAGAGCTCTGTGCCCCGGAAAAGAACTAAGAGAGAAGGACAGGGGCACAGTCAGATCTGCTCATATATATTTATTGATTTTTATCTTATAATATTTCTTTCATAGTAGAGATTCTTGAGACCAGAAGGCAAAGTGAAATAAATGAGACACAGAAGGATAAATATTGCATGGTTTCTTTTCTATGAGATTTTAAATATAAATCATTTAAAGAGAAAAATAAAAGAGAAATGATAGGAAACAGGGAGTGAGTAGGCTTTGTACAGACGGGAAGTGGATTTGGGGATGTGGGGAGATACGGGAGAGGAAATAAAAAAGATCAAAATGCAGTTTATGTATGTTTTAGTTGCTTTTCTCATTGTTGAGAGAAAATATCCATACCCAAAGTTAAAGAGGAAAAAGTTTATTTACCTCACAGTTTGTAGAGTTTTCAGTCCATAATCAGCTGCCCCAATGCGGGGTGGCCTGGCAGAGGGGCAATTCTTGGTGGCAGAAGACAGACAAAGCAACAAGAGTGAGGGAGAGAAACAGGGCTCTGTCTTGTCCCTTTTATCTTAGCCCGACTGCTGGGGTTAGGGCAGCACAAATCCAATCAGTGGACTGATCCAGCAATTGCCTAGTCTCAATCCCAGCACCTTTAACCTCAGCATCATACTATGAATCAGTCACAAACTCTAGATTCAGTTACTTCCACAAAAGCCTGCTCCCTCATCCCATGAGGCTTTGGGGATCCATCCAGACATAAGCTATAACAGTATATGTACCAATTCCTCAAAATGAATGTAATTAATATATATCACAAATATATATAGCAATAAAAATTTAAAATAATAAAAATATAGATTGCATTATGTAATATATTTTTCATAGAATACAGAATAAGTTTATTATGTGTAGTACATGTCCATATTTTTTGTTTGTACCACAGATCAAATTCCTGACCTTGCACTTGCTGGGCAGGTGCTTGTGCCACTGAATTAAACGTGTTCATATTTTTAACACTGTGTATTATAAAATAAATGTATAAATATTGGTAAATAATTGATTTATATTCTGGTATTATTCCCATAAAATGTGTACTATGGGATGCTTTGAACAAATGCAGAAGTAGAGACAAACAGCAGAACAAGGGCACCGTCAAGGCCTCCCTGGATTCCCACACCCCGCCATTTCCTTTGAGGAGGGATGATATCTTCCCTCCTGGGCTTCGCAGAGCGAGAGCCAGGGCTGTCCTGAGCCCTGCGGACTCATGGTGCTGATGCTCATGGTGATGCTGGGAGTGGCGGTGGCCTCTGGGTCTTTGAGGCCCAGACAGCATGTCGGGCTCTGCTGGCAGTGGAAGGCCAAACGGTTGCAGTGTTCTTGGCTTGGCCCGCTTTTGGATAGGAGACCACTAGGCAAAAACCTAGAACTTGGTCACAAAGATTTTATTTGAGTGAGTATCTTCAGCTCTTTTGGGACTTTAGGGTATGAGGTCAGGCACCTTTTCTTCTCTTCTTACCTCTTCATTGCCACGCCGTTAGATCTGAGCTGATGCCTCCACGCCTTCTGGGAGATGCAGCTCACCTCTGATGTCCTTTCTTCCCTCCTCTGCCTCCATCCAGGAGTGCACTGTAGCGAGAGCAAGTCTCTAGTGTCATGTGCACAGTGATTAGCAGGTCAAATACAAATCTATTCCTATACCTGTGGCCAGGTTTCTGCTCACTCTCCTTCCAGAAGGACTCACTGAGACACTTGGAAAAGTATTCTGCCGGCAGGATCAATTACTCTTCCCAATGAATCACTGTCTTTTCTTGGAGAATGAGAGGCCTACCCAGAACCAGGCTGATTCCAGATCCAAGCCTCCCCAAAGCTGTTCATCTGGGACCTCAAAACTATACTGGAGGAGGAGCAAAGTTGGCGGATAGATAACAACTGGCTACAGAAGCTCCCTGAGATAGTCAACTTAGAATTCAACTATACTGAAGATGACAAGACTCTACGATACACATCCTGGTTTGATAACTGCCAGTTTTTGAAGTTCTATACTATATACAAAGTTGTGTTTTCATTAATACTGTTATATACTGATGTATTCAATTATACTATGTCTGATGATATAGCCAATTCTATTGAAGATAACAAGAGACAACACAGGAACTATGGTAGAACTCCTTGTACAATGGTCTTATATCTTTTTTCATTTCATGTGTTTATAGGAATATGTTTTGTTTTGTCTTGCTTTGTTTTGTTTCTCCCTCTAATATAGAAAGGATAGAAATACATGTTAAGACTCATGCATGTGTAGAATCTATAAACAGTTTATGAGAATTGATCATATGACACATGATGAAATGAACAGATACTTTGAAGAAAAAGAGACACTAAAATACCCAGTGCTGATCTTGGAGTGTCATAATGTGAAATCCAGCAATAGTATTATTCTTTGTTCAGAGTGATATTAGCCTACTTAGGTTTATTCATTCTTAACCTAATTGAAGATATGGATAACTGCATGTATGTTTAAGTGTATAGGATTGATAACCATATTTCTAAGTTTTTGTTGGATAGTTGAACAGAACTGGTTGCAGTCTCACTGTTTGAATCCCCACTTTATATGCTCCAATTTAGTATCTTGAATAACTGTTTGTAAGAAGACAATCTGTAATCATCAACTAGTGATTTCTTACTGTTTATTTTTTCTTTGAAATTATGTATTATTTCTACCCATTTTCTGTTTTGTTTAGTCTTCTTTAAATTAAATTTTAAAAAAAGACACTACTGTTCCCAGTGCTGATCATGGAGTGTCATGATGTGAAATCCAGCAATACTATTATTCTTTGTTCAGAATGATTTTAACCTGCTTAGTTTGCTTAATCTAAACATAAATGAAGATATGGATAACAGCATGTATGATTAAGTGTATAGGATTGACAACCATGTTACTAAGTTTTTGTTGGACAGTTGAACAGGACTGTTTGCGGTCTTGCTGTTTGAATTCCCACTTACATGTTCCATTTTTGTATCTTGAACAACTATTTGTAAAATGACAATATGTAAACATCAACTAGTGATTTTGTACTGTGTATTTTTTTCTCTGAACGTATGAATTATTCCTACCTATTTTCTGTTTTGTTTAGTCTTTCTTTAAATAAAATTAAAAAAAAAAACCTCCTATATTCCATCATGTAATAGCAGAGGATCTGTTCCTAGGCAACCCCACACTGCCAACATTAGTGTCACAAGGAAAAATATTTGTAGCTCCCCAATGTCAGTGAATGAAGCTGGGGGTACAATTTTAACCAACATGTGAAATCTCTGCTCCGAGTGCAGTCTTACAAATAGTAGCCAACCACTTCTAGGGTTAAAGAACATGGGTTAAAGTTAATTCATATGCCAAATTGCGCCATCCTTACTGAATCGTTTCACCATAAATCACATGTACTCAAATACTAGTACTGCGCCTAAATAACATTTGTGGAAAGAATCAACAAAATTTCCTTTTCTTAAAATTGGGGAACTTCTTTTAGAGAACCATTAAATCCACAGTGTGACATGCAGGGCTGTGTGACAGGTGACAGAAGTATCACTGAGCACAGGACAGATTGGCAAGGTAAATTGTCCTCGCTGGTGAGAAAGGTGCCAATTACGAAGAATCAGACAACAGACCTGGCTTCTCATGGAGGGCACTTCAGAATCTTTTTGTTGGACATTTTTCTTAGACTGCTTAGACAGTTTGTCACACAGTTGTGTGTATATGCAAAAGCTGAGTGTTGGTAAAACATGAAACTGAAGGCTTGACGAGGGTCCATATGTCCAGGATGTGCAGTGTGAATGAGTCTTGAGAGGAGATGGAACAGGCAGTGGGGTGGGGTTGTATAGGCCCATGGCAAGGATCTGGAAGCTTCCTGTAAGGGCTTGAATTTTGCAGCCCCTAAAAGATATATCCTGCCTCTTACTATCCCAGACTCTGACCTTGTTAGGAAACAAGGATGTTGAGAAATAGTCAAGGTCAGGTGAGATCACTTAACCCAGTATGACTGGATCCCTTATAAAAAGGGGAAATCTGGACCCAGACATCCAGAGAGGACTGAATGAATGACACAGGGAGAAGACAGCCCCATGAAGATGGTAGCTTTCCGCCACCAGCCAGGGAACGTCAAGGCTACTAAGAGCTGGAAAGGGCAAAGGAGGATTCAGATCCTGCAGGAGCCCTAGAGAACACAGGCTGTTGACACTTTGATGTCAGACTTCTAGTGCCAGAGCCACAGGACAATCCACTTCTACTGGTTAAATCTCCCCGGATTGTTTGTGGTTCTTTGTTATGCCAGAACTTGGAAGCCAGTTCTTTCCTGCAGACAGTGGAAAAGCAGAAAAGGATTTCTTGAAGAGGAATGATTGACTGTGTCTCTGGTCTTTTTATTTATTTATTTTGCTCTTTTTCGGTTTTTTATCAGTACCAGGGATCGAACTCACGACTGCCTGCTTGCAAGGCAGGCGCTTATGCCGCTGAGCTGAATCCCCAGCCCTTGTGTCTCTGGTCTTAATGTTGTCTAAGCACCACCAGATGTTAAGGTGGTCAGTCATGACAATGACTAAACTGCAAGTGCCAAGTTTTATTTATACACTTTCTGTGGAACGTAAGCAAGAAGCTGAGAGGAGACAAGTAATTATCCGATTTCCCAGTGTTCAGATCTACTTTCCCCCATAGCACAGCATCAATAAAGATCCTAGCATCTGCATAGGGGTGAGGTACAGGGGGCCCTGGTGCAGGAGACCCAGACAAAGGCTCCTGTCATTTTTGTATGTGGGAGCCAGAAAAAAGGAGAGAAAAGGCTGGGAGTGGCCAAGCAGGGGGTGCACTGAGTCCTATTGGGGAGAGTGTCTTAGAGGTCCCTGAAATAAGGAGTTCTCAGGTGCTTAATGGGGATCCAGTCCCCAGCCCACATAAAGAGGACTCTGAATGGACATGCCTGTCCATGTGAGTCTGGCTGAAAGGACAGGAGACCGAGTACTTCACATTGAGTACTTTCAGGGATCATGGTGGCATGGCTATTCATTAATGAAGCCTGTCAGGTAAACCATTGCCATTGCTGAGTTTGAAAGAGCACATGTAGGACTCTACTTTGGAGTCAGATTCTTCCAAAAGTGGGTGGATGTCAAGGTGGATGTTATGTGGCTGATTAGATGTGTCTGAGTTTCTGCCAGGAGTAAAGGTGATTTGGATTGACTGGTGGCTGTGTGCAGGAAGTGAGATGCTCCTTGAAGAGTTGTTTGAGAGGTAAAATTTGACAGGGCATTGTGATTGTGTGGACTGAGAGTGGGGTGGGGAATTAATCCTGGGATTTGGAATTCAGGAGAAAATGTTAGTTGGAGGGAATTTTTTTTTTTTATCCCTACCGGGGATAGAACTCACGACTGCCTGTTTGCAAGGCAGGTGCTTATGCCGCTGTAGCTGGAAGGAATTTAAAAAGCCATGAACATAAATATGACAGCTGAACCTCTTGAGTGAGTAAATATACAAGTGGGCAATAGCCAAACCATGGCAGAAAACAGAACGCTGCTGACCTACACCTGCCACAGGACCTGCCCAGGAAGCCATACTATTATTTGCAGTCCATCCAGAAGCCAAACCTGTGGAAAGGCAGACTGACTTCAGGCGCCCCATCACAGTCTGCGCTAAGTGGCCAGGATGTTGTTAGTAACTGACAGCATTCTTCATTTTGGTTCCTGCTCCCACTTCAGAATGAGTCATAGAAAGCCCAGTCTTCATCTAGTAAGATGAAGCCACACAGGATGCCTCCTCCTCCAGCACGAGCATTTCTTGTCTTCACACTAAGGGGGTACCTGGAGGCCACCTGCTCTCCTGTAGACCCCTTTCCTTTCCCTCTCTCTCTGAATTCTCTCATCCACTTACCTTGTTGTCTTCTCCATTTTCTTACCCTTTTCCCTTTCTCCTGTATTCTTTGCTCTTCTGTTCATCTGTCATTACTTGATTGAAGGACTAACGAACTGCTTACAGTTGGTCTTGACCCCTTCATCTGCTACATTCTGGAAAGAGAAGAGATGAGAGGTTAGAGCTGAGACCACAGGTTTCTCTGTGAATGAGCTGGTTGTCCCTGGAAAGAGCTGGGTGACCTAACTGGCCTTTGGTATCTACAATGTTTTGGGTTGTCAGGACATTGATTTTAGTTTGCAGCTGTCACTTATGACTAATGTGGCTCTGGTGATGAACACATTTTGAAGAGGAAAACAAACAGGACGATTGACTTGTTACTGAAAATTAATTAAAACTAGATTCCAGCAGAGGAGAAGAGGAGAGAGATGTCAGCATAATTTAGAGGCATGGGAAAGGTAAATCAAAGAACACTCAATTTCACAACATGTTCAGTCAACATCATAAAGAGGAATAAACATGTCCTTGTTAGTAATATTTAGACACAGCTGACTTGGGCTTCTAGGTCTCTGCAAAACCAGTTTCTCTGACATTCCTAACATCACTGCAGAAGAATCAGCCAGAATCTGGTTTACCCATGTTGCCAGGGAAACAGCTTTCTTCTCTTTTCCAAATTAAAAACAGAGAGCATTGTTCCTTTATGGGACCTCAGGCCCTTCCTTGGCCCAGGATGTTAATGCAGGTTAGTTTTGTTCAACTTCTCTATCCCTGAAGAAAGTTTTTTTCCTAGAAAAGCTGAAACAAAAAGTCATCTGAAACAAGATAAACATTTCTAATTTGGGCTTGTCCTCTTTAGGTGATCTTCCAGGAGCCTCCAGGGTCTTTGATAAATTAGTTCTCCAGCTGTAATTCCAAGAGTGATTGCAAAGAAAGGAGAAAAACTGTAGAGAGGAGAGGGATTTGGAGAAACATTTGTTGTCAAGACCAGAGTTTGCAACCTCTGCGAGTGAGGTGTTGGCTTGACCTTTAGGACTGCATGCTTGGTGGCCTCTGAGCAGACAAGGCAGAGCAGGCCTCTCTGGGGAAATGCCTGTGGTTTCTTGAGTCAGATGGCCATGGATTTGATTCCGTGCCTTACCATTTCTGTGATTCTGCTCTCTGGCAGCTGACTCTGCCACTTCATCATAAAGTGGGGACAGTCTTAGGCTCTAGTTCACAATCTTGTCAGGGAGCTAAATGATAGCATCCATATGAAAAATGTAGAATGATAACCTCCTTGCCAGAAGCAGTAGATTAAAGGCATTTCCCCTCATATCCTATGAATGTGAGCTTCACTCTTTCACCTCAGCGGAGCAGAATTATAGTGTATATTTATGTATTCCTTCATTTATCCAGCCAAGCAATTGTTTTAAGGTGTACTGTGTGCCAGGACCCATGTGACATGTTGAGACCAGAGCCGTGAAAAACATGCTTCCTTCTCATGTGCATGAACAACAGATAAGCAAGAGCAGGAACAAGCCCCCTGGCTTTCCCTGGTGACTGTGCTAGTATTCTAGGGTTATTGTAACAAATGACCCCAGATTGGTGATTTAAAACAACAGACATTCATTCTCCCACATTTTGGGAGGTAGCCGTCTGAAATAAAGTTGTCATCAGGCCTTGCTCCCCCTCAAGCGTGGGGGAAACTTCCTTCTTCTATGTGTTGCCCTCAGTAGTGGGGCATCCCTGGGCTTGTGGCTGTCACTCATATCTCTGCCTCCTCCTTCACCTGGACTCTTTCCTGTGGTGTGTCTGAACCATAACATTGGATTTAACATCCACCCTAAAACAACTATGACTTTACATTACCTGATAACATCTGTAAAGAGCTTCTCTCCAAATAAAGTTACATTCCTAGGGTCAGGGTGGACATGAATTTTTGGAGATGCTATTTGACCTTACACAGTGAATATGCCATGCAGACAAAGAAACAGAATCAGGTGCCAGTGGGGGAGACAGAGTTCCCGATACCAGGGGAGGCACTGAGTGGGGCCAGGGAAGCCCTCTGGGAAAGAGATCTTGGGGTCCTCTTAGAAGACAAAGGAACCTTAATTATAGGGAAAGTATTCACTTCTCAGAGTTAAATTTCTTTTCAGACAATTTTTTCTTTCTAAGGCTAGGGCATCCTTTCAGAGGACAAAGTAAAACCAACTGGGAAGTTTAAAAAATAGGCATGCCAATTGTCAGACTCCCTACCTTAGACCAATTATATGAATTTCTGGAAGGCAGGCCCCAGCTCAGGTACTTTACAAAGCTCCTCAGGTAATGCTAGTGAGAAGTCTGGACTGATAGTGGCCTCCTGGTTGCACGAGGGAACCACATCTCCTAAATGCTGTATCTGGATATTCTCATCTAACCTCTTAAAGCATGACTGATCCCGGATGCTGGGCATTTGATGTATGGGCACAGCCAGGAAATCAGGGTTGTTCAAGCTCCCCAGGTGATCCTAATGTGTCCCAGTTAGCTCTGCCTGAAGGCTTCTAGGGTGAGTCACACAGAGTAAGGTAAAAATCACATTGGATAAGCCCTCCATGATTCCAGGGGAGTGACACTTCAGAAGCCAAGAGGTAGCCCAGGGTTTCTGGCCCCCAGCTGAGGAACTGGAGAGAAAGATTCTATGCAGGAGAAGGCACAAGACAGTGACGGTCACAGAGCCATCCTGGAAGTACAGAGCTGAGCCCCAGAGCTGCTGCTTCTCAGCAAGGAAAAAGCATCTTGACCTTTAGACAGAGCTCAAACCTGACTCCGCTGCCCATCTCTTTTTGGGGAACTAGGTCAGCTAGAAGCACCTGTGAGCACCTAAGCTTGGTCAATGAGGCAACCTGGGTGGATGGGTTAGTCTTAGAGAGCAGGTGGAGCCCGCTTCATGAGCGTACACATGGCAGTAGGCTGTGGAGACTCCTTGTGTGGAGCCCACAGACGCAGTTTCTCTGCGAGACTGTGGGTCCTGCCTCGGGGCTCCGGGCTGTGCTGCTGATGGTCAGCCTCGCCCAGGGGCCAGCCTGCCTCACAGAGCAGGCTCCAAGTAATGTTAATAAAGTTGAGCTGTCTTTTCCTACCGAGTGCTGCATCTGTCTTCATTGAAGCGTGCGCTCAGTAATTTCATTGTAGGGTTTTCCATTAAAAAGTTTGATTAATTCCATAAATATTAAAATAAGACAGATAATTAGAATCCAGGTACTCACTGTTACACAAAAGCAGTAAAGTCTGCACTAAATTATTATTATTAATAATAAGCACTCATCTAGCACTGGTAATAAGTGTATAGGAAAAGCGATTCATGGTCATTGTTATTAATATCATCCTTGTCTGGGCCAGGGGCTGCGGCGCTCCCTGTATGCTAGAGGAGAGACTGAAGCCCGAGAGAGGAGCTGATCTGAGGCGAGGAAGCCTTTGAGCTGATGCACAGATAGAACACATCGGAGGCTTGCTTTTTGCTTGAGCTTTTGTGTCCACAGACAAAACTGTCTCAGCCACTTCTAGTCCTGGGAGACAATTTCTCTTGCTCTCTGCTCTCTGGTTTCTTCCATGTTAGGAAGCCGTATGAAGGCTTTTTCTATTCACCAACCCTCAGGATGACAGGAGGAATGGGGAAAGAGACAAGGGACGTGATCTCCTGGGCATTTGCATGAGAGTAGAGCCTCTTTATAAATCATGTGGACAAGTTTAAACTATGAATCATTAAGGGAGAAGGGAGGGTAGGCCGAATCGATAAACAGCAAAGGAAGGGCAACTCTCCTTACACGTAAGCTGCAACACCAATTTTGTTCTGTTTGGTCACAATCGTAATTGTCTCACTAATCACTTTAAGGTAGATTCCTAAAGTGGCCACCTTGGAGAATTAAAGAAAAACACCGTACTCTTATTTTTAATCAGAGGAACAAGTCAACTGTACAGAAAACTTCGTTTTGTCTTTTTTAAAAAGTACTTATTAGAAAAAAAGCCTTCTCAACAGCTAAGTGGGGAAACAGCACGACCTTTCACCAGGGTGCAGGGTGGAACCTCTCTTTGCTGTTGGCGATGGATGTGGCATTCCTGAGGTGCTCTTCTGTCCCGACCTGGCACAGATGCCAGACCCAGAGGAGACAGCTTCGCCTTTCAGCTTCACCTTCTGTGCATTTCATACGGGAGTCTGGCTAGTGTCACCTCTTCTCAGAAGGCCTCACAACAAGGAGCACTGCTACTCTGAGCCCATTGCCAACCAACTGAAATGGATCTGACAGAAAACTGGAAGAAGCCTGGCTGCTGACTTGAGGGGCCCAGTATTCAGCAAAAAGGGCATTCTTGACCTGTGAGACAGGGTTGGAAAAACAAGAAGTCACTCCACAACTGGGCTCTAAGAGACAGATCCCACAAATGCCACGCTAGGCATACCCACAATGGTTACACAACACCATGAATGCACTCGATGCCACTGCCTGAGATGCTTACAAATGGCTAAAATGGTAAATTCTATATTATAGACGTTTAAAAAACTTTTTAAAAGTCCACATCAGGTCTTATTGGAGCCTGAGACAAAAGAAAAAGCAACCAATACTGATACCATCTACATTTAAAATCTGGATATTCTACTCACCAAGGAATTTTGGATTAGATTTTTAAATATCACTGTTATGATATCCCCTGTTTTTAAGATATTACTGTTGTGGGGAATCCCTGGATCTTAAACGTTACCAAGGGGTCATGGGATGAAAGCTTGGTTCCCAACAGATGATGCTACTGGGGAGTGGTAGAAACCTTGCAAAGGGGGTCGAGACGAAGAAGGTCTCTGGGGGCAGCTCCTCTACCCTCCTCCTTCTCCTCTTTTTCTCCCCGTGTCTCTCCCTTCTCCCTCCCCCCAGGTGCCATCACATGAGCTGCTGTGCTACACCATGAACTCTCTACCATATCATTTACCTTACCATAGATACGACAAGATGGGCCAGGTCATTATGGATTGAAATTATGAAACAAAAGAAATATTTCCTCTTTTTAAATTCTTTGTTTCAGATATTTTGCTACAGCAATGAAGAGCTAATATGTCCCTTTAATCAAATTTAATCTTCTCTTGTTTCAGTTGCCAATAGCCACCCATGGTGTGAGAATATTAAGTGGAAATTCCAGAAATAAATAATCATAAGCTGCTTTGACTCATGTTTCTGGGGTTCAAAGTTGTCCATCTCTACTTTGCATCCAGGAAAAAATCTACAGGTGAGAGAATACAAAGAGGCTGTAAGAAGAGGAAAGGATGCCCGAAGATTGGAAAGGAAGTTCAACGAAAGCCCCCAGTGCACTGAATGTGCATTCAGGGGCTGGATTGGGAAGGAGACTACTTCCTGGGGCCCAGAGGAGCCCTGAGGAACATCCATGAGGGACTCTGAAGACCTGAAACAGGGTTTCTCAGGTGTAACAATGAAGGGAAATTGAGACAAACCTTTAGTAATATGTGGGCCCCCAAATGCCACAAAGACACATCAGAAGTTCATAATGAACACGAAAGGACATTGGGATTGGTAAAGGTTGGCACGGGGTTACCTGGGCAAATCTGGTTAGACCACCTACAAAGGTGGGGATGGCAGGCCTGGCAAATGAGAGGCAAGTGGTTGGCAAGACTCATCTGAGTACTCGTGCCAGCTTCCTAATTTATCTCTTGTTTCCACCCTGATCCCATGCCAGTCTTGGCCACATTGTGTTCCTCAAAGGCATGTGTAAAATTCTTTAATGGTATATATGCTTATTGACTGCTCCCTTTCTCTCTTTCATTTAAATGTCACAGGGAAGGAACAGTATCTATCTTGTTCAATTTGGCACCTCCAGCACTTAGAGTAGAACCCAGCAGGAGTAAGACCTCAATAAATATTTGTGGAAGGAATGTATGCATGAGAGAACAAATGAAAATCTGGATTGAAGAAAGTCTTTAACTGAAGAACACAGTGAATGTTTAAGTTTTTAAACATTTATTACAACAAAAGACATATTGCCATCAAATCCCCTGAAACCACTTCCTCTTGTTCAGACACACCAATCCCATAATTCTTGGCACTTTCTGAAGCAGTCCTGAAGGTCCTCTTTCATGAGTGTCTTTAGTTTAAATGAAATCAATGTCCTGAATGTATTGAAAATGTTTACCTTGCGTGTTCATTTTAACTTTGGGAAAGAAGTCACACAGTACCACCCAATGAGCAAGATGAATGAGGACACATCCTCATGTTTCAAAAGCCCGCTTCCCTTTGGAAGCTACTCAGTAGCTGCATTCAAGGTAGTTTTTGTAAGGAAATTCATGAAAGAAGACTTGCAGAACTTTTCAGAAAGTGACAAGGATGATGGAGTAAGTGTGTTTGAAGTCAGGAAGAATGTTTGGAGGAGGATTATTGGCAAAGTGTCTCTTACTGTAATGAGGTATTTTACTTAAATACATACCACATATTTTATCTGTTGTACTTCCACAGTGGAGGAAGTGACCTGGAGGGAGGCACACTCACAGGACAGTTGCGTAGGTAGTTGAATAAGCAGTATTGGCTCACCGATGGCAAGGTCTCAACTACAGTGCCATGGGCTCTTGGTATCATCTGTCCATTGTTCCCGACTCCTATTTGTGCATCTTCAGATGCACTCTAAGTGTTGTGTTCAGAGCAAAAGCAGGAGAACCTGCTCTTAGAAGCTCACCAGGCTACATTTAACAGAAATTGATGGTCTTCTTCAATAAGTAGGTACGAAGAGAAGAGTGGCTGGGTGAGGATCATGACAAGGGTAGACTTAGTGGTAGGAGGCAGACACGATAACACAGGAATTTGTGGAAGAGGAGCTAGACTTAGCCTGCATGGTCTTACGGAGCAAGACGAGGATCGGAGGCTAGAAGTTAAAGGCATGTTTGAAGTCAATATGAGGGAGATGCTCCTATGCATTGGCACTGGTAGGCCCTGAGCAAGGTGACGTCATGAGACTGAATTCCTTGTCCCTGAGGCTATCTAAGCAGGGGGCTTAGTGCAGTGCCTGGTGCAGAGTTGAGTACAGACTGAATGCCCTTCTCTTGGGTGAAGGTAGTTTGGGGAGTTTCATTGACCACCACTAGGAGGAGCACCGGTCCAGTCTCTGCTCAGGGTCCTGGGGATAAACCACAGTGATCCAGGAAAGGAAAAAAAAACCTCAGTAATGCTAAAAAGGAGTAAAAGAAAGACTTGTGATAGTGCTGGGAAGAAATGCAGATGGATCCCCTGGGGAGCCAAAGCATTTGCAGAACCAGCTGGCAGTGACTTTGGGATGAATGATGAAGGCATCTCCAGGAACAGCCCACAGCCTGGCAGAAGGAGAGCAGTCTCTGGAGAAGGTGATTTCCTCCCCGTGCAACCCTTGCCTGAGGCATTCTGCACACCTGTGTGAGCCAGAGACATGTAAGGAAAACAGAATCTTGTAGTCACTTCGGTTTATCGGTTTGATTTGAAATATGTATTTCCTACCAAAAAAACTTTTTTTTACAAGATTGTTGTTTGCAAGCTTATGGCAGAATAAAGTACATGGCTGTCTGGTACATGATGCCAAATGGTGGAACTGGAAGCCACTGTCAGCTGAGTGAGTCCTTTGGCCTTTTACCAGCCCTGAGCCCATTCCACGGTTTGCCTCTGTGTTACTGGGGCTGGAACTCTGCAGCATGAAATTTTCCTTTGCCGCTGATTTCTGTCAGTTCAGCCAGTCAGGCCAGTGGGAAGGCAAGGAGAAGAGTGGGGCTGGGGACTTTCTGTTTCCTATTTGTATACTGTTTCTGTCATTGTCGCTCCAACAATGGCTTTTTGTGCTGTGCAGTGGCAGGGCGCAGTGGCAGTTTGTTCCAGGTGTGGGCTTCTGGCTAAGCTCCTCCTACCTTTCTAGTGGTGTCACCCCCAGCTTGGAGATCTGTGTTGTCCTCTGTGGAGCCTTCCCCTCTAGCTTCTGGCTTTGGATAAATCCAGTCCCTTCCATAGCTTCCCTTCCACTAGGGGCAATGGCTGCTTCTCTGCCTTGCCTGTCTTTTGTGCTTCAATACCCCTTATTACCTCTCTTTTTTCTTCCAGCTTTCTATCGTAGATGTAACCAATTCCCTGTGTTAAATTCCATCGGTTGACGTACTGGACATAGTTAGAGTTCTGTAGGGTCAGTTGACTCCAGGTTTGTAGGTCTAGATGCCAAGAGGAGCTCAAAGTGTGCAGATAATTACAGGAAGAGGGAAGGCAGGAGGAGGAGGTGGGAGGTACATATAAATAAATTCAGGGTTATGGTTTAGATCTAAAATGTCCCCCAAAGGTCTCATGGGCTTTTGAAGTTGATTGGATCGTGGAAGCACTGTACTCATCAGTGTAGATCAAGCTGCTATTTAGCTCAGAGCTAAATGTGCTGGAGGAGGCTACTGAGGGGTGACCTGGGAAGATGTGCCCTTACCCTCAGCTCCTGCCTTCTCTCACTGAGGGGTGACCTGGGAAGATGTGCCCTTACCCTCAGCTCCTGCCTTCTCTCTCTGCCTCCTGGCCACTGTGAGTTGGCAGCTTTCCTCTGCATGCCCTTCTGCCATGTTAGTTCTGCCGTGAAGCCAGTTTACCATAGACTGAACCCTCTGAACCCGTGAGCCAAAAGTAAAGCTTTTCTCCTTTAAATTATGGTTGTCACTTTTATATTCAATAAAGGTTAATACAGCAAATTGATACCAGGGAAATGTTTGTGTTGTGACTGTACCTGATCATATGGTTTAGAGGCTTTGGAACTGGTTTTCAGGAGAGTTTGGAAAAGTTTGGAGAAAAAAAATGGAGATTTACCCTTGCAACCATTCCCTCCCATTCTTCATTTTTGACCTCCTTCCTTTCTTCCTCTTCTCCTCCTCCTTCATCTTCTTCTTCCCCTTCTTATTTTTCTTTTTTCCCTGCTTCTCTTCCTCCTCCTCTTTTCTCTTCTTTTTCTACTTCTCTTTGTTCTTTTTCTTCCTCTTTTCTCCTCCCCCAACCAACTTCTTTGTTTAGAGCAATTTTAGATCCATGATGAGAAACTCACAGGAAGGCATGGAGGTTTCCCACATGTCCCCTGTCCTCGCTCACTGTCAAATCTTTCACCAGAATGATGCATTTGTTATAATCACTGAACCTGCACTCACATATTATTACACAAAGGCAGTAATTTTTACATTAAGATCCACTTTTGGTGTTGTAAATTCTATGATTTTGACAAATGTACAACAACATCCATCCACCACTATTGTATCATGCAGAGAAATTTCACTCCCCTAGAAATCTTCTGTGCCTTGCTCATCTCTGCCTCCTAATCCCTGGCAATCACTGCTATTTTCAACGTCTCCATAGTTAAGACTCTTTGGAATATCATACAGCAAGATTTCCACAGTTTGTAACCTTTTTCAGTTTGGCTTGCTTCACTTATCAATAAGCATCCATGTTTCCTCCATGTATTTTTGTGGCTTAACAGCTCATTTCTTTTAATTGCTGAACAATATTCCATTTCCAGAATAGGTCACATTTAGTTTTCTATTTATCTACAGAAAGACATCTTGGTTGCTTTCAAGTTTTGGCAACTATGAATAAAGCAGTTGTAAATACCCATGTACACATTTTAGTGTGGTCATACGTTTTCCGTTCCATTGGGAAAATACCAAGTAGGCTAATTTTTGGATCATATGGTAAGAATACGTTTAGTTTAGTAAGAAACTGCCAAAGTGTTCCAGTTTTGCATTTCCACCAGTCCAGCAAACAGTGAGAATTCCTGTTGTTCTACATCCTCATCTGGTGTTGCCACTGTTCTGGATTTTGGCCCTTCTAGAAGGGATGTAGTGGTGTCTAGTAGGTATGCAGGTTCAGTTTGCTGTGCCCTGAAGATGTGTGATGTGGAACATATTTTCATATGCTTATTTGCAGTGATTATGTCTTCATTGGCAAGGATCTGTTAAGGTCCTTGGCTCATTTTCTAAAAGAATTATATTCTTACTGTTGAGTTTAAAAAATTCTTTGTATATCTTATATAATTCCCTTATGGGATATGTCTTTGACAAATATTTTGCCCTGGTCCATGGCTTGGTTTTCTATTCTCTTAATCCACTTGGTGATATTTTCTTCATTTCATTATATTACTGTAGCAAAGTAAAATATTGTGAGAGTTTAGGATTATCTGTAGGAAACTGGAAACTTTGAGAAAGGAAGAGAAAGAAAGCTACTAATGGTCTTAGGACTCTGTAGTGAAGTCAGAGTGGGTTGTACACACAGGGCGATGCAAAAGCTCTGGACTCAGTAAGGTGCCAGTAGTTAAATCCGAATGTAGAGATCTGAATGTTGGGGAGGAGGAATCTAAGAACAATATTACTTTGAATTTTTGCTCTGATGTTGCCTTCTTTCCTTATGGATATGAGACTTAAAAGGATAATAGATCTTTTTAAAAAGACCAGAAATAAAATAATTCCCTCTACATATTTTCTATGATACACATTTGGGCTAACACATAAATGACACTGGGATGACTTGGCCATTCTTGCCTTGATTTTAGGTGCTAGGAAAGCAATTAAATGGGCATTATTGAAAGCAATGGCAGCTTTGATTCATACACAGATGGCATTACATTAAATTGCATTGTCTGGCTTACTATTAAGGGACATCCTGAAAGGGAAGCAAAGGGAAAGAGTTATTAGCTTTAGTTTTAGTGCTGAGGATTTCTCTGCTCAGGGAAGGGAAAGCTCTGGGCCTCATGTGTCTAGGCAAAAGCAGCTGTGCTGCGGGACTAGATTCCCTTCCACACACCCCAGAAGTGCTCAGCGCGTCTGTGTAAAGGCATACTAATTGCAGTCATTTAGGCGAATTGATTACCATTTAGTCCTAAGTGCCAACAGCACAGTAATGATTCTGCCTATCATTATATATGTGTCAGATGAAGTCGACTATAAGCTTTATTTGATTACAACAATAAATTGTCTCTGTCTTCAGCTTTGTAAACGCAAGCTTCAGCTACCTTTGGCTCACTGGCTTGTCACCCACCCCCACTCATGAAATTCCTGCAGGGAGGAGCCAGAGTGGTTTTCCCGGGTCTTTCCTTCTCTCCTCCGCCTCTTATTTGCTCAGGACAAAGCTTCTTCCTGAGCTCTTGGCCTGTGGGGTATCCTTGGCATCCGGGAAGGCCAGCAATCAGTGTTGCACTGTTCTTTCTGGCCTGAGGACAGAAAGGGAACTACAGAATCTCAGGAAACCCCTGTTTGTTTCCTGCAGTTCCCTGAAGAAGCCTCTCATTTCTGGGCTTGGCCCTACCTCTGGGGAGGCTGAGTTGTCACTTCCCTGTCAGAGAGAGACAGCATGGCTCTGTGTCTGAAGAAGGAGCTCTGGTGGAGGGGTGTGGGCCAATTACTCAGAAGTGAGTTACTCCTCTTTATATTAAAATATTCTATTAATTATGTCAAGGCCTATCATGTTCACATTACGGCACTTTACAAAAGATACACAAATCAAGGCCCAGTAGGCTCTTGAGGGCAGAGTCCCTGCAAGGGGCTGGAATGCTCAATAGAACCTGTTAAGATTAGAACATCTTAAACACATCAAAAAGCCATGCTTTTGAATCTCTCCATGTGAGATTAGGCCATTTGCAGCCACCACAGAGTGGAGGATTCAGCCTTTGAATTCCCTCATCTCTGAAGAATCTTACAGGTATGTAAAGACAACTGCTTCAGGCTGGAGAGAGGAAAAGACAGATGTTTTGAGCTGGTCTCTGAATAGAAGGAAGCTGCCACTGGCCCAGAAAATGAACCCCTGAAGACCCAGCCAATGAAGAGACAGCCTTTCAATGATCACTCCCAGCTCTGAAGGGTTGGAGGATAGATGCCGCTTCGCTGTGGTATCTGGACAAACCCACTCTTTGAGAAAGAGCTGCCCTGTGTGTGTGTGTGTGTGTGTGTGTGTGTGTGTATAGGTTGTTGGTTTTCATGCATCAAATTATACCCTACTGTCTACTCTGTTACTGTTTACTAAGGTTACCCAGACAATGGTCTCCAATTATTAATTATTTGCAATCAAATAGCTGAGGGCTTCTTTACCCAAGAAGACTCCAGTCAGGTGTTGGTGCTGAGCTTTGTGGGTTCTCATCCCACAGTTTGGGCCTGAACTGCAGTCATAGCTGCTGCAGGGGCTGGGCCAGCATGGGTGTGGGGAGCAGCTGCTGGCCTCTGAGAGGAAGAGCAGCTCCTCTTCCTCTGAGGGGACATCCCGTGAGGCTGGTCAGGAGCTATCATGGGAAGGTTCAGTCCTTCCTGGGAAGCTTTGTACCTGCCTCAGATTCTATATTCCGTATGTAGACCCCTATACTTAGTCAGGTTGGAACCAGAGTGGGATCAGGATTGGGGGGCCCACACATGCAGCTTTTCCTCAGGGCTGGAAATCACGTCCTCTTTCTCTTTAGGAACTCAGCCCTAGAGACTTGATTGACTGCCCTGGCAACACATACCACTTCTAGAACATTCTTGTGGCAGTGCTGGTTTTGGGAGCCCAGAGGGTGGGTGTCCTTTCTGATGGACTCCTTGCAGAAGGAGGATGGAAGCAGTTCCTACTGTTTTGGTTCAGCTCAAGATGTCATAGCATGTCACCTCCTGCTACCCTGCAGTGCGTGGTTTTAGTTTGCCAGCTTTTCAAGTAGCTAGCTGATGTTTCTTTTCTGATTGGTTTTGTTGTCATTTAACATTGCAGATTTTCAGAGAGGTAAGTGTGAGAGAATACAAAGTAAAGTCAGACACTTAATCCTTTCTTCTGGACTGAAGACTTTCCACCAAATTCATGTAGGCCTGAAACTTATAAGGCATTCACCATCTTAATCATGCTGAGATGAATTCATGTTGCCTTAGGATGGGCCCACACCCAATGGCTTTACCTTACAGGTAAAGAAAGCAGAGCCCAGAGGCTCATGGGGAGAACCCTACGTGACCACTGAGGTCTACAAGGCATGGGTTACCAGCTGCCACAGGAGTGGAGCTCACAGAAGAAAAGAAAGACACCTTGGTGTTGGGCTTTCAGCCTTGAGAAATGTTAAGTTTCGGTTGTTTAAGCCATCAGTTAGTGGTACCTTGTCACTGCTGTCTTTGTCCTCTCGCCTATTTCCCTTTCTTTCCGCATCCCTGGAGGGGTTAGCATGGACAGGGAACAGGCACAGTCAGGTAGTTATGCTTCACTTTAAGCTTTCATATTTAGCACATGCATAAACAAAACCAAACAAAACAGAATGACTAGTTAAATTTGAATTTTGTGTCAACAACAGTGAATACATTTTAGCATACGTATGTCCCAAATATTGCCCGGACAATACCCCGTATTTATACTCATAAATCATTGTTGATCTGAAATTGGTTGAGTCTGAGTCACCTGCCTTATCCTGGGCTTCTCTGAGCCCAGGCTTCACGGAAAGCCCTCGAGTGTGCTCTGGCCTACAGCCGCTGTAGGTCAAGGCTGAGGCCGTGAGTGGAACAGGCGCTTCTCCGTCCCACTGGTGCTTCTCCCTCCTGGCTCCTTGCTTCCTGCCAGCAGCCTGCAGTCTGAACATCATCTCCACCAGCTGGATATGAGTCTGGCAGGATGTGAACAGACGGGAGGAGGCAGAGTCTGCCGGGTAGGCCTTCCAGCAGGAGGGATTGGAGCCTCCCGGCGATCCTGCTGAGCAGCGCTTGGCATCGGCCTCTGCACTTTGATTTGTTCTATTTTAAAATGTCTGAAATTTCCCTCCTGGGGAAGGCGGGTAGGGGCATGACGAGGTGGGGGTGTGCCGTGAATCTGGGGACTCAGGAGCAATTGGAAAACCGGAAATCAATTGGCAGGGTTCAGTTAGATTCTAAGGCAAAGGCCCAGAAGCGTGAGACCTGGCAAGGAAGATGAGCTGGTGCTCACTGTGGCTGGAGGGAGAGGGCTCAGGGAAGAGGAAGCAAAATACCTGCCCATGAAGAGACACAGGGGGCAGAGAATGGGTGCTAGACCGAGTCACTTGGAGGCTCTGTAGTCCTCATGAATGGTTTGGATGTGGGAGAAAAGGGGTTCCTGAGAACACAAGCCTGGTTCCCAAAAGGAGAAAAGCGGCCAAGGAGAAGGCAGGACCTGTGGGAGTAGGAGAAGGCAGGACCTGTGGGAGTAGAGGCCCCAACCCCACAGCGTAGCGGGAACAGGGGCAGCTGGATGGAAGTTCTGGGAGAAGCCGCTTTCCAGGGGAGGTTGGTGGAGCAGGTGGGGCAGGTTCCAGGAAGCCCCTGGGTCCTGGAAAGTGTGTCTCTTTGCCACCCCACCCCACCCCCAGCCTTGAAGCTACTGGTTAGAGGCCTGGCAGCGCTCACACGCTTCCCAGAGTGAGTGCAGGCCCAGTCAAAAACAGTGCTCATGGCAGCACACTCCCCGAGAGGAACAGCTCTGCTGCTTGTGCCCACACAGCCACTGCCCACACCCACTGCGGCCACCATTCAGTAGCTGGTAGAAAGGTGGTGTCTGGTGGAGAACAGAGGCTTTGAGGGCCACATGAACGAGTTAGGAGTGGGAGCTAGGAGAAAAATGGGTGCAGTGGCTAAGCCGTTTTATATCATCATTTACGATGGCAACCAGCTCACTCTGAGAGCACTCTGCAAACAACACAGCTTCCCGTAACCTGGGAGAGAAATTTGAAGAAACTATAGCTGATGGCCGAAAACCTCAGACGTCTGTACCTTTATAGGTGGTGTGTTGGTTCAGCACCAAAAGTGGGATGGGAAGGAAAGCACAATCACCAGAAAACTGCAAAATGGGAAGTTGGTTGTGGACTGTGTCATGAACATTGTACTCAACTCTCATGAAAAAGTAGAATAACTATTCCATCCTCATTTGGGCAGGAATTAGCTTTGAGAATATATAAGCTCAGTTTAGTGAGCGAATCTTCATACTTTTTGTTTTTTTGTCATTACTATGGTCAGTGACCTTTATCATAAGCATTTTATAAGCAACTACTTATTTTTTTTAATTTTATTTTTTTGGTACCAGGGATCGAACTCATGAATTCATGCTTGCCAGGCATGTGCTTATGCCACTGAGCTAAATCTCCAGGCCTGGAAGCAGCTGTTTCAAGTGTTGATTTAACCAGGATCATCTCTTTGGTTATGCTAAAAACAACAGCAACAACAACGAAAAAAAGAAAAACAGTTCTCACAAAAAGGTGCATTTTGCAACTGGCAAGTGTGAACTAGTGGACCACAGATATCAAACGTGATCTCAAGCATCAGCAAAAGGGCCTGGGGAGCAGGGCACTAAAATCTTTTTTTTTTTTTTTTTTTTCTCTTTTTGAGACAGAATCTCACTATGCAGTTCAGGATGGCCTTGAGCTGACTTTGTAGCCCAGGCTGGTCTCGAACTCGCAAGGATTCTCCTGCTTCAGCCTCCTGAGTGCTGGGATTACAGGTATGAGCCACCATGCCTGGCAGGGCACTAAAATCTAAAGAGGAGTTCTGCCGCACTGTTGCGGGTAGTACTTTGGTTACAATGCAATGGCCTATCACCTGCCCAGTACCAGAAAGCTGGAGGTGTGAGCAAGGGTGATTCTAAAGGGTGCAGACTCTGGAGCCAGACACTGAACCAGCAAGTATGGCCATTGTTGTGGGGGTGGGGACCCTGGAAAAAGAGGCCTCAGGCTTTGAAGCCACACACCTGCATTCAAATGTTTGTCCAGCTTTTCATAAAAGCCCTCAGCTTCAGCTACCTCAGCTGTACAATGGGAAGACAATACAATCTACTGCTCAGGGTTTATAAATTGACTTTGAGATGTGGCATGTAAATTCCTTACAAGTTTCACAGCACATAGCTCTCAATAAATTGTCCCTAATAGAGAAATATGTGCAAAGCTTTTGGAGGCCTAAAGTGCAACTAGAGGTGGAACTAAAGCTTTGAGCTGAATCTTGGGTCCTATTATGGTTTAGATTCAAAATATCCCCCCAAAGTCCCTCATTTTGAGTTTTGGGCTTTACAAAGGTGATTGGATTATGTACTCAGCGTAGGTCAATCCACTGATTAGTTCATAACTGAATGCTGTTAGGCGGTCAGGCCTGGCAGGAAGTGGGGTATAACCTGGAAGAAGGTATTCTTGTTCCCTGCCCTTCTCTCTCTGCTTTCTGGTTCCAGCACACGAACCCTTGGGGTGCACAGTTAAGCCATAGCAGTTTCCAATCTCATTTTTTCCTTCCTGTATTTCTGCCTTACAGCCAGCCAACCATGTACTGAACTCCCCAAAACCATGAGCTAAATTAATGTTTCTTCCTTTAATTTGTGGTTATCAAGTATTTTATCTCAGTGATGAGAAAATGACTATAAGTTTCACAAGGACCTGACTGTTTCAGACCAATACCAGGAACAGAGCTGTTTATGTATTTGGTATTGAGCTTTTTAAATCTTCACACCAAATTGAGGAAACAGGTTAAATTTTGGGGTTGGGACTACAAAGGTTCGAATTCTAACTTTGTTTTCTGTGATCTGTGTGACCCTGGAAAATTTACTTTACTTTGTGCCTCCACAGCTTCAGGAGGGAGAGATACTCTATCAGGCTGGGATTTGTGTGTGTGTAAAAATGGGGTAAACCATTGATGCAAAACATTTAGAGCACGATCCAGCATAAAAGAAGTGCTACAGATATTTCTGTGGCTGTGTTACTATCTCTATTATACAAGGAGGAACCAGATATGCTAGATTCTATAACAGCCCCCTCAGGTGAGAGGCAGAGCCAGAACTTCTGCCAGGCTGTGCAGCTCAGAAGCCCTCTACTTTCCTAATTCCTCAGGGGCTGCTGCTGCTCACCCAGATCTCAACCGAGGCTGAAGCTCCCCCCGGAGCTGTGTTGAAATAGTGGGAGAGGATGTGTTACACTAGGTGCCACCTTCCTAAGTGCAGAGGCTGCAGTGGACAGGAGACTGAGGCCAGTCCTGGGTAGCACATCCCAGAGTAGCGGCAGACCTGGGAGGAAGGACATAGGGAGAGCAGGGACTGGGTGCAGAGAGAAAGAGAGTTTCAAGGGTGATGAGATGTTGGATGGAACCAGCCCTCCAGACAAGGCAAGAAGGAGCAGGGCCTGGGCAGGGCTGTGGCCTTGAGGACCAGGACGTGAGCGGTAGAAGGAACAGTTAACTTGTTTAGGAGGGCAGGGGTGACTGACTGAGTACAGGAGGTGTGAGCAAACCCCTCTGTCAAGTCTGGCTCTGCAGGAGTGAGGTGTGTAACAAGCAGAGAGCGCCTGGAGTCCCTGTGCTAAGGGATGGCCTGAGGGCCTGAAGCGCTTAGCTCTGATGCCTTTATTTTTGTGAAAGCAGGGGTGGAGAATTGCTTCGCTTTCAAGGGTTACAGGCCCAGGTGGAAAAATAAATCAAAGACCACATACACAGGAACCTTTTGATTTGTGTTTTGGCCTGTTGGTGGTACCTTTGTTTCCCCAGCACAGCCTAGATGGGAGTGTCTCCCTGGGGCTGGGTCTCTGGGTCTCTGTACTTTAGATGTGGGGGACTAGGAGCTTATGAGGGGGAAGCCAGAGGCAATGAATGAATTTAACTGCCCAAAATATGTGCTACTAAAAATTGCATAAAAGACATGCCTAGGTGATTAGCAAAGCCCACTTCTGGGTGTATTTCAGGTGGGTCAAGGAAGTGTGACCTCAAGGGCTATGACCTTGAGTGCTATCTCTGGTCCCTTGTCCCCTTCTCTCTGACATAGTTGGCCTACTCTGCTCCTCAGCTTAGTTTCCATGAGCTAAGTGGCATGGTTTTGTCATGATGTTTTTGCTTCGGAGTCAGTGACCATGATCTGAAATCATGAGACAAAATAAACTCCTACTGTGTCAAGTATTTTGTACCAGTGACTCTTTATGTGGTACAGAAACCATAGAATAAAGAATCTCAAAGTATGCTCAAATTGAGGGCCTCTGCAGGGTCCCCACTGGCTTTCTGGTACCCATGGCTGAGGTGCCAGGCGATCAAGATGGGATGACGGCACAGTAGGATTCAGGGAGCTTCCTGGGCACTTCTCAGGGGAAGACGCAGCCCCTTTTCTCAGTTTTCCTTGTCAGGGATGGAAGAATACAGGAAGGAATAAATGAGACTGGAGACTGCTACGGCTTGACTGTGTGTCCCAAGGGTTCACGTGCTGGAATCTTGGTGCCCAGTATGGTGTGTTGAGCTGGTGGGAGCTTTAAGAGGTGTGATTGACAGGGAGGACGGTAAGTCACTGGGGAGAGATCCCTGAGAAAAGAATAACATGGCTCCCATGGAATCCCAGTTAGTTCCTGAAACAGCAAGCCTGTCCCAAGTTCTCCTTGTTCCTGGCTCATCATGGGACTGTTCTCTTCACACATGCATGTAGTGGTACAGCCTGGAGGCTGCACCAATGGGGCCACTTGAGCTCACAACACAAGGGGCTGAGTAGAACCATTGCCTTTATAAGTTACCCAAACTCGCTATATTGTTATGGCATCAGAAAACAGACTAGTACAGGGATTCTGAGCTGCTTGGGCCATGAGGGAGCCCAGGGAGCCCTGAAGGAAGGTCACTCATGCCCTCTAGAGTTTTTAACTGTCATCATTGTGAATCCTGTTGCTCTGTTTTAGAGAAACACACCATACTTTTCTGTTGACTTTAAGAAATCAAAAACAATTCTAAACTAATTTCTATGTAAACAGTATAGTTCACTTCTGTTCTGTAATAGGGCTGCCAAGAGAGGAGGATGAGGAGGAGGGGGGAGTATGGAAAGGAAAGGAAGGGGAGAAGGGGACAGGAAGGGAGGGGGAGAAGGGGATGAGAGGAGAGAGCATGATGGGAGCTGCTGGGAGGGACCTTGTGGTGCTGAGAATGAGGCCTGGGCCCCAGTTTGCCATGGTCCATGGACAGCATGAAGACTGGTCACCTGCTATGGCTTCCCTTTGAAGCTTATTAGTGCTTCAATAATTTACATCATTTCTTTCTACAATAGATGGTTGAGGTTTGAAAATTTAAAGTTTATTTTTGAAACAAGGACCAAGTTTTCCAAAGGCATTGTGGATATTGGGCAGAACGGAAGCTACAGTACTTAGGCTTTTAAAATGTGTCTGGAGATGGGTACAGGCAGCACTGCTCTGACCATGAGCCTGCTGTCTGAGGGCCCGATGGGGGCCAGAGAGCTGGACTTAGTCATGACTTGGGTAGGATCAGACCTGGACTAGCCACAGCACCACAGAGCAGGTGACAGCCAGAGGAGACCGGGGCACGGTGGCCCCGCAGCCCAGCTGGGCAGTGGGAACTGCACAGGCAAGGCTGCAGAGATGAGGGGGTGAGATTTCTTGGAAAATGGAGGAAATTCTACCTAGCTGTGTTTCAGCATGTGTCCAGCACACCTGGATTGAGAGAGGACAGAGGAGGAGTGGAGTGGGCACTGGAAGTGGTGTGAGGCCTTGAACACTGAGTTTGGACACTGGCTGCAACAAGATGAGTGACATAGACCAGAGTTCCAGGCCCTGTGTTACCCATGGACCTCAGGCTTGGGGTCCCTCCCCTCAGGCTGCAGGCAGGAGGAACAGCGCTGAGTAACTAAGCCATGTTCACACAGTTCATACAAGTGGCAGCGCTGGGCGAGGCCCACGTGGTCTGCCTCTGGAGCCTGGGCCTTAACCTCTGCCTACACTTGATCTTCTCCTCTGGTCTTGGTCACTCTGCCCACCTCCAAACACGCTCAGCCTCACCCCCTCCGTGAAGCCTGCCTGTCTCCCGCTATAGACTGAGCCCCAAATCTACGCTCTCAGTCAGCACTGTTCTCTGTCTCTCGGTTGGGTGTAGGACTCTAGATGACTGGGTCCTCGTTTTTTCCAGCACTTTCCACAAAGCCTTTCACATGGAGGTGGCCCTGCCCCACTTCTACTTCAGTCTGAGCATCTAAGGCCTTTCTCTGTTTTGGTTTCATGTGAGACACCCATAGCAGACGAACATGCAGACCTTAGACTGCCACGTCTCGAAGGATCCTCAGCATCTGGCCCCTGCAGGGACCCTCTGGCTTCCTGGCCCCTGCGGTTGAGTCAACCAGGGATGAAGCTGGAGTGAGGGGGCAGTGGTGGAGGCAGACTTTTCCTCCAGCTGCTTCTGACTGCAGCAGCCAGTCCAGCGCGGTCTGTGCTCACGGCCAGGGGCTTCCCGGGGACCTGATGCTCTGGTGAGTCTGCCTGCTGCTGGGCCTCCCCCTCAGTGAGAAGAGAAGGTTGGGGTGCTCTTCTCTGACAACAGCAGCAAGGGGGCTCTTCCCCTCCCCCTCCCTCACTCTCCCTTCCTCTCTTTGTCCCTTCCTGTGGTCTTCGACTCTGACTGTGTCTCTCTGTCTCTGTCACTCTCTGCTCTCTGTCTCTCTCATAGAGACAGGAATGTAGCAGCTCAAGGGAGACACTCTAACCTCCTTTAAAGCTGAAGAAAACTTAAGTGCAGAGATAGCAAGTGTGCCCACCTCAGTTAGGGAGAAGTGCATGTGTGAGAAAGATTGTGGTGCTGAGGGTGTGTGAGTGCGCATGGGAAGACACCAGCTGTACCTCCATGTGGCTGGGACGGAGGCTCCTTCCGAGGCCCAGGGGCCTTCTAGAGGGCAGAAGCCCCCCGGGGCTTGGGTGAGGGGTGAGCGGGGCTGGTCCTCAAGGTTGGCAATGGTGGGTTTGGGCCCTCCCTGGAGTGACTGACAACTTCTGCCCCCATCCCTAGACTGTCGGAGATTTTCAGTCTGAAGCTTAGTACTTAGGATTGATGGTGGTACCTCCAAGTGCTTTCCTCGAAGGAGGACACAAGAGGGAAAGGCGGGGACTTAAGAGTGCCCAGCACCACTGGGCACTCCGTGCTTTACCAAGCATCGCCACACTACCTCCGCAGAGGGCATCTTGGGGACTGTGCTGCCCCACCTGTGTGCAGCCCATCCTCCGGTGGCCCTGGGACTGTGTGAGGTTTGTAAGGTTGGGGCCAAGGCTGTAACCGTCATTTTCTCCTTCAGGAAACTGCAACTGAACAGATGCATTAGGAACCTCATCTTTTATTTAGTTTGCCACTATGAGAACTTGTGTTGGGACACCACAACCAGAGCAGTCATAGCCGATGAGGAAGGATTATAATCTCTTCATGACCCCTCAGCTCTGGACTGTCACATCAGGATTTTACTCTCGGGGGTGCTGTGAGGAGTACGGGGAACATCCCAATGGGTGAGCGAGGGCCCAGGGGGGAGACCTTTTGATGCAGTATATTTCTGACTTTCAAGGACAGTAGAAGGAGGGGACATAATGGTCCTCTGTCAGGCATGGCCCCAAAGATCTGTCCTTTGCCCACATTCCTCACTCAGTCGTCAGTTTCCCTTGCTGAGCCTGGGAAGCCCCAGGGAGCTGGAGGTGGGCAGTCTTTTGGAGATGAACATTCTTCTATATATGATTCAACAATCATCAACTGTTCACATCATCCTAAAGCAGTGACCAGAGAGCTGGGTGGAAGAGGGTGTCATCCAAAGGGCTTTCCTGCAGGCAAAAGGGGAGCTTTGATAAAGAGGTGCAGGGAGCCCCAGTCCCACTGAGGGATCTTCAGAGAGACCACCACTTTCCCTCTTTTTAGGGGACACCTCTCACTAGGCTTAGTGACCACTGCATGGGGCAGCAAGGCCGTGGAGAAGATACTGAGACTTCTGCATCTAAGCCTTAAAAATCACTGTAAATTCTTTGTTCTAGCCTTTTCTGCCCCTTCCCCAACGTATCACACAGGTAATGTGCCCAGAAGGAAGGGGTTTTATTTTTTTTTTAAATTTTTTTTTGTCTTTTTCCTTTTATTGGTACCAGGGATCGAACTCATGACTGCCTGCTTGCAATGCCGCTGAGCTAAATCCCCAGCCCCTAGGAAGGGGTTTTAAAGACAGAGGAAACTGAGGCACAGAGGCAGCAATAGCTGCCTTTGGTCAGCAGGGCTGGGACTTAAAGTAGGTCTCTACTGCTCTCGGCCCCATCTAGCTCTGCTGCCTCTCCAGGGAATTGCTAAGTTTGACCAACTAAGCACTAAGGTCAGGCTGGGAACAGAGCCCAGTGTGGCAAGGCTGGTCCTGGGTCCCCTTGGTTTGCATGAAGCAGGCACAGCTGCCACCCACAGCTTAGCAAGAAGGAAGTAACTGAGGAATCCTTGTTTTCAGAGTCCCGAACTCCCTTCCCCTCCCTCTCCTCCTCAACTGGCAGGGAGTCCCTGGGTCATTCACATGTGGTGGTGGTGATGGGCTCTGGGAGCAGAATCTCCACCAGTCTGCCCTTATGACCCAAGAATTTCTGTGTTAGGATGAGTTTTCCAAGCAGCGCCCAAAGAAACCAGGCCTGTCTGAGCAGGAGGGAGGTGCACAGTGTTGTCGGGAGAACAACTTGTCACTTGGCCAACGGGACAAAGACAGCCAGCCATCAACAGCATAAAGATAAACCCAAAGTCTCTCCTTCTTGGTTCCCCAGTGACCATGTGAGTGTGTGGGTTTGTGTACATGTGAGGTCTTACACAGACTTGTGTTTCCCCATAACGCCAGCCCTGGGGAGCATGAGCATCGTCTTAGTGGGGAACTGGGGAGGATGAAGTGGCTCATAGTGGAGGCCTTGTGGGGTGGGTGCTCTTGCTCACTGTCCGGCACCAGGGACCTGCCTGGACCAAGGACTGATCCTGCTAGTCTCGGCATCCAGGCAATGGGCCACTTCGGTTTGCACAAGACTCTGCATGCCCCGCTGCTCTTTCTCTTAGGTGATATTTTAACTTCCGCCCACCATCTTTGGGGTCCTTCCATATCTCAGTGAGACCACAGATAGGAAAAGGGGGCTGTTTGTTGGGTCCTTGCAGTTCTCCCAAAGCACCAGTAGGCTCTAGTCAGGGATGATTTCTGAAGTGACACCAGCACAGGCTGCCACTTAAAATTAGCATCCTTTAGCTTCTCTGGGTGACAATCCAAAAGCAAAAGGTTGAAAGCCCAATCTTCCTCCCCAGGGGCAGAGGGAGGGGATTAGATGTCGTGGTGGTGGGAAGGCCACGCGGAGGGGCCCGGGGCCTGGGGAAGTCAGGAGAGTTCCTTTCCATGCTGTCCGGCCAGCGCTTTCCGTGAGAACTTAGCGCCCTCAGAAATAAAAATGCCACTCTGAATTTAAATGATCTGGTCTTTTGGGAAATGCTTTCCAGCAACAGGACTGTTAACATGAAAAGTAAAAGGGAAACAATGTGGTAGTTCAGAAATCACCGTTTTCGGGGGGCTGCAAAACTGAGATAGCCCGCGGACAACTCCTGGGAGGAAGGGCCTCAGTTTGATCTGCCAAGCGAGAGGAACACTGCTTGACAAAAGTTTCTGCTTGACGTGAAGGGAAATCTTACGGGAGCGATATTTTCAAGGACCAGGCCTCAGTGAGGTGGTGCATGAAGCAGAATTAATCGCTTTATGTGTGAAGCTCTGTGGGCAGAGCGAAGATGGGGAGCTAGAAGATGCCCCAAGTAGCCCTAGCGGTGGAGAGATCTGCACAGGGGGGAGCTGGCGGCGGTCTCTGGCCAGGGTTTGCTCACCCCGAAGACGCGCGTCACTAGGGGGCGCTGCATCCCTTCCTGAAAGGGCCTCGCTGCAACCCTAACCCGAAGGCAGGTCACAGCGAGCCTGGGGGACCCTGGTTGCCCTGCTTCCCCTCCCGTTTCTGTGTTTCCAGGTGCTGCGAAGGCCCCGCACTGCGGCAGAAGCCAGCGTGCAGGGACTTGAAGGGGAAAGGCAAGAGGGATGGAGGACAGGCTTATGGAAAGGTTTCCCTTCCTTTGGCTGCCTCCCATCTGCTGCTTCTCTTGGTGTTCCATTCCACCAGCTCAGGCCATTGCTGCCCCTCCCGTCCTCTCTGTATCTTCTCTGTGTTATACTGAGTCACTTGTCGGTGCTTGAGACTGAATCATAAAGCCCCAGCCTGGCCTTGGAAATAATGTCATAGCTGTAGTGAAGTGATTTAAAAATCTGCTGGTTTATAACCTTTTGTCAGTAGACTGAAGATGGATGAAAGATTTTAGCTCCCCATGGTAGTCTGAGCAGTTAAAGTTCATCTGATGTACCGGGGGGAGATGGCTTTCCTTCTAATTCTTGGAAAGCAGTTAGATACAGTCTCATCAGTTACATACTTCCCCCAGCATAAATCCAGAAAAAGGGGAGGTAAAGGGAGAAAGTGAGAGGGATGGAGAGAAAAGAGAGGGGACAGAATAAGACAGCAGGAGAGAAAGGACTTCTCGTGTGTAGAGACAGGAATCCTGGGGATGTTCAAGGAATATCCCCTAGAATAGGTAGATCAGAATCTTCCCAGTGTTACTTCCTGGAGGAACTTTGTGGGATAAGGCAGCATCTTTGGGGTATAACGTCATTGATTGTCGTGTGTTAAGAACCCTAGTTAGAGGAGAACGGCTGAGCCCTTCTTCAGACTTCCTCTGAGCAGTTCCATTGTAAAGCTTTCTGTCATGTCAAAGACCTTGTCATTCAAACTCTTTGGGCATTTATGCTTCCCTCACACTGATAAAGTTAACTTGTGAAAATTTTAAATTCCTTTTAACCCAGTAGACCACTTGTTAATTCTGTCTGTTCTATGCAGTGAGTTATGTCGAGCAGAAATAGCCATTGTGGACAGGAGTCAGGAAATCTCTGCACAGGTGTAAAAAGGATGTGATTTCCCTTCCTAATGCAGGCTGAAGGCCTGTGGCTATGGCTTGCTAAAACCCAGTTCACAATTTACCCTATAAGCAGGAAGACTGCAACCAAACCAGTCTTGCCTTAGAAGTCACAATTTATACTTCTAATTTTAATTTTCCTCAGCTTAGGTCCCAGAAGGATTTATTAAATTTGCTTTGTGGAACCCATTAACTCTAAACTGAATAATGATGTTACTTTAGGCTTAGAATCAGTTGATAGTAAATTCTCTATACACAGGGCACTAGGAATCCTATATTCCTCCGTGACAGAATTTTAAGTCAGTTCATAAATGAAAAGGTTTACTCAATTTACCTAAAGTTATTAGTAATTAACTGACATCAAGAGACTATTGCTTGTCTAGGTGGTGAATAGCAATTGAGAATTCTAGCTAGAAAGGATATTCATTATGTGGCTTAAATTGGGAAGGAGAAAATTCTTTTGGCTTATCAGTAGCTGTTTTATACCCTGGTTTAATGTTGTGGTTAAAATGGGTAACAATGACTTACAAGTAATAGTCTTTTTTTTTTTTCCCGTGGGTTTGGTAGATGGCCAAAACCAAATGAATAGCTTCTGTCTTTAGAAATGATGGGCTATCTAACTTTGCACAGAAGACTTTACAATGAGGTGGATGAGAGCTAGACATATTGGCAGGCAGAGGAGAGATTAAGGTACATCTGAGTACCTGGTTATTGAGTTTGGGACATTTTTATATGCAGAAAAATACATGTTATGACTGTTATAGCAGCTTTGGAAAGATGAGGCTCTGGGCAAAGAGGGGTGGCAAGCACTATCTCTAAACCTGCCTACTAGACAGCTCTGTGATTATACAGACCACTAGCTGGCAGGAAGTACCTGCTCCTTTCTGTAGACTGGACAACTTCCTCAACTTTCTCTGCCCCTTCCTTCTAAATCTTCTAGCATTTGATGCATATTGTGACCTGGGCTGCTGGACTCAGATCACTTCCCTGCAGCAAAGTGGGGGTAAAATCAGGCTGACTCCGGAGGGGAGGCTGAGATCTTGCTATGTTGTACTCTCCACTGGAGCTCACGCAGCCTGGAGGTGGGAGCTGGGTAGCTGTTGGATGGGTCCTTGTCCTTGTTCCTCTGTATTACAGTAAGTGAGCTGCTGTGAGTCCTCTCCGGGTGGTTTTGCCTGACAGGACAGACAACCTGTGTGGTGCAGGGCCTCCCTGCTTCCTCTTTTGGGTTTCTCCTTCCAAAAGCACTTCAGACAGCTCATTTACTTTTCAGCAGGTGAAGAAAGAGCTGCATTTGGAAGTGGGCCAGGGAGAAAGAAAGGTAGTGAGTGAGGATATCAGTGCCCGTGGCTAGGGAGTTCAACAAAGGCACAATTCTCATCTCCCGAAGTGCTAGAGGACCGGTCCCAGCTTGAGGTGCTTGTTTCAGGTATTGTACTCAGGTTTGGTGGTTAAATCTCATGCAACGATTTGGTAGTTTGTGATGAATGTAAACAGACTAAAGCAAGTGTCAGAGGCTGTGGCAGCAGCACATCACATACCCAGACATTTATTTTCTAAGACACAGTTTTTACCCACACTGCTTTTCTTCGCATTTCTTCAGACATTAGCAAACAGCAGCACAGAGAGCCAGGGTAGTAATTCGCCTATTTTCCCAGATTTCCTGTTTAGACCATGTTAAACTCTAATTCGAGGAGAAAAAAACTAGACCAGCTTGCCAAGTGGAGTGACCTGATTCCCGCTGGATCCACGTGTTATCAATTTGAAGTTGTCACTACAAAGCAAGTGTGATGAAGTCTGCCTTTCAGGCTAAAATCAAAGCCCTCGCATGCCTGCCTGGAACTGCTGAGCGAAGCTTGCCCTAATCAGCCGGTCTATATGTAGATTTAGACATCTCCAGGAGGCTGCTAGCCTATCAGACCCAAACTGATTATTCTAATCAAGTGTTTTAATTAAGCACACTTCTTGCCAGGATCACAAGAATGAGGTCTGCTCTCCAGTAGTAATGGGCATTTTCTTTCTTTCTCTTTTTCTTTTGTTATTCCTCACAGTTAGCATTTGGCTTTATAGGGGTGTAGTTAATGTTTTTCTAAAATAGGCCATGGGAGAATCCTCTGTGAAGCATTGGCATTCTGAGTTGGCATTCTGGCCAGTGGACAAAACAGTTTAAAGAAGATATTACCAACTAAGCTGCAGATGAATCAGTACCCCAACAATTGCGTCCTTTTGCATATTCCATGTTAAACACACATGCGATATTTGCTAACCCAAGTTTGAAAGAATATATAAACACACACACGTTGGGTTGGCTTTTATTGGAATGCCTAGATGCAATCTATAGTCATCAAGGTATGGAAAATTCCGGTCACATATAAAGTTAAGAAGGCAAATGAAAAGAACAATACAAATCAGACAAAATTTACATCTCAAAATATCATGAAAGCATTTTGACTGGCTTTGCCTAAAATATTTTGAATATCAATTTCTTTTTTTTTGTAAGCTAATTCTTTTCATTATACAGACCCCCACCCCCCAACTCTTAGAAAAAGATCTTTTGTTTACATATTCCCCAAGGTCACTATTTTTTGTAAAAGCATGTCCAGATCACAAGCCTTTTTAGAAAGAAATAGGCTCATTATACCTACTAACAAGACACTAATTGGGTTGATTTGACTTCATCTAAAATAAGCACCAGGAGAATCTCCAAATCTGTCATTTATCGGTGCCAGTGTAAAGACCAGTCATGTAGAGAAGAGGTTAAGACCTATGATTTCTTTTCCTTTGTGATGTGGTACAAGCTTTTCATGGTCAATACATCGGAGACATTTCTGAGAATTTAGACTCAGAGCCTATTTCACCCAAAAGTACTTACAGCATGCTAAATACAGTCCTGCAGAAGTTCCATCAAACAGAACTGCAAATACCTAAGTTAACAGTTAAAAAATAAAATGTTAAAACAGAACCATGTTTATGATGTTTGAAATCTCATAGTTTTCTAAATTTGGGATCCATAATACTTGTCAGAGGATTTCCAGGATAAAAAATATTAACGCTAATCTGTGCTTTCATTCTAATAAAATATCAGCATTCATTAGAAGATTAATTACTTCGGTATGCTCTACCAAATACACAAAGACAGTAATAGCACTGATACTGTAAATTCAGTAGCTATTTTGAAACTTTCCCAGCCAATCTGTTTAATAAACACGCCTACTGTGCAATTTAGAGTATGTGATACATACAAAGCAGTTAGAAAATTATTTTCAATACATCACTTGAACCTTTATATTTATGACATGTTCACTTGCTATATTTTTTATCACCATTATACATAGAGGAAAACAGTGTGTACTATAGCTCAATGAACTGAGAAATATTTTCTAAAAATATTTTTGTGGCTGAATTTAGTGCTCACGAAACAAATTTGTCCCAGCGGCCGGGCCGGCACAGAAGTGCAGATGGCTCCGCGCTGGTGTGCAGGGTGCGGCTGTCGGGTCGCCTCCCGCTGGGTCTGCCACCCCAGAGGCTGCCATTCAAACCGGCCCCCAAGATAGCTGGGTCGTGCAGGCTAATAGGAGCTTCTGGCTCCCTTTTTTGGTCCCTCTTGCGGACCTGAGGGTCCAAATCCCAGACCAGCAGTGACCCTGACTGGTTCCCGCTAGCTCATTCACCACTGCTGGGTTTTTGCTATCTTTCCTAGATCGAATGACACGTTTATGGTCACAAGGACATCAGATCCTGTCTTCCCCACAAACGTTTCCGAGCATTTGATGCGGTCTGTCTCCTCCATCATGAAATGGAGCATCGAGGACCAGTAATACAACAGTAAAACCCTGTGGTTAATTATAGCAACTCCCCATTGACGTTTAGGCTGAGAGAGGGCCAGAGCAGCCCTCCTCCCTCCTCCCTGTGGGCCTGTGTTTACTATCCTCCGTTACATTCCACCAGCCTCGATTTTCTGATTTTCTACCGTGCCTCCTAGTTGATAATGGCTGAGGACACTGGCTTGATGAAGGCGAGAAGGGAGAGAAAGAGCAGTTGTCTGATTAGCCACCCACTTGGATTGCACTGTCCTGTCCATCTAAGTGATAGAAAGTCGCACATTTTCAACCTAATACAAAAATATTAACACTTCTGGACATTATAGGCATAAGATGTTATATCTCTACAATATAGTAATTTATACTGTACAGCTATAACAGATAACAAAAGGTGCAATCCTTTAAAAAAATCACACAGTTCACATGTTTTTATCATTTTATTTTTAAGTATAAACTTTTTAAACACTTTACATAAATTAACTCCTCTGAGACTAATATTTGATGTACAGTAAATTGTAATTCATATAAAAATCCATAAACAACTTGTCTCACATAATTTACAAAAAAATCAGGGTTTCCTTTGCTTATCAGTGACAAGAATTCTATTTGCCAGTTTTTTCCCCAAGGCAAACCACTTTAGCATTGTAAAATCCATTATTAAATCCCCGGTGGAGCAGAAGTCACTTGTGCCAATGTCCTTTTACAAAGCAGCACAGGGAAAGCGGTTGTCTATAAACAGTAATTTTGTCCCACATTTTAAAATGAACAGAGATATATATCACATCCTATGCAGAGACTACTTCTTGTAAGCAAAAGTTGACAATTCGCTAATATTTGGAAACACTGTATGCATTTTTCTTTTAAACCTTAGTTAAATACAGTGCCTCAAACAGAGGGCCCATAGCAAAATGTTTAGGCCTTTGTTTACCATTTTTTTTCTTTCAATACTTTCAGTCCAACTGAGTGCAGCGATATGCATATGTAAACATATTCTTTAAAGCCGATCACCTTTAAGGTCATTCAGAAAAAAGTTGTCCGTGTGTGTGTGTGTGTGTGTGTGTCTTTTAATAGCAGTATCGTTCTCCCGGAAGGCTCTTCTGTGTCGGAGAGTCCGATTCGGATTGTGCTACAGAAAAATCTGAGCAGGGGGATGTGGTTTAGGCTCAAGAGAAACGCAGCAAACCAGTTCGGTGGTCTTGCCAAAGAGGGTGGCGCGGCCGCCTCTCCGCAGCCTGGTGGCCCGGGGGTTACCTCTTGCCGATCTCGCTTTGTCGGAGGAACTGGATGTTGTTGGCGCTGTCGGCCAGCTCGGGATACTGCTCCACCGAGAGTACATAGTACCCGTCGTAGCCCTGCACCTTGCCGGCGCTCAGCAGCTGGCGCTTCTCGCCCTCCGTCCACAGGCGCGCGCCCTCCTCGCCGTCGCGCACGCGCTGCTGCTCGCGCGCCCAGGCCCGGGCGAGCGCGCGCTGCCGCGCCTGCTCCAGGATGCGCGCCTTCTCCTCGTCCAGCGTCATGCCGTAGCGCACGTGCAGCGCCAGCGCGCCGAACTGCATCTCCACGTCGGCGAACCTGCGAGTCCTGCCGTTCACCACGGTGGTGGACTGAGACACCGTCACGTTGATGCCGTTCTCCAGCGCCTTGCGGCCACTCGTCAGCCGCAGGGTCCCCAGGTCGCTCTCGGGGGTGGTGGTCTTGATGAAGTAGTGCGTGTCCTTGCCCTCGATGGTGAAGTGCAGGTTCTCCAGGTAGAAGGCGTTGTTGAGCACCGCCGCCACCTTGATGCAGTCCTCGTTGGCGATGTTGAGCACGTTGGTCTGCACGCGGCCCTGGCTGACGGCCAGCATGACGCCCTTGCCGATCAGCGACTTGACCGTGGCGAACCACAGCCACGACTGCTCGCCGCCGGTCTTGCGCCTGCTCACCTGCACCTCAGCCATCTTCCCCAGGGACAGGAAGGCCTTGGCTTGCCGTGCCACCTGCTGCTGAACTCCAAAAATAGGCTGAAAAGAGAAACAGGGTAGTTGAGAGGACAGATGTAGTAGCATCAGGTTGCCTGGCAGCAAGGCTTCCTGGTGGCTTCCTCTGTGGCCAAAGACCGGGCTGGGTGGAGAACGCCAGGATGTTTATTAAAACCTCACGTGATTCTTATGAGATGAAAATGTCTACACTGCCTGGTGGGGCGGGGAGCGGGGTGCATTGGAGATCTCCTTCCCTCAAGATGATCCAAATGGATTTTGAAATGCTAAGAGAGGGAACTCCATTACTGTTGCTGAAAACTTTTTTTTTTTTTTTTTTTTTTTAAGTTTCCAACACGGGCAAAATCATCATGTCTTTAATTTTCATTTTTACACCCCGCCCCACTTGTGGGAAACCCTCCACCCCAGCAGCTTTCTCCATGGAAGGTCAAAGAGAAAGCACCAAACAGAATTGGGAAGCCTGGGTGTGCTTGGGGTTGGTCTCTGGGACCCACTTCATGTGCTTTGAAGTGCCTGTGTTCTAATTTAAGTCATCTCTGCCTTCTTGTGAACACGGATTTTAGCTGAAAACCACCAGTGCAAGTGCAGAACTGAAATGTACATGGGTAAGGGACAGTGGGGGCAGCTGGAGGAGAGTATTTATTAATTTAGAAAAACTATTATTTACTGCAGACGTAGAGACTTCATTGGCAAATGTTTAAAATTGGGGTACCTTAACTCAGCCATTTCTTATCCTCCCAGATGTTCATCTGGCTAGTGTTTCCCAGGTGGAAACATCTGTTTCATCTCCAGCAAGAAAGAAACTTTTTGCACTTGGGGCAGCCTCCACGTCTTTGCCTTTGATTCCCCAAGCTATCTTTACTGTGCACTTCTTTTGACAGAGAACATGAACCATATTAAAAGGCTGCTCAGGAAAAAAAGTTGGCATGTCCATTTGTACAGTTAGAGTTAAGTGTTTTCAGGCATGGTGGAAAGTCACACACAATTGGGGCATTCATGTTCGAATGCACCACGAAACTTCAGTATGTCTTCATGGCATTTATCATTGTAGATAGATTTGAAGTTATAAATGTTAAAATAGCTCCCAGACCCTAGAAATTTGATGGTGTTTGCTTTTGAAATGTAAAGGTGACATCTGAAAAACATTGCTTTTATGTTGAGTATGAAATGTATACCAACAGAGGTATGGGCACTGTGGCCTTGTGTATTTTAATCATAATTGGCTTTCTCTTTGCATTCACTGAAAGTATAGGACAGCTGCTAGAGGGAGGGTAGGAATTCATCTTTCTGAAAAACTGTACTCTCCTTATCACTATGGGGTAACCCAGAATTTAATCTCTAATCATCCTTGTGGTAACCTAGAAATCCTGATGTTTTGTTGTGCATTCTCTTCTGAGCTCTAAATGATGGGATTTAAAGTGCTGCATTCTCACATGGCACTTCGATTTTGTAATTTTCCATTCTATTTCTTATTTCTCTCAGCAGATGCAGTCCTCCTGATCTGTTATTTCCAGGAAAATTTACGAATGTCTAGCTGTATATAGAGCCTTATTGGAGGACATTTTATTTTTATTTTTTTCCCCCACGAAACAGTGCTAGTATTTTAGGGAGGGAGAACTCTGTGGCATTGTTTGTGGGCTGTTAACTTGTAATATGTATCTCCTGTCCTCCTGTGTACTGTACCTTTGCCTGCAGGTCCCAGGTGCCATAAATGTGCTTTCATGGGGTTCTCTGTAGAAACTCAGCACTCAGAAATGAGCTTCTTCATTTTATTACCTTTTGATAATGTCTTTCTGTGTTTTTATTACCGTCACTAAAAACAGATTTAGGCCTATTTAACAGGCCCCTGGTTTGTTGAATTGAAATGCAGAGGAAGTGTCAATTTTCCTTTCCAAAAGGGTAAAAAAATATTTTTGGTACAATGTTCACAAAGGTATTTGATTAAATAAGGGTAAATATGACACGAGTAAGCCATTTCCCACCTTTTCAAACTTTTGCATTTGGTTTCTTACCGGTACATCATCCCACTGCTGACTCTTCACAAGTTCGTAGGAAGGTTCTGTTAAATCAAATTTAGGAACAGGGAATCCAGGAATAGCATTGTGCAGATGGAAGCCAAATGTCACCAGCCAGCTGTTAACATCTAGGAGAGGAATGTTCAAAAGGAAAGGTTATAGAGATTATTTTATGCTTTCATAAATTTAAATTCTTACCTCACAAAAAGCCCAATTTCACAAATAATCTGAAAATGAACACTTTTGCCTTCCTCCTACCATTTCAAATCTGCTATTTTTAGATACACGAAGACAATAACCTCAGCAGCAGCACTATGGCAAATACGATGGAAAATGCAGAGTAATAGATACTCAGTTGGATGGGGTGAACTGTCACAAGTGTGAAATTGCATCCTGGGCCAATGGTAGCGATAAAAAGGGTAATAACATGCACGGCAGCATGAAAAAGACATAGTTGTAGAAAATAAATGAAATTTGTTTTGTAGTCAGTAAAGGCTGGTCTTAAATAGAAGTTGTATGTTATTAGCTTTCAAAAGTGATTGCCTAAGGATATGTGGACTTCCACAACGCATTTTCTATTAATAAAAACCCTAAATTGAGAGTATTAAAATGAACAGTTGACTTTTAATCAAAGATGAATGCTAAAAAAGCTGGCAACACTGGCTAAGGATGCAGCAGTTCTGATTACCATCAGGTACCACTTCAAAAGCTCGCTGTGCACAGGTGGAGGCAAACTTTTTGGGGCGAGAACCTGGAAACCTTTAAAATGGTATTTTAAAATATTGTCATGTGACTCCAAAAGCCATTAAGCTCAGAATAAGGCTTTTATTCTATTCTGGAGGTTATAATGTTACAGAACTACTCAGCAGGCTTGCAGGTTTATGAGTACAGTTGGGTGTAGATTATTTTATATATTAAGCACATTGCTGGAAAATTTGAAATTGCATTTCACCTAATATATTTTATGCTGTTCCATCTCTCTTTTGATGTTTTTCAGAAAATGCTGCTATGGCATTCCCTGCAGTCTACGTTGCTAGGAGAGGATGAATTCAGGAGCTGTGGGCTTTCCAGCCTTTCAGTCAGTCTCTGTCAACACCCTTTAAATAACCCGTGGTAAACTGCTTGTCAGAATGATGGAGAGCCGCTCGCTTCCCATTTCCTTCTCTAGGGCACCAACCCTCACCTCCTTGCCAGGCTGGCGGGTCCTTTGTTCAGGCATCATATGGCTACCAACCCAGTGGTATTCTCTCCGTTGTAGTTGTGGCAGTGGTTGTGCTGAGTGATAAATCCCCACATTTTCACATAGCATGGAAGTGGTACATTTTGGGGGACAGTGTGTATAAGATTACAAGGGAGTCTTATTTTGTGGGGAAAATTGTTTCTCCCAAATGTTGGAGTAACAAAGGCAAAACTTCTCTTGTTCTTTGCTTAAGAGAAAAACAGGGTCTCCAGTATTGAAAAGTACCCCCCAAAATAATGGGATTTGAATGTGAATGTGTACTGAAACACCCTGAATAAAAATACCCTGTGGCTGAATCATGGTGCAGAAAGAAGGGACTTGCAGTTCGTTTACATGGAAGAGACCACGACAGCTTTTGGCAGCCTGGGAGGGTGGGAAACAGATGTTCGGTGAAAAGGAGGCAACATTTGGAGAGCTGTCCTGAGAGCTTGAGAGAAGAGACAGCTCAGTGTGTCTCAAATACTGAGGCAGAGAAGAGGAAGCTGAAGTACACACAAGTCAAAAGGAAACGGGAGAACTCAAAGCAAAGGAAAGTCAAACAAAAACTGAGAAAAAGCTGTTCCTCAGGAAGCACAAATATGGCAGAAAGGTTCATGGTATCGTGTAAATAAAGACTGGAAGGCTGTCAGGGATGATCCAGAAGTTGAAGCAGAGGACCTGAAGTGAACGGTAGCTGTTTGGAAGGACCTTGTCTCCGTTTTTCTTGGTTTTGTGGTGGCAAAGGGTGGGAACTGATGTTTTAATCTTGCAAAACTAAGAATAACATGCACTGAACTTGGAATGATGTGAAATGTATAGCCTGAAAATTGCTCCATATTGGTGGTAAAATTAGTGTGCCTTTCGCAGTGTCCCCATGCAGAGCTGCACACAATTGGTGTGAGCATGGTGTGAGAAGATACAGTGAGAACACAAGCAGGATCACTTGCTAAAAAACTCTGGGAGAAACAGCTGTATTGTTCTGAGGTGGTGGTGAGGAAGAGTGGATTAAACATCTCCCAGGAATGAGATATACCTTACAGTGTTGTATTTTAAATTGATTGTCTCCATTAGAAGTTTGTATACATGCTGAGACCCTGCATTACACATTTGTAATGGAGTTACCATGTAATGCAGAATTATACAGGTGTGATAGAAAAACTTGAATGCTTAAAACATGTCATAATAAAAGATACATTGCCACTAATCCCCCTCAAAATCCTCCCTCTTGTTTTAGACGCACTTGTCCTATTCCTGCCACTGTCTGAAGCAGCTCTGGAGGTCCTGAGTGAACACGTTCAGCTGTGCTGTTGTGGCTGCCTTGATAACCTGAACTGATTCAAAGTGTTTACTTTTCATGGTCACTTTTACTTTGGGGAGATGTCAGACGTTGCAGGGTGCTAGATCTGCTGAGTAATGTGGGTGAGGATACACTGTAATGCTTCTATGATTCTGCCTTGTTGTTGGATAGCACTTGGCAGCAACTTATCATATTTTTGATTATACCTTATAAAAGGCATTCATGAAAGAAAACTTTCAGAGCTGCTGCATAAAGTGGCAAGTATATTTGATAGTATTTCATATATTCAGTCCTGGAGACTGAACCTAGAGTTTGTGCATATGAGGCAAGTGCCCTACATCTGAGCTACATCTCCAGGACTAATAAAATTTTATTTTGAGACAGGGTCTTGCTAAGTTGTCCAGGATGGCCTTGACTTGTGATCTTCCTACCTCAGGGTCCAGAGTAGTGGGATTACATGTGTGCCCCTAGACGTGGATCAAAATTTCTTACATTTATGACACAGGCAGGCATTGTTTGCGTTTTCTAGTAGAGGCAACTGCCATAGTTTAGGTGTCCCTATGTTAAGGCTTGGTACTCAGAGTGCAGGAGTTGGGACCATTTGAGAGGTAGGTCCTTGTGAGAGGTCCACAGGTCACATAGTGTATGGCCTGGAAGGGAACTATGGGACCCTGGTCTTTTCTTTTTCAGCTTTTGCTTTTGATGAAGTGAGAGGTTTTCCAAGACGTGCTGCCTTTACTGAGGCCCAAATTGATGAGACCACTTCACATAGACTGGAAGCTCTAAAACCGTGAACCGAAATAAATCTTCCCTTTTTAGAAGCTGTTTCTCATCAGTTTTTCCCCGTGCGCTGGGGCTTGAACCCAGGAACTCTACCAGGATGATCCCCCATGTCTCTTCCCTTAATGATTAGATTCCATTTTGTGGCAAGAAACTTGTTGCCTTGGGCGTTGGCAGGCATAATGGAAAGCAGCTGTGTTTCATTTTTCCTTTGTACTTCTCTAAGATCCAAAAAGGAATAAATGTATTTAAAAGGTTGATTCCAGGTAGTATATTAATTTAATGGTTACAGGAATTTAGCAATTGTAAAAGGAAAAATATGCTTACCTGTGATGTAATCTTTCACATCGTGGATTTTGCTTGCAGGGTTGTTATTCCTAAACATATACAGATTAAATGGGGCTGGGTCTTTCCCAATTCTTTTCCAGATTTCTATGTCAGGTGTTGTCCATCGTCCTGCCAAAATGTCATAATCCCTTTCTCCAAAGTGGATTAATTTAGTGAGTGGGTCATACAAGCCACCGTGAAATCCAATTACCAGTTGAAAGTCAATATTGGAGTCAAAATAGATTTCACCATAGGCAGTGTACTGAATCTGTTTTAGCATAAGCCCATTGCTACTGAAAACAGCCAGTGGTGTCCCTGTGTTGTCTGATGCAATGTAGAATTCATCCCCACTGCTGATTTCCATGGCAAAAAGGTGTCCTTGGAGATCATAATAAAGGGAGGTAATTTCTGAACTTGAATGGTTGTAGACATGAGTAATCCTAGTGGGATAGGTGAGGTCAGCATAAAAAAACTGCAGGTGCTGTCCCAGACTGGTTTTGCTAGAAACTCGCCTTCCCAGACCATCATAACGATAGATCACTGTCCAGCCACTGCCTTTACTGTAAACTCGAGTTAGAAGTCCCTTGGAGCTATACTCAAAGATTTCTGTGCCTCTTTGACGCAGGAAACCATCTTCATCCAACCGATACTGGACATCGCCTAGTCGAGTGATTCTGTCTCGAAGGTCATACCGGAGGGGTGTCAAACGTGCACTGTTGCTTGGGTTCAGTAAATGAAGGTTTCCGTTCAGATCATAGTTGTAACGCCACATAATCTTTTCATTTAGGTAAACTGTTTGCAGCTGTCCATCAACGTCATATTCATAAGCATATTTGGTAGTGTTGGCAAATGGGCCTATTTTAATCTCTCTCTTGGTTACCCGACCCATGTTATCATATTGAATTGTAATCCAGTACATGAGTGACCGGAATATCTCATACTGAATTTCTTTGATGCGGCCATGAGCATCAAAGTGCTTTGTGTAAGTCATCACAGCTGTGGAAATGATTTGGTTAATATCATAATATATAACTCCAAATTTTCCAAACTGTTCAACTTTGCCAGAAATATCATCAAACTGATAGAGATCAATGGGCAGTGGCGTTTCATTGATGACACCCTGCATGCTGGTCACTCGAAAGCTGTTGTCATAGCTATAGTCAAATCTTGCATTTACCATTCCATCTTCACTAAAGCGGAAAATCTGTCTGTCAATCAGGGGTCCAATTTGCCTGTATCTAATGGTGCAAATAAAACCATCGCTCTGGAGGTTTACTGTTTTTAAGACTCCTGCTGTTTCATCATAGGTAAAACTGACTCTGGTGCTGTCGTATAAAATTTCTGAGAGCCTGGTCTGCCTTCTATACTTGAATAGGACCCTCCGACTTGTACCCAGGAAAGCTGTTTGTAAAAGCAGCCCCTCCTCATTGTAGTCTGTGATGATCGAGGCATTGCTTTCTGGGGGGTTGTATATGTTGCGATAGTATCCAATGGACCGGATGGTTTGCATAGTGTGGCGAGCCACACTGGGCATGGTGATGGCAGACAGGCGGTCCCACATATCATATTCAAAGATGTACTGCCGCTGGCTATGAAGCAGAAGAACCATGGACTGTAAAGAAAGAACAAACTGTTACCTAGTGTTTATGAACAGGGAAGTGAAAGAGGATTTAGTGACCATGAATATACAGAAACATTCCGCCTGAGAAAATGATTTTCATTTTAATTGAGTTATCCTTGACCTTACATGTTGTTAACGATTCCCTGCCTGCTTTGCTTGGATGCTTAATTGTAAAGGGTAGTGCAATTAGTGGTTCAAGATTCATAATGTGCTACTTGTCATGATTGTACCATTCTTTTTCTATGCATTCATAGCCAACCAGCAGATTGTCAATGGATTTGGCTAAATCATAATACAGACATGAATAAAGCTGCTTTAAAGACAATATTTCAAGGAGAAAATAGCATGGGGAATGTAATCCTATCCATAATTAGCAATTACATAGTAAGGTGGTTTTTCCCCCTCATTTGATTGAAGAGCCACTCAAATCATGTTTTAATTTCCAGTGTGTTTGGGGGAGGAGCAAAACATTCAAAATATTATTTTATGAAGAAGAGACATAAAATTAGCTCAAAATGGATAATGTATACAACATAAAGCATCAGTGTCAACAAACACTGCTCAGTTAATCACATGATGAATGAGTTATAAATGCCCTTAATAGAAATAAAGATTCAGATGTGATTCCTATAAGCTATCTGTATTGACAATAAAATCTACATTTTGATATTTTGTCAGTACCTAATCTGATTTGTACCTCAAATGCTATCATCATGGTTTCTGGACCAGATATGCTTTGGTGCTAAATTATAAAGTGAATTAATATACAAATAAAAGTAAGCTCTGCATAGGTATGCAAGTAACTGCAGAAAGACGAATGGGCCAACTAGAGAAAAGGTGAACCCTGAGGCTGGTCAAGTGAACCTCAACAACGCTACAGGGCTGGGTAGTTCTCTATGACAAAGCTTATTGCAACCCATGATATCAAATGGAAAGATGGCAGAACAGGAAGGGTGTTTAGGGTGGGAGGCACCCATTGTTCCACCATAGAAATGTAAAATTTTATGTCCAAGGCATATCATTTTCATTTCCCACTTTCTTCATCGGTTTTCATGACTTGGGCTCCAGAACAACTTCTGTGGCCTACTCTAGGGGCAATTTCTGTATGTAGGTTGTTACGATTTGGATTTTAAATGTCCTCCTAAGGCCACGTGTTGCCATGTTGGTCACCAGCCTGTGGCGCTATGGAATGTGGAGGAACCTTCAGGAGGTGGTCTGTTGAAGGAAGGCAGGTCACTGGGGGCTTGACTTTAGAGGGAACACAGGGCTCCGCTCCTTCCTCACCCTGTGCTTCCTGCTGTACCAGCTTAGCTGTACTGCGTGCTCCTGGTCGTGCTGTTCTGAGTCACCATGGCCCCAAAACCCAGAAGCTAAGCAACTACAGAATGAAACCTCTGAAACTGTGAGCCAAAGCAAATCCTCAGATTGCTCAATTTATGCATTTTGTTCCATTGATGGAAACCTGAATTACATGAGTTGTATACTAAATGTCCTGAGAGTTTTAACAGTTTGTATTTTTCCAAAGAAGGCTTGTAATAGTGCAAGTTACAGGAACTGATGCCTAGTTTTATAGTCATTTAGCCTCATATTTGAGGGTGGTAAAATATTATTTAAGATGAACAAGTTTGGCTTTGTGTCACTATTCTGGCAAGGAAATGGAAATTTGGGAGAGACGATGAGAAAGGACTCACTTTTCTGCTTTTCTGTTCTCCACAGATGCATGAAGGTGACCTCAGTTCCTGCCTTTTATTTTTTTTAAATTTTTTTTTTTTGTCTTTTTCTTTTTTTATCGGTACCGGGGATCGAACTCGCGACTGCCTGCTTGCAAGGCAGGCACTTATGCCGCTGAGCTAAATCCCCAGCCCCTGCCTTTTATTTTGACAGCAGCTCTTATCAATGATACATTCCTTGGCTCCCTTTAAATATTTTCCAGCCACCTTATAATAGCTACTATCAATTTTTTTTGGGGGGTCTGGGTACTTAAATTTTTATTACTTTTCCCTGAAATGTACTTAAATTATAAAACTGTTCCAATCTGTTCCTGTCTCACTTGAAAACTGCCTGGGGGCTACTTAGGTTGGAGGGTAAAGTATCTGCCATGTGTCAGGATTTATCACTAGAAAGGTATGTGTAAGGGCTTACTCTATGGTCTCTATGAATAGCCATTTGACAGTAGAATGCTTGGTATGGAGGGAGCTTGTCATCTAACAGGCCTGGCTCCTGGGTGTAAGGGCAAGTCGCTTCTAAGGAGAGGAGACAGGTGGGTTTCCAGAGGAGGGACTGGCTAAGAGGATCCTTAACTAAAATTGGGTTATATCCCACAATGAGCTTTCAATTTGAAACTGGTTCTCAGGAGGACTGGTCTTTGTATGTATGCACTGGGTGGGTCACAGGGTGGAATTAGGTTTAGACTGAGGCATTCTGCAGAGCACCTCTAGTGAAGAATAAGATTGTGAGCAGTGAGCATAGCAATGATGTGCATGAGACTTTTTGGATGACTTTTTGGAAGAGTTACTCTGTGTCATTTTTATATATGGAAAGGTGGAGGCAGTAACTGTTAAGAGTTGAGTTTGTAACTTAAGGCTGCTGTGAAATTGGTAGCAGAGTACTTTGAGATGTGTAAGAACTTCAGACTCAATCATTTTCTCGTGGTAATATTTGTCTCAAAGGCAAATGACACACACACATGAATATGCTTTTTGGTGGATTATATTTCTTCAGAAAAAAATTCAGGGAGATCATTTTTTCCCCTTTTCTTTCTATCTTTTTTCCCTCCTCCTGACCCTAGTCAATACCAAGCCATATATCATACAGCTTAGCATTTTATACCTGTGTGACTAACTCTAAGACTCCACTTCTGGAATTGTATATATTCTTGGGAATGGGAAAAAGCCTCAACTCCAGTGCTTATCTATTATATGCTGAAAAATGGAAAGATATCACAAAGTATCTGAAGGCATAGCTTTCTAAGAAAATAGCTTCTTTGAGTTAATAATGCATAAATAGACCTACATGCTTTTTATGGTTGTATTGAAGCTATGCCAGGAACAACAAAAATCTGACAGCTTTAACTGTGCTAATGTAAGGCTCTTTCTTAAATGAAAGAACCAGCACAGAAATTATTTACAAATGACTTACCAGCTCAAGGTGTAATTTGCGAATGTTGTCAGTGTGTAAGCTTGGCAGGTGGATAGTGTTATTGCTTGTTTGTTTACAGCATAAATCACTTAAAAGGGTCTCAGATAGTAGAACTTAACTAAGGAGAATCTACTTCGCTAATGCAGAAATTCATCATTACTGTATTACTGTGACTGCCATATTGATACTTAGAATAATAAATGGGACTCTGTCATATGCTGCAGGTCTTTTTTTCCCTCGTAGTGCTCAAGGTGATTGCTGAAGAATGCTAATCATCTCTTTCCTATTTCCAACCTCAGCGTGCAGGCATACCTTTTCTAAGTATGTGTAACTCCATGTTTTACCGTCAGCAAAGACTCGGGATACAATTCTCCCCTGTCCATCATAATCTACTTTTTCACTTGTAGTTCCTCGCTGGATGCTGGCAATTTGACCTGTGGATGAATAGGTGACATTGACGGCCATCAGCTTGCTGCTTGGCAGCCAGAGAGTTGGGTGCCCTGATGTGTCATAGGCGATCCTTAGAAGAAATTTACGATGGTCATCATAGATCTTTTCTGTCTTTGTTGTTCTATCAAAGTCCACTGAAAGGAGGTTTCTGCCATTAACCTGTTACCATACAAATGAGATGATAAAATAAATCATATTATTTCAATAGAAGTAACTTATTACTCTTCTGAGCCCCCAGTATTGTTTAAACACCATTTATGAAAATTTATTCTCGTCAGTAAATTAATTTAACAACTTCTTGGGTACAAGAGCAAGGTAGCAGATGAACTGGCTTTTTTTTTTTTTTTTGGTGGTGGTTGGAATCCAACTCTTGACCTTGTGCTTGCCAGGCCGGCACTGTGCCAACTGAGCTATATCCCCAGCCCGATTAGTTGTTTTTTTAAGGTTTTATTAAACAGAAAAGACAGGTTGGCATTTTTTCAAAACCTTTTAAATTACACTTTGCAAACTAAAGCAACCAATAAGAAAAATACCAAAATGTATTTGTTTTAAAGTTTTCTTAAAGCAGATCCGAGGGTGATAAACACGACACCTGTGTAAATTACTCAAAGCTTCTCCCTTAAAAAGACAATGGAAAATAATTGCTTAAAAATTAATCATGATTACATTAAATAAAACACAGTGGTAAATGTGACTCTAACCCTTAGAAGAGCAGTTAAGTAGAAGTTGGAACCACATTACTGTAAATTATTAATGAGTTTAAATAGCAGGAGGTTACAAACATGATCATTGCTTTGGCCCACTGCTGGAAAGTCACAGTGGTCTGGAATGCTGTTTGCTTTTGATAACATCTGGTTAACTGGCAGGGACTTCAGAGTCTTTCACTATCATATACGCGTGGTTTGAATATTGTACTTAATTTACAAAGCTAGCATCAGATTGCTCAAATAGGGACTCTGTGTGGCTGTATGCCATGTCCAGAATCCTCAACTAAGTCTGAGTGTTCCTGTCTATGATTCAAAGCACACACACATGGCACTTGTTTTTGCAGTGGGAATGAGGTCCTGATTCAGTTCTGCTTTACAAATAGTCTGCAGTTTGTAGACTGTGAACCCTGAAGGGCAGGTATCATGAGCGATTCATTCTTTCTTCTCTATAGCACTTTTGTGGGGATGTGGCTTATAAATATGAAAATGCTCATTAGCTTCATGGATTGTTAAAAATTAAAAGGAAAGCCTTAATTTTACATGATCATGTCTTAACTAGAACTTTAAAATTGACAGCTTCAGCTGATTAGTTTTATATGTATGTGCTATCCTTTGCATGTAGTTTGTCCTTGTCAGAATTCAGGTTGAAATTTGGTTGCCCATATAGTGGTATTGCAAGGTAAAGCTTTTAAGAAGGATGTCTTTCTAAACAGACTGGATTCGTTCCCATGACACTGGATTCATTTTCCTGACAGCAAATTATTAAAAACTGTGTTAGCTCCTTTGTCCCCTTCCAATTGTGCCCATTTGCCCTTTCACTTTCTGCCACAAGGCTCTCACCAGAGGCTGAGCAGATGCTGGCATCGTGGTCTTAGATTTTTCAGAACCTGGAGCCAAAATATACCTTTTACCTTTATAAATTACTCCGTCTCAGGTATACTGTCATAGCAATAGAACAGAAACTAAGAAATAAAGCTATTACACACACACATTTACTGTTCATCTGTATTTATATGAATATATATGTGTATGTACATATGTAATATGTATACTTGTATAAATCTGGGATGAACTAATTTTTGCATTGATAAAACATTGATAATCGATAAATATCACATGCAAAAATAAAGAGTTTAAACTTTTCCAATTAGTTGTTCAAGGGGAGTACTTTGAAATGTCCATAGAAATGTAACATTGTAAGTTAAAAAGAAACAGTGTTGGGCTAGGGATTTAGCTCAGTAGTGTAAGCACCTGCCTGGCAAGCGCAAGGTTATGAATTCGATCCTTGGTACAAAACAAACAAACAAACAAACAGTGGTGGGGTAAAAAACCTTCAAAGAATCAATTTACAAAAAAAGAGAGAGAGTAGAGGCCTGAAACTTGTGTATTAGAGCAGGTATGGTGCGTGGAAAGACAGACAGAGACAGTCTTGGGGGAGAAACTCAGTAGATAAAAAACCTGATCTTCAAACCTGTCAGGGGTTAGGAGTAGCCTGCCTTTGGGCTTTTCACCCATCTGTGTCTGTTTTGTCCATCTATAAATAAAGAGATCCCTTAGGCTTTGTCTGTCAGTCAGTTTTATTGGATTCTGACCAGCTGGCTGGAGGCTTTTTGAGCTTCCATTATCCCATGCAGAAATGTCTGCGTGTAAGTTGCTCTCTGCTTCATGTGAATTTTGTGAAACTCCATGGGTTTCAGTTGCAGACTGCTTTATGTACTTGGAAGAAGCTACTAGCTGTTACAATATCTTTTCTTTCTTTTTAAAATTTTCTTTCACTTTCATTAGTACCTTAGAGTACACAGTGATTTGTGGGAAGTTGGTACATGTACTCTACGTATCTTAACTCTTTTTTCACCCCTCCCTTGCATTTCTTGATCCCCTCACCATTTGCAGAAGCTCTACCTCCATCTCTTCCAATTCTGTTCTTTCATACCTTTTCCCCCTGTCTTTTCTAAAGTCTGAAGAAAGGATTCCCTATCAAATTAACTTAATACCGGCAGAATCAAATGCGAACATATACAGAGTACTACTTGGTCATAAGGAAGGCTAAACTTGAGTCATCTGTAGAAATAACAGGACAGAGGAAGATGGACTGTTAGCAAATGGCAAGGGGACCAAGAGATGGAGGGAGAGGGGAAGAGGGAAAGGGACGGGGATGAAAGGAGAAGGATGTGTCATGTACTTGTATCAACCAAATCTACACAAGGAGTACGGTCACCAGGTACTGCAAACATGTATTAACAAAAGTAAAATCTGCAAGAAAAGAAGAGGTTTTGCATATTTAAATGGTTGCATTAGGGTGCTGGGGTGCCTTGGGTTGTGTTTGGAAGTAAATCCCTCTGAACATTCAGTTTGTCCTCTTGTTTTTCGTCCTTGCGATGGGAATAACCACGAAACACTGTGGCGTTCCCAGTGCTGCCTCTGTTATTGCTGTCTATTTTACCTTGCTTCGATTTTAGTGTATGTTGCCATTCTTACCGCTTTCCTCACTCTCTTTTATCTCTACAGACCATTGCATCTGGGAAGAGTAAAAGAATCTGGGCTGCAGATCAGGTATGACTGCTTGCTCTCAGCCAAGGGTCAAAAGGCCCAGAACCCATCTCTTCACTCTCTATCCTGCTGCTGACTTCTGATTTGGTGCGTTGGTTTGTGACTACAGCGGCATGATGCCAAAACCTCCAGATGAACAACTGTATCACTGTTGCCCTGTATCTATACCAAACATGTCACTATTTGGAACCATCTGGGAGCATTGTGAGACCAAACAGTGGGATAGATGCTTTAATTCTTCTTTTATCTAGACAAATACTGTATGCATGCAGAGCCTTTTGTGTACCCTTAAACTGAAGTAATACATTTGTTTTTGGAATGCTTTTTCCCACATTTCTAACACAAGCCAAGGTTTTAACCATTCTTATTATTTCCAGAAACCAGTGCTGTTATTCAATCTGCAAAATTTCAAAGGATACTAACAGACCTCCCTTTTTTCAAATTCCTTCCAAATATGCCCAGGTTTTCTGCTTTTGATATTGTAAACAAAGTGTGACAGTCAAGGAACAGTCAAGCTAAGACACTGTCCTGCTTCACATACCTTTTAGAAATCATAGTAACTTTCTGAGTTTTTTGGTTTTATAGTCATAAAGCACCAGCAGCATTCTGTACCCCATCATCTTTTAAAAATAAATATATTCCACCCCCCCACTGCTAAATTTGACTGGCTTAAAAAATATATATATTAAATTATAAAATAACTAATTAAATTGAATAAATCTAAAGATAAAAATCTTAGATCATTATTACCATATATATGTATACATATACCAGAGAAATGATGTCCAATCATCAAAAATTGAATTGAAATATTGTATATGGATAGCAGATCACCATGAATTCTTTTGTGTTGTACTATATTCCTTTTAAGCATGAAAAATCTCCAAAGATTATGTCTGCGTGATTGTAAGTATAATCACGCAATGTCCCTTTGAAATTGGGTAGGGGACAGTTACAATTTCCCCTCCAAATTCTTAAAAAAAAAAAAAAAAAAGGAATCATGACATCAAACAGTTTTCTCAAAGAGGTGTGATTACCATGGAGTTATTTGTTCATTCAAAATGTTATGGAGGGGAGTGAAAAGGGGCTGGTGTTGTCACCCAGCATGCTTGGTGATAATACTAAGCTTGTGTCCCTGCTGGATCACCAACTTGCTGTTGGTGCCTCTGCCGCACCCGTCATGGTTTTGCGGCCTGTGTGATTCCACTCCAGGCTGAGCCACCCCGTTAAAATATCACCCAAATGCGATGGGCACGGTAAGACCCAAGTGCTGTCATGTGTAGTATGCCTTCAAACATACTGGTAGCTTTCAAATTCTGAGAATTTCTTGTAAATGGTTCATTAAAATTCCTTCTTTAGGCATCTGAATTGTAGGTAGGTTTAGGAGATAAGTTTCATTATTAGAATGCTTTAATTTTTTTTTGGTAACTGATGGTTGCTTCGAGAGTCCATAAAAATCACTGATAATAATTAGAGCTATTTACCAATTATTATTAGACAAAGACAATTGCTATACAATAAATTATGTACTTATTGGTAATTTTAGCTACTAGTAAGTTATAGAATTAGCTTTATTAAAAATTAGTTTTATTGAACTATGCTTTTCTACATCTCTATCAAGAATTTATGTACCTGTCATTTCCTGCTGTTATTTATTTTTTTTCCCTAATGTAATGTTTCACAAAAAATGCATTTTGTTGCTAAATTCTTATATAGCTTTATCTTTCTAATTCTTGTCTTTAAACCTTTTTTTCTTTTATCCACACACTTTTGTATAATGTTTAATCTACATGTTTTATCTGTGAAATCTAGCATTAGCTCGTTTACAGCAATCAAGCCTCTGCAGACCCCACGCTTGCCTTAGGAAGGTCTGGCTTTCCTCATTGTTTCATTCACTGAAAAAAATATTTGAGTCTTCCAAGTGTCAGGCACATAGCTAAATTTAGGTCAAAAACTTGAAAATGAAAAGAAGTTTCTGCTAGGAAACAATGAGAGGTAGGAGAGGAGATGCTTTTGGTCTCAGAAAAGGGGGGATATAAATGGCTTTTCCGGCTTATTCAGGTCATGTGTGGCTACAGGCGTACCTGCCTGTTCTTCTCTTCCCTATTCTGGCAGACGACCGGTTCAGTCCTCAGACCAGCCTTTCATAGCCTCACTTTCTCCCTAGAATTCCTCTCCTGGAATCCACAGAGGAATGAAATTAGCAGTCAGAGCTGGCACATCCAATCTTATGAAAGTAAGAAACCCCCTTGTGATCTTGGCATTGTCTCTAGAACAATCACACGTATCAGCTGGAAATCTTTCAGTATCACTGCACGGGCCATTTAAAATAGTATATTTTTTGAAATGTCTTGCTGAGGCATTGTGGTTCTGCTATTTAGAAAGGGAGAAACTAACACCCATGCCTGTGTAAGAGTCCCCTCTTCCCTTAAAAAAGAGACTTTCTTTGTTTAGAATCAGGCTTCACACTGGGTTCTTTCTCTTTTCCCCAACTCTAATTTCTTTTATGCCTAATTTCTTTTTTACTCAAAAACTAGTGGTACAAGGACTGGAGGTGCACGGAGACATAACTTATCTCAAAGAACAGCAAGCAATATGCTATGTGGTCAGCTTGTGGACCAAGTCTTTCCCCCACTTCCTTCTCTTCTCTGGTGATTTCCTTCCCAGTGCACTGAACAGCTGTTTTCTAGGCATCTGTTGTGTGGGTAGAAATATTCAATGTTTACATGTGGTTGAAAGTCTCTAGGTTAAAAGGTTAAGGTTAAGGTTAAGGTTAAGGTTAAGGAATGTATAAATGTCTTTTATTTTCAAAGTATTTTCACACTGATTCTTTTAACAATTGTGTAAAAAAGAAGTAGTGCAATATAGTTATGGATATCATACGTAGCATAATGTTGTATATCTAGGTAATATATAATCTATCCCCTAACATAGTTATCATGATATACAAAGGAAATAAAGATTCAGAGATGTTATGATTTTCTCATACTGTTAGAAAAAGTGGAACCTAACCGAGAACCTGTATTTTCTGACTTCTAGTTAAGCACTCTGTCTTTGGTATGTATGGTGAGAACACAGATATGAGCAGTGTGTTTGTGTCCTACTGAGCCCATGTCTGAGAATGCATGTGTGTGTCTGTCCATGTGTGTGTGCATACTATCCTTGCTTCATGGGACAGGCAGAATTAAGCCTGTGAACAACTTTTACTTCATAATGGCCAGGGAAACAGAGCCCAGGAGGAAGCAAGAAGTGGCAGCATTTGACGACGACGAAGGCACCAGTGCTTCCTAGGTTCAGGAGTGGACAAGGCAAGAGGCTGTAGTTCACTCTGGCAATGTTACATGACCGCCTGAGAGTGATCAGAAAGAGGCATGAGGCTTGTTTTCCAGAGCTTGGCTTTACCTTTTACCCCAGTCCTACTTCCATTTCTAGTGTCCTGTTGTGTTTCCTTCTCAGTCCTCTGAATGACCTGCCCTCCCTCTAGCCTCCTTTAGCAGTAGCCTGCCAAAGTGGATCTAGGGAGGACCTGCACCTGGGCATCAGGTGACAGCCTGGGAATGGATGAGGTAGGAACATACAGTGCTAGTTCCAGAAACCATATATTTAAAGTCCCAGACCCTGTCTTGCAATTGAAGTAGAGTCAGAATATATACTGTAAGTTGGATACAGTCTGTGTTTGATCCACTGATCCTTTTTTACTTCATTTCTATTTTTTGGAAGCAGCCAGAAGCAATATTTAGTTGCTGTTTCTTACCCTGAAGGATTGGCAACGTAAATAATGTGGGCCTATTTGGGTAATAATTTAGCCATTTGTAGTGCAGAAAAAGGACATTAATGGTAAGCTCTATGTTTTGTTCTCATTCCTTGATTTTAAGTAATTTTTTTAAATGGCAAGCAAAGCAATGTTAGGAAAAATTATGTACATCTACCTGATAGACTAAAATTTGTTTGCTAATATAAGGAATGAATCAGATTCAGTTTACTGTGGCTGAAGGTGATTTCTTGCAACCTATGTTTCAGTATTTAATCTACACTGTCTTTGCCAAACAACAACATAAATCACAGCTTGCTTTCTAGATATATTTGGTCCATAATGTAAAGCAATAGAAAAAAAAATACCTAACAAATAAATGCAGAGAACATTTTGCAAAGCTCAATTACACTAGGATAGTGAGAAATAATACATTTCTCATAAAAAGTAATGGAAGTTAGGGTTTTCCATCAACAGTAGAGAGGCAGCAGTTACTTTCTGAGACTGGTAGTCTTACTGTGTGTCCAAAGTGTTGTTTAAAATACTGAGAATGCAAAGGAATAGTTCACCTGTCAGTGGCCAGGCAATTCTTATTCATCCTCATTTCCACACTAAGAAGCCATCACCCATAACCCAGTTGGGTAAAGAAAAACCTTAAGATTATTAAAATAACCTCAGTAAACCAAGAATCAGTTGATTTCCAGGCTAGTTGGGACTGTATTACGTGTAACTCCCTGATTTGCCAGGGAAGCATTTATTTTTAATTATTCAGCTATTTCTGAAGTAGGTGATTCTTACTATGAACAGTCCTAACAGGCTGATGGATGTTTCATCTCACTCTTTGAGGCAGCCACACTCACAATCAAGGAGGCAAATGAAGGTGGCAGATGAGTCCTGCCATCATGGACAGGCCATCACACAACACGGGGACTAGACAGTCTCCACTACTCTCCAACAGTGAACTCACCCGAAGCTTTCGACCAAACACATTGACTTTTCCTTGGGCTTGTTCTTTCCGGAATCTCCATTCCACCAAGTTTTGACCATTCTCACCAGGAAGAGTCATGTTTCTTTTGGCCACTGTTGGATTCGCAGTGCCGGCCAGAACATGGGGCTCTGTTTGGTAGTGTGAATCCAGACCACTGGCAGAGATTATTCTAAGTGAGCCATCATAACCAATCTGGTAGCTGTTCCTTAATTGATCTGAAAAGCCAGCAGAGAACATAGGCTATTTCATGTGGATTGAATATTTGGCTTGTTGTGCATTGAAATAATGTAAATTTCTAAAACTTCAACAGAATCCCACTTATAAAAACAAACACGGAGTACTCAGTATCTTCTTAGAGAGTAACAAAACAGCCTTGATTCCTGGCATTGTATGCTGTCACACGTTTGGCTTAGGATAGACTTTAGGACAGACTTTGGGGAATTAAAGTCTTTCTCAAATTTAATAGGTTTCCTTTTTAAAATTTGTTTGATAAAATGATGGCTAAGCCTCCATGTGTAGCAAATAGTTTGTAAAAAGTCAAGCATGTGATCTTTCCAGAGGCTTATGTCCCCACCTCCAAGGTTTTAGAAGGGTCCCCTCAATATTACACTCACTCCTTTATTTTTTGTCAAGACCTTTTGAAAGATTACCTATAACTTGACTATCAAAAACATAAAGTGATATATTCTCTTCTGAAAATGAGATTTTAAAAAAGGGAGCCATCTAATATTTTGTACCAAAAAACTTTCTTTGAGCTGGGCGTGATAATGCACAACTATAATCCAAGCTTTCTGGAGGCTGAAGCAGGAGGACTGCAGTGAGTTGGAGACCAGTCTGGGCTAAACTCTGTTTTAAAAAGCTATATATAAAAATTAAAACCAAAACGAACTCTCTCAGCCTAGGGGTATAACTAAGTAGTATTGTGGTTACCTAGCATGTACAAGGCCCTGGGTTCCATCTCCAGCATGTCTACATAAATAAGATAATTAAGTAAAAGTAAAACCAAAATCTCTCTCATATTGTAGGCTACTCTCAACTTAAAATTTTGGAATATTTAGTACTATTTGGAAGTACTGAAGACATGAATTCAAGAAATAATACCTTTAGATGATTACAGATCCCTTAATAGAACAGGTAAAAAAAAAAAGTGAAAGATGTTTAACACAGATTTATAATTATTCTGAGTTGTGACCTCATGATTACAAATGTTACTATAAACAGGCTTTGTTGAAGACTAGTTTAAAAAGGACTATGACAGGAGGTTCCATCATAGATAGTGGATATAATACATATGTCCATAGACTAGGTTAAAAAAACAAAAGGGAAAACCTGGATATTACAGAAATGGGTACTTGGGATTTGAGATAACATTTCTATCACATGTAGATTCAAATACTGTATTATGATGAAGTCTTTTCAGACAGTAGAGGACAGGATATGTTCTGGAGAAATCTTACATGACTCAAAAATGGTCTGTGAAGATTTGGAAGCAGTTGCTTTATTAAATAAGAATGGAAATAACATTATTTTCAGGTTAACAGTATTTGTACACTATGTGAATGGAATATATATATATATATATATATATTTAACACATAGGGCTAACTTACTTTTTTTTAAGGGGCTAAGTTATTTCATCACTGCTCTAAAAGTTTCTGTTTTCACATCTTTTCTGCTTCATCTCAAGGTTGCCATATTCTATTTAGGTGCTAGAGGCATTTAGAAATGTTCAATTTAAAATTTTATATTTACCTTGAACCATAGTATAGAAAGAATCAATTGAGGACAAGTTTGAAGTAATGCTGACGTCCTCTTCTCGGCTGGATGACTCAATGTCCACTGTGATAGCCCTGTCCATGTCCCCATGGAGGCTTGTGACTACTCCAGTTGGAAATGTGACGTTTGTCAGACGACCTTCACTGTCATAGCTACATAAAGGAGGAATCAAGTGATGTTTAATAGGAATCTGCAGGCTTCTCTTATAAATATAAGGTACCACATTATCAGCTGCACAATTTGGAGGCATATTTGTCTTTGTGCATGAGATATGCAGGAGGACTTCAAACATGCTTTGAAGTAATCAAAAGCCTGTTTAACACAGAAACACCTCACCGGTGAGAGCAAGAGTAAACAAAACAGCTCTCCATCTCAGCACATTATTCTTTGAAGTGTGACCAAAATCCTCCTGCACTCTAATTTACTGTTTCAAAGGGAACATATTTGCTGATATTAAATTCCTTAGTATTCTTCCATGTCTTCCACAAAGTAGATTTAATTTACGGTTATGAGTTTTTAAAGCCTTATCAACTTACATCCTCTAAAACAGTGCAATACGTATTATATAACTTCTAAAAACATTATATATCATTTGCATATGTAAAATATTATTTTACTATCATGAAACATCTTCAACAAATTAATAAAATAAAGGATTTTAAAGATTTTTTTTATGGCCCTGGGGATGGAACCTTAGGGCCTTTTACACATACGCAAGTGCTGTACCAATGAGATATAATCACAGCACGGCAGACTTCCTTATTTCTCAATGATTGACATACTTTATAATGGTAAGCTTGAATGATAGCGATAACTTATCTTGTTTATACTAATATTTTAAGAATGAGTGTTATCTCAAACAATGATTTATTGTGTTTACTGAAATGAAATGCAATCTTTTCTGACATTTCATGATTATTTGCTGTTTTATTATGTTTACTCTCTTTTAGCATAGAAATATGACGAACTTTTCATTTAAATGTTAACATATATTGTAAAAGCTGTCCTATGCTTATAAATATGCATTATAGATACAACATTTGACCTAAGAATTGAATTTCTGTGACATTTCAATTTGTGGCAGGACTGGAGAAAATTTCAAAAATGATTGTGTTGTCTGAATTTAAAACAAACAAACAAACCCCTGTAAAGCTTTTAATGAAAAACTTAAGGTTAATTTTCAGGTAGATACTTTAGTAAGAACTTCTAAGTTTAATAGAGACTAGAAATATGTTCTACTTAAAATTAGCCTGGAAGCAGAGTTAGTGGAAAATGGATGTTATTCGAGAAAGGGAAAAGTTACCAGGAGAGGGAATGTGTGACAGAATCATGATAATTGTAAATATGGAACAATATGAGAATACAGGACAGAAAAAAGTACTTAAGTGATATTTTGGAATAAACGGGTAAAGAGTTTTTAGGCTATAACAAATTTGCTTTGAAAAAATGTGATTAGTAATTAGGAGAAGATTCTAGCTAATAAAGTGGGAGAACCTTTGGAAAGGGCAATGTCATGGCGGAGAGCCGAAGGAAGAGAGGAGGAAGGTGAGAGACGGTCTGTTCACTGCCCGTGCTTAGCCGATCCCAATAATTCAGAGGGGACAGTATCAGTTGGATCACAGGCCTGACTGATGTGGTCTGACAACTTGCCATACCGCTTAGCCAGCGGCAGGAACTGGGACTCGGGAGGGAGTAGTGAGAGACAGACAGAGTAAGCAAAAGCACCATTAGTGTAATCATTGCTTGGACTCATAAAAGGCAGAGCTAAAGAAACAAAGCCAACGTCCTTCCCTCCCCACCAGCCCAAATGCCCTGAGCAGATTAAGGCTTAAATGAAAGAAATCCAACACAGTTTATTGCTGTCATTTCTTTCTGGAAGCCATTAATGCTCTTGAAGAAGCAGGCATGCATAGGTTTATTTATGCAGTGAAACAGATTTTCAGAATTTTTGATGTATCAGATTACAGTTCAATTTTAAATTTGATAGAATTCTTTTATCACATTATACTTCTCATAGGATAATATTAAGAACATGTAATTGGGTTAAAAAAACTGACATCATTTTGAATGCTACCATACAAAAGATTCCTTTGTACTTCACTGCCCCTCCCCCATTTTACAGATGGAGAAAAGAAAATGTGATATGGTTAAGCCACTTTATCAGGCTCTCATTGGACCTCATGAATGGGACATCCCTGGAAATGTTAAGCATTTGACCCCAGGCCCATTGTAAATCACACTGCCTGATTTAAAGTTGAGAACTCTACTTTATATATATGATACTACTTGCCAGCAGCTTGCTGATTCATTCTTACTGCTGCCACTGACCTGCCCTTTCGCTGGTTTATATTTTCCAAACTCATTCAATCTCAAGTAGAGACTTCACCTTTCTCCTGTAGAAAGCATTTCCGCAACCTCTGACTTGGTGCTTTCATTGGCTTGCCACACTTCCCACTTCCTGCTGGGCAGGCATTTTTGTATCACAGGATGCTGAGATACAGCTCAGGATGCTGAGCACTCAGACTATAACCTATTAGCCTTTGGTTCTTTAGGAAATAAAAATACAAGTAATCTTTGTTGGTAGTACAGTTAGAATGACACAGGGATAAACTGGCATCTTAGTGGTCCAGCTTAACAGTTTAGCCCTGGAGTCTGCATGTGTGCCTTCCAAGGAGCAGCCGAGTCTCAGTTAAGGCTTTAATAGGGCTGAAGTGTCTGCTACAGCAAGGCCAGGTAAGCTGTGATGGGATGGGGACCCTGAAGGCTTCTTCCTAACCAGTCAGTTTCTGAACAACCTTTAAGTGCAAGTTAAGATTCTGGGCTTTTAGTGTCCCAGGCCTGGGGTGTCGCTCAGGGGTCCTATGTATAATCTTCAAGACCAAAACCAACAAGGGGTCCTATGTATAATCTTCAACATCAAAACAATAACTACAGAAAAAACTCAGGTGACCCATGAGCACTACAGATCACCGGAGCAATTACAGTGCAGAGAGATGCTTTTACCTTAGGGGAGCTAGGAAATAGCCTTACTTAGTGGAGACTGGCGCCAGGTTTGGAACGGATGCAGAGTTTAGACAGATTGAGCCCAGGCAGGAAAACAGTGAAGACAAAGTGTGGAGCAGTGAAGGTACAAGGGCCAGATGAGGACCTTAGGGGAATTGTATGGCAGACAGAGGCCTTGAGCAGGCTTAATACTGAGGATGATGGGGAGCTGATTAAAGGTTTGAATCATAGAAGTCCAAAATAGAGTGACAGGCCAGGCAGTGAGCATCTCCCAGATCTGTCAATTTTACAAACCAGGAAAAAATAATTAGGAACCAATGTAAGATTTTTGAATAAAAAGATTATCATTTATTAATACCCCCCCATTTACAAAGAAAGACCAATCATATATACTGAAGGTAGAAAGGACCTAATTTGAGGGCAAAGGACAGTTCTTTAAAAGAACAGAGTAGAAAGCTATCACAAGGGTCATGGCTGACAACAGGATAGTGAGAACAAAGCATAGCAAATTTATTTAGTCAATGTTTTTCTCTCTGTGTGTATGTGTGACATGGGAATCTCTGAAAATGAAGACACAGAGACTCAGGGGATGCTAGATATTTTTAGGATGAAAAATGATAGCTAAGTAGACACGTCATTGGACAAAACAGGTACAACGAAGGGTGACAGACTTAGTGGGTGGGGGCAGTGAATGGTGTAAAGCCAGGTCCTCTGGTTCCCATTTTTCTCTGTCATGCTCTGCAGCCTCATTTCTCCAGCCCACCTCTGCTGGGTAAGGGGCTGGATGCTTTTGGAATGAGGGTAGCATGCCCTACTTTTAGGAAGGTAGAACAGACAGTAACGCATTTAGGTTTTATGTGGAGAGGCGCTTTAGTTTTTGTAACTCTCCCTCGGGGGATAAGGAATTCAAATTTCTGTGACTTGTTTCTAGGAGAAATAGGGGAAGAAGAGAGAAAAGTAGGAGAAGGTCAGAGAGAACTTGCTTCTCAGGCTTTTCCTATTTATTTCAAAGTACTCAGCATGCCGAAGGACTATATTTTGGGTTGTTTTGCTAGAACTCATCTAACAAAAGCTTTATAAAAAATTATCATCATCATTTTTTTTCCATTTCAGCATAGGGTTAGGGGAAAACTTTTTCACAGATTAGTGTTTTTGTGAACAGAAATGAAAAAGAAAGATGTATGAATGACAAATGCGAAAAAAATTGTCATTGAAGATGATTTTTGGTATTACTAGAAATGGACTAACCATTCTTTACCTCAACAAATGATCCACCAGGAAATAGCTGTTCTCTGGAACACGTAAGCCCAGGTGCTGAGAGACCTTCCCATCAGACTGGGTGCTGCTGGGCACGCCCTCTGCCTATGTGCAACTTTGTGTTTCAACTCAATGTTTGTTACTTGGCCTCAGTGATGAACTAGTCTTGCCCTCCTTGTATATCAGAGACGTAGTTTTGTTAGCCTTGTGAATTTACAGTGCAGTAAGCTCTAGGGAATTTGGATGTAACATCAACTTCTTGCTCTCCATTCCACTCCTCTGGTCTTAGCCTCATACTCCAAATTCATCACACGGCACATTCTTTTCTGCTCCCTCCTGACCCCCTCTCCACAAAAGGCTCTTGTTGGAAAAGTCTCCCTCAGGCCTTTTGTGACCTTCTGCTCTTTCACTAATGGGATGCCCTTATTTGATGATTATCTATTTGTTTGTCTTTAATTTTGATTGCATTTTTGCCTACATTTGCTGTTTTAGCCTTTGTGGGATATTTTAAAATCTCTTTTTAAGTTTCCTTAAGCAGTGGGATTATTAACGAAAGCCACAGAGAATTGTGGCCTCATTCTTGGTTGAAAATGTGCTCATGTGTGTACTCAAATGTACTCAAATTATGTGACATTTTCTCTCTCTTCTCTTTGTACACAGAAATTCCAAATTCTTAATTTTTCCTTTATAATATCTCTCAGATATTTATTTTTCCATTCCAGGAGCTACTCTTAAATTTTTACAACTGGTCTACCTGCCTCTACATACTTACTGGTACCACATTAATCTTCTCAAACACAATTATACTTATCTACTTAAGCATCTCCAATAGTACCTCAACTGAGAGAAAAACTGACTCACTTAGACTGCTACCAACCCTATGTCAACAGACTATTGGTTCTATAAATTTATTCAAGTGGAAATAATGTGCAGTTTTTGAAAACTTTCTTTAGAATTGGACAGCAGGATTTATTGTGTTCAGTGAGCCCCCATAACGTGGCCTCTTTAACCAAATGCTGTGCTTTTAAAATTATCTTCTGCTTTTGGGAAAAATATGTGTAAACTACAGTAAGACTTTAGAGAAATACATGCAGGAATGATGTGGCCTTTGTCCTCTTGCTGGTTATTGGTCTACAAAGTAGCCTGACACTGACCTGGTCTGTCTATAAGAAGAGATCCTTCTGTATTTCCTCACGGGACATTGGTAATACTCTCCTCCAACCTTCTGTTAATTCACTTACAGAAGAGAGCACGAGAGCCAGCTAACAGTTAACATTAACCTACCAACCTGACTGCTTTTTACAGTCTTAGCTAAGCCTGTTGGCAAGACAGTAGCCGAGCTCGGTCTGGGAACAGGCTGAGGTGTCCACATGGAGTAAATGCTCATGTGCAGTCACGACTGGCCCTTTCTCACCTCCCAGTGTCACCCCAACACCCAGCTCTGGGAGTTAATAAGTGGCTTTGATTTCAAACTTAACTTCTAGCAAGCTCTTCTATGAAAGACTTGGTTCCCTTTTCACTATCCTCCTTATACAAGGAAACTTTCCTTCCATTTAAAAGAGTTCCTTAAATTTTCTTTCATAGATTAACAGCTAGCAAAAACAAAAACACTGCTCAATGTTGCCATCTGCTATGGCAATTCTTTTTCCACAATGCTAATTTGTAGTAACAACTTATCTCTCATCGTGGTAACGTACAACCAAATTACTAACCTTATCAGAAACATTTTCTGTAACTCATTCCTTGATCCTCATTTCTGGTGAAAGATGTGTATAAACAGCAGAAACAGAACAATGTGTGTCAATGGTGGGCTGATTTGGAATCCTAACAAGGTAACTGTGATTTATAACACTGATATCAAAGACTGTCTACTTCAATATTTTTAATAGTTATCTCATAGACAAATTATAATTTCTTTGAATTTAGTAGCAAAGTTACCATTAAGAAATCCTCAAAAGTTGAGTTCTGGATAGGGAATGCAAAATGCTTCCATCACTGAGCTAAGTACAGCAACTCACCAACTCCACGACCATGGGATCATTCGATACTCATTTCACAACTACCTATGCATTATCAAAAATAACAGGGAGAGTATAAAAGATGAAAGACAAAAGGATGTTATTTTATATGATTTCTGTCTCAAGTTCCAAAAGCATTTTGATTAGAAAGGATTGGAAATTGAATGGAAGAGAGTGGCTAATATCAATGTAAATTTCTTTGCCACTGTTGCATTTCATTAGAAGATCTGCCTGACGGGGCAGATTCTGACCTGTGCTTTCAGAGGATTGCATTCCAGAAAAGGGACCCAGTGCCTCTTTCCTTACACGATCATTACTACATCAGAAAGGACCAACAAAATGGTAACACTTAGCCTGAAATTCACAGGATTTGAGCCCAAAGCATCTAAGTCAGAACATACAGAAGCAGTGATCTGAGAGGCTCAAAGTATTCTAGGTGAGCTGTCATTAAGTATGATGGGGGCCTGTGAGAAGTTGAGGAGACACGGCAGACTGACAGATTTTTTAATAAGCTAAGTTTTTTAGTTATGAAGAAGCTTTTTGTTTTATAATGGTGGGCACAAAAGTCCAGAGAGGCACTATAAGTTGACTAGGTCACAATGTGGAGTGACAAAATCAGAAAAGGAGCCCATGATTTCAGTTTACTTGGAAGCCTTTTCCAGTCAACCTATACAGCTTCTTAGGAAAAAAAAAAGAACATGTACAATACAGAAAGGTAGCAGTATCAAGGAATGAATGGAAAGTCAATGAACTAGAAAACTAGGGTGAACAGCAAAGAATAAGGAGGAAAAACAAAAGCAGTGGTGTATAAATTTGGAACCTAAAATGAAAGAATGTTCAAATGATAACACTGCCTATTCACAAACATTAAAAGAGAATCTGGAGGGAGGCAAATTTGAAGGTTTCAAAAACTAAGGGACACAGAATCCAGTAGCAGAGTGGACTCAACTACTAATAGTCATTGCCTTAAATAGAAAGCCACAGGAAACTTCAGTCTATATACTTCATGACTCACATTTTCCTCCCACTGCTTGTTAATTCTATACTTTTTTTCCTCAAAGAGGATGGTCTCTTTCACATTCTCAACTTTTAATTCTCTAAACATCTCTCATATCCCCATTCTCTAGAATTGGCTTCTCCCTAGTTCTATCCAGCATTTTTTGTAACCACATGTATGACTACACTATGGGAAACTCAAATTTGTAGTTTCTAAACTTGAAACTCTTTATTTCTAACTTGCTTCTAACAGGCATGCTAACCCTCATTATTTCCTTATTCACTTCTCCACCTAAACTGGGAAATCAGGGACTCAGCAGAGATCTGTTCTCTCCTTCAGACGCTGTAATTAGTCATCATGATACTCGTCTCCTGATAATCAATCTACTCTGTTTCCTGTTATCTCAGTGTGTGTCCCAGGTCCAGTCCTTTGTTTCTTACTTAGAGTCCCTGGCTCCTAACACCCTCCCCCAAACCTTCTGCTTTAATCCATCCTTGTACAGTCCTTGGGTTGACTGTATTGCTTCCCGGTTAAACTCCTGTAGTTAAGTCCTATACACTCAGGATGGAGGTTCCGGGGAGGCCCAACTCCACAGGACAAATGTAAACTCTACTTGAGATCCCCTCCACCTCTCCCTCTAGCCATTCCGTGCCCCACGTACACTTCATGCTCTTGTTATTCTAAGCTGCATGTTTCTTCTAAATCCTACTGTGCATTTTCCTTTGGCCTGGAACTCTTAACTGCTTCTTACTAACATTTTTTCACACCTTTGAAACTGAACTTAAAACTAACTTCTCTTGGGTAGTGTTTATTGCAACATCCCTGTCCCCAAGCCTCAGTCGACTATGGATCAGGCCCCTTTGTGCCCATGCAGCATACTGGGTAACCCTCTGTGTTACCTTTCTTTCAGTCATTTATTTATCTTGCCTCTCCAGTGAGACTCTGAGGTCCTTGAAAGCAGGGACGTGTCCTTCTGCTCTGCATCCTCCAGCAACTAAGGTACCACCTGGAACATGTGGACTGAAGGCATGAGTGCATGAGTGGATAAATAGCTGGGATACTAGTGGGTAAATAGGAAATGCATGATGCCCAAAGCACACAGTTAAAATTCCCAACTTCCTGAAGCCTAAGACATTTGAAATAATGTAATATTTTGTTAATCAATTTGCCCTTACAATGCAGCACCTAACAGCCTTCCATTTTCCTTTAGGTGGCGTACCTGCTTCTGGAAAAACCTGTGTCCCAGGGTACTGGTGCTGCCTGGACCATCCCATATGGGACTAACCAAGCCTGTGGGAATATCTCTGTGTTAAGAAGAATGAGTTATGCCTTAAAAATTATGTTAAAAATAGGACTTTTCACTTAATTAATAAAGCATAAACGAACTAATCTTTAATTGAATATGCACACACATATGTAAGTGAAGAGAAACTCCTGGGTATAACCTCTCTCACAAGCTCTGAATTATAAATAATGCTGACCTTCTGTTAGATTTTAAGGATTAAGGATTGGTCATCTTCAATATTTTCTGGTTTCTCTAGGAATAGTTATATGCTCAACAATTTTGCTCCTCTACATTATAACAATTTCCTAGAACGCCTGAGTTTTCTGTCTCAGGTTCCTAAAATCCTGAGATTACAGGTATATACCATGCGCCCCTTTATGGAAAACTGGCTTGGCGAGTGGAAATGGTTGTGTTTATGAGACTTGGTGGTGGCGACAGATGGGAAGAATGCTGAGTGAGGAGGCTGACAGACTTGAAGCCTGTGGACAGGACACCCAAACATCTTATCTTTTTCTTAGATTTCTTTCCCCAACCTGGGAGAAATTTAGAGGAAAAGAGGAATGCAGTGTCCAAACGGAGTGACAATTGCAATCTCCAGGCCATTGGAAACCACTCCAGGAACTGGGAACATAGGCAGGGGCTCACTCTGGATGGAATACCCCACACGAGGCTGAGGAATTAGGGTAACAGGACACTAGAGTGGCTTTTATTTTGATATCCTCGGAATGAGCCAGAAATATGACACATTTTTTAGACTTTTATAAAAATAAAAATTTCTTGTGTGCTGGTTGTCAATGTGTAAATCTTTTTTTCCCTTCTAAATCACTTTATGTGACAAGCATATATAAATTAGCCTCAGGGTAAAACACTTGGTAATCATTTTGTAAGGTAAACTCTTGATGTACACAGACAGGAGGCTAATGTAAGATCTACTAATTTAGAAAGTTAAATGTAATCAGTTTAGAGAAGGAATTTGACTCTTGGAAGTTGCATTTAGCGCACCATCACAGAGCAATTTAGCACATCTAAAATACTAGCTTGTTAACTGGAACACACTGGAAGAGTTAATATGGTCTTGCAACTCTTGATAAATTCCAAGGCCAAACCGAGAAAATCTGACTTCTCAGCTTTTATATATATAGTGTGTGTGTGTGGTAATATATATTTTCCTTATTTTATTTTTTCCTTTGACTCTACACAGATCTTATTGCAGAAGGGAATTGCAATAAGTTAATTCAATAAAATTATCTTAATTGGTTAGTGTTTCAAATATATAGCAGCTACTTTATTCAACTGCCTACATATTTTTTTACTGATATCCCAGAGAGCATTTTACTTAAAAATTTAAGTCAAAATTATTAAGCAATTAAAATAGCAAAAATGTAGAAATCAACCTTAGAATTTTTCTGTGATTTTAAGCGACCTGCTGATAAAATCTCATACATATGAAAATAAAGGAGAACTAAACACCAGTTTTAGCTACAAGTTTATAAAATAAGGGGCTTAGTTTTTTTTAAGGGACTTAGTTTTTTAAAGCATTTAATGTATTTTGGGAGGAATAACAATGATTCATGGTTTCAGTGTTTTGAGTTTTTAGGGTTGGATTCAGATGCCTTTCAAAGGAGAGACTACCCTCCCAGTGTTGAGCCCTGGAAGGTACCTCTGTAGCTTTTCTCACATCAGAAGCTACTTCAGAGGTGCATATAGAAGGAGAACACAGGATAGCACAGCTGTTGAACTTTTAAGCATGTTTGACTTTTAAAAACAATGGGCTCATCTTTTGTAACCTGGGATAATTATCAGTGAGTTTTCCTGCCTTATCTGTGCTTTCCGTACACTATAGGAATTTAAGTGTCCTCAGGGTAGCACAAGTACTAGTCACACTGCCTCTCTTTCCTCTGAGGTCCTTTTTCCCATGCTCCCATTTATTCCAGGGTATCAGAATGGATGCTGGTGGGAGTTGTGATTTGCTATGGGCACAGAGTTAAGTTCATTATAAAGAAATGATTCAGAAGCTCATTCTGAAATTGCAAAGCTTGAATGAGGGACAATAAAGCACACAAATGAGAAACTAGAGAGCCATATATACCTGCATAAATGGGTAAAAGCTGAAACTCATTTATTTGCTCTGTGAATCTGAATATAGCTCACAAAAGATCACAGAGTCAGCTCTACAAATACTGCAAATATTCAAAGGTCCAAATATTCTAAGTCCCAAGACCCAAAACTGCTAGTAACCTGCTGTAATGCATGTACATATCGGCCAGAAACTCATAGCTTATTTTCATGTTGTATTCTTCAACCAGACAGAAGAGCTTCTAGATATGTCTAGTTTGTATTTTAGGCGAATAGGCAGGCAGAGTACTGTGAAATGCCATTTACCACTAAATTATTTATTCTATTGTCCAATTCAATACATTGGATTTGTTTTTGTGTGCATTCAAGTGTAAGAATGGTGGTTTCATTCTGGTTATGACCTTTTTAAATAATAAGAGATCTTTTCAGTCTCTCTGGAATAACATTAGCTGTGTCAATTGCTTTTAAGTGATATGAAGATCCGTACGAACAGTCCTTGAAGACTAACACATGGAACCAGGCCTACCACAGTGTCATGATCACACAAAGCGACCCTGTGGGCTAGCTGATCTCCTTTTTTTGTCCATCAAGTCAACGCAAGAGGAGATAATCAGCAATAATTGTTTAGGTCGTGAGACATATTAGTCTAGCTCAGTGCTTTCAAAGTTGAGCTATAAAACATCTGATATCTACTATTTCTTTCCTGTTACTCCATCCTAGTGCACCAGCAAGTGCAAAGATGTCAATCACTTCCCTACTGAATCACAATAGTGACATGACAACTACAAGTAAAAGAAATTGCTACTAAGTCTACTTTTTCAAATGAAGACTCTTGTGCTAAAAAACGACTGTATTTGATCTAAAGAGTCACCTGCTTATTTTAATGGTGACTATTAAGAATCTCAAGTTGGGACTTCCGGAAGAACATGGCGGATAGATAGCAGCAGCTACGGAGGCTCTCTGAGATACCCTGCTTAAAATCTAGGAATGGTGTGGTATGAGGAGTCCTAAGTAAAGAGAGATACACCCTGCTGACCCAGGAATGAACTAAGCTAAGAGAAACCAACTGGAAATCCAATCCTGGTGCTATAACAGGAACAGATAAAGTCTCAGCGCGGAAGCTAGAACCCGTGCCACTGGAAGCCACAATTTGAATTTCCTGCTGCCGCTGCTGCGTCTGAATTGGCACAGCAGGGAGAGAGATTCGCGAAAGCTCTGAGAGCGGGAATCTGCAAATGGAGTTGAGAGTGGGACTAGCAGGGAGCCCTACATCGACTTGCAGTGAGTGAGCGGACAGGGACCTTTCCATAGAGTAGGAGGCTCCAGCAAAGGACATACTGGGACCAGGTAGACTTGCCGGAACAGGACGCTGCAGTGACATTAGTCACATATTCCCCTCACAAGTGGGACTGGTGCAGAGTGCCTGGCCTGCGTGACGTCGCTGACTAAGACCCAGTAGGCTAGCCCAAACCAGGTCCCAGCCGCTGGAGGTGCTCCCTAGTGGTGAAGCCTTCGGGAGCTTGACCTGGAGGGGCGAGCCCAGCAGAGGCTGCCCAGGTGTTTGTCTCCCTAGTACACTGCAGTGGGTGGGAACACCTAGCCGGTGCAATTCAAAGAAACCGTAACCGAAAAAGAGAAAAAAATTGAGCCTCCTACATTCACTTGTATGGAAGGAACAAAAAGTATGGGAAGAGGAAGCAACAAGAAAGGGTCCTCAGTCCCTAATCCTGAGAACACTGATCCAGGAAAGGGAAAAGCAAAGGAAGACAGAAAACATGCAGTATCAGACATGGCACCAATAGACATAAAGCACTATCTCCAGAGCCTCATAGACGAGTTTAAAAATGAAGTATTTAATGAAATAAAGCAATATATAAGTAGAATAGTTACAGAAATGCTAAGCACCACCCAAGAAAAAATAGATGGTGGAATGGAAGAACAGAAAAATAGGGGAGAATTGTTTGATGGAGAAAATAGAGAAAACATAGAATACGTGAAGCAGGTTCAAAGGGATTACCAGGAAACTAAAAACTCTTTCGAAAGCTGGCATAACAGCTTGAAAGAAACTAAGGATAGATTATCTGAACTGGAGAGCAGATTTGTAATATGGAAGCATGAAATGAAAAACTTCTTGAAAATAACAAGAAAACAAACAGCAATAATACAAAGGCTAGAAGACGGTAAGAGGATCTATAACTTAAGAATTAAGAACATAAAAGAAGTAGGGACACAAACAAATGGACTACAAAAGCTATTCACAGAAATAATCCAAGAGAATTTCCCTAATTTAGCAAGTGGTAAAGATACTCAAATGTATGAGGCATACAGGACCCCAGCCACCTATAACCCAAACAGAGCTACACCCAGGCATATAATAATCAAAATTCCAGAAATCCAATATAAGAACAGAATACTAAAAGCCGTCAGAGACAAGAAACTGATCACTTACAAGGGAACACCCATCAGAATTACAGCAGACTTCTCGGCACAAACCATCAAATCACGAAGAGCGTGGGGGAAATAATTCAAGCTTTGAAAGATAATAATCTCCAGCCAAAAGAAATTGATGGAAAAACAAGGTGCTTCCAGGATAAAGAGGAACTAGGGGAATTTGCAACCACCAATTCAACTCTACAGAGAATACTGCAGGATATTCTAAAAAAGGAAAATACCAAGACTTCATAAACAGTGGCAGAGAGGCCACAATGAATGGAGCAGAAAAAGAAATGAAGAAGACAAACTGACAACAGAGGACAGAAAAAGAGCTCAACAGAAATGAGGCAGAGAAGGTTGGATGGCAGGAACAGCTATTTTGGAGAAAACAAGACATCATAATAGCTAGTGCTGATTTAGTATCATCTTGTTTTGAAGTCCTATCAAACTTTTATTCTTCTGTCTCCATCAGTCTTAACAGGTTGTATCTTACTGGATTTTATTATATGTGATAATATAAGCAAAAACTTTTATAGACGAGGAGATTATACAGAAACCATTGTTCATTTTCTGATAGTTGGTTCTAAATACCCTGTAATACTGTCATTCTCTTGAATGGTTTTACATTATCTTGATATGTTTGGTGCTATAGTATACGAAATTATACTGAAAGATTTCAAGGAAAGGGACACTATGGTAACTACTTTAATGTCAGGATATCTTGTGGTGAGACACTATTTTGCTTAAATGATTATGCTTTGACCTGCACTGTTTTGTTGTTATGCCCTCTTTTATGTAAATCTCCTTTTTAATAATTATTTACTTTTTTATTTTTATCTTTTTAATTAAGGGAAAATTTAAAAAATAGGATACATTATAGTAACCTACTTTGATTTCCTATAACTTGATTTGAAACCCTGTATAGCCCTCACCATCTTGCTTTGACTGATTTTCCTCTATTCTGCTTTGCTTGATAGTTCCAAGTTCGAAAGTATAGGCAAAACTGTGAAGACAATAAGATTCATTATGACACCCATTCCGGTTGACTATTATCTTCTTTTAAAGTCCTGTAATGTCTCCAATGTTTTGGTTTTATTCTTTACTGTTTTGTTCAATTTTATTATAACTTATGATATAGGCAATTCTTTTCAAGATAGCAAGAGGCAGTATGGTAACTATTGTTGATCACCTAGTATTTTGTTTTTACATTATCTATTATGTTCATCCTTTTGATTTGACTGACTCTGTTCTGTCATGTCACATTTGGTTTTATTCTCTTCAAAAAAAGTAGTAAGAACTGTGGGAGTAATAAAACCCAAAATGTGTAATTGTCATTGTACAAAAGAAAGGAAAAGAAAGTGCTCTAAAGAATTTAACTGCATATATATTTAAGTGTATAAGATAGATAACCATATTACTGAGTTTTGTTGGATCATTGAACAAAACTGTTTCCAGTCTCACTGTTTGAAAGTCCACTTTATATGCTTTAATTTTGTAACTTGAACAACTATTTCTAAGATAACAATATGTAATCTATTAACTAGTGATTTCCTACTGTTTATTTTTTCTGAAATTCTGTATAGCTTGTACCCTTTTTTGTTTTTTTTTCTTTTTCTCCTTAAATAAAAAAAAAAAAAGAATCTCAAGTTGGAATCCAAGTTTTTGCTTTTCAGAATCCTCTCTGACACTAGGTACAGTAATAGAATATTTTTTTTTTTATTTAAAGAAAAGGAAACGAAAAAAAATACATGGAAATTAAAAAAAAAGGGTAGAAATAATTCTAAATTACAGACAAACAAAAGGTAAGAAATTGCCAGTTGATAAGTTACAAATTGTCATCTTCGAAATGGCTGTTCAGGTTATAGAATTAAAGTATATAGAATGACATTCAAAAAAAAATGACCCTACAAACCATTCTGCTCTATGGCCGAACAAAAGCTCTGTAATATGATTATCAGTCCCACCTATTTGTTTTACATCTCTAAGAGGATAAGGTTAACCATATCAAAACAGAACAGAACATTTTAAAAAAAAATAAAAAAACAATTTAAAGAAATACAGATTTCAAAGCAAGTCCACTGGAGATCTACCTTATCTAACTGTCTCTAGCTTCTTACAAATAGTTGTCCCTAACTTCACCCACTTTCTATACTTATTGCATATTATAGAACTAATCAAATCATTACAGGATGATGGAGTCTTTTTAGGTCCTCAAGTTCCAAATTAGGGAAGACAATACCAACTACCATCGCATCTCTCATTCTCTTTGTGATAGCCGTCCCCATCTCTGCATATGCTGAAGTTGAGCTGAAGAAACCAGTCCAGAGTCATTTTAATCAGCAAGCAATAGATTGCTAGAATTTATATTATAATGCTACAAAATAAGCCTCGGGTTTTTCAGGTTTCTTCCTCAGAGTATTTGTTCCTATCCTCTCTGTATTATAGGGAAAACCAAGTCATAACAAGACAACGAAACAATTTCCTAGATAATCATGCAATGGATAGGACTTATAAAACTATAATATAAATGATCTTCCGTAGCTACTATGTTTTCTCTTGTTATTTTCAATAGATTTGTCGACAACACTGGCTTATTATAGTTAAACATACTATCACCTATTTTTATAAAAACTTATCTTTGACTGCATTGTAGTATTTGAGAGCTGTTACTGATTCATACCAGTATAGATATCCTTTACATCTTGTCATGCTCAGAGTAGTTTCCTCTACTTTTAGGGTTGATTCTAACACGCATACCGATTTCTAATAGGATCAGTCAAGGCCAACCAATAGTCTTATGATTCAGATACAATTAAGATCAGTCATAGTAAGACAAGGTAAGTAATACAGAGTTTCAGCCTAAGTCAATAGGAAAGTAAGGATAGTTGCCGTGGTATAACCTGCTATTTTTGGTTCTAGAGGTCTGTGTCCTCAAATCTGATGTGAGTGGACAGACCAGAACAAATTTAATTCAATCTAAATATGTCACTAGGACTACTGTGTCTTTTAAATCGTTATACACCATTAGCAATGACCTCTGCTTTTTTTTTTTAAATATAGTTTCAGAGCTGTCTCTACTAAAGACTAGCTTACCGTCTCTGCCTCATGCCTGCTACTCCACTTTTCTGCTATAATTTGTCCACCTTATTCCCTCATTCCATGGTCTGCCCCGTTCACTGAGGCTTCTCTGCCACTGTAGCTGTAATCCTGATATCTCTTCCTCTCTTTCTCTGTAATGTCCTTCAGCGCTCTCTGTAGGGTTGGATTGGTGGCCACGAACTCCCACAGTTCCTCCTTGTCTTGAAAGTATCTTATTTCTTCATTAATTTTTAGAGAGAGTTTTGACGGATATATGAACTTAGGTTGCATATTTTTTTCCTTCAGGACTTGGAATATTTCTCCCCACTCCCTTCTTGACTTAAGAGTTTGTGATGATAAGTCTGCTGTTATTTTGATAGATTTCCCGTTATAGGTAACCTGCATCCTTTCTCTGGCTGCTTTTAATATTCTGTTTTTTTGGTGGATTTCTGGGATCTCGATTATTATATGCCTAGGCGTAGATCTGTTTTGGTTGTAGGTAGCTGGCGTTCTGTATGCTTCTTTTATCTGGATATCATTTCTTTTTGCTATACGTGGGAAATTTTGCTTTAATATCTCTGTGAATATTTTTTGTATTTCATTTTTGGATGTTCCTGCTTCCTCACTCACATTCTTTATCCTTAGGTTATGTATCTTTTTATCATCTTCCAGTTTTAGAATTGCTTCTTTCTGGTTCCTTGTTATTTTTAAGAGGCTTTTTCTTTCACGTTCATAAGCCCTAAATCTCTCTTCAAGTTTCAGAAGGTTGTCTTTAGTTTCTGTCAAGGCATTTTGCCAATATTCAATGGAGTTCTGAGTTTCCTGATATTCTCTTTGGATCTGTTTCATGTATTCTAAGTTATGCTTAAATTCTTCTTCAGATGCTTCTCTTTCTTTTCTGATTTCCTCAGTTCTTCCATCTGTGTTCTCTTGGGCGGGGCTTGTCATTTCTTTAATTAATCTCTTTATATCTTGCCTCACTTGGATCAGGAGTACATCTTTAAATTCCTCTATGAGATCATGTAAGTACTTTTTAATTTCGGCTGATGCTGTGTCGAGTAGAGGATGGTTACTGTGCTTGTTCTCTTCAGTATTTAGTTCTCTTGGGTTTAATTTCTCCTGTTGAACAGCTGGAGTTTTTTTTTTTTTATTTTTATCTCTTGTCATGTTTCTGGTTTCTTTCAGACTGTCCTGGAGTTCTCTGGCCCTCTCCGAATTGCTTAGGGCCTTTCAGAAGCGTGCTGGCTTGAGTTTTTGCTGTCCTCCCCAATTTGCTGTTATCTGGGGAAGGCTGGGATGTAGGGGCGGTACAGTCTAGACTCTAGCCTCTGTGTCAGTTAGTTCATAAATTAGGCTGTACTTTCTGGTTGTCACTGAGTTGTGACTATTTTGTATCTGCTTATTGGGCCCCAAGCAGAGGCTTGGTTTAGCCCCAGTAGCTCCTGCCAGTTCTCTTTGAATCAGAAGCAGCTGGGTAATGGCACAGGATTCTGCCCAGGTCCCAGCCGTTCTCTTCCAAACCTCTCTGTGATAGGTGCACCAGAAAAGCAGATCTGCCCAAAACAAAGATGGCTCCCACTAAGTTCTCTGTGTGGAGCTGAAGCCAACAAGTAATCAGGCTCTGCCAGGACTTAAGATGTCTTCCACCAGCCCTCCCTACAGGGCGACCTGGTGATGTCACTAAGCTGCGATTTCTGCCGCCAGGCTAATATGTCTGCACCAGATTCTGTGTTATTGATTTCCCCGTGGTGGCGGGCCAGCTGTTCTCTGGTCAAACCCAGCAGCGGCGGGGTTTTCTGTACTCACCAGGGTCCGGTGCAAGTCCGCGTTCCGGGACCGCCGCACACCAAGCTGTCCACTTTTCCCCCACTCGTGGCTCAGCGCTGACCGGTCAGATTTCTGTGCACCGTTTAGATTTGAATCGCCAGAGCTTTGTACATCCGCGCTGGTGCAGCGGTGCAGAACTGGCTGCTACTTGGAGTCTCGATCTGGGTCTCAGTTTCCCGCGGTCTCCAAAAGCAACTCAGCTTTTCGTGCTGGGTCCATGAGTCTGTTTGTTGATTTAAGGGCGCGGGATTTGTAGCCTCCGGTCTCAGCACGACTTTAAATCCTCCAGTTGTACTGTCTTGGTTAATAAGAATCGCTATCGATTTGTCTGGTCCTCTCCATGCTGTCTTTTTTTATCTTTGAGTTTGAATTCTCTGGAGAGATTCTTCGCTCGATTCCCTAGCTCACCGCCATTTTCCAATCCCCGTAATAGAATATTTTTAACGGCATTTAACTGAAAACATTCTCTGTTTTTATGCCTTAAGATCAATATTTTAGAATAAAGCACTATTAATATGACATATTTTAAAAACTATATAAATAACATGATTAAGCTCTTATTTTATAATGAAAGTAAAAAAACATAATATTGGTTAAGTAAATTTATTAATAGTAAGTATGGGAAGTGTTAATATTTTCTATATCAACAGTTAGTACACAGGTCTGAACTATGTAATAAAGCAAGAGAGTATTTAAATAGTATTCTTTTAGTACAGTCTTGGAAAGATTGAGCTATAGATCTTATCAGATTCTTCTCTATAAATAAATGTTCATCAGTCTACATCTTTGGTTTATGTTCAGCCTTTCAACCAACAGCTTCAGGAGAGTTCTATGTACAATGCAACGTTCCAGGGGAAGTGGGGGCCACAAAGACAACCAAATGGTTTTTGTTTTATAAAATCATTGCATATTTCATTTTGCACTCACACCAGTATCACACCAATACTGCAATATGCTAATTATACACTAAGATTACTACTAATAAAAATAGTAACTATGTAAAAATATGTAGCGTAAGTAATTTAAGCTCATTTTCTTGTAAAGTTTTTATGGTGGGGATTATGGCAACTGTTCTTTTATCAGCATAAAATTCACTGTTTCCAGGTCTTCTTACATTTGTTTCTATCCTATAAGAGTTTTAATCTCAAAACTCTTCAGGTACTACTATTCTAGCTAGAAAGCTGCACACATACACATGGGAATTTAGACTAAAAAGTTTAATTTTTCTGTGGGGGATATTTATTCAGAAAGATGATTATGGAGCATGGATCAGCTCAAGAAACTGGTGTAATAAAAGTCAGAAAACTGAAGTCTTTCAACAGGAAATGATTTTTTTTACAATCTCTGTATGGTTTCGGTAAAATGCTAGCCATTGTGAAACCTGTCAAATACCTTCCTTATGAACTTACCAAGAGGCCTGACAAGTCTAAATTAGGCATGCAGTACTACAAAAATATGAAGGCAAGCTTTAAAGAGATGTACTAATACTCTGAGAGTCTGCAGCTCACCAATAACTACAAAAACAAAGGAAGCCTCACAAGGATGCACAGGTCCTGGTGCCTCTGTTAGACGACCTGTCCGTGTTAGGACACAATAAGCAGAAAGTGTTAGTAAGGTCCTTGTGAAGAGTGGCAGGAGTTCAGTTTGCCTGTCTGCAATCTCAGACAGCCACAGACAAAATATGTTGCTCTTCGAGTGCTTCTGGAAGGCCTGCCTGATAAGCATACACTCTCTTCTACCTGTGCTCTTATTTTTGGGTGTATTTTATGGTTCTGATCCACAGGATTGCACAGCTGCTCTTCCTAGGCAATGCTGTAAGGACGTATGGGATAAAAAAAGGATCGTTTGTCACTCTGATATGATGATTCTGAATTTCTTAAAACAATTCTACTTTCATGTACTTTCACAAAACACATACATGTTTCTTAGACATTTAAAATCATGTTTTCATTACACATATTTGGAGGAAAATTAAAATCACTGTTTCTGAAAAATAATATATCTGTTACTTTTATTAGAAAAGTTATTTTTGAAACACTAATTTGTTAAAGTACCATATTATTAAAATATGTGTATGTGTATGTATATATATACATACACATATATATATATACACACATCATATATAAGTATAAAACTATGAGGTTAGAGTTGGTAAGACGTTTTGATAATGCATTTTGGAATACTTTTCCTGTGGTTTATCTGAGTATGCCATTTCCTAGATATACTTCAATATGATGTATAACAAGTTTGTACTTGTAAAAATATGACTGCACTGTGTTTGGATTAATTTAAAATAATGCTTTCCCATTATATTCACAAGATTGGCTTGCTGACCCAACTCAGTTTCTACTTTAGCCATCTGCTAATACCTGACTAGAAATTCTGGTGGTATCCTCTTATAGAGCAATATATCTTTGTGTGCTATCATTTAAAAGGGGGAAAAAAAAAAAACCCAACAACCCAGATTTGCTTAAACTATCTCACATCAACCCCACCGTGAAGTTCTCTGATTTTCCTAGATGGATTAAATTTGTGGGTCTTAAGGAAATCATCACGGCTGCTTCAGGAAGCTCATGTGTCAGTATTAAGTCAAAAGACTTCTTTGTAGTTTGATTCCTGGAACAAATAAGGACACATCCAAAAATGGCCCACTGAGCAGGGCTCGAGTCTTAGTCTGTACTAAAAACTTATTTCTTTATATTTCTTCCCTGCTTTCAATTAACATGAAACCCTAGCCAAGCTGCCATCATTTCCTGAAGATTTTATAATCACAGCAGCTCTCCTGCCCAGTCTCATGTGAGGTAGCACTTTTTCCATGCTCGTTTTTACCTCTTTGGCAACACAGCCTGCTATCACTTTGAAAGCCGTGCAAAGGAAGTGCTTTCCATTAACTTCCAATTTATTCCTTTCCTATTGCGATCGTAAAATGAGCAAAAGGAATGTTAAGAACAGAATTTTAATGTAATTCAATTGAAAAGGTTTGTTCCTCTGACAAAATCACGCTGCTGGGTAACATTCATTTTATTAAAAGGGAATCTGTCAAAAAAGAAAAGCAATTGAGCTACAGGAGAACTAAGCTTTACGTATAAGATCCATTCCACAGAAGTTGTACAGAAAATATTTGTATATTGAATCACTTTTTCTACTGACATTTACTATAATTTTAGTGGTATGCTCCTGGAGAAAAATACTTTTGCTTTAGCATATCATTGTAAAAATCACACTAAGGGGTTCAATATTCATTCTAAGAGTTATTTTGCATTTGTCAACATGCCATCTTGGTACATCTAATTTCCCTTCGTGGCCTGTGCTATGTTAGTCAAACAAACGAGCAATTGAAAATGATTTTACACACATACTCACTGCGAAGTCCTATATGTCATCAAACACACAGGGGCTAATTTTCACTTCATTTTTACTGACCTCAAAAATGTGACTGTTCCGATAGCATGTGGCCTGGCCTACTACCCCAGGTGTTTGGTAAAATACTCTACATGAATAAGCCTCAGACCTTTTCATATGCTTTCAGATGGCAACTGACATTTCTGGTTTGCATTTAGCTGTAAGATTTTTTAAACTGTAGCTTAGCTTTTCCAATACTTGATTATACAGATTTTAAGCCCTTTTGTTATTGTTTGTCTTTATGACAGAAGGTAAAACTATATTGTCCAGGCTGGCTCTGAACTCACCATATGGCCCAGACTAGCCTCAAACTCACAATCCTCCTGCCTCAGCCTTCCAAGTAGTAGGACTTTGGGTATACATGCCATCGCACTTAGGTCAAGCCCTTCTCTTTGGTATATATAAGGTGTGCAGTACTAATGTCATCAGCAAAGTTCACTGTGAATGTTTTGGAAGGTTTTATTCAACAAAAGCTCCTGCTGCCATCAGTTTCATCAAGTTGGCAAATACAAAGCCAAAGGTTTCATGCCTAAAACCAATGCTACAGTTGTTTCTTCAAAGTTTTGCTGCTAATATACTGGCTCTGTCTAAAGCAAAATGCTAATATACCAACTCTGTCTAAAGCAAAGGTAAATTTGCCATGAGGCAAAACTATACTTAATCTTCAGGACTTGTCTTGTATGGGGCCCTTTTAAGGCCCTGTTTTTTTTGTCTTCTATTTTGTGAAAGAAGGATTCAAAAATATCGGAGCTCGAGGCCATAAAGAATATGGCTCCCTTTGGCCCTTAAAATTATATTATTGTAGGTTATATTAACATCTCATAGTATTTTATAACCAGAGTAGAATTTTCATGTACTTACTCAAAAAATGTTGTCCATCCAGTTTCATCACTTTTAGTGGCTAAAAGTCCACTATTGCCATGGTAAGTAAACAAAACTAATTCTAGTCCTTGAGCAGTCATACTTTTCAAACATCCATTTGTTCCTATTGTCAGCCATATTACTTGGTTATCTGGAGACACCACCCGAACCGGCATCCGATTTGGATCTCGTCTAATTCTAAGGGTATTTCCATTGCTGTCAGTCACGGCAGTGATGTCATTATCATTGCTGTAGCTAAAATTGTACAGGTAATCACCAGTGACTAAACTGACAGTATACTGGTGAGTACCATTGATGTCAAATATATATAGTTCTTGATCAGTTGGAGAGGCCACTTCATAAAAGTTCATTGAGTTAAGTAAAGGCTTATTCTTTGACACAGCTCGGATCCGAATATTTCCTAGGTCTGCAATGTACAGTGTACCATCTGGAGAGGCGGCTAGGGAGGATGGAGCATTAAGTTTGGCATCTTTGGCATAGCCATCTCCACTCTGATAACAGTCACAGTTGGCATCGTTTTTGCAGTCACACTCTGAAGGTATCCCAGCCACTAGGGAGATTTCCCCATCTGTCGTGACCTGCCTTATTCTGTTAATTTTCTTTTCATCAGTTTCGGTAATGTACAAGACCCCGCTGTAAGACACAGCGATGGCAGTGGCTGATTCCAGTGTTGTCTGTACTGCGTGCTTCCCCACAGGATATTCCACTCCAGGAACCTGACAGTGCATGGGCCGTCCAGCAGCAATGCGAACTTGACGATTCTCAGTGATCTGTAAAACTACATTATTATCCAGGACATAAATGGAGTTATCCATAGGGTTAATGGCTAGGTCAGTGGGCCACTCCAGACGTACCTTCATAAAGAAAGAAATGATCTGGTTAATTTGCCAGGAGAGCAAATTAGATCATGCAGGGAAATTAGCCTTAATTTGATAAACTGTTTTAAAATTGTTTTTCAATAGCTGTAGTAAAATGAACCTAAAAATTCCTAGTGGAGACAAATGTTAGGAAATAACATTTTATTTAAAAATGTAGCACACTGAAAAATTTGCTTGTTATAGCCGAAGAGCAAATGAACTTCTATGCAGTGATTCAACAGGTATCACTGAGATACAAACGCATACGTTCCCTACAGCAGTAATAACCCCAAAATGTCAGGGATTTCTAGGTTATGAATGTAATAGTATTCTACTGTGTTTTCAATCAGGCTAACAGTAAAGTTCCTAATTCTAAATGTAAGTCCTTGGGGACTAATCACAGTGAGGTTTCTCTGCAACTGAAGGAGCCATACAATCAAAAGATTAGAGATTTGTTCTTTTTGAAACATCTGTATGTTGATAATTTGTAGGTATTTTATTACAAATGCTTAGCATCTCTTAGTGCTAACAGTTCTGTATTTAATTGGATTCATCAAATACAGAATTACAGAAGAAAATAATTATTAGTTCTTGAGTTATGTTCAAATGGAACAATTTTATTAATACCATTGTCACACCAGATACATGCAGTTAATATGGTGCCATCACAGTCTACTGACACAGCAAATCAAATCATTTAGAAGAAAATAAGTCAGCTTATATTTTAGCTACCTGGCTGATGTGCATGCTAGTGTCACAGGTTAAAGGTCTGGCTGATGTCAGGTCGTTAGAGCCCAGCAGAGTTGATATGATTCCATTTTGGTCAACTTTTCTAATCATGGTTCCATCAACAAAGTAGATTAATCCGTTCTTATCAACTGCCATTCCTTTATCCAAGAGAAGTAAATGTTATTAAATTTTCAAAAATAATTTTAATTAAACTCTTATGTCCATCACAGAGCTAAATATTTGACCTCAGTGATGACATGGGTGACATGTAGCAGGTAAGATTGCCAATTGCAGAAGCATTAGAAAAAAGTCAACACAGGCATTTATAATTATAGATGTAGTACTTCTACATTTCAAGTATCAAATTATAATGTCTGTACATTACAGAGATTCAAATTCTGTTAATCAACTTATAGTACCAATATTCTAACAAAAATAGATCTATGCCAGTATTCATGATTTGTTGACCTTGTCACAATGAAATCTGCTCTTATGAATAATTCAGTACACCAAGTACTTTTTTCAGTCCTTGTTCACATTAGAGTTACCATCCATAATGAAAAAAATAAGGCCTCTGAACCTTACAACCTGTAAGGTTGTAACTGAATCAAACAACATTTTAATGAATGGCATAGTACAGAAGTAAGGAGCCAATCTTGACTGCTTTAAAAGCCTTTATCACATAGAATTTTAGACCCTGTTACCTCTGAAAATTCCTGACAGCAAGCATTTTTTCCATGGCATGGAAACAAAAGTTTAACAGCTCTGAAGTGGGTAAGAGCTCATTGGGTTGCTTAGTGATGGTTTTTAAAAGGCTGAGGACTCACTCATGACAAAGAAATTCCAGGACAATGAAAGTATTTGGACACTTCCTTGAAGTTTAACAGGATGTGACCGGAATAATATACAGTAGCTGCTTCATTCTTTGAAATGTAGAAAAAATGGTATGATGATACAAGTAATTCTAAGAACCTAATATTTACTGTAAAATCAACTTACGACTCTAGCAGTTTCACGCTAAATGGCTTTTTAAAACAGTAGATGTGAAACAGCTTTCCAGATGAGTTGAAAGTAAAATGTAAGACTCAGCACTAAACACAATCAGGCACTAACTGTGTTTTCTATTTTTCTCTTTTTTAATAAAAAGAAACCCCCAAATTGGTAACTGCCAGTACCTTTGGGACTCATGAGCGTTGCTTCGACAGCCTTCCCTCCGTCCCCACACCTGGCTTCATCAAATGGAAGGCACTGCTCCCCTGTTCCTGCGACCACTTCTGCATTTTTAGTCAAATCTTTTGCTCCTGTCAGTGACTTTGGACGATAAATTCTGCGGGTGTTAGTGTCAGAAACATACAAATCTCCGGTGACCGGGTCAGTTGCAAGGTAGTATCGATGAGCTGGGTTGCTGCTGCAAAAGAAGATCATGCATAAACATCACAAGAGAGTTACACTTAATATACAGAGGGAAATTAAAAGCCAACCAAGAGAGATCATGAGAAATTGATCAAACTGGAACCCATTATCAAAGAGTGGAAAATGAACAGTATATTTAATGATTTAAGCAAATGTGATATTACTGTTTTTCTCTTTGGCTTGATACTGAGAATACAATTTATTAAAAGTTGTTCTTAAGAATAATTACCATTCAAGACAATATGATTCTAGTTTAATATGAAGAATCAAGTTCTCTATGTTTTTTGGTTCAGTGCAAGGCCATCTATAAATTATTCCTGAGTGGCAAAGTTTATTCCAAGAAAAAGGTTATCTCTAACAAATTCTGCAGTGAAATATAATATACCACTAATTTCATTCACATTTAACCGTAGGGAATTATCCCTTTTCTTCTTGCTACACAACCAAATGTATCTATCTTAGTTGCTTCATCATAATCAAGAAAAGACTGATATAATTGATAATGCTTGTCCACAGGTACGGGGTCAAGTAATAGAATGAGATCAGTTAAGTATAGAAGGCAGTTTCAGGATGCTCTTTTTTATTGTTAGTTTTAAACTGAGTTATGCAACATATCTATGAATTTGTTGAGGTACAGACAGAATTGCAAAATGCAGTGCCTCAGTTTTATAAATACAAGCAATGCAAATGTAAAATATACCTCTTATTCCTGGTAACAAACATTAAAATTATCAAGGGAAGCAGAGATTATGACAAATAATTGGAATTAAAAAGCTAACATCCCTAAAAACCCTTAAGTTTGAAGTTATCTTGAGAAGTTAATGATACTTGTCTCAAAAAAAATATTAAAGACAAGAGGGTAGTGCAGCGTGAGGTCCTGAGTTCAATTCCCAACACTGTATAAAAAAATTTTTTTTGAACTATGCACAAATATTGTCTTAAAAAAATAATGTTTCATCAAAGATGTCAACTGACAACAATGTACAATGTTTTGATTTTACTAAATGATTTTCCCGCTCATATTCTCTCTTCTTCCTTATCCCCTTTCCACAGTTAGACACACAAAGTCATACTCTTGTTTCCATTTATTTTGTACATAAATGTCTAAAATATGAAGTATAAGTCAGGCATGGCGGTTCTGGCCTGTAATCCCAGCACTTTGGAGGCTGAGGCAGGAGGATTGCAGTGAGTTTGAGGCCCGCCTGGCTTACATTGTGAATTCAAGGCCATCTGGACTATATACTGAGACCCTGTCTCAGCAAACAAACATGAAGTGTAAACCAAACTGTACATCAACATTTTCATTATGATAGTATCATTAATAATAAAGATAAGTTCTGGTGAAACAACCCTTACTACTTCATTTTCTTCCTTGTAAGTGCTGAACATAGAACTTCATGCTCCTCTAAGAAATTTTACTCTTAAAACAACAGGCTGTAACTTTCACTAATATATCTTACACTGGTGGAGGAGGCAGCCGATCACACAGGGCAGTGACTGGTGGCGAATCTTTTAGAGCTTTCAATGATACGAACAGCCCACTGTGTCATGAGTGCCGTGGCTTTGCCACCACTGACTGGGGTCTCTGAGAACTTTGGGAGCTCTGGTGAGCTCTATGGATGTAATGTTCACAGAGAGACAAATCAATAGTCACACAGAAGTATGAACACCCTCAGTTTTTGGGTCTGCTTTACAATCTTTTTTCTTTTAGTAGTAAGAGATAGATTAACCTTTGTAAATGCAATGTAAAAATGTAAAAAGTGATTTGAAGGACTCATAAAGAAATACAGGTCATTAAAGAATAAAAATACTTAAGAACTACATGGTCATATGAAATGTGAATGAATCACGTACTCTTTCATGATACTTTCATTTTGAGAAAAAACTCAGATTTTTGAGGTGGGAGCTCGAGTGGCAGCGACACACAGAACATGAGCCACAGAATCCAAGCGTTCTTGATGTAAAACAAAAGGATATTTAAATCTTAAACTGTGCCTTTACTGGCACCACCTCTATTCTAGTGGCGTGGTAATAAGAGAACATATAGAGTGGTGCTTTTATTTGCTTTTTTTCATGTCCTGATGCATCTCTTTCAAGACCACAGACATTTCTAAATTAAGCAACATATGTCTACGGCTTTTAAAATGCCTACAAAAAGAAAGCTCTCATTTTGTGCAGAAGTCTATTGTTCAGAAGAACAAATGTGGAGGACATGTGATCCTAGAGAGGAGAATTAGCCTCTGGAACTATTCCCCACAGAAGGGGAGGAAATGAGAACTGGATGAATTCCCTGTAGTGCAACCTACATGGCAAATCGGAGCTGGGTCTTAGATCCTGGCCTCTGCTGAGTCAGATGAAAGTTCAGTACTGCAGTATTAAAGAAAAGTGAATTTGGAAATTTCTGGTTGATAGACTGGTGAATGAGGAGCTCTGACTCACAGATGCAATGTGAGTTGGACTCAAGATCACCTAATTTTAAGCACAGTTTCCTGACAGGGCAAGCTTGCTTTCCAACATCCTAAAGGGCACTAAAGAGGCTGGTATGTTGGTACAAAGGACTGGTGAGTTTTTAGATGAGCAATATGTCTAGTGTGAAAATGTGTGGCTATCATGACTGAAAATCTGCAGCTGGCAGCTGGAACACAGGGATTTACACGCACGGTTTGGGGAAATCTCTGTTCAGCAACAGGCACACAAGAGCATTTTTGTGTGATGGATGCTCTGAGATTTTGCAGTTTCATAAGGGTTTGAAATAACATTACAACCATGAATAATAGCAGCAGAATACGGAAACTGAGATCTAGTTAAGAACCTTTTGTATACTGCATCTTGATTGTTAACTCCTGTTGAATCACTGTCACAACTATCAAGCCAGTTTCTCTACCATCTTATTCTATTAGACACAGAACCAGTGGGAAGTGCAGGCTGGATATACTAATTTATTTCGTCATAATTCAGTGGTCTTAGGCCACTGAATTTCTGGTCTTAGGCCACAGAAATATTTGCAAAGAACAAGCTACAGAGCACTTTTAACTTTTATTAGCAGCATTTTAACTTTTTAGTTGGAAATTATGCCATAGTGCTTAGCGTACAGCATTTGAAGATGCACAAACAAATTATATTTATGTATAAAAGCCATATTCCATACTATTTGCCATATTATTTTATGGTAAAATTATTGAAACAAGGTCTTGGGATATGGTATTTCTGTGCATGTTTTGTTTTTAAGTATTAAATCAATAAAGGAGTGCTGAATCAAGTTTTTACAATTTAGTATCTTTAACTGATTCAAATTCAGAAATTTGTGATGGACACTTTCTTTGATCTTTACAAAGCTGAAGTTTAGCCCTAAATGTTTAAATGCTCCTTAGCTGGTATTAGTTAATTTAAGGTTTTATTTTAGAATTTTAAAGAATTGGAGCAAGGATGAGCTAAAATTCATCATCTACTAGATGGATTTGTTAGTAAATTAAAACTGTAAACATCAGAGGAAGAAATGCTTGGGATATCAAAGAGAAACACATTCAAAGCGTTTTAGAACTTCCATTTAGAAAAAAATTAATAGAGTGATCGAGTAATACTTAGTCCTATTCATTAAAGTATAGCTGAAAATTTTTATTTTTGTATGGTATCCTGGTAGTACTTGTTAATTTGGTAAAAGCATACTTCTCAAACTTTAAAATAAGAAGACTATGTGTCCATATATTTATTATTAATATTTTCTCATTCGTCTAACTAATGACAGTTTAAAGTATATGAAATAGAATAAAAGGATGAGAAACATACATTATTATTTTTTACTTAGTTATTAACAATTGATAGTACTGTTCATTTTTGTAAATTTAGACACCTTTTTCAGTTTCTTTTTCCTTTGTGTCACCTATTCCTAATATTCACATGGCTATGATACTACCCAGGAAAATAAGAATATAGAGAAAACCAAGCAGGGTCTTATAACTGGTAAAATGCAGATGATTAGAGGCAGGCAAACAGGAGTATCTGATAGTAATTTCAGTTTTTTAAGCTAAATAAAGAAGGTCCCATAGGCTGAAATGCTGTATGCCGACCTGTTAAGTCAAATTAGATTACTAAGCAAATGAAATTCGTATCATTATCAATAATATCATAATTTGACTATTTGAGCATAAAAATCTTGTCCACTTTCTATATTTTCTTAATTCTAAGCACTGTATGACCTCTCATTCTATGCCTTGCATTGGTTGATTTCTTTCATTGTTAGCCTCTTATTTTTATGTGCCTAGAATCTGATTTGGTACATCAGCATTATAATAAATCTGCACATTATTCTGAATGCTTAATACAAAATTAATCTTCCTAAAAGGCCACTTTGAACCTAAGAAGATTCCCCATTGTTTGTGTTATCCTAGAGATTGGAGAGTAAGTCCTTAGAGTACTCCAGGAGCCTGTCAATTAGATCCCTTGCTAAGCTTACCTTTCACTGAGGGGGATGCAATACACTCATTCCTTCCTGTCCCACCCGCATTGTCCTCCCTGTTCTTGTTTGGTTTAATCAGACCTTAGGCCTAGATCAAATATCAACCATTTCAGAAACATTCCTTACCACAACCCCCTACCCTTGGAATCTTTTCTTCCACAGAACTACCTTCATTGTATAAGCCTTGTATGATTTAATTTCAAAGAATAATGCTGATAATGTTATTTAGTTTCTCACATACTCTTTTCCCTAATTAGACTGAGTTTCAGAGACCTTTACCTAATATTACTATTTGTCAAATACCTGGTACATCATAAGTGATTAGGTAACACAATTGGTTAACACTGATTGATTTAATAGATGAATATCAATATAGAATTCAAACTTTATACATTTTGCATGCATAGCATGTAAAGGAAATGTAGAAGCCCCAAATTTTGTCAGGATGATATACGGAAGAGCAAAGTGATGAAGAACCATGAGAGAGGGATTACAATGAGTACCACTTTCAAGTTAGTACATAATGAATTAGTACATAGTGAGCTCATACTAAAAAGTGAGTTCATGTTATGAATAAGAGCTCTAACTCCAGGTTGTTTTTTTCCAGAGAAAGAGATTATAGCGGTAAGTAACTTGTAAAATGACTGTGAAATAAGTCTAGTTTCTTGCATCTCAGAAAATTCTACCACAGAAACCTCATCATTGGAACATATAAAAACAGGGAGTGTGGTACAGTGGAAAGAATGTGTTTTTAGAGTGCTTCAAATCTCTGCTCCACATTTCTGAGCTGTATATCTTGGGGGAGGAGATAGGTAACATCCTCAAGGTAACATCCATTGCTTCACTATAGCCCAGAAAGACTGCTGTGTGGATTTGCAGTAACATACATAAAACATCTGGCACTCACTGTGCCTAACAGGACAGGTCAGCTTCCTAAAAAGGTAACTTCTTGATCATTTTTCTATCACCTATTGCTTGCAGCATTTTCAGACTGAATTGGTGTATATTCCTGTTTGTCTTTCCACCTTTCTCCAGAGCAACTATGAAAGCAAAGCTGGAAAAATTTTGATGTTCTACAGTGGTTTCTAAGAGCAGAGCTTTGCACACTCCCTACGCTGGTGGAGGTTTAGTGTTAATCATACCATGTGACCCATTAGCTGAAAGTATGAGATCAATATGGGATCTCCGGAAAAGGTCACAGGACCATGCCTGGTCACTCTGATGTGCAATGGCTTTCAGTGGGCCTTTGTTTTTATTTGCTAGTTATCAATCTTTATGCAATCTTTTAAATAGGTTGTGTTGATTTATTGATCTAAAGTATCTCACATGAAATACCTCTAATTTTAAAATCTGATATCACAGCCTTAGCTATCTTAACAGCCATACTACATCCAGCATGTCCAAGCTGTCTTGCTTTTTCCTAGTTTTATTTTGAAGTATTGCTTTCCTCCCATTTTTTTTTTTTTTTTTTTTTTTTTTTGCTGTCCTGAGGAACGGCTTTCAGCGAAAGGTATCTATAAGAGCCTTTAGTGCACCTTCTCCAGCTAAGTGTACACAGCAAGTAAAATATTGCTGATAGATTTGCTTTAATTATATACATCCTCAGCTTTAAAGACGGTCAATTAGCTTCATAACAGCAATGCAGATTACTTAAATCTAGTCACTTTTCCAACTTAGGAAAATGAACATTATAGGCAGAGATGATGGAGCAGGAAGCTAATAAAGCCTATTAAGTTTCAGGACTCCACATTTGCATGGATCCCTTCCACGCCTAGAGAAAGGCACTGACAAAATGTTCACATGATCATATCTTTAAAAAAATATTTTTAAAAGTCAAGTATTTTTAGATTCTTTTTCTTAATCAAAGTATCACAAATTGAATAAACTTTGGGCACAACAAACATGATCTGCCATGCATCCTGGTCAAACTAAAAAGACTTCCTCAAACTTTTCTATTAAAAATTTTTTTTTTCAATATAGCTCAGATTACATAGGTCAGCGACTGAAGCTTACAACTCTCTTTGTATTATAGTTATACAGAGGTAGTCATTATAGTGTTTTGTTTGTAACAAAATGTATCTTATAAAACGCATAATATATTTTGCAATATATTGTAAAATAACAGCTCACTTAAGTGGGTTTAATCTTTAGACATTCTCTGATACTGAGTTTCCTCTCCCATGATGATGTTATTAGAAAACAATTTCAAAGTCACATTGAAATGTAAAAAGTGCATTTGAAATTACGCAATAACCTTTAAGCAAAATGCTTACCTATGTCTAAAATCTTTATTTCTTGGCGGAAGCAGATAAAAAAAAGTGAAAAAAAAGCACAGTTAGAAAAGGCTTCTAAAATATGAAGTAAATATTGAGATTTTAATTAGTTATATGGAAAATATTCAGAAGTAACAATGGAAATGAATTTTGCAGGCCAACACTTCTGAAATAACTGACAGAATAGGTTAATTTGATAATACGTTTAAGCAAAGCAGATATTACTTTTATTATTGGCATTATGGGTTGACCTAACTTAAAGATTCAACATTTTAATAAAAAGTTGTAAACTTTGTTCATTACAATCATGCCTTGATATTGGAAGAAAATATTTTATGTCTTAATTTCAACCACAGTGAAATAAAAGAGGAATACTGATACTATAGGGTTATTCTAAAGAAAACCATAAATATTTAAAAATCATAGTCTCATCCCATTAGTGCACAGAAAATTCACTGAAAGTGGTCAAATATTTTACTCTCTTACACACATATTTATAAAACAATACACACATGTTACCCTGCTATCTTTAACCAAGAACTGACCCCTCCCCACCGGGAGAGCTTTAGCTGTTGAAAACGCAGGTTTATAAATAAATTAATATATCACATTCAACATTTCTTTTTAAAAAGGCACATTTAGATTTTATTAAGATCCTAAATTAAGGAAAGACATACCTTAGTTCTAAAACACTCGTTACATTTCCAGAAGGGAATATCCGGCGGACATAGTTGAAATCCCCTACATAGAGGCTGCCATCTATCCCACAAGCTAGAGCAACTGGGGCCAAGAGTTTATTCCCATCGGCTTGACCATTGCAGCTTGGACAGGAGATGCTGCGCCTCCGTCCATTGCCCATGATACTACTGACAATCGGAGGCTGCTGGGAGATAAACTGATTTTCCCCATTTCCCTTGTACAGTATACCTGGAAGAAAAAACAATGCATATTTCTTATGATAAAAAGCATAAAGATGAAAAGTCAAAATGTTTGCTATAGATCTAAGAAAGACTCAGTGCCTTTTAGATTTAGACAGGGACACTTTTATTTAAAATTCTATTGTTGGAAGGAACTCTATTCAGCTACTAATATAAAAATTACATGGTAAGTCCATAGGGTATATAAAGTAATTCCTATGATAAATTTAAAGAATGCCCAGTGAAAGGAAGAAAGGATTAACAATAAAAAATAGAAACCCAAATTCTTTTTTTTTTTTGGTACTAGGGATTGAACTCACAACCTTGCACTTGCCAGGCAGACATTTAGGCCACTGAGCTAAATCCTCAGCCCTATCGTTCATTTTTTAAAAGTTAAAATACTTCATAGAAAATGAAGTAAAAAAATATTTATCTGAAATTGCTAATTATAGCAGAGGTCCCAGAAGGTTGAGTTTCACTGGGTACTGAACCCCGGCTTTGCATATTCTAAGCGTGTGTTCTACCACTAAGCTATACCTTTCATTGATGGAGGCCTACTTGATTTCTACTATGTTGTCAAAGAATATTCTTGCTTACATGCTCATCAGAAATAAGAATATATATATGAAATTATTCAAAATGTCAAACATAACAAAACTGTTGTGAAAGGCTAATTTATTATTTAAAGTGAATTCTACTTCAAGGCATGAAAGTGCCAATGATTTTATAAAGAAAAAAGCAAGTCTGCTCATTTGTAGTGTTCAATGAACATCTGAGAAAAAATTCCAGAGAAGTATTAAAGATTTTCATAGTTAGAAACTAGATTTGAGACTAGTTTTTCATTTTACCACTAGTATAGGTAGATCAGTGGCTCCATTTTGGTCTGATATACACTGGATGGTCAGCTGTTGCTGTTCAATGCATATTTTATGACACATCTCAATGTGTTAATTACCTGTATAAACCACCTGCTGCTCTGCCTTTAGAGCTTCATATATTATATTTATTGGATCTTCTACATTTCAAAGCAATTCTTAGAGCAAATGACTATATTTCTTAGCACATACTCTGTTAAAAGAATAAACCCATGAAAGAACAAATAGAAAACTTGAGAAAGTATTGTTTGTTCTAGTATGGGATAATTTTAAAGTGAAAAAGTGATCAAAATAATTATGCTTTCCTTACTGCTCAGAACATTTTAGATACATCCTATGATTACTTTTTTTAATGCTCTGTTATTTGGGTGATGTAATACTCATAGCAAATTTACATAAAGAAATCAGGAAAGCTAAAACAGGTTTCTTCAAAATTAAGAAAAAACAGTTTTAAGAAGCCTGGATCATAACAAGATATAAAATGCCTTTTGCCTTGAATATTCAAAGAATACATTAATGATACCTACGATTCTTCTTTCTGTGATTATGTTATTTGGTAATTATGCAAAACTAATTTACTATACAAGCCAGTTCTGCAATTTTCATCAGAAGAATTCTACAAGTCAGCCTACTGCTCTACTGCACCTGATTTGTTCAGTCATTACTTTGAAAGATTGGCTCTTCATGATTCTCTATCATGGCACAATAGAAAGCAGAACATTAAACTATTTATTTCTGTTTCGGGGTGCTTGCACAAATGCTTGTCACTGTCTACATTTTTGCCTTCCCATCTTCTGTAATCTACTTCTATAGCTCATCCACCTTGTCATGATTACAAATCACTTTGTTTATTCAATTAGACACATGCCACTTAGGAAAGTCACTATTTGTCAAAGTGTTCTTGGATAAAATTTGAAATTCCAATCAGTTCTTTCTGTGACTTAGGTTATTTCACATTTAAAAACAACACACATTTTATAACTTCCAACTTTTTTTGCTGTACTAGGGGTTAAGCCCATGGCCTTTGCACTGAGCTGCATTCTAAATTCTTTCTTATTTTTTATTTTGAGACAGGGTCTAAGTCAGTTACCAAGGTTAGATTTGAACTTGTGATCTTCCTGCCTCAGCACGCCAGAGACTGTAATTATAGGCCTGCACTACCACATCCAGCACTTATATTTTGAAGTATAGAATTTTGGGTAATTCAGTAGTTTTCTTTGAAAAGTATGGAATGCTTCAGGAATTTGTGTGTCACTCTTGTGCAGAGGCCATGCCAATCTCTGAATCATTCCAGTTCTAGCATATGTGCAGCATATGTGAAGAGAGCAGTCATTCAGGTTTTACATGTGCTTTAAGATAAGGAGTTGCTATGCAATTTATTCTGGCCTTGAGCCCAGTAAGTAGGCCAGGTTGGCCTAAGACTTGCAGCAATCCCCTTGCCTCAGCCTCCCAAGCGCTGAATTTATAAGCACGCAACAGGACAACAGGCCTGGATTTAGAATACCAAGAAGTTTCCTTGTCCATCTAATGTGATATTAAGTATTCTAACAGCAGTGAGTTACAGGAGTTAAAGCTCTTCACTTACAGTCTCCCTTCTACTTTACAATCTCGGGCATGAAATCCTATAGCTCAGTAGTTATGAATTTTACCCTGTATTTTCATTATAAGTAAAATATATCTGGAGAGGTTTTCCCTAGTGTTGTTTGGGAAGGACTCCTGAAAGAACATGGAAATAATTGCAAATTATGTAAGATAATTTTAAATAACTTAAGGGCAGCTACTAGCATGGGTAGCACATGGCTTTGCATTTTGAAAGACCATGATTTTTTTCTTGTGTTGCTCACACAATGGACTACCACTGCTTGAAGACAACACCAATGATTCAAGACAGGCTCAGAGACAACATGGAGCTTGCCTGTTGGTTGGGAGGCCTGCTTTTCTAACCTGTGTGCTGCCCGGGGCACTGGTTACGTGCTCTGCTCACAACCTCCCGGTATGCAAACTGAACTACACCCTAATGGTCAGGATGTAACTGAAAGGAAATCAGAACTTTCTATTGCTCTGAAACACTGAAGGTGTGCAGGATATTTCTGATTTTTTTCTTATTACTAATTTGCTCAGTCCTATTTATCTCCTAAAGAGAAGATACCAGTATTTTCACACACTGGCTTGGTAGCTAACATGTGTCCTTTTCAATACTTACGAAAAGTTTTTTTTTTTAAAAAATTGAATTAACATTCATGCAGTATTAATCTGAAAATCAATCATTAATCATGAATGTTTAATTGTGTTATATTTTCAATTAACATTCTAAGCCTTCCAAAAACTGCGAAGTTCAAAGGTAGACTATTCCCCAGTGCTGTAAAATTTCCTCCTTTGGTCATTTATAAACAATGATTAAAATAGGTTATTTCAAGATTTTGCTTTTCTAACAAAGCACCTTTAAATTATCTGACATCAGACAAAAATGTGGGCAAAATATCACAAACACGGTAAAACCAACATAATTTGCTTAATAAAAATAATATTCTTTATGAGAGGAAGGGGATCATATTTTGGTTTATGATGTTGGAACAATTTTATTCAGAGCATATCCATTTATCACATTATCAGGTCTGCTACAAGTAGTAGTTTTGATTCCTGGTTTTTTCTCAGATTATTCATTCCCTCCTTGAGTAGAATTTACAAATATAGTTCACGTACTAAAAAACATCTATGTATGTAGAATAGACTAATGATCTAAGAATTAAAAATCTAATAGAAATACTTTGGAAAAGTCATATAGCTTTTTTTTTTAAGACAGGGTCTTACCATGTATTTTAGGCTGATCTGGAACTCACTACTTAGCCCAGGCTGGCCTTGAACTTGCAGCAATCCTCCTGCCTCACCCTCTCAAGCATGTGCCACCACGGCTGGCCAAGTCACAGGGAGTTTTAATTTTCTCTCTGCCTTAGAGAAGTCCCTGCCTCCATTTCCAGTATACCTTTCCAGAGAGCTCTGGCTACACTCACAGACTTGTGCAGAATTAGATGCTTGCGGGTGACTCTGTGGTGAATTCTCCCACACAGAAGCCTTTCATGTAGTATCAGTCACATTCAAATGATAACTTATTGTGGTGAGAAACATATAAACATTTAAAAGTCCAGTGAAAGAATCTTGCACAGTTTCCACTTTGTGATTTTCGTCTTTACAAGTACCTCATAGTTTTCCTACCAAGAGTAATTTCAGAGCACACACAGGATAAAATGTTACATCAGTGTAATCAGGGTGGGGTGGGTGACGTCAACTCTCTGTGAACAAGATCTTACCGTTCTGCACATCCAGCACGTGATGTTTGTCTAAAGTCCAGCCACCCATGTTGGAAGCATCCAGTTCATAGCCTTGCAGAACAGCAGTCCTCTTCTCCCACAGAGTCAGGTCCAGGCACGACTCGTATTCATATCCAACTGACACTGGAATCAAAACAAGTCACAGTTCATTCCTCCAACTACAGGTGGAGGTTTATTTTATTACTTTGAAAAAAAATCTCTTTCAAAATTGCGTTCTGAGCCATATTTTCAATTTATTTTTATATAAATGACTTAACCATATGAAAGCATTACAAAATAATGACCTCCAAATGTTATTTTCTATGGGTTTAATAGGAATGAGTTCAGTTCCCTCATCACATCAATCTCTCACAAGATTTTCACAGCACAAAATCAAGTTTAGATTAGGCAACTGGTAAAGTAACAGGGTCAGATAAGTTAGCCCTTAATGGTGATTAGACAATAACTAAAATAATGTTTGCTATTTGAATAATTAAAGCTGCTTAGTTTCTAAAGAGCAACCATGGAAAATGTTTTTGATAATAAGGTTCACTAGAATACAAAAAGATTATGATAATGTATTTACACGTATCAGGAATAAACAAACTAGCAGTAAATTAATAATTCATAATTGAAAGAATTTTAATGTTCACAATCAAATTTGAATTTTAAAATTTACAAAAAATGAAGGGAGAAGTGGAAACTATTTGATTTGAATAAACACGTGCAAATTACATTTTAATTTTAGGATAAAATGCCTATTTTATTTTTAGGTAAAAAATGAATAAAAATTTATCTTTTAGTTTTTGAGGTTCTGAGTTGAGCTTTCAGCAATAGATCTCATGTCAATCTTTGACAGCACTGTTGAGTCATTTAATAAAACAAGTGGTTTGATGGTTTAAAATTGTTCTTCCACTAAATTGACTGTCCCTTTTAGCCAAAAGAGCAGACATAATTCCCCCACACAAATTTTATATGATTTCTGTTAATCATTATCAGTTGAAACCAACTCAATGTCAGATACAGAAAACATAAAAAGGTAATAAAAAGAGAAGTAAAACTATAAAGAAGAAAATAAAAATGCATGCGATACAATATTTATGATAGTTCTGACACTGACGCAATTTTTTCAGTGCAGAGATTTATGGAACTTACCAACAGCTTCAGACAAACCGTAGACTTTTTGGTTATATGCATCTGTTTTATCCCATATAAAAGTATAGGCCAAGTTTGGAGAGGCAGGAAACCACTTTTGGAAGAGTCTCCCAACAACAGCTACCATCAGATGAACCTTCATTAGATTAAATGGTATGACAGACTGGGTCATGGTGATTTTGAGCACTGACTTATACCCTGCAGCTCTGGAACTCAAGTAGGAAAGTTTTAAATCTGTTCCTGGAATGGTGGTTTCTTCATGGAGTACCTGCGTTTGAACAAAGCAGAAGTGTCTGTGTGTGGTCATGCATGTCTGTTAGAGAAAATATAATTAAAAGAAACTAGTAGAAGACAGAGTAAAACACCAAGCATGAGCATTTAGGCTGTTACCATTATTTTCAATTTTCTGGTGTGATCCTGGGCTGTTGTCTTAGTCAACACTTAAAAATAGCTCTGCCTAATATTCTCTAAAAGCCTCTTACCGTTTATTCTGAGATAACCATCCCTGTGGTGCTGCCCTTCCTACAGGAATCACTGTGGCTGCTCTGGCAGGCTGACGTGTACTGACTTGTTAGTTTGTTTCCACAGTAGATTGCTGCTAACCGATCTTTCACACCAGTTACCCTGGAGGATCTGAGCAGACCTGAGTAAGATGAGTTCAGATCTGTCAGACGGGTTGCTCAAAACAGGGCCCTTCAGTCACAGGTGTGACCTGAACCCGCTGCCTCGTTAGGGATGAAAGTGTTGTGCCTCCAGCCTATGTGCAGGCAACTGTACACAAGGGAAGCAACAGCCACAAAAAAGACCAGCTCATTTTGGGTTACGTTATAGCGAATTCCATATTCATATTCACTGATAGTATAACAGCAGCACACTCTCGTACTTAAATTATAAGTTACAATCTTGAACTGTTTTTGATAGCATAGTAAATGAGCTAATATTTTAAAACTGCATATAATTTTTCCAGAGAGCAACAAATATGTAATTGAGTACAAACAGAAGACATTCAATACATACTTTTTGACTTGGAAATGTTTTGTAGAAAGTGAGTATGTTGGCACAAGTATTATCTCCTTCAGTAGTTTTTAAAAATCATATCCTTAAACCCCACAGTTGCTGGACATGGTGGCACACGCCTGTAATGCCAGCACTGGGGTGGGGGGTGATGAAGAAGAATCACAGATCAAGCCCACACCAGGCAACTTAGTAATGGGGGGAGACCTTGTCTCAAAGTAAACAATAAGGAGCTGGGGAAGTGGCTCAGTGTGAAGACTTTTGGTTAAATCCTCAGCACCACAAAAACAAAACAAAACAAACCTCCTACAATTTATCCATCACTGTGCTCATCTGACAAAAGCCAAATGACACATAGAAAGCATATGCCACTACATTATTTAATCATTTTGAAAAATATAAGGTGTGTAATACATAAAATTTGTCTTAAGAGTTTAGATTCTCTCTGCCAATGCTCACAACTCTTCATAGGCTTACAATATACAATGTAAAGCATGAGACTCTGCACACTCATGACCTGTGTCAGAAAGTCACCATTTTCTTTACAAGGAACTAAATAGCACCCTCAAAGTTTTCTTCAGTTACCTCATCAAGAGGCATTTTTCAGACACAACTGACTGCCTTTTCAAATTAAGAAAACTATTAGAATACTAATTCAGTGTTCAATAATGTTCAAAAATCTCTCATACAGAACAGTTAGAAATGATGTATATATATTTACCTTCTCCACATTTTAATATGCTAGGTAAAACCCCTGGCACCACCAAGAGTACAACCATCATTTCCATTTACACAAAGACATAGATGGTCTAAACAAATCTCCATTCTGGCCCGTGACTCAGTACTGGCATGAAGAGGGATTGAAACAATATTGTAGGTTAAGCAGGCATCGCTCTCACAGGTACACCAATTATTACAGCTTGGCTTTTCCTTATCAAACATATGACAGAACTTACTCACATAATTGTCTCAAGCAAAATAGTTGATGAATATTCAGGAACTCTTAGAGCTCTAATAGACTCCATGAGATTTAACTTTGACAATACTTTTGTAAGACTGCAGGATGTAGAGTGAATAATCTTTCTTTCACAATTAAGGTGAATATCAATGGTCTTTAAGTTATCGAAGGGTTGAGGATGTAGCTCAGCAGCAGAGTGCTTATCTAGCATGCACGATGCTCTGGGTTTGAGTCTCAGCATAGGAAAAGAAAGTGTGTGTGTGTGTGTGTGTGTGTGTGTGTGTGTGCACGCACATGTGTAACTGGCTGCATACTAAGGTATATAATGTAGTGTTTTCTTTTAACTTAAAGAATAACCTCTTATAAATTTGATAGGCTCTCTACATGTAAGACAGTCTTTCATCAATAAGTGTTTCCTGTGACCTGCTAGGAATTGCTTCTCTATTTCAAAGTATCATGTGGTATTCCTAAGTTTAATAACTGATTATTGCCTCTGTCATCATTAACCTACTTCCACTGAATAAATATCTGTAATTTAGTTCATTAAAGCAGGCATTTCTGGTACATAATTTAACTGTATCATTTTATATTACAGTATCAGGAAAAATAAATCCTGCCCAAATTGAAAATAAACAATGAAGCCTACTTTTGCCATTTGTATCATCTGTAAGACCCATTTGTGACTCTGTTAAACATTTGATTAGAACTACATTCTGCCAATTCCACCTTCCAAATCTCTGTCTAAACTGTTCTTCCTTTTCTGTTTCTACTACTCTTGAGATTGTTTGGCCCTTTCTACCTAAATTTAGGATTGTATAGAAATATAATAAACAATAGTCTGTCCATTGACTTCTGGGTCACTATGTATAAATTATGCTTTTGTGAAATTATTTCCTCAGTGCTTTGTTTTTACATTGCTGAAGAAATCTGAAGTCTCCAGTAGACGATATTTCAGGGCCATTCATAACTATTCCACTACTCTCTGTTCATAAAAAAGAACAGTTGGGTTTTCATTGTCTGATTGTTTGATCATTTTTTCATGCCTAAATTGTAATCTGAACAATTATTTTCAAGATAACAATATGCCTGTTCTTGGCTTTTCTCTGTGTCTACTCTGTCCATAGGTGATGTCACCCCGTGTAAGGATTATTTCTGATGATTGCCAAATTCATATCTTTACTTTTAGCCTCTTCTCTAGACTTATTTTTTCTATCAAGGTTTCTGATACAATGTCACTTAATCAAAAATGTTGTTCCTGGACTAAACTATAAAACATTGCACCTTTACCCAATTTAACTGGCTTTAGTATTTTGGGTCTTAGCATAACATGACATACATTTATCCTTTATTGTCTCTCCATGCTCATTAGTTGGCAAGCTCATTGAGAGCTGGTACTTTGCCTGACTGCTTTACCGTTTTGCACCTATATAATGAAGCCTGCTATAGAATAGGTATTAAATATTTGAAGAATGAACAAAGCTGCATATGCTGTTATAAAGACCACATACTTTTACTTAGGTATTTATGAATAAAGAATAAAGACCATTATTATAATATCTAATGGCCTATCTTTAAGATCCAAAAGTTATTCTAATTGGAATCAGGAAGGAAAAATAACCCTCCGATATTTAATAGATAAAATGAATAGTTAAGGTATAGCTAGTTCTGAAAAGTTACTCTTTTCTCCTCTGTGAATGGGGCTTTATGAACTATATATCATTAGAGCTTAGGGAAGCATATCAAGTTTTTAAGGAAATAATGTCTTGAGAAAATTAATGAACACTTTGGCCAAAAATTATCTTTTACAATACATTTTTTACAATAATAACAAAACACTAAGTCATTGAGAACAATGATTGTGTACAATAGTTCTTGGTCCCAATAACACCTGGTACAAAGTTAGGTTATCAAGTACACAGAGGCACTGACATTTTTTTCAATAATGAATGAGCAAAGGCATTGTTAGTGGTTGCATTTAAGCATTTTTTCATTCACTCACAGTTAATAAATATATAGGATACAACCTGAAAAAGTATTTTGAATGCATCCTAACAACTAACTGGATATTCTGATATAAGCATGTGTGCTCTGCACACATCACATTCTATAGAATTATTTAGGATAGTACTAGAATCTTGTAATCCTTTCAAAATTTCTTTGATAATCATATAATCTAAGAGTCCTTCCTTTAAAAATACTGCTTTTTAGAATCTTTTACCTGTGTTTCAGGAATAATGGGACTGTCTTCAGGAGACGATCTGAAAAAGGTCGATAAAGGTGATGACACAATGATAGGATTTGGCCTCACAAACCCACTCAGATCACAGCTGGGAATATCATTCTCTTCTTTCTTCATGACTAGTGTATCCATCACATAAAAGACATTCCATGGAATCCACACAGTATGATACTGCGTGAGGAATGGGGATCTTTCAAATACCAAAGTGAGAGAAGCTCCACCATTTGCCACCAAGTCAAACCTAAGAAACAAGGAAGATACACTCAGTGAATTATCTGGCTCATATGTAAACTACAAATATTCATCTCCTTGAACTGACATGCCTTATAAAGAAAATCAACTCCTCTGTCTTTCATAGGTAACATTTTAAAGTCCACAGAAACATTAAAAGAATTATACAATGAATGCTCATATCTGTTTAGATATCCTTTATCTGTGATAAACATTTCCTCAGGTTTGCTTTCTATCTACTCTTTGGAACTATTTGAGTTAAGTTGTAGACATTATGAAATATTACCCCGAAATGTATCAACATGCATCTTCTAAAACAAAGAATACCCTCCAAAAATCATAATATTATATTATGTCTTAGAAAATGAAATAAATTTTTAAAGGAGGAGATGAGTACATGACTTATATCTCTGCCTGATGTGCTGTCCCAGGTGTGTGGAGTCATTGCCTTTCTATTACAAAAGACAATAAACATGATGGGTGATGGAAGGATGTCTAAATTTATATTTAAAATACTTCAAACAGAGATAGTGTGATGCGACTAACTCACATTCCATCCTGGCGGGTAATAGTATATCCATATTCTGGGTAATGGAAAAATGAAACATTTACTCCAATAAGTGGAGTTCCATCAGCAGTTAGTACTTGGCCTCTGATGACAGATGCAAGGCTGTGGAAAAGTAGAAGAATTTAAATGAACATCTGTCTTCTCAGTCCAGCATTATCATGATTTATAGATAATTCAACATAAGGATAAAATAACACTATCATATACAATCAAGCATTATTCACAAAAACCAGACCTGAAACACTCCCAAGACAATGCCCTTTTTAATGTACTATAATTTACATCCTCTGAATGCCTTGTATTTATCCTGGATTTTAATTTGTTGCAATCTGTATTTTGGAGAGTTACCAAAGCCAATGAATATGAAGAATTTTTAAAATTATAAACTTTTGGCTTTTTTGTTAAGTCATATATATGACTTACATGAAGAAAAGTCTGCTTTTCAGTTATTTCTGAGGCAATCTGTAAATCTGCAGGGACCAAGAAGTGGAAGATCTAAGGGGATAAAAAGGAACATTTGTGCAACAACTTTTAATCAACTGCTGGGTCTAACTGCATCAATGCTGTTAAATTACTGCAGACCCAGGCGTTCTAGTGTAAATCAACTTCCTTTGCTCAGTGAGACATGAGACACCTGCTTTCATTTACTGGTTTATTTTCAGGTCATTACTGCTCTGTAAAGTACCAGTCAACCAGCTTATGCAATCTCACTGTCAGGCCTTTAGCAGATCCATTACATTAATTCAAAATTTGTATTATTTACTGAGCTCAGCTAAAAAATACACTTGTTTTGCCTTTTGGGGTCTTTTTGTCACTTCTTCTGAAACGTTTCCAACTGTGCTTAAAAAAAATCAACTGGTTAAATGAAGATTTATTGACTCTTTAATGGAATGTTCTGTCTCAAGTATTGAAATTGACAAAATATGCATATTGTGTCAAAAATGCTTGAAACGCGAAGTTTGGTGAAGAATTTGCAGAAAGATGAAAAACTGTATCAAAGAAAAGAACTTCCCTCAAAAACACACTCATCAGCATTTCACACACAGTGCAAAGGACTGTTGATTACGTCTTTACAAATTTATATGAAGAAAAGATACAGTAACCTCTTATTGAAAGGACTTTCTCCAGGTAAAACATGGGTACTCTCAGATCCAATAAGAAAACTGATTCGATCATAGAAAGATTTGGCAGCTTGCTGAGACGGTGATTGTAAACTCTGGCTAATGATATCCTGAGGATCAGGCAATCCACGACAGTAGGGCTGATTTTGGCAGGAACTCTGTAAGCAGCAATCAGGATCCATACAGTCAATGAGTCCATCTGTAGAGAGAAAAGCAAACCAGTGAGAGAATTCTCCTCTTTATGCTATGATATAGAATGTTTGGTTTGATTGTTTCCTCATTCCCTACTGATAGAATTTTTTGGCGCGGAACCATCTGATAGGATTTTGGCGCGGCTGAAAAGAAGTATGAAATTAAAATGACCTTTATTTTAAGAATGTGGGGAGAGACGTCCTGCCCCTCCGGGGTCTAACATTTTCTCCGGGGTCTGGCATTCTCTGGGTCAGACACGTGGTGTGGGGGCATACATGTAGCTTAGGTTTGGGGTGGTGCCTAAGGGACATTAGTGATGCACAGGTAGCCCATCACCACAGGTAAATTCCTAGGGGTGGGAAAGATAAGAGCCCCTTGGTTCCGCCTCCAAGCTTCCCTCGGGCTACAGTGTCCCGTCTGGGACAAAAACCTTTCACCTACCTAGAGTAATTTCTATGAAGCATACTTTTTGAAACCAGGTTAAATATAATACTTGCATCTGTTTTCATAGAGAGTAAATATTTGAGTTGGAAATTGTTGAAAATAATAATATAATATTTACTCTGAGAAGGGAAAAGATATTGATGAGAAAAACCTACTAGAATGAAGGAATATGAATTAGTTGTAAATATACTCAAGCCTACTGTATTTTAGACATGCATTAAGAGTTATATGGTAAACGAATAGGGACCCAGGTAGGGTAACTTCCTAAAATTCAGAAAAGACCAGAATGTGAAATTGAGCAAAGAGAAATACAAGTCAATATAAAATGGATGAAATTAGCCAACCTTCTTTCAAGGAAACTGCTCTCCTACAGAAGGGAAAATAGGTTTCTGATTAAATTAAAGCATTTCACAAATTTTAAATAGAAAGCTGAGCTCTTTGATGTCTCCCCTAAAGTGCAGGTATTAATTAAAAATGTGACAAGTATAAATTAACCATAGTATTGGTAATTATAGGAAATCCATCATGAAAAACTGAACTACAGTATTGGTGACTTAAAAGAAGTAACAGAATTTGATAGTGACTTCTCCAGAACTATAAAAGGAACTATATTCAATGGCTCACGTAGGTAGTCAAGCAACATATAACGACATTTTGATCAACAATGGGCTGCCTGTGAGTCAGTGGTCCCATAAGACTCTATAGGAGCTGGAAAACTGGTATTGTCCAGACCACTGCCGCCATCATGCTATTGTACAATGTATGACTCACCTGTCTGTGGTGATACTGCAGTAAGCAAACTTATGGCACTGCTGGTCATAAAAATGCAATCTATACATTGATGTATATAGTACATTATATTTAATAATGGTAAACGATGGTTACAGTTTATATATCCACTATACAACATCTTTGGTCATTACTTTAGACTGTTTAACATTTACATATACAAAGAAGGTTTGCCTATATTCACAATACCATGTTACACCAGTAGCAGCCTCCTGCATTCCATGTTTACCATCTCTCTTGGTTTTATCAGGTGGTTGCCATGGTATTCACATAGTCACAAAATCGCTAGTGACACAGTTCTTAGAATGCACATCCATCACTAAGTGGAGCATGACCGTATTCACTCCGAAACATTACTAGTTCACTAGTAATGAGTGTGTCGGGTTATTATAGTGTGATGGCATTATTCACTGACTAGTTCACTAGATATATTTTGATCCACTTGGTAATTATATTTCTCAGTATAGATTAATAAAGATGATAGCTTGTGAAGACTTTAATCACTCTTGGGAGAGCTGACAAGACAGTTTTAAAATCTTCAAACTTATAGAACAGGTCTTTATGTGACCCCATTATGGTAAACTCAATCGCAAATGTCAAAATGATCTGTATACCATTATTTACAAGTTTTTAAACATAATTTTTATTGAAAAATACTAGCCCTATTTGCATTAGACCATTTTTTTTTGTGTTGGGCATTGAATGCAGGTCCTTCATACTGAGCTATATGCCCAGCCTGCTTTTTATTCTGAGGCAGGATCTTCCTAAATTTCTCAGCCTGAGCTTCAACTTTTGATCCATCTGTCTCAGTATTCCAGACTGCAGGGATTACAGATGTGCGCTCTCTCAGTCAGTTTAGGCCACTGTTATTCACAGAATTTTAGCTTGCCGCTTCATTACCTGACAGCAAACTGGGAGGAAAGAAAATCGGCTGTTGGATTAAACTGTCAGTCTGGAAAGTAGGTCAACAAAATAAGAAAGTAAGAAACAACAACAAAAGGCTGGGCATTGCCCTTAAGTCATTTATTCACCTTCAGAGCAATGCAGTAAACAGTTATGTTCCAACACCTATCTCCCATTCTTTGGAAGTACTCATTTTAGTATTTACGCCTCCCCAACTTGCAACCTATGGGAATATTCCCTTTCATATTTGGTTCAGAAATGTACAAGTGACCTAATGTATGTAACTAGGGTAATTTTCAGGAACTATTTGAAAAAAAGACTGCCTCTGCCATCTCCACCCTCACTGGGTTCGAGCTGTAAGGCTGTGAGCTTGCTACAACCATCCCAGAAAAAGCACAGCCAGGAAGCTGAATAAAAAACAATAGATCATCCTTGCGAGTTTTTCCAACAAGCTGCACTTGATCTTCTGGGATTTCCAGTTATAAAAGTTAAGGTCCTCCTTTTTCCCTTAAGCCTGCTTGAGTTGAATTTTCTGACACATAAAAACTAGGAAAAAAAAAAAACCTTAGTCCTTAGCTAGAGACAGGAAATAAAAATTTATTCATTATTTTCTTATATTTAGGAGATATTATAGCTGGTGCTTTGATGTCCCTCCAAAGCCTCATCCATCATGGAGACAGCTGAGTTTAGTGTTTATGATTGGTTCATTGTCTAGTACTGGGATTGGCAGCATGAGTGCTGTACCCAACTAGGGGTAGGTAGCTTGCATACAGTATAAGGGAGGGAAGGAGAAATGCTTTCTTTCTTTGCCTCTTTTGCTCTGGTTACTCCTGGTATCTGCATCAGCCACCATGAATGGTTGTCCCTCAGCCATGCCAACCTGCCTTGGAGCCAGCTGAGTATGGACTAAAACCTCCATGAACTGTGAGCTAAATAAACTTTTCCTTCCTCTATTTTGGGAATTAAATATTTTGTCTCAGCAATGAGAGAAAAGTAACCAAGACAGGGGACTTAATAAATAAATACTTGAATAACATTTAAAATGCTGGACTCTTTTTGCATATTTTAAATCTCTTTGTTACTAAAATTTCAATATTCACATTATAGCTTTCATTTTCATGTAGTGATCTTATGTTCCTAAAATGATAGGCTGTTAATTATTTGAAGCTGTATGCTTATTCCTTTGACAAAAATCTAAAATCATGTGTAAGAAAATCAAATAAAAGTGAGCTTTAAACTTTCATATAAATTTATCAAGATATTACCTTCTTAGCCAAAAGGCCATGAAGATGAAAAATGTGTAAATATTTTGCAATATTTCTAGTGGAAGAAATATGAAACTGTGCTACTGCCTTATTTTTCATGAGAATATATTATAATAATAATGTAAAACATGGTGGGTTTTTCTCCATTTTTCTTGGACTAGAAACTTAAGTTATTAAGATTCAGGTTTCCTAAAGTAGTAGAACACTGATCTATTGCCCCAATGTCACTTACAGTCTCAAAAACTTTTAAAAAAATTTCCAATCTTTCAGTAGCAATTTATAATCATATCAACATTTTTGAGGAAATTTTTAATATATGCTTTATGATATATTTCATTCAGTAGTTCTTACTCAAGGATTTAGTTCTTACTCAATGGATTTAAGACAAATGTCACACAAGTTTTCCACTTACTTTCATTCTTTAACATACACAAAAACCAGTCCAAGAGAAAATACCCCCAAATATTATATTAACCTGGAAACTTAAGAGCTAATCGTTCCTCCCCCCTCCTCCTTTCCACAATACCACTCCTATAGTGTCTTCTCTTAGGCAATATATGGTACAGTTGCCAAATACGAGTGCTCAACTTTAGTCATTCATCTTTGATAGTTTATAAAAAGCAAATGTACATCTGATACGTAGTCTGTAGGTCATAAAGCTGCACGAGGTTGACACCTTCTGAACTAATCAGTTGGAAATGCATTTTTACAAGCCTATCTACTAACATCAATCAGAAAAGAATCTCATTTTCAACAGCCAAGATGCGAGGACATAGTTTGTTATTTTTCTGCAGTTTATCAGTAACTTGCCCAAGCAAGTGATGGATGGTTATGAATCTGGCTTCCTATAATGTGAGAAAACATTTTTCATTCTTTGTCTGTGCTCATACAGCAGATAGGGCTGTCTGGTACAACCAAGTTGATTACCCAGTTGCCCAAATGTATAGTGTAGTAAAATTGTCTTTCTGGAATAACCTCTCTAAATTGTTGAGATTCCATTTTAGTCTCAGGAATATTATGTTGGCTTAATTTATACTGGCATAGAAGCCATGTCTAACATTGTTAATCAAAAAATAGAAAGAGATTCAGCAATGTTCAAAACCCACTAAGAAATACCTTCAATTATTAGTTAACAGCCTTTCTTCAGTTTAGGTTTTGCAATACAAGTTGTCCTCTGATGTAAAGTAGGTAATATAGTTCATGCAACTCTCCACTAAGTCCTTCATATTTTTCAGGTTATCTGTTCTGTCCATATTTTAAAACATGTTCCTATCTTTCATATGACATTTTCACAGTCTTTTATAGTGACTGGAAAACTTATTTTCTAAAGGGCCAAACAGTAACTATCTTAGGTTTGTGAACAATATAATTTCTGTTGGCAACTCTTCAACTCTGCCTTTATAGTGCTTGAGGAGCTTTAGACAGCATGTCATTGAATGTGTGTGACTTTGTTACAATAAAGCTTTATTTATAAAATCAGTTTTGGCTCAAGGTCAATGCCTAATCTTCCTCTAACGTTTCTGTCTATTCTATTTGTATTATTCTTTACAGCATTCGTGATATATTTTCTGTAAAATTTAAATACACATATGGTGTTTCTATTTTTGGCAGATTTTTAAAACTGTGACTCCAAGTCTTTTCCTGAGTCACCTTCTATGTTGGTTTTGCTCTGGTTGTCAAACCTCTTTATTTCTTATTTCAAGTAGCTAGAGGTATTTTAATACATTTTAAAAACTTTTATTTACTGACCAGATAAAGATCCATGTACTTTCCTTTAATGAATTTTCCCTTTTCCTCAAGATGATTAATGTCTACCACCTTTGACTATGGTATTTAAAAGCCTTCAATTCCCATTAAGTTCCAAGTTACAGTTAGAAATTCTGATGCGGTATTTTATGTGGTGCAGGTATGTCTTTCATTATTCTTTTCAATCATTGTTCTGTAATATGCTTGGAGTTTATGTACTAGTGAATTGGGATCATGTTTGGTTTTGGTATTTTCTTGGTCACATTCTTTTGCCATGTTCACATCACTTCAGTGCTAATGACTTCAGGTTGATCATCCCACTGCCCTACAGATGCATAAATTGCCATCTAGATGTTGCCACTTGGATATTACACAGGTATTCAAAACCTAACACAGTAAAATCACATTATTTATGGCCTTCTATAAATATTTTGTTTCTCTTGTACTTTCCTGTTTCAATGCATGGATCCAATATTCACCCATGCCATTTCTATTTCCAAGTAGAAACTCAAAGTCCATCCCTGACTTCTCTTCTCTCTCCCTTTTTCTCTGCACCTAGGCAATCTCTAACTCTAGTTTCTTCTTTTCTTCACCTCAATCATTTTGTGAATCAGTTTATTTCTTTCTATCTCTCTGACAAGCCACCTTGATCATGTTTTGACAAGATCTCAACAATAGCTTGGATTCCTAGGCTCCAGTCTTGCCCAACAATTCATTCTTTATACTTCAGCCAGAGTAATCTTATTTATCTTTTTAAGAGTAGGAAGAATTTATTGAGAGAAAGATAACTTATGACTAAGAGAGATAGAGAAGGGGCCTGGAAAGTGGGCTGCTCCAGAATAATCTTTTAGAAATCAAAATTGGTTACTTCTCTAGCTAAAATACTTCCTTTACTTGGTTTCCAGTGTCTTCTGAGTAAAATCAGCATCTTATGAGTAAAACTGCTTAAAAATCTTTGCTGGTTGTTTTCTTTGCCTGGAGATCTCTGACTTTCTCTCTTATGCCCTAGCATCATCCACAATTTAAGCACTCAATTCAGACAATTCATTAAGCTTCCTGAGGGTAATCAAGTTCACAGGTTGTATCTTCAGCACCCAGAACACTACTTGGTCCGTTAGGCCACATATTTGTAGAACAAAAGAAAGCAATGAATAAATTCATGGAAAGTGTGAGATCTAAATGAGTCAAAATGATGCCCTGCTGGTTTTTTTTATCTTTTCTTTACCCTCAAATACTATAGGATCTTAAAATTCGTGCTTCTTTTTTCACTCTAATAGATGGTTTAAAATGTGCTTCATTAATTAGACATTAAACATTCACAGAATTATAAAAAGTAGTGAAAGAAGTTATGCAAAATACTGAGTACATAATATGCACGATCTAACAAAGACCTTTGAAAACATACAACCCAGACTTAATGAATGGAAAGATAGACAGCAAGAAATTTTATCTCACATCAATCTAAAATAACTTCTGCATGATGAAAAACATCACAAATTACAAAGTTAAAAGACAAGTGGAAATCTGAGATAAAATTTTTACAACATGCCTTAAAAAATATATAGTACACATCAAGACATCCTAAAAATTAAAGAGAAATCATCAAAACAACTTAATAGAAAAAACTGGGTCAGATAAATAAATAAGCAATTAACAAAAAAGCAAACAAAAATAAAAATACAAATCACCGAGAAAGAAATATAAAGATCATCAACCTAGGACTGAAAATACAGCTCAGGGGCACAATGTTTGTCTAACATGCACAAGACCCTGGGTTGGAACCCAACACTGCAGGAAAAAATTCCCATAAATCTAACTAGTAATTAGGAGAATGCAAATTAAAACAATTAAAAATGGGTCATTTTCACTCATAGAAACAAATTCATATTTTTTGTTTTGTTGAACAATTTTGTTTATGTACAATGTTTATATGTAGACTGTGAACATGGGAACAATAAACACTTTCATAATGATGAAATGCATGGTGGTTGAAAATTACTTGCAAAGCATTCTGGCAGAAGATATAAAAATCAAAAATTAAAATACTCTTTTCTCCAAAAATTTATTACTAAAAATCTGTCCCAAAGAAACATTTGTTAACTTACAAAGACTTATATAAAGATAGATACCTAAAAATGAACTGTTTGCCTATATGCTAGAAGGAAAAAAAAAAAACCCCTACATAATTGTTAGTATAGTAGCAATAAAATTAATTAGTACATCCTTGTTTTTATTATGAAGAGTGAAATAAGGCCTGTACATATTTGGTATGAAAAAAATCTGTAAGGCATATTCTTTGGAAGAATTAAATTTAGAACAGCACTTGCTCATTTAAATTAAAAAACCTCAAAAGTGTAGCTAAATTCAATGAAGGATTACAAAATGCCTACCAGGTTGTGGATGGTGATTAGTTCTTTTAACAAGGAAAATGAAGTATTTATGTACTGTAATTATGAGTAACTCCCGTGCTATTGATGGCAAGTTCTTACCCTGAGTAGAAGTGTACTAGGGAGGCCTCTGCAATGCTGTTTCTATGTTCTAAAGCTAAAGCTTTTGCAAATGACTGTAAAACACAGGGGAGATTTTTAGTTTCAGTCTGTATGGCTCTGCTTTCCTCTCCTTCTAAAACTCCTTGGGTTAAGACCCAAGTTAAGACTGGGAGTTTTGCTTCTGTGATCACAAGCTAGATTTCTTTTTCCCAGAAGGGAAAAATGCTGTAAAAATTCTCTGGATAGCAAAAGGATTCAGAGTAGTCTGTCTTTTCCTTAAAGTAGGATCTGACAGTCTTCTAAACTAACAGTAGTTTTTCCCCCAATAATTATCAAGGATAATATATTTTAATGGCTGGAGACTGAGTGTCACACTATGTTCTGATGATATCTAGATTCTATGGGGAAGTAATTAAGATCTTTTAAAAGCAAAACAGATTTTTTTTTTCTCCCTTCCACTGCTATTACCTGTAATATATTTAACTTTCATTTTTAAATTCAGTTTGGGGTACACAATAGTTACAACAATCTCATTTTCTTGCTAAACTTTTATCTTCATCTAATTTCTAATTTTCATTGGGTAACCTCCAAATTTATACCACCTCCATTCATTTTGCTGCTTCTATGAAAATTTCATCCATTTCAGTTCCTGTTTCGTTTGTTTTACCTCTTGCATATTCCTGCTTTTTCTTACTGATCGAACATTCCATTTGTATTTTTTACTTGCTTATTTAATATCTGTTTACTACTTGTACTTTCTAATTTCTGAGTAACTTTGGTTGAATTTAAACCTGTACTGTAATCAGCACCTAAGGACTTTAAAAAGATGTCTCTTTTAGGTACATTTTTCTGCTTACCTCTACGAACTAATAATTCTGGAGGACAATACTTACAAGTAACATGTATTATGCTTGGTAAGAGTTTTGCTTTGATATTCCATCATTCTTGAACAAAGCTTAGTATGAGTCTTTTCAAGTGTTCTTGTGCCCCCAACTATCAAATCTCCAGGGCAGCACTTGAATCCCATGCCTCAGGTCCCTCCCTATAAGGGAACTACCCACCGAAGGGCAGAAAGGAAAGCAGATGTCAGAGAGAACTTGTAAGAAGAAAGATGAGAATATGATAAAAGATGGCAGTTATAATGCATTTTGCAGAAACTATCGTGTTAGTAACTCAGTAGAATTTTTTTTGGCAAACTCTTGCATTTTGATGCTTGCATAAAGACCACTAGTGATGTAAAGTCAAGAAACCCCTTACTGAATGAGATGCTTAGTGAGTAGGCTATGTATAAACAATGGTACTTCTAATAACATATAGTATATAGCAAATTAGCTGTCTTGTTAATTTTGGGCAAAAAAAGCATGTCAGAGTTTCAGCACTGCTTCTCTTGTCAAGTGAAAAGGTTTTAGTTTGGGAGAAAGGGAAAATATATTGAACAGAAAATCCCTTCTGAAATTAATACTCTATGAGCTACATGAAGTAGTTAAGAGCATGTTGTTTGATTATAGTAAATGCTACTAAAACTAAATGCTACTAAGAGCAGAATCTATTTTGCTGTCTGCTCAGAATCCACACCCCTTTCCTTTGGTGCGAGTGCTTTAATTTTTCTTTGGTCAGGTACTTTATTTTAGGTCATTTAGAGTAAGGCTCACTTCCAGTGCCAGGCCTCATAGAATCATATAAAGCTGTCTTTTTTGTGGTGGCATACTCATCCTAGTGGAATATAAACTCAGAACTGGTGTTGGCTGCTTTGGAGGAAGAAATAGCTTGAGAATGGTTCCAACACAGAAAAAAATCTGTCATCAGAAGAATAAACCCAGGTTTGTGGCATTATTATTTGAACACCTGAATACAGCTGTGTCTGAAATTTTCAGTATCATGAGCTACCTTTTTTTTTTAAAAAAGTATAGGATCCTTTAAGTTGAATTTCTCTCATGTCTGACCAGAGTCTTTCCTGGTAAGAATCACTGCACAGAACCTGGAGAATAGAAAAGATTTTCTTGTTGAGGCCATGGGGGAGGCAGAGTGCACTGTGAGAAGCTGAGGTAGAATGCTCTGTGAGACGGAGTGAATCTTCGTGCAGATGGCTCTCTGCAAAGGTAACACAGGGAACTAAAGAAGGCAGCAGGAAAGGACTCACATCCTATCGCTTAACAGTGAACCCTCAGAGTTCTCTTTCTACCACTTTTCTTTGATCTGACATTGGCAACATCATCATTACAATGAGTTTTGGGAAAGAAACAGGAAATAGATCAATGTATCAGAGTACTGATCGGTTTAAGATGGAATAGAACAAGAAATATTTATGAGCTGTGTATAGGCATGCACTGTTGATCATTTGCTCTGAAAGCTTTCTCAACTAGGTCAGGGCAGTGACTAAAAGTTGCTTCCTGAGGATCTACATGGCCCATTTGGATATGTGATCCACAGTTCTCTACTCCAGTGACCATCTGTTTTCATGTGATTTATCAATCCACTATTCTGCTGCCTGCTTTTGTCCAAATGATCCGCCTCTGTCCCATACCTGGAGCTGGATGTAAAAAGCAGCTCAGCTCTGTGGTGGTCTTAGTGAACACATTATGGGTAAAAGACTCTCCTTAGTTCTGAAAAGCGTTATCTAGCGTATGTGATACATCAGCTGTTTGAACCTTACAGAAACCGTGGGTTTATTTCTCATGACTGCACAGGGGATGAAGGCGTGGCTGAGGAAAAACTGCTCCAATCTACTAACAGTCAATTCTCCTATTCCTCATGAAGAACGGGGAAGCTCAGGCTGCTTTTTCCTTAAGTATTTTAGAGACACAAAGAAGGGAGAGAAAATTATTAAGGGCCTATTAAGTGAGATGCAGATTTTTGAGGATATTTAGAAGTAGACAAGGCAGTAGGGAAAACCTGATTGGAAAAAGGTAAGTCTATTTTGGAGTAGCAGGAAAAGGCCTGGTCTGAGATATTTGAGTATTTCCCTAGCTGTAGCTATCTTTTCCCAAATGTCTTGGTATATCTTCTTTGCTTTGGGATTGGTAAGCTGCTTTCTTTCACAAAGACTTTATTGCTCAAACTGGACTTTAACAAAGGCCCTCAAACTAGATCATAGCACATATTTAGATCAAGTATTTAATATCTGACTAGTGTCACATCAAATTCCTCAGCATTTTTTCCTCCTTGGTTGCTTTAATCTGCTAAATCAAGTTAGTTAGCTACTTTCTTGAGAATTCACCATTCTGACACCAAAGTTAGTTTTCATAAAGATTCTGTATCCCTACAGTCATTGTATGTCCTAGAATTTCAAGTATGGTCCTAATTTTAAGCTTTCTGCTTTACTGTCATAATATCATGAAATTCTTATTGACATCATGTGTTTCAATTTGGGATTTGGTGTGGATTTGGCTCATATGTAAGTTCAAAGGATACATTAGTTTAAAGGGCACATAGGTTATAATCTTAGGACAAAATGATGAACTGGGAGTTCTTGTAAGATCAACACAATTAGGTTAGGGAGAGGCATGCAAATTATGTGAGATAAGTAGAGAATACACAGGAGGTCTTCTATCACCTCAGATTTCCCCTTAGAGAGGGAAGCCTAGAGATAGCATAGTTTCATGCTAATATGAATAAACAAAGGGGAATGAGGCCAATTCACAGTTGATAAATTTTGAGGATAAGGAAAAACTGCCTTGCTGATAACAATACTAAAGAGTTGATTAGCCCCTAAATTACTCTGCCTTGTCTCCATAGAGTTGGTCTTGCAGTTCGCATCCCTCTGAGAGGATGTGGAACCTCCTCAATGTAATCCCCTTTTAGAAGAAAATCTGAAATACACGATCAAGGAGAAAGAGTCGCTTTCTTCCTCCCCAAGCAACAGAAAAAGTGGAGTAGGGGCTCGTTGGGGGAAAGTAATGAGGAAAGTTACCATCTGGGCTGTGGTACCGAGAGGATTAATGCTGCCATTTCTATAGGCAAGTGGTTAAAGGCATAGTCTGGGGAGCAAGGTATTATTAGCAGGGAAAAGCTGTGAGGGCTAGAGCCACTCCGAATCCATCAGGGGCAGAAAGGAAAAGTAGGCACCAGGGCAGAATCAATGGTTCAAGTTTTTTGATAGGAAAGATGGTGAACAGTCTGCAAGAGAGTGATGGACAGAATCACAGCTCTTTGTTAGGAAGAAAATACACAAATGGCATTTGGTTGGAGAACGGCTGAAGACTTGGCTAGGGTGTGTGTGCACGGGTGGGGATTAAGGGGTTGGTCACTGTGTTTCCCTGGCGAACAGGGGTCAGGCCCACCCTAGATGCCAATGTGAAAAGGCTACTCCGTCTTCTCTGAGAGCTTTCTATGGATTCCTATTAGATCAGATGAGCACTTTGAAGGCTGAAGGGAATACAGATTCACAGTGGCAGCCACTTACAGTGCACCTGTGTCCAGAAGCATGCTATGTTCTTTGCACACATTTTGTCACTTACTCCTTTTTCAAATTCTTTCACTGTGATTGTATAGAGGAGAGAAATTGAAATTTAAAGAGACTATGACTCAGTTATCTAAGTTCACATAATCACTACATGGTAGAATGAAGATTTCTCTGCCTTCAAAACCTGCATTCTAGCCAACACTTGTCCATGCAGCCCTTCCAAATGAGGAGGCGGAATGGAAGAGAGAGGAGGGAAGCACATGCTAAGCTGCAGAGCAGGTGACTACAGAGGCCAGACAGCAACTAAATTCTCCATAGACACTTACTCCCAAACATATGCCAAAAACTGAGCAGCTGTCAGGGGCAATATTCCATTACCAACTCATTCCTTAGTCTCTGAAATTCAAATACAACAGCATGGGGGATGTGCTCAAAAGGAGAATAATTATCTCAGCTAAAGGCTTAAACTGGGTAGAATATCAACACCTCTGGTGTAAAGTTAGAGATGAAAAGATACTGGAGTACAGCTTCAAGGGGATTGTTCTCTGTTATTGTTATTGTTTTTTTTTTTTTTTTCCATCTGTGACTTTCAACAGAAGAGTTTGGAAAACACTTAGCATCTTTTGGAATGTTCAGTTATTAAAATCCTGCCATACAGCTCCAAATTCACAGAGCCTCAAATGGAACAACTGACGAGGACATTTACCTGGGGATTAGGAAAAGGAAGGGAGAAGGATGGACATTATACAGAAGCTTCCTTACCTTGCCTTTTCCCCCGAATGATAATCATCTTGCATTTGTTTCAGGAAAAATGGGGAGCAAAATCATTCCACCAGCACTCTTATATTTTTCAATCAATGTAATCTATGGGGATCAGATTTTTTTTGGCATCAGACAACTATGTATTCACTGTAACTTATGAACCTGGGCTCTGGCACATGCTTGTGTTCATGCTCAGTGTTTCTCACCTCCTTCATTATCCTTGCTGTCTGTGCACAGAGTCTCCATGGCCACATCACAGCCTGCGCCTCTCCACCCCGGCTGGCAAACACAGTGCCAGCCATTTTGGTCCAGCGTGCACCTCCCGTTGCTGTTGCACAGGCCAGGACAACCCTCTGTCAAGACAAAGAAGGAAGACACCAGTGATTTGAGTATTGAAAGATTGTTCCACCCAAAATAAACAGATACAGGACACTGAGTGGGAACAGGCCTTTATAAACAGCACAAATACTGTAATTGCACATGGATAGAAACAGCAACATTATCTAAGGAGTCTAATTCTTATCCAAGTGGCATCTTTGATTGGCCTGATCCTTGAGACACCACTTACCTGTGCAGGACAGAAATATATGCAACGGTCCACTAAATTGCTGCAGGCCAGAGAAAATTAACTTAATTTTTTTTTCCTTCAGCAAAGCAACAAGGTATATTGTGTGGTTTTGAAAAAGTATCTCAAGAAAATAATTTTAGAATCCCTCATCTAGATTTCAAATCTGTTGTGAATATTGTAGTCACTTCTTAGGACATGCTTCCTTAGAGCACCTTGTTGCTTTAAAAAAAATTCCCCCTAAATTTAAGAGCATGAAAGCGTATGAGAGCTAATGAATGATGTCAAAAGAATCATTAATTTTATCTGGCCTCAGAGTTGCCAAATATTCATGTGAAATTACAGTGCATTAAATAATTGCACAAAGTATAGGCCAGTATTAATGACTATACTTTATGCCAAGAGTACATTCCTTTTCACAGAATAAGCAAAGCCCAGGAAATAGTGAAGCAGCTTAGCGTCTATTCTAACAAACATTAGGATTCAGGCTGCATACGGATGGGACAGGACCGACAGGATTTCCAACTAAATGTAATAGCTGTGCATATTTGATTACTTAGGACGGACGAAATGAAATACCATAAGGACCACAATAAAACATCGATAGACTGAACAAAAACACGGTAGTGACGTGCTTCAAGACAGGTAGCGAAGAGTGATATTTTGTGACAATCTCCCTAAGGCTTTTATGCTGTTACCTTTATATCCTATCTTGTCTGCTTTTATGGGCAAGGAGGGAAAATTTGGGAAACAATTAAAATAATTTAATATATCCAAAATCTATAATTGTTTCAGTCTAACATGACACTGAAAAAACCCCATTTTTGCCACTTCCTACTGATGGTATCTGGCATGCAGCCAACATGATCTGTTTATGAGGATGACACTAGGTAAACTCTGGAGTCCTTATTTATGAGTGTGACATGACACTAACAGAAGCAAGATATAAATGCTCTAAATTCTAAGAATAGCTTGTTATTAATCTGATCTCTTTGGACAGAGTAATATAATTTTATATAGATATGTGTTAATAAAAATACTTGCTATCACAATTGGGATTTGTTACAGCTTCTTATCATTAGAATGCTCCTCTTGTTTTGGTGACAAAATTTAAAGGAACAATCTATTTAAAGATGTTTAAGTCTATATTAAAAGAATTATTCAAGTATCGGTTTCCCCTCCTCCACTGTGGAACTTGAAAATGTCTCAAAGAGACGTTCTGTCTCTTAAGATTAGAGTTAACAGAAAGAAGAATATTTTGACAGTCTCTTGTGGCAGACATAACGAAATTAGACTTATGGATGCCGTCAGGTCAGGATGAGATTAATTTTGCTGCTGCTTCTCTTTCAAGCAATTTACCATCTGTATTTATGGATTTTTCGATATATAAAAGGTGAATTTTCCTTATGGATGTATTTTTTTGTTTTGTTTTTAATGAAACAGGAAGCTATAATTGCCCCACTGACAGAGTGCAGCAGCTGACTGCATGCACAAAGAGTTATTATATGAAAGCCTGGATATTGCCATGAATATTTTCATATTCTAATGGAAGGCACAAACAAGGAATAGAAAATAGGTAATCTGAGGAGAAAGGGAAAGGGAATTTTCTCTCATGAAAAAAAATCTTCACCTATTTCTGTGATAACTGAAGACATACGAATCTGCTGTTTTCTGCAGAGTAATTCTATTCATTCTGATTTAAAAGAACGCATATTTATTTAACAAAGATAAAAAAATATAAATTATGATATTACATATATTTTGAAACATTTAGAAAAAGCTAAAGAAGTTTCCATATGAGGATGAATGAGATTTCTCTCAATGTATGTTAACCAGAATCTTCTTTAAGTTGATAATTTCTTACTCTGTGTTAAGAGTGTCTATGATTCTTTAATTTAGAATTTAAAGCTCATGAGCTGAACTGTCAACAGTGAAGATCTTGAAGCAAATAAAATAAAATAAAATATACAAAAAACAGCAAATGTACTGTAATCTTCAGTTTTTGGTGCTAGTGAAAATTAATGCTTTTACATAGGAATGAGATCTGTGATAACTCAAAATTATAAAAATGAGACACAGACATTTAAGTCTCAATATTTCAAATCCAAGGCATTTCACGTAAGGCTGATTCATAATTTACAATAATATGCATGAAAAACAGTCTATTGCTGTACCTAGTGCAATCTGATACACGGTTATATATAGATATATATGTAGATACGTCAACAAAGAGCAAATATACAGTACCTTTAACTATCTTATCCAAATAGTGAGCTTGGGAAATTAAAAAGAAAAAAGAACAGACAGACATTTCAGAAGTGTCACATGGGACAAGGAAATTTTCAGAATTTACATGCAAATCAAGTAGCTATAGCTGACATAAGACTCACATCACACGACAGAGATATACTTTGTATCTTCCAAAAATGCAATATATTCACATCTTAATAAATATAGTCATGATTCTAGGAAATACTCAGCACTTTTAAGAAAAGTCTGAAGGTAAACTAAAAATTATCACTGAGACTCTTTGGGATACACTCTACCCTCATTCTTTTTAAGACTAAAACTAGAAAAAAATGGAACCAGTTCTTTATTACTAAAGAATTTTGGAATTTTCCAACTATGAGATCTATAAATAATCAGACCTTAATATTAAAAAGCAAAAAAAGTAAGGCAAAGAAAAACTTAACAATCCTTGAGCAAATGTAGCATTTTCACATTATACTTGAAAAAGGCATGTATAAGTTCTCTAGAAAATGATTCTCCAGAAGCCGTTAGCTCCACGTCAGGTGACAGCACAGATCACACATGCAGTCCATTAGACAACAGGGAGTATTCTGAGATCCTGTTTCTTTTTGGGAATCATCCTGAAACAAGCTTGACTTTTCTCAAAAGGTTTGCAAGCACAGTCAGAATTAAGGTTGCATGTTTTACTGCACGTGTACCTGTTCCTGCCCATTTATCTTCCAATGAGGCTACAATTAGGCTACATCTTTCCTCTTGACAGAGACATAAATGCTTCTTTCCCCTCGCTGTAGAGAACTAATATATTCTTAATAAGCCTCAATCTTCCTGCTTCGTCAAAATTCATGCATCTTTAATGACCTAAAATTGCTTTACAAAGATGTTTATGTTGATTATTTTTCATTACTGATATATGCAAGTGGTAGCAGAACTCTTAACAGAATCATTTAAACTGTAACTTTCAGATAGACACTTAGGTCGGTCGTTGTGTCATGTGCATAAACAAAATCATAAATGGTTTTGACACATCTATACTGTGTATGTAAAAGGATTCTTCACCTTGCCACAAGATTCCATTATAGGCTTCTCAGTTGCCTCTAAAAATAAGTATAGTTATAGCTAATTGACAAAAAGTTACAAGAGAAATTAAGGTGAAAGAAGATACAGTGTTACATACTACTCTGCAGTTATAATTTAGTAAAAATAATTCGTCTTTTAAACATAAAAATAAAAATGTATTTTTCCACAGCATTTTTCATATAATTTCTTAATAATTCCTTCCAAAAATTACAGTAGTTACAGATTCAAATAGGGTAGTATTTCTGAGCAAATTCCTAGTTTATAAAAAATAATAATGTTGGAGAGTACATCTTTTGTTTTTACACAAGGTCCACTTCAGTTAATATAAACATATAAAGAACTCAATGAATTAATGATACAGATTAGTATTTTTAAGAAAGAACTAAATTATTTGTAATTAGCCAATCCAATTATTTTAGCAAACTGAATCAATTTATGAAAAACATTGTGCTGATTTGCAGGTAAAGACAGGTTTGTGAATAGGTCAGGAGAATACCAAGTGCAGCTGAAATTAGAAAATGCATTTAAAAGATACAGTAAGGTAAACAATATAACACTTTAAATATTAATGACATTTAACACAAGATTTACAAAAAGCTAAAAACCACCCATAAAAATATCTGTATTGAGAAGATGTTACAATTTATCATTTACATTTTATTTTAAAGAATAATGGTTGTAGTTTAAAACAGAAAGAAAAAAGGGAAAAATTGTACAACCTATATTTTAGCCTTGAAGAGTAAAATCTCTGACAGCATCACAAAAGCCTGGTTCTAAGTTATAAAGAAGTTGTCAATATATGAGGTTGAAGTAATTATTAAAAGTAATAATTGCAACAATAAAAACATTACTATGAAAGCCACTATAGGAAATATTCAGAGAAATGTAGGCATGCTGTAAGAAGCCACGAGGAACAATAATCATAAAAATAATGTAATATATTTAAAAATTAATATACCTAACAATTGCTGAAATGAACATTATGATGCAGAAAAATTACCTTGAAGATCACTGAGTATGTTCTGATACTTAAAAAGCCATACCTGTTATATGTACTGTTTTAAATTATATAGCCTAAAACTCTTATAAAAATGGGTGTTAGATATACAAAATAGAATCCTTTGAAAGAAATTCTCCAGTTAAATGTTGTATTCATAAGGCACTTTTCCTGGGATTTCAATTATTTCTTTTAACAATACCTAGGGACACAGTACTACATATTTCCTAGAAATTGATGATTCTAAAATCTTTCAGAGTCTCTTATTTGAGAAAAGTGTAAAAGTGGATTCTCTTCCCAGAGAAATTCACACAGGCTCATATATACAAATTGCTGCTGCTTTTAGATTTTCTATGAGTCTTTATTCTATGTACCTTATATCACACCTGCCTAATGGATTAATGACCCCCAAATTTCTAGCTCACATGTCTTTTTCATTGTTCAGAACAGGTTCAGAACAATTCTGGGACATATATGAAATACCCTGACCCCCGCCTTGTGTCTTGAAGATAATAATACAGGCTTATTTTGTGCCAAAGTTATTTGTCAAAGAGCTTTATATTACGAAGTTAAGCTTTACATTATTCTTTTATTTAATCATCACTATGACCCTCTGATGTAAACACAACTGAGATAGTAAACACAGATGAAGAAAATGAGAAAAAGAAAGATTAGGTAATTTGTGCAAAGTTGCAAGCTAGCGATCTAGACTGTCTGGGTTTAGAGCTTGCTCTTAACAATTATGTCATGATGGCATCTCTTGGTGATTCAGAAACAGTTTCTGTTTCAGCCAGAAAAAAACACAACTCATGAAAGAGGTTCAGAAGTACTATGTGATCGCTAGTCTAACACAAATCTTGCCTGAAAGCCATAGTTATGTACTATATTCTATGTTCTGTTAGATACCTTCTACATGGTTTCCTTGGGAAATTATCAGGTAGGTCTACTTTAAATGCCATGACATTTCTTTTAAAGGCTACGGCCAACTCTTTGTTTTAAATACCTCTCTCTCAAAACACCTTCAGGTTACAGTCATTCCTGAGAGTGAGGGAAGAAGCAACTGTTCAAGTATCAAGTCTTTGGACTGGGGTCCCTGGTCCACTTGCTGGTTCAGGTAGAAAAGACAGGGAAATTTTGGGTGCTGGAGAAAGGTTGGGCTCATCAAAAATACTTTTATTATAGAATTAGTCCATAAATTTTTAATATTAGCAAAGCAAAGTATCGGTACCATATTATTTGTACACACACTTCCTACACTTTTTTTTGGTCTTTTGAGACAAGGTTTCAGTGCAGTTCAGACTGGCCTTGAACTCACTGTGTGGCTCAGACTGGCTTTGAACTCATAGGGATCCTCCTGCCTCAGTTAACTGGGTGCTGGGATTATAGGCAGGCTTCCTCTACATGTATATATTTAAAAACAGTTCTTTCTCTTTGTAAGCTTTCTTTTGTGTTAGCAGGAAGATGGGAGAGGTAAACTCCAACAATTATTTGTCCTTGTCTTTACCCTTCAGGAACAGATGTGGGCTTTGCTGCCCCTTAGGAAGTCACTTGCTCACAGACAGCCCTTTTGTAGCATATTTAAATCCTATCATACAGAAAAGAAAGGACCCATATCGCTCTGAAAATTGTACCTGCATGCTGATGCCTCATCTGCTTATCTTTCAAAGTTAAGAGTGGCCCTCTTCCCTCCACTCCTGTATTATTTTATTCTTTCTGTTCTCCATGAATATTTCTTATGGTTGAAGTCTCACAGTATTTACCTCAGGTACACACAAAAGAAGAATCAAGGATTAGGTTTGCTCAATTCACCATAGCTGAGAGGTACCACAAAAATACATGGCTTTAAAAAAGGAAGAAAAAAGAGAGGAAATATACAGCTTTAATAAAATTTATAGGCCTATGTGACTTAATGTATAAATCTTCCCCCTGGAACCCCGAACCCCATGGGTGTGCTCATCACTGCTTTCCTACTGCCGGGTTCCCAGGGGAGGTGTAATATTGTTACACAAAATAACCAAATGTGCTTTACATGATGGTACTTCTACATGTGTTTACAGTTGCTGAAGAAATTCTCTGACATCTTACCTTTGCAGAAAAAAGTAAAAGTGGGCAATACTCACTGATAGTATTTCCCCCCTCTTTCACCCCTGTGTTCCTGTCTCCTCACCCTAACCCATCTAACCAAACTGCATTCCAATATTACTAGGAACTGCTATCAACTGTTCCCCTACGTGTGAAGACTATGCGAAGCATTAATCAGCTCATAGAATTTTCACCTTCCTATGTGGTAATAGGTACTAGTGATGTCTTCCCCATTTCATAAATAAATAAAGAAATCAAGGTTTAAGAAAATAAATAATTTCCCTAAGACAAAAATGTGGCAGATGCCAAAGCCACGTTCTTAATAAATGAGTTATGCTGATAGCTCAGAAAAACCAGGACTATGCACATGTAGGCAACTAGAAGCATCATCTGATTTTGGATTGGTCAAGGAATTTACTTGAAGGAAAAATTATATAAAAAAGTAAAAATTCTCAGTTTAACATTTGCAATGATAGCAAGAAATTATAAAGATTAAAATGCAAACTAATTTGAAATATTAAGCTGTTAACCTTACTGCATTCCTAAGAATATTTGAAATAAACCAAAGAAAGCTTATGATCAGAACTGTTGTTTAAAACCATGTTTTAAAGCCCAAACTTTGGAAAAATAGTGGGCAGGAAAGTAAAATTAGAGATAAAATCAGAAAAAATAAAAACAAGTGAATTAACAACAACAACAAAAACAAAGAACAGGAGCAGCTGAATTGATGCATAAATGTTATACAAGAAATATCTGCTGAACAATTGTTCCAAAGAAGGCTGCTCATTAATAAATGGGCCAAAGGAGTATATGAGCTTGCTGTTTGGGGGGAAGAACTGGGATATCTGAAAGTCTACAAGGAATAACATTAATTCTAAATTTGCTTTCCTTTCACTGGCAAACTGATTCTTATAAACACTGAGCAGAAACAAAAGCAAACCAAGTTGGTTATATACACACTAAGAAGCTCACAAGGGAAAATAAAAGTGGTTTGTGTATACATAGTTGCTGACGTGTACGGTTCTGAACTATTCACACTGTTCTGCTGTCAACAATGTGCTTGGCTGGAGCATATTAAACAGCACAGTATTTTCACTGGGCTATTGAACTAACTGCCGGGTATGATGTAGACACAGGCAAATAACACAGAGTCTATAATGCTGGAAATATTTCTCAGTTTAATTACAACAATAAAATCTGAGAGGCCCAACTTCAGAAAAGAATAATTCAACCGGATGAGTACATAACAAAATAAAGACCTATACTTCCCTATGACTATTATTGCACAGTCGTTGGAGTGGACGACAGGTTTTTACTTAGCATTGTGCTTCCATACTATTTTATAACACAGACTTTAACAAATGATTCACATTAGTATCTCATTAAAGTTGTAAGTAAATATCATTCCTAGATTATTCATGTTCCAGTCCTTGTAAGATGACAGAATAGTTACCGTCTGCAAATGAGTACATATTAAACCCATTTATTGCAATCAGCAGCTGTTTAAATCAGCACGAACGCTGCATACCCATTGATTTGATGTTACTTAATTGGTACTCATTGTACTGTTTTATTACTGAATACTATATCACAAAGGGTTATGACAGTGACATAACTTAAACACATAAAATAATTTTGTAATCTTAAAACTTTACTCAGGTCCCCTAAAGTATAGTCTTCCTCACAAAGAATTTTCATTCATAGAGTAGAACATTTAAAATATTCTGTCCCATTTAAGAAAGTCAATTAATTTGAATTTTAACAACAGTAAGTGAGATAGTGTCAATAAAGAAAAACTGTGAGCGCACAATATGTGGTTTCTTAAGGAGCACTTGCCTCCCTCAATACTTTTAAAAAACCACTTCAAATAAATTGTGTTCAAAAATTTGCATATTTTATTCTTTGTTTGGTTAGCAAATTTGGTGTAAAAATTATCTGTATAAATATACTACTTCCTATATGCATCTATCTAAGTAAAACACCATATTTCAGTTTGGAACATTATTTACACCAAGATATTCCAAAAGAGCAAAAATAGTTTTTTTTTTTTTTCCTGATTTAAACAGTCCAGAAGAACCCAGATTACTTGGAAAAGGTGCTTGGAGATAAACCACATCTTATAACATCAGCATTATTGAAAAAGTACCATTATAAATTGCAATGCTTTGTACACAATAGTATTTGGTATTTTACTTCGGTTTATATTTTCTTTTCTTTTGGGCTATACATTCACAATGGAATAACAGAGGTGCACCCAAATTACAGACAGTAGATTCAGTGATTTAGGCATGTGTACAACCTGCACAAAATCACTAAGTATTGTTCAGCATCTGATGTATGAGTTTTATAACAGCCTGTACATATGGCATGATTTCATCCAGGGGACCACACATTTAAACATGTTACTAACACATGTCTCTTGGTTTTTACTTCTTGTTTGAGTTTATTGAATAATAAAGGTCATATTTTAGGATTTTGTAGCTTTAAAGAAGATCAATTATATTATTAGTATTCTCATTTAGAAATGACACTAGCCAGAGACAGCTGTTAACAACAAATACAAATTATAAACATGGCAATACAACTCAGTGATAAGAGTACAAGCTTGGTGTACCCATGACCCTGAGTTTCAGCCTCAGCACTAACTGAATAAGTAAGTAAGTAAGTAAGTAAATAAATAAATAAATCTCTACTATACAGGTAGATACATGTGTATTTTGTGTGCATCTGCATATATGCCTAATATTTTTATGTTAAAAGACTATGATATTTGAGATTTTCAAACAATGACAATAGTGTTTCTGTAGTTTTAACAATTCCATGATAGTAAATCATAACAATGACTACTGATTTGGTTGATAACAATTGGTATAATTTCTAAATCACAGTTTTTACTTTTATCTATTACTATTTAAGAAAATTTTATAGGATAAGACATAAATAAGTATGTAAAATATAATGGGCCTTTTTGGTGTCAGTTTTCTTGATATATAGAAAGTAGTAAAAACACTGAATAACGTTTTTCACTTAGCAAGAAAACTATAATTTATTTTATGAAAATAGCAGATAAGTGGTTCTTTTCAAAGGTGATGTGACAGAAAATAATTTTTCTGTATTTGTGGGTGAGAGAGAGTTTGCACAAATATTTACCACATATATTGGGAACTATTCCTTTCTTGGCTTTTTTTTTCTTAAACTAATACTGGTGATGCATATAATCTATCAATTTTTACAATTATTTTTCAGTGACTTTCAGCTAACAGAAAAACTGGACATAAATTCAAATTTTGGAAGGAGGTACACAGAGTTTTCAATAAATAGTTTACAACTTCTTTAAATCCTTTACAGAATTCATTAATTTTCCTCAAACTGTTATTATAATTATTATAAACTTTGACTTCTGTCAACTACTGTAATTCAAATTTTTCCTGAATGAGATAAAAAGTGGCACTCTGTTATTGAGATATTACTGGCATCATTATTTTATGTTTCTACACAACTCAACTTTTGTTACAAAAGTTATCACAGTTATTGTATATATACCAATTGTTATCACAGAGAAATTAATTTTCATGCAATTCACTATACACATGCATGTAAGAACCATTAAAATAATTTAGGAGGCAGCATAATTTAGTCTTTAAAGCATGAGTTCGGGAAGGGTTTCATTTGGGTTTGTTTTTGTGTTTTGGAGACTTGGTCTCACTATGTAGTCCAGTTTGGCCTTGAATTCACTATGGAGCTGAGGGTTGCCTTGAACTCATGGTAACCCTTCCATCTCAGCCTGGGATTATGGGCATATACCACCATGCTTGGCTGCTCATGCAGGTTTGGATGCTGGTTCTGGTTGTATACTAACCACACTCATAGAAGAGTTATGTAACCTCTCTGAGCTTTTGTTTACTCAATGGAGATTTTATAGCTTCTACTTGTTTCATTTTATGTGAGGATTAAATAAAGTAATCTATCTAGAGCACTATGCATTATATAGGAAACACTCACTAAATACTAGGCATTATTAATTATCTTGCTACTGCTCTAGAAAGGACAGGCTTGTGAGGCAATTGATCTTTTAAGAGACCCTAAGAAAAGGAAGTCTGACTTTAAGCAAAGAAACACGATGGTGTCAAAGATTTGTTTTCATAAACCATGAGAACCACTCTGTTCTAACACTGCCAGTATAAACTCTCTCAAGCTCTGTCCCCCAAATATTCTCAATTTGGTGAACACTGTTTATATGTACTACTTTTGTAGGTAGATTTTTGAGTGGGAATAACTCCAGTTTTGTGTCTGGAAGAAATTTTCTTCCTCGTCACTCAAACATCTCTGCTAGTTTAGTTGCACAATTCTAAATTAACATATGATACAGATTTATGGAATAAACACCTACATCATACATTCTTGTTCAATATTTTGTGTTTCTTCATTAGTAATTTCATTTGAGCAAGGTAAATTCACATTTTCTAAAGGAAAAAACCCCCATCTAATCTGCTTATAAGTTCAGAAATGCGAGTCATTTTTACAGTACCTATTTGAAAACTAAAACATTTAAATATCACATTTCACATGCGTATCTTTTTCTTATATTGTGATTTTATTGGGAATTTTTATTCTATTTTTCATTATGGAATGTACTGAGCAGATGGAATACACACTGCTAACTTTCACAGCAGAATACTGTTAAGTTAGTGTGCCACCACTTGTAACTACAGAAGGAAGCCTGCCTTTAGCTGGGAGGTTTCTTCAGGAGCTGTGAGTGACACACGCTATGCAGGCATAGGTGCATATCTACACATTAACTGTGTGGCTTGTGCTCACACTGGTTCCAGTGCAGAGGATTTTAGAGGCAGGAAAAGAATTAAGGGATGTAAAATAACCACATAGAAATCTTTCCCTTTGCAATTTTATAGCTGCTATATAATAATTTTTTCCTTATACCAATATATTTGAACTGAATTACTTACATACATTATAATCACTGTTGGGGATTCATCTTAAAAGCCAAGAGTTGGACTATATGTGAAAAGCATTATTTTACACCTCATTGTTCATATGGGGACTAATTAACGCATACCTAATGCCATTAACTCACAATTAGATCAGTTACGTTTAACCACATGCTTTCTATGCATACATATATAAATATTAATTTTGGATAGAATGATAATCATTCAGCACCATAACAATTAAACAGCTGTAACCTGACTCATGTGTTAAGTGATGGAGCTGCAGGCGAGCTCCATAAACAGATGGTCTTATCCACCCATGCTTAATGTTAAAGACTTTTTTAAAAAAAGGAGGTGTTGACAAATCAGAACAAGTAAGCATAGTTTTAATGCAAATCGGCCAATTTGCAATGTAGATTTCCCTAAAAACTAATTTGATGTATTGGAAAAAATTAAGCTGTTGTTAAAGGAAGGCATTATACCACATTTGGATATAGTAGATTCCTCACCAACATAATTATTTACTAATTTTATCCAACCAAAGGAGTTTAATGAAAAAGCAGCTGGCAACGTTTCATATTTATGGACTTCTTTTGACTGCGCCTTAATTTATCCAAGGCACATGCCTATTAAATCCCAGAAATGATAGTTATATTTTAGATAGCTCTTTCCTAGCTTCATTAAGGAGGCACTCAAACAGGAGAGGGTCATTGAATCTATCATAAGGAAGAGAAAAAATTTAGCAGTAGTCACAGCATAATCTGTGAATATAGTAAATAAAAAGGGAAAGGGGAGCCATGGCTTTTGTATGGATCAACACCAAAATGAAACCTGTATTTCAAAAACAGGTAGAAAGGAACTGTTTTGAAGATGAAAAGAGGCCGTTTCTGACTTGTATATTCAGAGATAAAGATAAATTCTGGCATTGAAAAAAATACTATAGTACGATTATGGGAAGGAGTAATCATATTTCTTAAATTTGTAGGCTAATTCTTCCAACCTTACAGTAAACTGAACACAAAGTTCTATTTAGTCCATTAGGATAATAAAAATCTCAGCATATAAAAAATTACTTAAAATTCACATTAAAAAACTTTCCTTAGTGCCTGGTATACTACAGTTAGCTGATAAAAGTTTTAGGAAGAATGTGGCAATTTTATAATCTGGCACTAGTTATAATTTTTATCTTCCTTGCTAATATTGTAAAATAGCTGAAATCATTATTTTTGCACCTGGTTTCACTCCTAGATACTTTGAACTTCACCTTCTCAATAAAGGCTTCTGATGAACTTGGCAAGAATTGAAGTGAACATTTTTCATCTTTATTTCTGGTTAAATTGTATATCCAGTCAATTGAGCTTTAATACCTTCTTTATAGTAGGTTTGGGCAGTAATTAAGATCTTAAATGGCTTTTAAAAGATGCAAATCAATGAAGTGTTCTAAATTGAAAAATATACTCCAGTATATTAGTAAAGGAACAAAATGGAAAAAATTTTAATAAAACAATATAAATTTGACATACAACTTAATTGACTGTTTGAAACGTCAAGTGCAGTGCTACAGTATGCTTAGAGCTTTGAATAAAAAGAGAACCAAGGTTACTCTGACCTTTTATCCCTCTTTTTCACATTCCCCAACTTTGGGCAGGGGCTTTCTCTGATACTACCTCATCTAACTAAGAGAAATTTCTTCAGGGGGAGTGTAGGTGATGTGGACCCTCCCTCACATTTCATTACACCCAGAAGATGAACTCACAGGAAAGGAGACCAAAGATCTGACAGCTTGGCCATAGAGACTTTGCCATTAGCAACTGTTTATTCTTGAGAGCGCTGTTATCTGAGAGGCTATATCTACACAGCCATATGGCATTTGCTTTTTGGAAATTTCTTTTCATTATTTCCCATGGTTACTACTTTCCTTTGGAGACCTTGGGCTCGTATTTCCTGCTGTTGCTATCACCCCTCAGAAATGCTAAGCCCATAGTCACTCCGTAGTTTACAATGCTATTTAAGTTTTAGCCATCTGACCCTGAGTTTTCATACCTTGTATGACTACTGTGCACTTGCACGTTAATAAATTTGTATGCTGTTTTTCCTGTGCATCTGTCTATTGTCATTTTAACACTGACAGGAATTACTAAACCTTTATAGGACACAGATCATTCCTATATCAAACAATGTATCCTGAATTAACTTTTTTTGGTGGAGGATGCTGGGGCCTGAACCCAGAGTACTGAAGTTCAACCCCAGACATCTGTACAAAAAATATTTTGAAACATAGCCTCACTAAGTTGTCAAAGTTGGCCTCAAACTTAGGGTCCTTTTACCACAGCCTTCTGAGTAGCTCTGATTACACGTCTGTGCCATCCCTCCTGGCATCCATAAGTAAAATTATAAAAACAGTAATAACAACGACAGTAACAATAACAACAAAAACCCTTAAGTTTCTGGTGGAAAATATATGCAAGACAGTATGACAGGAAGAAATGAGGTTTACAAATCTAAAGAAATCAGGCATATTTTAATTGAAACCTAAGTAATAAAAAAACCGTAAATCATCAGTATTTTATTATATACTGTTCCTATCTGAGAAAAGGCACAGTGGATTTAACCTTCCATTCTTTCTAAACACAACTGCTTCAAAAGATGGACTTACAGTAAAGCGGTAGGAAAAAACTTCATTTAGGTTGTAGCTACTGGGCACCAAGTTATAGCACAGGAGAATGTCTCTCAAAATCTGAACACAACCATCATAATACAGAATCCACTTATCATATTACTCTAAGTATGTGAACAAATTTCTTCTAAAGGTCTCAGAATTCTCATTCTCATGTGCTAGGTATAAATTCCTTACATAAAAAAAATATGTTAAATCCAGATATACTTACCCACAAGACAATTACCTATATTCAGAATTGAGCTTTGGAAATTATAAAACCAAAGCCAAAACAAAAACAAAATAACAACAAAACTCTTTCTAAAGTATAGAACACATTTAGAGTCTGCTAAAAAATTTATACACTTCAGGAAAAGAAAAACTTGTATAAATCTTTTAATACTACATTTATTGAGACATCATGAAATTAATATGTTACCTTTGGCCTCTATGGTTACAAAAGGTGCTCACAGTGGTGGCTGTTATCTACAGACATTTATTATTTTTCTTTTCCTGAAGTGTGTATACATTTTTTGGCAGACTCTGTAGTTTTATAAGCAATCTACCTGTCACAAAAATTTATTTCTGTGCAGCACAGCTGCCATCTGATTTAAAATTCTCATACAATGTTAGCTGATGATGCTTTTGCTACTGCCTCACAAAACAAGACTCAAATTCCTCATATCAACGGTAAAAGTTATTTATGCCTACATTTAGTGATATTTTTAGGAATTAAAAAATACCAATGTCCTAGGAAATTACTTATTGGGAAATAAATTCTCCAAATAACTTGGCATTAATGATAGAACTTACGACACGCATGCTAAATAATATTTAGCAGGATGACTCTTGGAACTATACTTACAGGTACAAAAAACAGTGATTATTTATATGCTTATATATTTATTTATGGAGACAGGATCTTGCTATGTAGTTCAGGTTGGCCTTGTACTCACTACGTAGCCCAGGCTGGCTTCAAACTCGTGCTGAGTGCTAGGATTATAGGTGTGCACAGTACACACAGCAGGAGGGCAAAAGTTTTCAAGATTTTTTCTGATTGGAAGATGCAGTGGGGACTTCTGGAGACAGGATAAGAGATAAGGAAAGGTGGAATAGTACAGAGCCAAAGTTGCAACACATTTCACAAAAAGTTCATGGAGTTCCACAAATGAAGCTTTATGGGATATGGATTTTTTTTTTTTTTTTTTGTCTTTTTTCATTTTTATTGGTACCGGGGATCGAACTCATGACCACCTGCTTGCAAGGCAGGTACTTATGCCACTGAGCTAAACCCCCAGCCCCTGGGATATGGATTTTTGTAAAAGCTAGTGGAAATCAAATGATAAAAAGCCTTGGCAGTTTTTGAAACTAAAAAATGATAGAAACATATAATCAAACTTAAGTCTCACATTGAGACTACTAATGTTTGCTGGTTGATTCAAATAATTCCCTATATTGAGTAGATATTAAGTGATAGAACTGGGACCAAGGCAGAGTCATTTTTTGAGAGGTTTGAAACTTCTGTAATTTGGAGGAGAAGTCTTCTTAAAAAAAAAAAAAAAAAGAAAAGCACCAGTTCAGTAAAAGCTATTTAGAATGAGAAAAATCACAACTAAGTAGGATTTTTAAGCTGATAAATGTCGCAAATATCAGAAAAGTGAGGAAACTTAAAATTCATTTAGTGCCTAACATGTTTCTAATAAACACTTTTCCTATATTCTGGGGCAATGCTTTTTCTTTGCTTTCTTGCAAAACAACGATTTTGTGGTATTCTTTATGGAGTAGAGAGAAACAATTGAGTTTTTATTTTGTGTGATACTGTAATATGTTTTTCATTATTAATAGTTTAGAAAAGTTATATTTGACTTCAATACTTTTTATTGGTAAAAGTCACATAAATATTTAGCATTTCTATTAAGTTTGGGAATTTTTTATTCTGTAAATGGATCTTGCTCTTTGAACCAATACCACCTATTAACTACTCTCTTGTAACATTTTCATAATAAAATACTTTGAGTTTTCTGTTGTTTTTGTCAATATGTAACACCATATAAACAAGAGATCTTTTTTTGGTTGCTTTTTATGATTCATTGGTATACAACACATGATTTCATGCACTCATAAACTTCATGATTTCCAATATTGGACTTATATCATACAAATCTAAGAATAAATTCCCCAGTAGAGAAATATTCATCAAAAGGCAAAAAATGACATGCACATTAAGTCATAAGTTCCATCATTAAGTATATTCTGTTGGGAGAAAACTTGTATCTGATGACAAGAAGAATTCTATTTCTCTATACATTGAATCTTGTTTCTTCTTCAAAACCTAATTCCTTTTGTGCCACAGTTCCATACAACAAAGTCACTTCTTCATATACTGTGATCCTATCACATTTGTATCACTAGGAAAGTCAGGAGATATTCCTGTATAGCTATCAATACCAACCACAGAAGAAATGATTTTTCACCTCCTAACCATATCCCATTAAATATAAACTAAATGCTAGTGGAAGTATCAAGTGTCCACTGTCCACAATCAATACAATGCCAGTGTGGTAGAAACTGACAGAGGTCTTAACTAATTTGCAAGTACAATTTATCTCATCACAATAACATCTAACCATGTAAACTCAAGGTGTGCCTGTGTGGATCTTGTTTCTGAATGCAAGTCAGGTAGTGTGGCATTTGTGACCGGCTTCGTACACCTCACGGACTGAGGTGAAGCTGACCGTCTCCCAGAACAATCATTGTAGGTATAATGTAGTGCCTCACATTTACTTGTTCTGGAGGAATTATAAATAACATTTCGATCAAATGATAAAAATGTTTTTAAAATTCCATACTGCTGTGTTATTAATATGATTTGTATTTTGGCAACATTACTGAAGTTACAAATAATACTGAGCCTTGTAATCTAAATGAAGCATTTATAATAATCAACTTTTTCTCTAAAATTGTCACCCCCCCCCCCCCGTACTGGGGATTGAACCCAGGCCTTCACAATGAGCTACATTACTTTATTTGAGGCAAGATCTCACTAAGCCGCTAAATTGCCTAGACTGGTCTCACATTTGTGATCTTTCTGCCTTAGCCTCCTACAATGTGGGATTACAGGCATAAGCCACCATGCCTAGTTTATTTTTGTAATTTAATGACCAAAAATACTTTTCTTTCACCTCCTAACCTTGTCCATATTGGTGAAAGCTTTGATCCTCTTTTCTCAAATATTCTTTAGTAGATAACTCCCCAGCTGTGTGTACTTTATTTTCAATTTCTAATCTCCAGCATCTCCAAAGCCAGAGTGTCTCGGGTATTTAACAGAGGTATGCTGAGTACAATATGTCTAACTTTTGTGTGAGTAAAGTACATCTTTGTGATCACTAATGATCCTGTTTCTCAAGATATGAAAGAATTAAAATAAAAACAAATAGCCGGTCTTTGTAGCTTAGAGGAATTAGCATTTCTTTCCATTTGAATTGTCTGAAAGTATATGAAAATCAATGTAGCTCTATAAACAGCTCGGTGTTTGAGACATTACCAGGAGAAAAATACCACAATACACTCCACCTTTTTTTTTCTTTTCATCATTAGGATTTTCTAATCCCCCAACCCTAACACAACAGTTCTTGAAAGGATCCCCAGAGTCAGGCTGTTGGCCTAGGGCTCTGGTAACAACTGCTTAACAGGAAAAGGAATCAATGAATAAAAACAAAGTAAGCAAGGAATGCTAAGCATAGTATCTTACAAAATAGATCCCAAGTGATCTAAAAGAGTGAAGAGGATTCCTTGCCATAAGAAAACTAAAAACTTAAATGAGATTGAGAAAGAGAATTCCCATGTTAGTAACTTCTCAAAGCAACTAAATCTAGTAACTTCCCAAATGAATGAAAATGAATCTGCAGATGAATGTGCTTAATTTGTTGAACTCATGATTCATAACAGGAGGAAAATATGAATATATTAACAAAAGTATTAGGATGGAATCCTTTCAAGTGGAGAGAGGCTTCAATGAGTACTATAAATTAATAATCTATTTTAATATCAACATGCCTAGGTTTTATGAAAGCATGCGCTGAGTTTATGAAGATAGATGAGTAATGAAAACTATTCTTTGCTCCTATTGGCTGTTTAATTTTTTTCTACACCTCTCTTTGAATTATCCTCCTTGTTTGTGTTCAATGAGATGATATTTAATATGTAGAAAGACAAAAAAGAATCTTGTTGATTTTGAGTATTCTTTTATAAAGTGGCACTTCTTCCAGGCAGATACGTAAGCGTTGAAACTCAGAGGAAATACACAGAACAGTAACCTTCCCAAAAGAAAAAACATACCAGAGTTTTCTGGTTGTTTCATCAGTGGCTCACAAATGGTCCCTTGTGGACAGTTACACAGGCAGTGAGTTAAATAGGCAAAGGCAATTGAATCTGTATACCAAAATCTGGAATAATTAATTCTACTGGTCTAAAGTAGCAACACAAGGATTTAAAGGGTTTCTGCACCTTTTGAACGTTTCACATCCAAATTTATTTTTAATGGAGTACAACTCTGCCATTAAAATGATAAACAAGTTATCTGTAGAAAAATGGATGCACTTTGAGACCATAATTTTAAGTAACTCAGACAAATGAACTGAAATTTCACATTTTTTCTTATATGAAAAAGTCACTTGTGTGTGTGTGTGTGTGTGTGTGTGTGTGTGTAGGTAAAGTTCGAAAGAAAAGACGAGAACTAAAGATCAAGAAGAAAAAGATATAATCCAGTGCAGACGATGTATCTAAAAGTATATTTTGACTTAGTACAATTGTCTTACATGTTTTATAACTTTTTTGACCTGTTAGTCTGGTTTTCAATCTATAAATATGATAATTGACTTTATAAGGTCTTATACATAAATGAATCTTATGCTAGAAAAATAAAAGGGGAATGGAAGGAGAGAGGAAAAAGAAGGGAGTTGAAATGTGTTACGTACATGTACCAATTCCTCACAGTGTATGTAATCATTATGAACTGCACATATGTACATAAAAGTTAAAAAAGCAGGTATTATAGCAACAAAATTAATGTAAACAATATAAAGTGGAATTATAAGCAAGCACAGCAAGATTCACTAAATTATAATAAAAAGACCTGCTACTAACAAAAATCCAATCTGTTCCCAAACAACTAGAAAGTTGTTCAAGAATAACACTCATCTATGGGAAACTATCAACCACATAATATTGCTAAAGTCTACTGAAGACCTAACAATAGAAAGGTTTTTTGAGTAGCTCTCGGTTGGTGAGTTAAATATGAATAACTTTCCCATACATTTCTTGATTTCCAAAGTTACATATACACGTGTATCTTGTACTTCCTGGATTCATAGAAATATTCTCCTCCCCAGCTAGAATTAATTTATGATGAGTTCACAAATTTTAAGAATTCTTTTTCTGGCTCTGCCTTTGATATGGGGGCATTCTGAGATTTTGGGGCATGCAGCTGGTTAGTGATATGGATACTGCACTGACTTTGAATGGCTGCATAAAGATATGTAAGTCCTGCTCACTGAGTTTCTTTCTGCCTTATGTACTTCACATAAACATTATGTTGCCATTGCCCTATGAAGCCTCTCTCAGTGTAGAAGACGGGAAAGGCATCTTAACTGTGGGCACAGGTGCCCTGGAAGTGCTGAGAATGTATGCCTTTGTGGGTGACTTCAGTAAAAACTAACTTGTCCTCAGATGCAGGCAGTGAGCTCACGTGGAACAAGAGTCCCCTCAGGGCATTGTGTAGGTAAGCCTCAGCTTAGCACCTTCTTGCAGGAAGTGGTGCCCCTTGTCTGGTCTGAAAATCTGTTTCCTCTGCTGATGAGGTTCTCTTGCCCACCTGGAGCACTGAACTTTTCTTCTTCTGAGAATGTGGAATTTTTGTGATTGTGGTGGACAGAAGATGGTCTCTATTGGGCTCTCCTTGTCAAAAATATTGCCCCAATGTTGATGAGTTTCACTGCTGGAGAAAGGAGCAGGCTCCATGGGACCGCTCAGAATGGGAGGGAAAAACCAAAGGAGGCCTGTGCACGAACTTCTCCTGTCTCTACCTGATGTGCGTTTTCTTTCCTGATCACTCATAAAACAGTCAGAAACCCAAACACCTTTGAGTCCCATGGTCACCCTAGTAGGAGTGGTGGCAGGACCCTTGAAACAGAAGCCAAGGATGTCAGTAAGATTATAAAAAAACTACATAATTGTGATAATTTTATAAGATGTATGTGATTTCAATTTTCTCATAACAAAATTTCAGTTTCCCTAACTACTTTAATCACAACAGTGAAATATATAATATTTACAGATATACTAGAAGAATAAAACCATTGAACACCCCCAACAGCCTTATCAAATTTTAGCCTAAGGACATAAAACAGTACAGAAAAACATTGTACCTCAAATTCTGAAATTTTTGTAAAAATGTTTTCATTTAAAATTTGTGCTGTATACTTTCACTGAATTGAGGTTAAAATATACTACTTACACATTTTATGGTTTAGTTTTTTGAGACAGGGTCTTGCCGTAGAGTTCAGGCTGGCTTTGAACTCACTAGGTAGCCCAGACTGACCTCGAACTTGTGATCCTACTGCCTCAGCCTGTGTGTCACCATATCCGGCTTGTTTTTTTTAAGTGAATATTTTCTTGAATAGTAAAAGCATCGACTTTGAATGTCTTGAAAATATGACATTATATATGTCCTATATACTTTATACCTTGTGAAACATTTTATGAAACTGTCTTTTGTCTAAAACTTTTTTTTCTCAAATACTCATTTGATTATTTTATTTATATATGTTCAAGAATGTTATCATGTTTTAAAGTGTTAAGCATACAGATTTAAGAACTATCAGGCAAGTTTTAGTCTACTTTATTTCTAGTGATACTGCCAAATAAAATCATAAAAATTCACACATCATTTGTAGAGACATATCAACACATGTAAGATGTGTGATTCTGGAATCTATAGAGGTCAAGAAGGCCATATATTTGAAACCTTTTTTGAATTTTGAGAGTAAAAATATATATAAATATTCTGGAAAGTAATGACAATATGGAACAGTAAGAAGTAACAGTCAGTGCAAGTCTGTTATAAATCAGACATTAAAGTTTCCTTATGTGAGTCCATTCTTATGGTCATCACAAAAAATGAAACAGTTTCTGTGTTTTTTACTGATGATAGCTGTCCTAAAAGAAGTGAACTGCCATTATAAAATGACAGTCATAAATAAAAAAGCAAAATGTTTCTTTTTAAGGAAGACAAGTAAAAACCACTGTGAACAAACAAGCTTTATCCAAGTTTAAAATAGCCAACAATTTGATTTCTTTTACAACAGACCGAGGATAGGCACAAAAGTAGAGTTAAGGGCTGGGGTGTAGCCCGGTGGTAGAGCACTTGCCTAGTGTGCAAAAGGCCCTGGGTTCCATCCCCAGCACCAGTCAATGAATGAATCAATCAATCAATCAACCAACCAATCAGTGCAGGGCACCTACCGATGGTGCAGTGCTCTCCATTCCAGCCCTGGCTGCACTCGCATTTGCCGTCCTTGCAGGTGCCGTGCTCCGCGCAGCGAGGGTGGCAAGCTCTCTGATTGCAAGCCGGACCTGTCCAGCCTTCCTCACAGCGGCAAGTGCCGCCCATGCAGACACCATGGGAGCCACAGTCCACGGAACAGATTTCTGTATGAGACAGAGAGGAAGCAGAGCAAGAAAGAACAGTGGGGGGTGGTGAGACGAGGGATTAAAACGCCACCTCTTAATTCACATGTATTAAGGTAAAGAACAGAATCGCTGAAAAAGAAATCAGAAGTGCTTACACACAAAGAACTTCAGCATTGGCTAGTAGGAATTTTGAATCATAACATTTTACTTCCTTACCCATTACTCAATTTTATATGTGGCTGTAATGCTGCATAAAATATGTGAGACAATTTTATTAGAAATAATTTCTTACTTTATACATAAAGATATTTTATACATAAAATACCTGTACAGTAGCCATATTTATATATAAATATTCTGGAAAGTATTCCTTGGCAGCCAAGAAAACATACACACATACCAAATTAATGAAATCGTTCAGTGGCTAAGTATCCCGGGTCTCGTAAGTCTTGGGTTTCACACATTTATCAAGAATTGAAAAGGGATTATTTCAAAGCCACTGTTTAATTTTAAACATTAAAAAATTTTCATTAAGAAAAACCCACATAGAAAGTACATTAGCCTGCTTCTGACATGCAAAAATGCTGATTAAATAGTTATTTCTATTTAGTAAATTGTACTGCTGACACAAATTGCTTAGCTCACACAGCTGAAAACCAGTTTAATAATACATAAAACTACTGACTGTCATTTGTTTAACAACTGGAATTACTGAAAATGGCCAAATAACTGCAAAAACTACAACACCAAGTTAAGTTAAAAAAAAAGACATTTGAATTTTTTTTCTTGAAGCTGTCTTAGAAGCTGTAACTAGATCCGGCTGAGAGAGGCAGAGAGGGCGAGAAAGGAAATGTTAAAAATATTTAATTTCTTATTCTTCATATGTAAAGTTAACTATAAGTTATCTATACTCTTTGTTCTAAGACTATATGACTATTCTTTCATTTTTGTTTTCTTTCAAAAATAAAAATGTCTTACAATAACAACTTTGACATAGTTTCTAGCAAACAGAAAATATACTACAGCATTTTTCTCTAAATCAAAATATAGTAACTTTAGGTAGCCACACGTGCTTCTATCTTCTCCATTTGTTCCCCAAATACCATTTCTTGGGCACTGTAATTTTCTATTTCACAGGATTAACTTTAAACACTATTGTATCAAGCATTATGAAAATTCTAAGTTTTTAAATAAACAACACCCAGGAGAGAATACTATGTAAAGTTTTTTCTTCCTTCCTTTTTTACTTTTTTGTTCTGTGGTGTATTTTCCATTTGAATTAAATTTTTGATTAAGAAGTCCAAGATGGTTTGATTAACTTCAGAGCAACATAACATCAACTCAGCTCCAGAAGAGAGACGCTTCTTTCTGAGGCACCCTTTTATTCAATCTAATCAATTTTTCATTAGGGTGAAGGTGTTTATCAGTGTTTAGCACACTAGCTTTGAGCAAGGTGCGTCAATCTTTGTAATGAACTTATTAATTAGAGTTAATTTAATTGAAGTGGAATTGAAGGGCTAATTAATGGACAAACGGCTGATGAAGATAGAGGAAAGCTCTGTTGCTTTCAAACGTATAAACTTTCTGAGAGAAATAATTCATTTCTTCTCTTCAGGCTGCTTAACCAAATGTTTCTTCAGGTGGAAAATTTACTCTTTTATTGAATTTAGATATCTGAAGGTTATTTCCACAGCAACAAAAGCAGTAGCTAGTGAAAGTGTTTTCCTTTAGGATTCATTTAGTTAGAACATCAGAATTATACTGCTAATAAACTTTAAGCCACACTTGTAAATTAACAACCCTTTTATAAGTTTTTAAGGAAAACTGTATAGATGTCAGATAATCAGAAGCACATGAGGTCAAGTATTTTAAAAAAGTGAATGTAACCATATTTAATATTTTTACTATTAACTCTATGCAAGCTTTCTTTTTGTAATTAATCTGCTCCCGCAGGCCGAACCACTCATGGGCTGTGTATGCATGACTGTCCCATTGGGGGCTTGCACCTCTGGTGATATAAACAGATCTAATCACTTTTATCCGTCCTTTTGCTAATAAAGTTAATAAAAAGCTGCCCAATGGGATAGTCAGGCCTGTACCACTGGTGGTTCAAGCTGCCCAGCAGCGAAACACAAGAATTATGGCCCCATATGAATATGTTAATAGCAAAGTTCAACAAAGAATTTTTCTGTACTTAATTACTTTCTTCAAAAGAAGAGTACTATACTCACTCAGCTCTACATAGTGGAAGTTTTAATATATTCCAAGTTCCTTTTTTGCATCAAGGATATAAAGAATAATAGAACAAAGACCTGGGGCTGGGGATTTAGCTCAGCGGCATAAGCACCTGCCTTGCAAGCAGGCAGTCGTGAGTTCGATCCCCAGTACCGATAAAAAAAAAAAAAAAAAAGAACAAAGACCTTCACTTATTATTACTAAACAAGTAAAATTTGGTCTATAAGCAAAACAGATTTTCAACTAATATAGTAATTTTATCAGCACAATTAAAACTAAATCTAAATATGTAATCATTTTGTGTGTCACGCTGATATTGAGTCATGGGGTGGCAGAGATATTATCCACTCAAAATGCCAGGACAGCACAATTTATACAAATGACTACTCCCTTCTCTCCACAAAAAACATGTGAATGAGATGGAAATATTTTATTTTGTTTTACCATTATATCATACTAATGAATGACATAATTTGCATTACATGAACTTCACATTTGTGGAAGTATAACCAGTTAATACTTTTATGTGGAAGTTCCTCTGAATTAGTGAAGAATTAAGTAAGACAAATTACAACTAGTCTTACCCTATTTATTACTGTTACTATCAACACTACTTCTATTAACAGTGATACTTCTATTAATGGCTACTTCTTTTTTATTTTAAAATGAAAAAAAGGATAAAATAATGATATAGAATTTCAAAACAAGAGATGGTTAATATATTGCATATTGTTATCTTCAAAGTAGTTGCTCAGAGTACAACATATAGACATGAAAAAATGATCAAACAGTGAAATCACAAACTGTTCTTTTTTGATGAGCTAACAGAGATTAGTAATATATTTATCTATCATGTATGTAAAATCTTTTCATTTCTTTATTTTTCTTCTTTTCCATTTATCTCCTTTCCCCATTCTTTCTTTTTGAGCAGTTTCTTCTCTTTCCATTTTCACAGTATCTATTTTACATTTGGAATCTTTACTCTTTCAGTTTTTATACTAGGGAGACAATACGATCTTTACACATGTGAGGCTGATTTATTTCACTTATGAGTATGGTCTCAAGTTACATCCCTTTACCTACAAAAGCTTCGAGTTTATCCTTCTTTATAACTGAGTAGTGTCCATGGTAAAAAACATGCCACATTTAAAAAAAAATCCATTCTGCAGTTGATGGGCATTTGAGTTGTTCTCAAGATTTAGCTATTACAAACTGTGCTGCTATAAACATAGGTGCATATGATGCTTTCAATTCTTTTGGGAAACATCCAGAAGGGGATAGTGGTATCAAATGAGACCTCTAATCCTAGTTTTTTGAGGAATCTCTATACCGATTTTCACAGTGATTGTACCAGTCTACACTTCTATCAACAGTAGAGAAGGGTTCCTTTTTCCACACAGCCCCTCCAGCATCTATTATTGGTTGATTTCTTGATGATAATCATTCTTTTTGGAGTGAGATGGGATCTCAGTGTTGTTTTAATTTGTATTTCTTGAATGATCAGTGATGTTAAACATTTTTTCATATATTTATTTATCATTTTTATTTCTTCATCTGAGAAGTACATGTTCATCTCAGATGCCCATGTTTGAATTGGGTCTTTAAATTTGGTAGGTCTGATTTTTAAAAATTCCTCATATGTTCTGTTTTTTTTTTTTTTTTTTTTTTTCGAACTCACGACCTTGTACTTGCCAGGCAGGCACTTATACTACTGCAGGGTCTCTAAAGAATGTTTATTGAACATGGCCCTTCTTTATATGTTCTGGATATAAATCCTTTCTCAGAGGGACAATTGGTTAAGATTTTTTTTCCCATTCTGTAGGTTGTCTTTTCCCCACACTGGTGATTTCTTTTGATGTGCAAAAACTTCCAGCAGAAGGAGATCCCAGTTGTTGATTCTTTGAAGTACTTCTTGTGCAGTCTGGTTTTTATTCATGAACTCTCTGTCTACTCCTCTGTCTTCAAAATTTCTATCTACATTGTCTTCTAGTAGATTTAGTATTTCTATTTTAATATGCAGATCTTTAATAAATTTTGACTTTACTTCAGTACATGGTGATAGACAAGGAGTCTAGTGTAAGTCTTCGCCATGTGGACAGTCAGTTTTTCCAGCACCATTTATTAAGGAGACTACCTTTCTTCCAGTGAATGTGTTTGGCTCCTTTATCAAAGATTAGGTGGCTGAGTGTGTTTATAGTTGTGTCTGTATCTTCTATTCCTTGATCCTCAGGTCTGTTTTTTTGGCAGTACCATGCTGATTTTATTACAGTAGAATGGTTACTGCTATAACTTAACACTTATTTAGTACTTATTGTATGAAAAGCACAATTCTAATTTTTTTTCACATATTAACTCATTTAATCTTTACCACAATTGTATAAAGTGATATATTATTAACTCCATTTTACAGAAAAAGGCTGAAGTAGAGAGAAGTTAAGTATATTGCCTGACATTCAGCTAGAGGCTGAGTGGTCTAAGAGTGGACCCCAGGCATTGACGTTCACATTCTTTACCACTTTAGAAAACAGCACCATCAGTGTGGCTCGGAGGAGTCTAAGATTTATGCACGATGCTCTTGCTTGCTCAACACCGCTAGTAAAATCTGTACTTTTTCTTTCAATTCTCTTCCCTTTCACTCATCCTCCCTTTTTCTTCTCCAGTTCTTCTAGTCCCTGTTCTTCCTCTTTTTTACACTATTTGCTTTTGCTTAGTTCGCATGGCCATACAGAACTTATCCCAGCACACTTGCAATCAGCACCACTTTTCCTGATTTCCTCTTCTTATTCAGTTACAAATCGCAACCACAGTTTTCTTTCAGATTTACAACTCTTTTCACAGACTTCTCTACTTTATTTTTACAGCAAGTGCTACGTATTTCTCCTTTAAAATGTGTTCATAGGTATCTTTTTCAGTTTTATTAATTTAAAACTCATTCATGCTCTCAGTCTCACATGTCTAGAAAGTTCCCTCGTTTGTCTTCTAGCATTCAAAGTCTCACTATTACTGCTCTGACATCAGCTACATGACACTTCTCCTAAAATGCTACTCATATTCATGAGCACATTAGCCAGTTCGTTATTGTCTAAAGTATCATTTCCAAGCTGCAATCCCATAATGCAGCCCAACCTAATTTTTGCCTCAACTGTTCCTTTTTTTCCTCTATGATTTTGTGTACATATTTCTCTGAGTTGTATCATTGTTAATAGTAGTGACCGAAAATATACTTAGAATTTATCAAAATATTGTATCATATTTATTTATTTTACTATGTACCCCATACATGTTAATACACAAATTCCTGCAGGTTCTCTAAAGAATGTTTATTGAACATACAATGAGTAAACGAAGCCATATTATAGTCATTTGCCAGAGGCTGCTTATCGCTGCACCTGAGTAGGAACCCATGTAGTGACTTCACAGCTCATGCTCTCAAGTACTTTCTAATTGTTCCCCAGTCAAAACTTATCTCTTTCAGGTGGTCATGTTTACATGAAGGCAAGAAATGTCAAGAAGAGCCTCCTTGAAAACCTGTGGTGTTCATCAAGGGCATCACTCCTCTGAATGCTCAGTGGATTTGGCTTATTATCCTATACAACACTACGTATAACAATATTGGTTTCTAACTATGCTATACACATTAAACATTATCTTCAAAATTAAACTGATCTCTAGTTGTTAGAATAGAATTTTCTCAACCTGTGTAACTAACATGTGAAAGTAACATGGAATTAGTTCGTAAGTTGCAACCGGCACTTGAAAATAAAGACACTTTAAAAATAGTGCCTACTACTTTATAAAATGTCCATTTCATTTAGTATGTGTTTGAGTAGGTTCACACAGTTTAAAAAATATATTTATGACAGTAGCCCATGGTCAAAAATCTGAAAGCCACTGTTATTAAGGGCAAGAATGATTCATGATTATTTTATTCCTCCAGAGCCTATCACAATGCCATGCATATAGTGCTCAATAACAACCTGGCTGGCTGAGTAAAATTACTACTTGCCATTTCTATTATGATGTTATAATTAAAAATTCAATGTTGGATCATTATATATTTGTATTGTGCATGACTTTACTGTGATCATGCTTAGCTTTATGTTGCCAAATAATCTTTTTTGAGTCTTCCCTATATAAAACCCCAAGCTTTATACAGGCCTACAGAGAGGCTAGTTCTGTAAAATAAGAATTAAGAAGACAGAATATTTATGGAAATGAAAGATTTTTCATCCCAACAATATTTAAATGGAAATTTTAGTACCAAATTGGTTAAGCCTATATTCTTCCTCTTCATTTAAGACAACTGCATCTCATTACTTTTAACATTACATCTATAAACAATCTTTGTTACAATTTGTACAAAGTCAAATAAATGTGTTTAACTAAGATGTCATAATATTTAGTTAAATAACACAGTAAGCATTTTATTGTACTGCAGTTATTAATCTCACCATTGGAACAGTCTGGGCCAGTCCAGTTAGGGTCACAAGTACAGGAGCCGCTTTCTTGGAGATACGTTCCATGACCAGAGCACTGGTCTGGACACATGGTCTTCAGTATTTCACAGTTGCTACCACCCCATCCTGGGTTACAGTGACATTCCCCATGGATACACACACCATGGTTAGAGCATCCAGGGTCTAGACAATCAGCTAATGTCAAGGAAAGAGAACAATTTTATTAAACCTGGCAGATAGCATAGTACATTTAGAATAAATAATTAAATCCTAACCTAATTTATATGTATATTTTTGATCACCAAATATCTTCCATTATCAAGGACTTGTTTCTGAAAAATGTGAGAGTTGTAATACAATAAAGCATGAAGAACCAGTGCAATGCCATTTAGGTAACTAAGATGCTTGGAAGGATTTGTAATTTTGATGAATGACACAAATATGCTGTTGGAATTTCAGATTATTGCTGTCTGTTCTGTAAATCAGAATAATAAGTACAGCCTTTTCTAGAACAAAATCTGTATCAGTTGACCTAATTCATGACCACTGAGCACTGACAGCTACATGGGATCTTCAAATTGTTTGAGAAATAAATGAGTTGCATACTTCCTATCCTTAATTCGCTTTAATGTGCTTTAGATGATGAGATTTAATTTCGCAATTTGACTCAATAAAACTTTACACTTGTAGGGTCAATGGCCTGAAAATTTAATTCCAGAGATTTAATTGCATTGTTTTGTGAGTGCAGATCAATAAAATCAATTTGATTGAAGAATGGAAATGGTGCTTCCTTTGCTTTTTGAAAAAACAATTTAACTGCACTTTACAGTATAGTATCTAGACTCTCATCATTACACATAGTTATGGAACACATCCATGATGTGCTTTTTTCATTAGCCTATCATGTTCAGTTATTGTTGCTTTCTAGAAATGTCAAAATGCTAGATTTAGAAGCTGGTATCAATGTGAAAAACTGTAAAAAAGAAAATGATCAACAGGCACTGCTGGTTTCACAGCACAAATGTTTGCCTAATTTCTGAATAAAAAAAAAGAGAATTATTCATGCTACTGAAAAAAGGACAAAAAGGCTCTTGATATTTGGTCTTTTTATTAATTAAAATGTTTTTAAATACCATCATAAGTATGGAAATCAAAATTAGTTTCAAAGGAAGCATATGAAAAGAGAGATTCATCTGCCAAACTAAAGACTACCGTTATAATCTGTTTCTTTATGAAGACTACAATAGACTTCGGTAAATATTGACATGTTTACCTTCTTCACAATTTTCTCCTTTGTATCCTGAGTTGCAAGCACAGGAGCCCATGATACAAATCCCACGACCCCCACACTGCGGGTCAATACACTGTGTAGTCGGCACATCACACTCAGTGCCCTTCCAGCCACTAAAACAGAGGCAGCGGCCCTTGGAGTACTGCCCATTGCCACTACATAGCACTGGACAGGCTGCTGTGAAATAAAACACGACAGAAGAATTAAGAGCCACATTTTCCACCGAGGTTCTGAAAGGAAATACGCATTGGTAGAACAAGTAATATGCCAAGTCTTCCCCTTTTCTTTCCTGTGTTAGTAGTTTTCTGAATTATGTGTGTTTCTACAGCTTATTTATATCGGATTAAGGAAAGAATCTAACTGGCATACCTCTTGAACAATCCGGACCCAGAAATCCTGGAAAACAATGGCAAGTTCCAGAAACACACTCTCCATTTCCATGGCAATTCCGAGGGCATTCCACTACAGACTCTGGAGGAAAGATAACAAACACTTGTTGGAGAGCCTGCCTGTTGTGAAAGATAATCTGTCCCTTTGATCATCTTAGCCAGTGTTGAAGGAACTTGACGGCTTTCTCCAGAACAAAAAAATCCATTCATTTATACTACATTATTCAAATTGGAAAGGAAAATAGTCCCACTTCAAATGCAGGTTTTTGAAATGTTTTCAACTGACTCTCCTCTCCCCAAATTAATTTCAAATAGCATTTTTTTTCTGGGTTTTGAGGTTTGTCATATACTCACAAATGAACAATTTAAACATATCTCTCATATTTTACTTGGGCTTTAACACCCCGGGAATCACTCAAAATTGGTAAGAATAATTTAGTTTCTATTCAACGCAGTGTTTAGGCTGTAGTCTGGGAAAGATGCTTTGAAGAGTGTTCTTACCTATAACAATGGTATTAAAAGACACTTGCTCTGCATTTTTCCCATCATTGTAAAAAGCCAGATGCCAAATCCCAGAATCTAAGTACTGGATGAAGCCAGCTTCGTGGAGACTGATGGATCTCGCCTGCCGACCAGCTCTTTCAGCCTCCACCAGGTTTCGCTGCTCTCTTGCAATTAACCTGCTGCCATCCAGGAGTTCCACAAAGTCATACTGGGCACAGCGACAAGGAAAACTGTGTTAGTGGTCATAAATAGGATTGTGTCCTTCTCTGTTCTTTGACCCTTCAAGCTTCTCTCTTTTGCTAACATATATGTTAGAAAAAAGTTCCTGACTGACAGGTACACATTCACAGAGTTGATGAAAACTACCTAGTATATACATTATATTCAAATGGGTCATGTTTTCCACATTTGTTCAATTTTCTCGATTAAGAAGAAGTTTGATGAGCTTGGTAGTTTGGGATATAAAGGTAAAATTTACATATTTTACTTAAAGCATTAGATAATCTCCCCCCCGCCCCCATTCTTACTTTTTCTGGTGCTAGAGACAGAACCCAGGCCCTCACAAATGCTATGGAAGCTTTTTACTATGGAGTTAAATAAACTCCATCAAATTTCAAAGTTTTATTATTGACACAGGACAGTGGTGGGGAACCTATGCCACAGCTGGCTGTTTGTTATCACTGAAAGTTCTAAGAGTTTGCCATTACTAACACAGGGTCTTACTGAATTACGCCGGCTGAGCTCAAACATGTGATCCTCCTGCCTCAGCCTATGGAGTAGATGCAATTACAGCCATGGGCCACCATGGGGTAGCTAGACCATTAGACAATCTCTTAAGATCCTTCCCTGCTATTTTAATAATTGTATAGTAACTTACTCTGTATTGGTATTACTTTTACGCTCCACAGAAACCTTTTTGGGAAGGCATTAGGAGTTATACTTTAAGGACAAAGGATGATCCTTGAGGCAGGGTCATGCACCCTGAAGAGGTGCAGTTGGCATGTGAACACAGGTGCACTTTGCCTCCAAATCCGGGGTTGTTTCCACAACAACACTGCAGCCCTCTCCTGTGACCCTGACATCACCACCCCAGGTAGCACGGAGAAACCCAGAGTTTTTCTTATTTAGATATGATCAGATTAAAAATATAACAAGCTGCCTTTTCATCTTTGATCAAAAGTCTAAAAAATTCAACAATGGAGAAGACTGAAGGATTGGCAATAAAAGTTCACATGCTTTATGATAATCTTGTATACGGTAAGTAAGTCATCATTAAACCTGGTTTTTGTTTTAGTAAGATTATCATAAACACAGATGGTTAGCAGAATTGAACTAGAGAATTTAAACTATGGAGTAGGATTGGTAACAACAAAGTAAAATTTTGTAAGCAGAGAAAATACAGAGAATTTGGAAGGCATTAAGATACTTCACATTCAACACTTCTTAAAAATAAAGCAATTCAGTTTTTCTAACAGTCACCAAGTTCCCTGCTATTCCTGAGACATGTGGATGGCGATAAACATACCATAGTACTACAGTAAGTCCCTGCCTTATGAATATTCAGGTTGTGAACTTTCACAGGTGTACTGTATAAGCCTCACTTTGTCAGATTAACAACAAATCTGACTTATGAATGTTTTACTGGAACACAGTTCATTGATAAATCAGGGACTTACTATATATATGTATAAATACATATATATGTATAAAAAATATAAAACATATGGGGTTGGGGATATAGCTCAGCAGCACAGCACCTGTCTAGCAAGCACAAGGTTGTGAGTTTTATTCCTGGTATATATATATATATATATATATATATATATATATATATATATATATATAAAATGAATGTATATATATGTATATATATGATATGTAAGTTATGAGAAATATGTATAAAAAGGGAATAACTAGATTACACTCACATTTTTCTTTATTTCTTTTAAGGAGGAAAATAATGACGTGTGGCTACGTGTGTCACTTGAATTTCATTTCATAATTATCAGATGAGAACTAATTCAGCAGTTGTGAAAGGTGTATCTATTTCAAGTAAGACTTATTCTCATTAAATTTAAATATTTATGTTGCAGGGGGAAGCAACAGAAAAAAATTTCATACTCCATATCCTTTTCCCCCCTAATGTTATCACATTTGCGCTGGCTTGAACCACCAGGGGAACATGCATGACTGTCCCATTGAGTGGCCTGTGCCACCCAATGGGACCATCCCATGCCACCTGATGGGCCAGCCATGCATGTTCCACCAGTGGTTTAGAGTGCCAGGCAATGACATATATGAGTTATGAACCTGTCACAGTGTGTTAAAAACGGTAACTGCTTTTAGAAGAAGCAAAAGAGAGGAAATTTTAACTAGCTTTTCAAGTACATAACCACAATTATTACCATTATCATGGAACCATTTACGGCACGCGATGAATAATGAAATAAGGCAGGGTGGTCAGTATGATTGCAGTGGGGAGGCTTTCGAGGCTAGCTAGGCTCTTCTCTAGGGACATTTCACACAGGACTTTAAGAGGGCTAAAAATACCTAAAAAATGTTCCCACTTTACAGTAAATCAAATAATCAAATTATGAAATGGAAATATGTAATAACCTTTGTTGCCAGGGTATAAAGTGATCATGTGAAAATAAACTTGAGTTTTGCTATGTATGTAGTACTTATTTATAAATTAGAGACATGGATTTTGGAGGTCTAGGAAGGAATACTAAGATCTCATGGTATTTTTAGGATTGGGGGTGCTATCATAAGACAAAGCTTATACTAGATATGATTTTACATAATTTTGAACTATGTTAGTGTGACAGTTTCTTTAAAGGGTAATTTTCTAATGACAGAATATTACAAATATATATGTCTTAAAAATCCTCAAAGTTATTTTAAATTATTCCATATTAACAAAGCTCCATAGCAATAGAAGAAAAGTTTGCCTGTGTTTGTTATATTTATTTTGATTATCCAATAGACCTTATAAAATTACAAGTAGACATTTCTTTCAGGTATCTTGGAATTCACTTCTGAAAAGACTATGCAGATGTTTAATTCAATTTTATTTTTTACGTGATGAGAACTCGGATTTATGAATGCTTAATTCTGTCCTTAAGTCATCTTTTTGGTGGTGGCACAATCCTGCCACTATCACTGCAGTGTAGAGAAGGAAGAAATTTTGGAGATCATCTGATTCAATTTTCTAATTTTATAGATAGATATTGAGGCTCTGAAAAGCTAAATCACTTATGCAGGCCCGAAAGTCAGACAGTGGCAGGGGTGTGCTTAGAACTTAGCCTTCTGCGTCCTATCCTAAAACAGCCTTCTTCCAAACATCCAGCAGGCCACACACACTCAGCTGCCCAGTGCTGCGTCCCTTCTTTCGGTTTCTTGCTGCCCAGAAGAATGAACTGGGCTTCAGGGAGAAAAAAAAGTCAATTGAGTCCTGGGCAACATCTAACGGGCAGTTCTAGAAAAGGTCACAAATACTTTCAAAACTCAAGTGATCATTCTGAATGGCTGGCCAGTTTTAATTATTTCAGGTTGATTTATTTAACATTCCCCAGAAACTGAGAAATGTTCAAGCTGGGTTACTTTATAGCATATTTCATGTTTAAACATTGAATTCAGAAACAAGTGTTTGCTCTGCTGATCTTGAATAAACCTAAGGAAGGAACCTAATAACTGCAAAGCTTAAGAAAATATATAACCAAAAAAAATCATGCATAACCTACTTAAAACATATATATTGCCGCAGAAAAGTGGACAGTGTGTACTGTACCAAATAAAACATGATGAGAAAATTTAAAACTATCTTTTTGTTTTCTGAAATTTATAAGTTGTGTAACTATTGTTGTGCTTAGCTTGGAATTGCATGCCTTCAATTAGAGAAAAATGATTTTATGTGTAGTTTCAGTAGAAATTTTTTCTTCTTACTTTGCTGGGTTATTACTATACAAATGCAATATTTCTGCTATTAACTTCAGTTCTAGATTGCACTTTCATTCCAGAAAAATGTGATTATTAGTCCTAGCTGATGTCACCTATAAAATGGAATCAAATTTAAAAATTAAAATTGGACACAAGTTCATCATAAGAAAAATTTGAGGGGCTGGGGATTTAGCTCAGTGGCATAAGTACCTGCCTTGCAAGCAGGCGGTCGTGAGTTTGATCCCTGGTACCGATAAAAATGAAAAAAGACAAAAAAAAGGAAATATTTGAGTAGAAGGACCAAGGCATTTAACAATAGAGATTTAATATTTAATAATAGAGATTAGAAAAATAAAATATACTACAGCATGATATTAAAAATTTCATTCATCAAGTTTATAATATGCTATGAATGCAAACTATAACAACATTAGAGAAGATATATTAAAATTTTCTTATTCTTTCTTTCAAGATGTGACTTTACTAGGTCTAATCAATTTTTCTTCATAATTTATGGTCCTACCTTATATAAAAGGTGTGTCTCACAAAATTACATAAGACAGTCTTAGGGGCTGGGGATTTAGCTAAGTGATATAAGTGCTTGCCTGGCAAGTGTGAGGTTGTGAGTGTGATCCCCAATACAATATATTTTAAAAAAACAGTCTTCTACTCCTTATTTCATAAATCAAAAATCAGCATGAAATTCCATGGGTAAATACACTATCAAAAATTATTTTAAATTTACCTAATTGCTCATATAATTACTGCATTATTGAAATTTCTATACTTACTAGCATAAAAGTTTTTTTTGGGAAGAGTCAGAATTACAGTAGGCCAATCAAGTAATTTCTCTTAGGCTTTATAGAACCTATTTTAGGCTGGGGTGGTGGAGACCGAACCCAGGGTCTCATGTAGTACTGAGTTAGACCTGTACCTGCTATGGGACCTGTTTTTAAATATGATTTCCAAGTTACACATTGTGACTCAGTATTAGATTATAAATCAAAAAGGCCGGGGGATTTTTGATAGTGGTTCTGTAGAGGTAACTGTTACTGTGAGGGTATTTTCACACAAGGGAACTGACTTTATGGTTTTTTAAAATCTATTGTTTTGAGAACCAATATTTGGTTTTCCATACAGGCTCTTTTGCTTATATATTTTAATGTTCATCATTTTGGAAGAGGAGTAGTGGGCTCAAATTGACAAGGTTTATACCATCATGTTTATGTTCCCCTTTCTTCTTTTGAGTACCAATGACGCAAATTAAAATGTATTTTCAACAAAATCAATACATGTTTAAAGGGAATTATGATGCATCTATCACATGAAAGGTATGAGATCATCTAAAATTATTACAGACTCTTGGAAAATCTGTGATGTTTTATCCAGATGATGCTCAATGGTCATTAAGTTATACATTTTAGTAATTTTTAATCATTCTTTGATGATCAAAACAAATCAAAAGGAAAATGCTGCTCTTCCAACTGCTGGTTAAAAAACCTCAAAGCCAACGTAGGCTACATTTAAAAGATCCACTTGAAAGTGGTTAGCTAACCAAAGAAATTAATTTAAGAAATAGAATAACTTTGAAAAAGACAACCTACTACTTTTCCCTTTATTGACAACAAAGCTCGCTCTTACCTGAGTATGGGAAGGAGGTAAGCCTTTTCGGCCATATACTCCGATCAGTGCATCCTTCTGAAGAGAGATATTGAATTTAAGAAACTGTGGCTGATCAATAAAAAGCTGTGATCTCCAGAAGATCCCAGGAGGAACCTCTTGAATTGCTCTTCGGCCAATATCAAGTTCTCCGGAATCTATGGTGTTATTTTCCTGTGTAAATCCACCTAATTTTCCTGAATATGAGAGATCCATTGATAAAAAACAAAAAATTAAAATAGGGTTTCTTTTCAAAATGTTATTTTCACTAAATGCTCAGGCACTTCATCTTCAGATGAAATGCTGTCATATAATTTTCATTTTAAAAGCTTTTTTGTTAGATATTGCTTTACTAATTCTGATTTAACACATTCTTTAAGATATTTAGTCAAAATCCTTCAACCTCCTCCAAGGTATGCTTACTCCTGAAACTGTTTTATACCTACAGTCTTTCTTGATCATTTGAAATACAATTATCTTACAAATTATATGTCTTGTTACTTCTTGGAAAGATTAAGTCTGATACTTAGCAGTTCTTCTAACCATATGCAGCATGGATTATGGAGATTTTCAAGCTGATATTTAATCAAACAACAATAAAATCAATCAATGGTACTGTTTTATTTAGTCCTCTCTAAACTAGATGAACAAAAATCAGGTGTGGAAAGGGAAGTGGAGACGGGTTAATGGGGACACTGTGAAGCGTAAGGGAGGAAGAGCCAGGTTAAATTCTCAGTTTTTTAATGAGGCTGTCACAACATTTTCTCTTCTGACTCTCCTTTCACACTTGCTTTCAGTGTTAGTGAGCACAATGCATCATCCTTCCCACTGAAATTCACTCTGTAGGGAAAAAGAAAAATCTCTCTGTTCCCAAAGTCCTGCCTTGTAGAGACTACCTCTTTCCTGCATTGCCTGCTTCTAGAAAACAGACCCAAGATTCCTCATTTTTGGCACCATGTTTCCCTTTTACCTCCTGGCCATGGTTACCCCATGGAGGTTAGCAATGAAAGGGGCTTTATAATTTTCCAGAGTGGAAATGTAACTCCTCTGGCTCTTACGCAGAAAGGATCCATCTATCAAATTCAAACCTTTTAAAGTGATAACAAATCTGACTTTATAATTTGGTCTTTACATTAAACAACATAGCAAAAATGTTAACTCAAAATTTTGAGAACTTAAATCAGAGATTTATAAATTATTTTATCCTAATTACGGAGGTAGAATCTTTTGTGACAAATTATTAATTTAATGCTGAATTCATTTTTATTGAATGTCTGCTAAGCAGAGCATTGAGGTGATAACAAACCTATATAACCCAAGAGCAGTACATTTGAGATTATTTGACTTAAATAGCTTCTGCTAATACTAGCTAACCAGATGGTTAGGGAGATACCTCGAAACTGTTACCTCAAAGAAGGGCCTAAAGCAATACATGATAGAGGATCAGAGGAAGCTGGTATTTGTAGGCTGGATTTTTTTTTTTTTTTTTTTGTACTGGGATTGAACTCACGATCCTGTGCTTACAAGGCATGCACTTATGCCATTGAGCTAAATCTCCACCCCATTTAGGCTGAATTTTGAAGGATAAGTACAACAAAGTTTCTGAGTTGGGCAAGTGTCTTGATTTAAAAAAAAAAAAAAAGAGTGTGGAAATGGGTAAGTGTTAGGGTTCTGGTGAGCAGAGAAATCCATCCAGGTAGAAGAGAAGTCAGATACTTGGGGTTTAAATATTGGCTCTATCACTCACTAACTGAGAGATTTAAAGGAAGACCTCATTTGTGACACAAAATCTCATCTGGAAAATAAGGATGGCAATGTGATCACTGAATTCCTAGAAGGAATGCCTGAGGTATGACACACAAAGTGTTCACTGCAGTGCTAGTCCTCAGTACTGAATGAATGAGAGACATCAATGAGTTGCCATGGGATCGATGAGAAAAAGTTGGAGAGGGAAAACGTTACCAGTTTGTAAAGTGTCTGGACTACCAGATTAAAGGACATGGCATTTATACTTTAACATCTGTCATTTATTTGTACTTAGTAGTTTTTATTTTGTGCATTTTTAAAATTTTTACTCTATATTATCATATTCTTTTTATTGAGGATGTGTATATATTGGGGTTTTATGTTATGATGGACATCATGTTATATCTTAAATATTTGAAGAATTATGATTAAATGGTGTTCTGATGGTGTGAAAGCACTTGTTCTTGTATTTGGTGTGGTGTATGTGTAATCCAGAGAAACAGAATTTAAGGATACAAGAAACATGTCCCATGATCACAAATGAGTAAGGCAGATGCCCAGTTTGTACTGACAGGTTCTGAAGCAAGTCCCAATAAATTCACTGTTATAGATAAAGAAATTGGAGACCCATTAAAGGTTCTGAGGAGGCTAAGGGTGAAGTGAAATCACTGTTTCAAGAACATTAAAGAGTAGCAGTAGAGGAAGTCTGGAGATGAAAAAAAGAGTGAGACTAAAGCCTAACAAGAAAGCTTAATGAAAAGAGTATTTACAATTCACTTCCTCTTTTGTTTCCCAGTGTTCATAATCATGGCATTAACAGACTTTCAGATACCAGGTCTATTTCTTCAGCCAATTTGGTAATACAAAATGCGGTAAGAAATAAAATTTCAAATTTGAGTTATAGTTATCACTGATTTTCCCATATTAACCCTGAGATTATAAACTGAATAACTCATAGAATTTTTATTATTTATTTTGCAAGAATACACATTCATTTCAGCAAAATCTAAATACACAGAGAAAAAACTTCTTATTCATATAATATTTTATATTTCATTTAAACAGGTATCTTATTCAGTGATTTTAAAAATATCTGAGATGAATTTCTATTTTTAATTTTAGGATGCTTCTGTATAGGGACCAAAATTTGTCATAAATTAGCTTTCACGGAGAAGATTAAAGGGGGTAATAAAAATGGAGTTAACAAATTGGCAGATAGTTTTCTTATATGTATTAAACCTTAAAACAAAACTATGAGATTGATGTTTTGAGGAGAGAAAAATAAGGTTTAAAGAAGTAAATTATGTGTTCAAAGTAAATTATGGTGTCAAGATTCAAAGTGAGGGTTGTGTAATTCCAAAATCATGTATTTTACATAACCAACAGTAGAATGTTTGCTTTTTATTAAAACGAAAATATTTATTTAAATTACTAGGTTTAAAATCATTTGTCTATTTTTAAATTTTTTATTAGTGTATGTTTACCATATTTATAGATCACATATATCCTGGGGAATTTGTACCTGTATATAATATATCTTAATTCATTTTCCCCCATTCCTTTATCCTCTCAAGTTCAACCCTTCTTCGCCTCCCCATTTAAAAAAGCTCTGTTTACATTTTTCCCCTTCATGTTTATTTTTTATAGTCATTCAACTGTATTAGGAAAACCAGAGTTTGTAATTATAGGAAATGAAGTTATACTTAATTTAATTACGATAAACAGTTTTCATTTTAAAACATATCAAATATAGTATAGCATATCATTCTTTATGTTGAAATTTATAATAGATCCCTAATAAGTTTTTGTCTTTTTGTTGACAATTTTTAAAACACTGAAGACAGTAGTAGTTTCCCCACTAAAAGTTTATTATATATATATATATATATATATATCCTATTTAAATATAGATATGATTCACATTTGGATTCATCCATCCATTTTACACAATACTAAGGCAATTAGCAAATTCTATCTGTCATTACTATCTGAAGCTTATATAATTTAATCTATTGTCTGGTGGTGATCTTATCTATTGTGGCTTTAAACTAAAATTAGAAGTCTTAACAGCATACTTGCATGCTCTGAGAGCTGGTAAAAATAAACCAATGCTAACACCAAATTATTTTTTTTTTTTCCAAAACATCATCTTTGCCCAGGAGTATTAGCTTTGGCCACAGTAATTAAGTTCTGATTTGAAGGGAGTACGGTTTCACTGTCTCAAAGTAGTTTAATGGCTAAGTACTTTTGCTTCGCTGCTGTCTCCATTTATTGATTTTGAGGGGTTAAAATCTTTCTCACTGAAATGTTATGAGGACCAACCGTTAGGTCAATAGGTATTTCTACTTATGCAGTCAGTCACACAGTTAATTTGAAAAGTGCCTTGACAACCAACAGCACCACCCCTACAGCCAAGGGTGATTGGATGTATTTGAATGAGGCAGTAGCATTGTGATGTCTTTTGGTGTCCTGTAATTAAAAAGTAAGGCCTAACTATCATCAGCTCACAGAGCTCAAGGGCCTGTGGAGATCACATAGTCCAGGAAACATCAAACAAACACAATCATACCTTAGAGTGTTATAATTTTGGGATACGCATATGTGGTGCTCATCCTCTTTTCCTGAGATACAACTCCTAAAATCTTTGAGGTTACAATGTGTTCTTGTATGTCTCAAGGTGACTGATGGCCAGTTGCTCAGAAGTAGTGCCATGATGAAGGGTTGTGACTGGGACGATCAAGGCAGGATTAGGCAGTTGGGACTTTGCCCTCCCTCCCAATCGCCAGAGATAAGAAAGAGGTTGAAGGATAAAATGACAACCAATGGCCAATGATTAAATCAATCATACTCATGCAATGAAACCTCCACTAAAATTCAAGTTTAATGAGGCCAAGTTTAGAGAGCTTTCAAATGGTTCAACATACCTTCCTGAGTCCTGTGAGTCACTGTAATAAACTAATCTCCCAAAGAAAATGATTGTGGGAACCGCAGTTTGTAGTGAAGTTGCTAGAAGTACAGGTCAAACAACCTGGGACTTTTTGATTGGGATCTAAAGTGGGGAGGGGGCCAGCTCTCAGTCTGTCTGTATCTCCAGGTGAACTACGCCAGAACTTACTCGGAAGACAGGGACACCCAGCTGCTGTTATCTGCAGAACTAACTGCTGAAATCCTCACACCTTTTGAGGTTACAGAAGTCTTCTGTGTAGATTGTGGTGTTGTAAGAACAGAAAAAATTGATTTTTTTTCTTAACAGATAAATTAAGACTTTCAATATGGGAAGAGAATATTGTTTTAGATAATTAATTTCTAGAATCCCAATGACTTCATGTGTATACCCTCTTTACAATAGAAAGATATACAATCAAAATCTTACACGATACACTGACTTGGAGCATAAATCTTGCCAGCAACCGAAAAAAAAAAGGCAAAATTTAAGGTACTTTTGTTGGTGTTGGTGAAGCTTCTTTTATTCCAGGCACTGTAAATTCAAAAAAGAGCTTTGGTGTTTCATTAAGGCCAAAGTATGAAGTTAAGAATGGTGTATTCAAAACTTTTGGCATACTTAAAACCAGAGATATAGAAATGGAAGAGTCACTTTTTTTTGGTCTGATAATCTGTGATCTTTTTACCTCCCTCCATCATTGTCTAAGAATGCTTTTTATTTTTTCAGGATTACACAGAGAAAGATAAGAAATACAGTATTAACGTGGCAATGACTATCAAAATTCTAGTAAAAATTTGTTTTTTAAATCTATTTACCTATCTATCTAGAACAATAATTCAAACTGTAGTTTGAAGATGGCTCTAGTAAAGTGCAAAATAATTTACTTGAACTAAAATATTTGACAGGTAATTTTTCTGATCAAAATAAATTTAATTTTAATGAGTATTGGTTGTGCCTGTTCAACAGTATAGAGGGAGTTTCCTGTAAATTAAATAGGCAAATGAAATAGATACATTTAAAGCATAAAATGACATGAAAACATTCAAAAATATTACAGTAGTAAAGGTAAGTTAAAATAGACAAGTTATATTTTCCACCTAATTCTGAATATATTTGATTAAACAAAATGCAATCAAGTAAAAATAACGGGTATAATTAGTATTTTACTAAGCTTTGGAAAAGCCTCCTTTGTATATTATAAAGAAACAAAGAAGGATTGATTCTAAAATATATACAACAAATCTTTTTTCAAAATATGTGGTTGCCAATTCTTTGCTTTCTATAGAATTGAAGAAGAAATGTAACAGAACTAGCAGTTTGTAATTACTAAGCATGCTTTTTGGAAGTAGATCACGATGTGATTTTTGTCATATGACTAATAAAGAGGTCAAAGATTGAACAGCTTTATTCTAGAAAAAACACTTCCATTTCCATCTACTTATTATTTAGGATGACTGCTCATGTTTATACTTATAAAAAAAGACAACAGGAATAGAACAGAGCATTGTGCTTCATTCTTCAAATGATATTTATTTATAAATACAAAAACTATTTGAAAACACCCTCATTTTGAGAGGCATTTCCAATACATTTTTATTTTCTCTATTTCATAATTATAAAAATGTTTCATAATTTATTAATAACTAGGTCATACTGTACAGAATATAACTACCAACTGTAAGCATAATCATTATAGAAAAAACTAGGATTTTACTAACACTGTTATATGGTTTCAGGAAATTTTAAGAATTTAATTTAAATTTTCACAGGGTATTTTCTCTAAAGGGACACAAGAACAAGATGATCTGAAAATTACTCACATGAAATATGAATTTCATGTCTAAGCACCTGCCAACCTATATTTGCTTCAAATTATTGCAATACTTAGAACAAATTTATTTTGAACAAAAGGCTGAGGATGTGTCTTTTCTAACACATGCAGACCATATCTCTCATTAGAATCTATGAGGTAGAGATGTAAGGACGTAACTGATATTTCTCTGTTTAAAACCACCAAGGTGGCTCAGTATAACACTCCTACCTTAAGCCGCTAGTTTGAATACCAGGAGATTAGAGATGTGGAAAGGGCCTTTGTCTTTTAAAAATTTTATCCTGTTACTTTTCCAGTCTTGTGTGTGTCTAATTTGGACAGGTCAAGCGTGGACATTCCTGTTAGTGTTTTTCAAATGCTCTTTATTGATTATAAACACACCTGGAAATCAGGAAGGCACTGACACAATTTGATAAACTTGTAAATACCTGCACAACCCCTTCTTCTGAAGCTTATCAGTCCTCTTAGATAAAAGCCTGGGTACTGAAGTCTTTTATCGTGTCCTGAATCCCAGAAAACTTTGGCTTCAGAGGAAATAAAGAAAAACCAGTTCTAAGGCTCTCATCCTCCCTCACAGAGATCACTGCCTCTGTAAACCCCTAGAGCCTGAACCTGGGAATGATCATAGGAAACACCAAGGTTGTCTGCAGGGTTCACTAAGAGAAAAAGAAGGAAAAATGGAGGAAAACACAGAGCCGGGGGGAACAGAGTGCCTTACAGTTATTCTAAACTCAAAGCTTGTGGGTTAGGTATCAAACCAATTAAAGCCTTCACAGTAAGAGTGAGATATACCAAGTCTTCAAACACAACAGGGCACCATCTTGAAGGTTTTTTTCAACATGTCCTGTTGTGCCTGAAAGTGGGAACCACTACCAGTCTTTTCACCTGAAAACTGTGATTTTTCCTTTCATCAGGACGAATATGTCACAACAGTCTTAATGTCTTAAAATATAGTTGTCAGTGTGTGGAAACATGAAGAGACCATGTACACAAAGCTATTGTTACTCTTCGCCTTATATGATACCCAGCTTATCTGAAAACATATCTTTAAAGTGACATTTTAAAGAAACCCTTTAAAAGAAACCCTTGCTCTCTTAAAAAAATTTTATAAATAACAGTTTATCGATAAGTGATGCCAAAAGGATAAAACAGAGTATTTAAAATTATATTAGTCATTAGGAGATTTGGTATCTTTCAAAATTATTTAGTGACATCTAAAAAAAAAATCACTGAAAGTTATAAAATACTGTTTTCCATACATACCAGATATTTGCCACATGTACAGGATGTAATGTTTAAAATGGAAAGGCAGAAAAAGAAATCCAATTGTCAAAGTGTAACTGCAATTGTTAAGGAGGGTAAATAATAATATCATTTAGATCCCGCTGAGGCACTAATAATCAAGACAATAGGATGCAAAGTTAGGCACTTGTAGGCATTCAACAGTTCACCCTCCAATTCTATGACCAGATCTTGGGTTCACACTCTGACTCTGAGATTCAGAGAGAACAGTATGAACAACCGTAAGCCATATTTTAACATGTGGATACAGAGTGTTACATCACAAGTTAAATCTAATAAAATACAGCTACTTTGCAAATGTAGTTTAATGTACAAAATCAATATAGCATCTAATTAAGGAACTATTACACACTGCAGTAACACAAATACTATAAACAAAATGTAACAAAAGTCAATGCTCTGGCAGCCCTGGTAGTCCTATTTCTTCAATGCACAGGCCATCTTTAACGTGCTACAAAATGTAATTCTCTGAAGTCGTCTTGTAGTCAAGAAAATAATGCACAGCGAGTAGTAATGTAAAATTTAAAAACAAGTAGAACTATTTAAACAGAATGAATTATATATATATGTGCCCACAACAAGTAGGTTTTTAATTCGTATGCATATAAAAGAAGTTTTCTTCTATCAACCGAAGGAGTTATCTGACAGAGCTACTTTAACCAATACATACACGTACGGCCTTTCATTTAGTCTTATATCATCCCAAAGTGTCCTATGCTAATTTTGGTATTAGTTTCATTGTCCCTTTCAGTTAAGCTGGTGTTGAGATGTCCTCTGCTTTCCCCTGTGTACACTGCAGTGGTTGGCTTGATTTCTGTTCTGCCTAGTAATTCATAAACTCTGGGAACAACACTGACTGCCATTTTTTTAAAACTGCTGTGTCCTCAACACCACATTGAGGCATGACATATAACATATGCTCATAAATACGTGTAAAATAAATGAGTACTAGGCATTCAAAGAAAAATTAAGGTTAGTATTCCTTTCATAAAATCCAAATGCCTAAAAATTAAATAACTAATGATAAGGCACACCTTTATGGCTTTAGAGAATATTCTTAAACTAATTTAAGGCTTTATCTTCTTAAGAATTTTGCTATAAATTATAAGTCATAATCTTGAAGAAAGTGACAAAATGAATAATTATTGATATTTATCACTGCTTGGTACCCACAGGCATTTTCTTAAACCTTGTTATTGCCTTATAAAGAAACAGTAAGTTAGAGAAGGAAATTTGCTTAAAGGCCAGGGAATGGCTGATCTTCAGTTCACAGCCATATATTATACATTTGCTTTGCATATACTTTTTGCAGGGCACTGTGCTGGGCCTTTACATACTTTATACCATATCATTTTCATTCATTCATTCATTCATTCATTCATTCATTCATTCATTCAGCAAACACTTTTTGAGTACCTATTATAGGCCAGTATCATAGGCCTATGATTTTGTGGCAGAACACAGTACACATTAAAGGTATATATTAAAGTATTTATTTTGACCATCTCAAATCATTCTATGAGGTATTATAAATTCCTTTTAATTGATAAGAAAAATAGAGACAAAAATAAGCTCCATAGCTTGTGCTAAGTAACACAGATATGTAAGGAGCAGAGCAGGACAGAACCAGGTGGTTTGGCTGAAGAGTCTATACTCTCTCTCACTGTTTTCTTGCTTGTATATCACAGTACAGTGTTATGAACAGTCAGATTCTGAAGAGACTTGCAAGCCATTTAGAGAATCTAGGTCACTGAAGGAATGCAGGTGAGTATTATCACCCCAAATTTGTAAGTGAAGAAAAGACAAGCGAGGCAGGAGACAACACAGGTAGAGTTGCTGTCTGTGGCTGCTATAATTCAGGTGAGAAACAATAGCATCTAAAAGATACTGTGGAGTGAGACTTTCAGGATTTTGCAAGTGACTGAATATGAGAGGCAAGAGAGGAGCCAGGTAAGACTTCTGAACTTCGGGGCCAGGTTACTAGGTCAGTGATGCTGTTATTTCCTGAAATAGAAATCCTTGAAGAGGCGACGTGGCAACTGTGTTTCCCAAAGATGATTATATATCTTCCATCTCCCATGCCTCCGTGCAATGAATACCCCATTTCCCTACTCGAGAGGAGCATGATAAACTAGCTTCCTGGTGAAGCTAGTTGAGTTCAGTTCTTGACTAACAGGATGTCATAAAAGTGACATCTTCATATACTCTATTTAGGCCATAAAAAGTAACTTCTTTTACAAGTACTGGAATGCTCCTTCTTGGGATATTTCTCTTTAGAACCAGCAACTACATTCTGAGAATCCACATGAAAGGCCATGCTTATGTGCCCCAGTCCACATCTATAGTACACGAGAGCTTGAGTCAAGTACAAACTGTGATTGAGCTGTCTTGGACTTCTAGTTTAATGGAACCCCATCTGACAGACAGGAGCAACTGCAGAAGAGTCCCAATTACAAATGCAAGAACTTCCCAGTCAATTGACAAGCTACTGATGATACAAGCTACAAGATACTGATGATGATAAATTGCTTTTGTAAGCTACTGAATTTTGGTATGATTTGTCATGCAGTAATAGATAACCAAAATAGTTTATGAGGTCAGTTTTAGACACATGGGAGTTTAGAAGTTTGGAAGACACACAAATGGCGATGTTCCAAAGAATCCTGGATATACTTTATGTAGCCGAAATCTGGAGCCAAGGAGAGAAATCTTGGCTGGACTTACTGATTTAACGATAAAAAGAATATAGAATGTAACTAAAGCCTGGAGAGTGGATGGGAGAACCCAGAGTGGTTATATTATTAGAGCACAAAGTCCTGAGGAACGGTAATGTTCCAAACAGGGAGAGGGAGATAAGCCAACTACACAAGCTGAGATGCTACCATCAAAAAAGTCAGGAAGGAAGTCATAATGCATGTGGCATCACAGAAATTAAGAGAGAAGAATATTTCAAGTAGAGGGGAAAGGTCAGCTCTAGTCTTATCAGCAACCCAAACATGATAAAGAATGAATATTCATTGGTGCTCTTGACATGGCACCAGTTAAGCACAGAAGAAATCAATTTCAAAGAGTGGCGGTGACAGGACAGTCACGAAAAAGGAGCACTGCAGAAGCCAGGCTGTAATAGGCGTAAGTGGGAGGTAAAGAAATAGATGTAGAGAATACAGACTCTATGTTCAAACAGCTGGCTGAAAGGAAAGAGAGAAACATCAGATGAAAAGTAGGAGGCAGTCAAGGGATTTTCTCTCCCCTAAAACAAGACGCACACTGGAATATTCAAATGGTGGCTGAACAGTGTCAGCAGACTAGGAACACATTTATTTATTTATTGAAAGGTTTTAAAAGACATAGAATGTGATCAAGGGTACTAAAGGAATAGATAACTTTGAATATGGCAAGAAAAGGGTGAAAGGATACATCCATATACACACAGAAACAAAAATTTGTTCATGGGAAATTAAGAGGGCACACTCTGAAGGTTTAATTTTTTCTGCTGAATATTATATAAGATCATCTACAGGGAAAGGGTTCTGAGTATAGTAGGAAGATTTGAAATAATTTTTGAGAAGTACAGGGAGAGTACTTTGAAAGGGGAATACAGTTGGGATGCCAGGCTGGAGCTGGTGAGCCAAGAGATAAGTATTATTATTCCCTCTTTACATATGAGGAAACTGAGCCTCAAAGAGGTTAAATAACTTGTTCAAGGTTACAATGTAAACAAATGAAGGGCTAGCATTTAAGTACAGGTCTATGTGATTGTTTCCAGTACATTAAGCCAAGTGAGTTTCATGATCCAGCAGAATCATTTTAGTTTGTAGAAAGAGACTGTCTGAGCTCCAAACTTTATTCTGACCTATTTATTCAGTTTGTCTATTTCTATCAGTTTTTCTTAAGATTTTATACTTCTGGTATCACATCTCTAAAATATGCAGTCAGAAAAGGTCTCGGGGTAATCAGTAAAAGGTCACGGCATGCAATATGAATTCTTCTTTAGATACTAACTACCATTTAGAAGCTTTGGTTCATTATGAACTTAGAGACATGTGGGAATTTACTGAAATATTTAGCACAATGACTTTCTGATAATTATATTTACAAAAAAATAGGACTGCACAGATCGGAGTATTGCATTTAGACTATTGTGGTAATTTTCTCACAGTTAATTCCCATAGTAAGCTTTGTTCAGAGTTCTCAGGCTTTCACAAGGGTTGTAATTTCCTAGAATTTCTAAAGATGATGTGATCAGCTTCTATGGACAATTTATAAATCTGAAATAGTACGTGATGGTGCATGGATATTTCATCACAGAGAGGTCTAATAGCAGTCGGTTTTAGGTACCTCATTTCTTGTAAATAGAGTCTCTCCTGCCCCTTTGTGCCCCAGGGATGTAAATATTTAAGAAACAGACACTAAGAACATTTACTTGAAAAAATGAAAATAAAAATTCTGTTTACCACTTAATGGTTTATTTCTCACATTTGAAATAAAGAGGACAAGTGACTATTGTTTAGGTCATGTTTTGAGCGGGTTCTGGGCATAGAAAGAAAGAGTCTTATTTCCAGGAAGGAAAATTGTAACCAACAGTCCAGCTGACAGGCTGTAGGATCAGTTCCCCAGAAAATTTAGATTCAGGGGTACCTCAACTATTTTTCATGTGGAAAGTTTTTTTATGTAGCAGGAGGAAAGCACTTCAAATGGATATTCATACAGTTGCTCAGTGATCTCATGGTAAACCATTAGTTCCTTTTAGAAAAGGGGATAAATAAAACATGTTTTTAAAATTGTAACTCTTTGAAAATTATGAAATTGTTTTAGTGATTTGTAAAGTATTTATTAAAAATGAGGACTAGAGGGGCTGGGGATTTAGCTCAGCGGCATAAGCACCTGCCTTGCAGGCAGGCAGTCGTGAGTTCGATCCCTGGTACCAATAAAAAAAAAAAAAAGTTAAAAAAAAAAGAGAACTAGAATAAAAAGTTCTAGGGTACATTTCATTAAGGACAAGTACTATCTTAGGAAACATTTAGGATATATATGTGTATATGTATTTTGCTTCTGATGTAACATGTATTTCTTATTGAGGTCATGATCAATAGTTAAGTCACTAGTTTAGAGACTGCATAGACATCTCATATTCATATGCTATTTTTCTATCATCTGGAGTTAATATAGTTCTAGACAGTTTATTTCAGTATTGTCTTAAATTTTTTTTTTGCAAATATGAATTGCCACTCACTTTGTGTGAGCTTACAAAGTAAATGGAAGAACTAGGATTTGAATACAGTCGTATAAGAGCTGAAGGATTCTAATTTGAGATGTATTTTCTGGAAAAATACTAGGAAGCACTGCTGAGGCTAGAGGACTATCTCTCAATCTATAGCTTTGTCTCTATCATACATTTTAAGTACTGTGAAATAAACTATCCATACTCTATTTTCATTTTAATCACAATAATAAGTTAAGATGTTGGAAAATAAAATATCCACAACAAAGCATTTATTTCTACAGTGTAACTAATTTTTCTGGCCTATAAAAAGTTTTCTACATGTGTGGTTAATAAGTATCATCGGACCATTTTCACAGGAACAATTTTAGGAGATAGTCTAAATTTCAATCAACATAAAAAATTCTTGCTCTTTATATACTTCATATTTGTGTTTCCAACGTTAAAATAATTGTTTACGGTGATTGAAATTTAGTTAATTGCACTTTCTAATCTACAGTTTCAACTAGGAAAACTTCTTTACCACCCATCAATCCACCATTGTACACTGATTGCCCCTTTCTACTGCAGGTATGGTCACATGTCAATTACTAGCTAATATCTTTTGGAGAAGGAAGACATTTGTATAAAAAGGCTCCATGGGGGTGGGGGAGTTCATTATTAGTAGTATGAAAATCTAATGTCTTATAAAATTCCTCAACCTCCCTAAGGAGCAATAAAAAGATAAAATATCACTGTTAAAATAGAAGTGATGATGGGAAGGCCAAGAATAAAAAGTAATTTAACAGCATTAGTCACAGTAAATGGGTACATGTAAAACAGCGGCATATATATTCATGAAATCTATACTAGCTTCTTCCTAGCCTGGCGAAGAAACTAACCACTTGAAATGAACACGATTCACTGCAAAGCAGAATACAAATATACTAGATGAAAGAAACAGGAAGAACAGCTAGGGAAGTTCTTAAAGGCAAACAATTTATTTGTTAGGTGTTAGAAGAAGATATCTTTTTGGGGGGTTATAGTATCAGGAATGGAACTCAAGACCTCGTGCTTGCCTGGCAGGCACTGTGCCACTGAGCTATATCCTTGGGCCCAGAATAAGATATCTTGATTATGTTTCCTTGAGATATAAAATATTAGCATATTTTGTAAATTACCAGAGGATACCAAGGCCAAGATGTGTATGTATACACACATAAATAATATGTGAATACATGGTATTAATATACACGTGCATATACATATTTGAGTGTTTCTACTGGAAAAATGACACACAGCACTTTCTAACTACTTACTCCTTTTTAACTTGCTGCCAATTGATTTAAAGTCTGTTAGCTCACAAACTTAAAGGTTTAGAGAAAGGGTAACTGAGCAAAGGTCAATAAATTACATTCCTTTAATGTGTTTTGTACTTAAAAGCTTTTATAATAAAATTAATAAAGTATTCTAACTTCACATACAAGTGGAACGAGAAAACTTAATATACTCAGGGTACTGTAAAGGGTGATACACTGAATTGCAATCCATTTGTAGATTGAAACTAAAACTCAATATACACTTGCTGGAAGAAGGCAAGGAAAACCTGCCTGTCAAAGCAGAAGGCAGAAAATCATATTATTCCTGAAATTAAAATGTGAATTTCCAACTTTCAAATAAATTAGTAAGAAACACTCAAGAAAACATGGTATCTATACATGAGGTCCTGGGTTCAACTCTTAGTACTTAAAAAAAAAGATGAAAACTATAATTTTAAATCTTTTGTCTTTGCAAAATAAATGGCACAAGCATGCACAAAACAAGTTTATAAAAAAAGAGATGGAGAATTTTTTCTCTTACCACTGTCACCAGAAGGTAATGACACAGTGTTTGTTGGCATGGTATCAGAATTCACTTTTCCATTTTCAAATGTGTCATTTTCAGTCTGCTGTAACTGCCAGTTGAGGCCAAATAGATGCATTGCTGGGGGTAAAGAATAGAAGTTGTTTACAAGTTTACTGCTTTTAGCTCTAAATGCAAATGGTAAACATGTTTATAACATGTATGTAACAAGAGTCAGATGTATAGTTAAAATTTCCATTTTCTGAAATACCAAGGATAATTGCAATAAAAATCATAAAACATTTTCACAAATACATGCAATTTACACACAAAATCATGCAGTGTGGCAGCATTTCAACAACGATTTAATATTATTCAGTTAATATTGCTCAAGTATCAAGTGGGAAAGTCTGAGGAATGAATCACTATTATAATTTGTCTATGTTCTACTCCTTTCCAAGTTCTAAGTGATCTGTACAATGTTCTAAAACAGGATTTGCTGAACATGTTTGACCGCAGGCCACCTGCATATTTAGAATGTTGTGTTGTAACATCTACAGCTCTCAAGAGACATGACACTGTATGTTTAGAAAACACTGACTTCACTGATTAATTTGTATATGAAACAATCAGAATGCATTCAGATCTGAAAATAAAGCTGAAATATCTTAAATTTAGGATGAGTATGTTTTGAATTTATTGCATACAACTCAATAGTGGCACAGATCTTAGAACATGCATATGTATCAAGTAATTTCGTATAAATGTCTGATGTAGATATGATAGAAATTTATAAATTAAATAGAAATTTATGAAATTTTTATAAATGTATTTAGTAATATTTAACATATTTAGGAAATGTAGAGGACTACATGATATAATTATAAATTCACAACTGAAATTTAAAATTTTAATATATTACTTATTTAATATATTATTTTTCTCAATTTATCTAAAATATTTAGAATAGGTTGCTGTCATATTTACCATTAACAATTACTTAACATTCATTTGTGCTTCATATACTAGAGACATTTTTCCTAAGGAAAACTAAATATGTATGAGTAAACGCAGGGATGGTTGTATATATTACCGTATCATGACTCAGAACTTCTGCTCAATATACATATTGGAATTTACTACAGAGGCAGAAAATGATGTATTTTAAAAGTATAATAAATCAGAGGCAGTATAATAACTACCAGTGTCAGAGTGCTATTATTAAATATATAGTATACAATGTAATGATGCAAGAAAATTGGCACAATATAACAGTGACTTTGATTGTAAATTTTTGCACAACCCTTAGTCTAGGGTTTCAACTTGAATAAAGTATTGCTAAACATTAGATTTACTTAAAAATGAGGCTGCTGGTATTAATAAAAGATAACAGGAAATAGACATCTCCCTCAAATGGAAAGTAGGATCAAGAGATAGAAGGAGAAGAGAAGGGGAAGAAAGAAGAATTAAGGAGTGTTATGTACATATATCAATTCCCCCAATGAATGTAATCACTGTGTATTGAAAAATGTACTCCAAAAAATAAAAAAGTAAAATAAAAAACTAGGCTTGTTAAAACTATCTTATTTAACTGATGTAAAAATTCTTGACAAAGTACATGAAGTATAGTTGGTATATAATAGAACAGTTCTTACTACATATTTTATTTTACTACGTATTTTGTTTACTTATTCTAGACTCCAGATCACAGAATTATTTTAAATCATATAACCAGATCACAGTAAATCACAATAAACAATCCTTTTTGCTGAAAAAGCTCCCATCCACTTAAAATGCCTGTTCATCACTCAAATGGCAGGCGTAAATTTTTTTGAGGAAACTGCTCTGACTGGGCTGAGTTTTTTCCTGAAAATATTCTTCTTAACTTATGTACAGAAAATACAAATAGGCTAAGAATGCAATATTTGGTGCTCAGTAGATCTCAACAAATATGTGACAATTAAATAAATTGAAATTAGAAATACTTCTATTTTCTGAAATTTTAAATTCTAAGAAAATAGGGCTTAGCTCAGCAGCATAAGCAACCTGTCTTGCAAGTACGTGCTCCTGAGTTCGCTCTGGTACTGATAAAAAAAAAAAAAATTCTACAATTTTAGGACATCACATGATCAGTCTCACATTCTTTTGTTAATATCCGGTATAAAATCATTATAGGAAGCAATACATCAAACATAGATAGCTACACCTACCCTGTATATGAGTAATGACTGTATATATTAATACTCTTTGCATTCTGCCTTCAAATCCATTTGCACACTGATTTCACAGATTAAGACATAGGTTCTAGAACTGAATTTATAACATCATTCTGTAAAGAAGTATAACTTCAGATGTCATCATGCATTAAATTACATGGTATTTAGCTGGCAAAATGTCAGGAGCTTTCTAAACATTTATCAGTTCATACATTTCCCAAGGTTTTAGATACTTTAGCAATTTCTGAAAAAAAAATGATGAGAACTAGTTCTGCTCGCAATAAAGGTTTGGATGACATTCTCTAGCTCAGCAACAATAAATATAGGCCATCTCTGACTTGGAATGGTTTGACTTCTGATTTTTTTGACATTATGATGCTGCAGAAGCTATTCACATTCAGTAAAATCACACTTGGACTCTTGCATTTTCATTTTTTCCCTGGGCTAGACACATGAGGCATGGCACTCTCACAAGGCCTGGCAGTGTGATGGAGCAGCCTCTCCCAGTCAGCCTCATGATCAGCAAGGGAAACAACAGAGATTCTGCAGCATACTGTGTTGTTAAAGTAGGAAGTCTGGTAGGTCAGGTGTATTAAATTCATTCTTGACTCTTGATATTTTCAACATTTGATGGGTGAGTCCATCAGGATGTAGTCCCATAGGATTCAATAGGATCAAAGTTTTCACCATGAACAATAGTTCATCATCATTGAGATCTTTCAACATAAAAAATCTTTTTGTATGGTAGATTTGTTCATATTATTGGTTTTAGTACACTTTGATGAATAGAGACAATCCATGGGATTGTACACATATGTCAATGTTAAAAGGTAATTTACTATTTGTTGTTACGTATCTGCTCTACTTAAGATGCTGCATAAGGGAATCATGCCTAATAATAGTGCATCTTGTTTAGTACTTCACTGAAAACAGAAACCAATAAGATACTTGTTCTTAAGATACTATCTAGTTTGAAATTACCAGAGTTCACATTTAGTGAAGTTCTTGACTGTGTATAACTTAAGACTTAAGTTATAGATGAGAGTTTCTGGGGGAAGGCAGCATACTCAAAAAAGTCATGAATGCTCTAGGAATTACTGAGCAGTACTGTCATGAAACTATACGTGATATCTTGGCAGACAAAGAAAAAATTAGCTAAATAAAATACATGTGTAAATAAGATGGCTATGTCTAATTCTTTATTCCTGAGCTGGAAAGCAGATTTGAATCTGTGAGAGGGAATTTGCTGCCGCTGTTCACGCCTGGAACCAGGGATCCTTTGTTCATGCATATCCAGCAGGTGTGGGAAGAGCGGGAAGCAGCAGCTGGCAGCTCTGTGCTTTGATGAGTCCCTTGCCCCACTAGGAGCAGAGCCTAGGGGAGGAGGTACATGGTAGGAGCAGTACTAAGTATTCTCAGCAACAAAGTATTCCTCAGGTTCTGTCAGAGTCACAATGCAATTGAAAAACTCTGTGAACAGCACTGTTAGGTCTGTGCTAGGGCTTCACTTGTGTTATCTCAGTTAAGCTTCAGAAATGCTTCATTAAATAAGTACTACTCCTCTTTTTTGTTTCTTTTCCCTTTAAAATAGAGAAAATGGAGGCTTTTTGAGAAGGGACAACAGGTTAATGACTTATCTAAAGTCTTACAAAGTCAGTGCATAGAGAAGACTTATCACACCAGATTTGTTCCTGTTTTAGGATTCACTTTTCCACACTGTGCTGTTTCCCTATATAACTGAATTGTTCTGAATTAAAACTATGCACCCACATGAAAGTAATTTCAAAAGTTTTAATACAAATTGTGGCAAATATAATCAATTGTCCATATGTTAAAGCTGGCTTCTACATACAAGAATTTTACCAGCTACATATGGTTATAGTTTACAAGATTTTTCATATTATTTGGAATTACTATGCATTTTCTAATATTAAAAAACTTAGAAATAATGATTCAGTCCCCAGTTGGTCTATGCAAGTCTGCTATACATTCAGTAGAAACATGCATAGCTATGGCAGAAGCATAATTTGTAACAGTCCTAAAATGAAAATCCAGATATGTGCTATCAGTAGAATGGGTAGACATATTGTATACGTGTCCAGTGGAAATCTCTACAGCAACGAAAATGCTGCCAGATACAACACTATGGATGAATTTCACAAACACAAAGAATTTAGTCATTGTAAAATGTGGCCATCATGTAAGCACACGTATACGAAGTTCAAAGTCTGGTAAAATCAATTGGGAAGAGTAAAAACTCACCACAAGGATGAGAGGGTTGGGGATGCAGAGGGCTTTTTGAGTAACAGTAATCTGTCTGTGAGGTGGTTCTACAGGCATGTTCACTTATGATCACATGCTGTCCCAAATGCATATTATACTTGAATAATAAAACTATTTAAAAGAAATCCATCTAACACGCAGTGAACATGAATTTTTACTCCCCTTAAACCCTCCCTGCAAATGCTATTCCCTACAAGGTTATCTCTGACAGTCACAGCTCCATGATAACTAGAGTCAGTTACACAAAAGAATGGAAAATGACCCAACTCGGGGGAGGAAAAGCGCAGAATGAAGAGAGGTTTTCCTTAGTGCAAATCTCAGATGTCTGGAGGAAAGCAACAGCATTAAACAAATGTATGCATTATGTTAATGACTGTCAGCCAAGGCTTTCCCAGGTTGATTTGCAGTTTATAAACATTATGATGTGTCTTGTCAGAAGTATAGAGAAAGTGAAACCCTTGTGCACTTTTGGCAAGACTGTAAAATGCTGCAGCGTCTATGGAAACAGTATGGTGATTCCTCAAAAAAATTAGAAACAGAACTACTGTATGATCCTGGTCATACCCTGAAGAATCAAAACTACAGTCTCGAAGGGATATCTGCAAACCCATGTTCATACCAGCACTGTTCAAAACAGTTAACAGGTAAAAGTAACCCAGATGTCCACTGATAGATGAATGAGTAAAACAAATATATATCTATGAGTATTATTTAACCATAAAAAGGAAATTGATCATACATGATTAAGATGGGTGAACCGTGAGGACAATGTGTTAAGTGAAATGAGGTACACAAGTCACGAAAGACACATGCTATATGGATTCTACCTATGTGGACTATCTAAGTTTCTCAAGGCCATAGACATATAATGGCGGCTAATAGGGTGTAACAGGGTGGGAGACACTGGGAGATATTTACTGGATGTAGTGTTTTATTCGTGTACTGTGAAAAAGTTTCAGATACTTACTGTGCAATGTCAATGTACTTAATACTACTGAACTGTACATTTAAAATGGTTACATTCATAAATCTTATTTTTTATAACAATTACAAACAAAACTATGATGACTTGTCATTCCACAGAACATCTCTTCGTTAAGATGAGAACTTATGGGGCTGGGGATTTAGCTCAGCGGCATAAGCACCTGCCTCGAAAGCAGGCAGTCATGAGTTCAATCCCCGGTACCGATAAAAAGAAAAAAGAAAAAAGGGGAAAAAAAAAAAAAAAAAAGATGAGAACTTATGGCTCTGACAAACAGCGAGTGATTTAACCCACGGGGTACTGAATGATGGGCATGTGACAGTCACCAAACACAGAAAGTTCCTTTGTAGAGCCCTCTTTGAGCACGTTTATCAGTGATATGGATGATGATATAATCAAGAACATTGTCAGAGTGTGGATTTCAAAGTATCTCAATTCTGGTTTCCTTCTAATTCCTACAGAATTTCTCTTTCTCCCTTTATGCTGTGAATTGCAAAGGAAGAGAACACATTGTACTTTACATTTCCTCACCACGTGCTCTTTCTTCTCATTTTGACTTGCCTTCTTGCTTAGACTAAAATCTCTTTCTCAGTGGGTATGGGTATCTCTTGAATTGCCATCTCTGGCAGCCTTTTATCAGCATTCACCCGTTTACATTTCTGTGAGTTTGTCAGTACTAGCCACCCACCAATATTTCATCAGCCTCTAGTAATTTTCCTGTTCTTTTCCTAGGTCTCTAGCTACTATGTTTCTGTTGACTTCACTGGATCCTTTGTGGAAGTTATGAGGACAATTCAGGAGTATTTTACATACTCTTCCCTGTTCCTTGGAAGCTATATGACTTTGCTTTGGAGACTATAATGTGGGCACCAATAGTATGTCTCACTTCCGTAAAGAAGCTTTAAGAAACTGTCTGTAATCTATTGTGTTTTCATGAAATGATTACAGAAATGTATTACAGAAATGTGCAGAGTAGTGTTTTTGTTAGTCTGGGTCCTTGAATAACCACAACTGCATTGCTGTCTTAGTTACTTTTCTCATTGCTGAGACAAAATAGCTAGCCTCCAAAGTTAAGGAAGGAAAGGTTTATTTAGTTTATTGTGTAGAGGTTTCAGTCCATAATCAGCTGGGTCCAAGGCAGGCTGGCATGGCACAGGGCCACTGCAGAGGTAACACATTTCATGGTGGCAGAAGACAGCAAAAGCAGGCAATAGACAATGAGCCAAGTCTCTTTTTTGTCCCTTATATTGTATCCAGTCTACCAGGATGAAGGAGGTGCCAATCCAATCAATGGACTGATCCAGTAATCACCCACCCTTAATCCCAGCATTGCACTATGAATCAGTCACATGCTCTAGATTCAGCCACCTCCAAAACACTGCTATGACCACAGGGGGCTCTGGGGAGACATCTAGACACAAACCGTAATACTTGCTAAGAATCACACTACACATATCATTTAAACAACAAATAACTCATCATGTTAAGTCATTGTAGTTAAAAATGCCTCTAAAATGTCTCCAAATAGTTCCTGTCTCCTAGTATCCATTCTCTGGAACATTTCCCTCTCTTAAGTGTGGGCTTGATTTAGTGACTAGCCTGTAATGGAAAGCATATGGTGGACATAATGGAATGTATTTTCTGAGCTTAATTTATAAAGACTGCAGCTTCTATTTTGGTTGCTCATTCTCTTCCTTGCAATGTTTGCCCCAGGGAAAACCAGCTGTCATACTGTAAATGAAGAATCTCATGTCGTGAGAGACTGAGATCTGCAGATAACCTTATGGTAAATTTGGAAGCAGAGTCCTCCTGCACCAGCTGACCTTTCAGGTGAGACTCCACCCTCAGACCTTAATTTGACTGCAACCTAAAAGAATATGTGGTAAAGGAACCAAGCGAAATTGGGACCAGATTTTATGATTTCCAGAAGCTTTTGCCTCTTCAAGATGCTAAATTTGGGTTAATTTCATATCTTAAGTAATAACTGCTATTTTATGGGTTCTTTTTTACCATTTCATAAGCCATTCTAACAGATTTATACTATTACCTACCTTCATGTATCCCTCAAAATGTAGACATTCACCATAAAAGGCCTTTCCTTGGCCTTTTATCTCAATTGCTTTTATGGCTTAATCTTGCAATTTCATGTGAAGGCATCATGTGCCAGCTACTCTCAATCTGAATCTCTAAAGCTGTATGCTACAATATACTTCTCCTTCTTTAGGTTGTATGTGTTGGGTATTTTGCCCTAGTAATGGGAGAGCTTACTAAAATAGAAAACTGGTAGCAGAGAAATGCCAGTGTTACTGTGACTGTATCTGACGATGAGCTTCAGAAGCCTTTGGAACTAGATTGTGGGAAGAGTTTAGAAAGGGTTTGGTATAGGGGCTGGGGATTTAGCTCAGCGGCATAAGTGCTTGCCTTGCAAGCAGGCAGTCGTGAGTTCAATCCCCGGTACCGATAAAAAGGAAAAAGACAAAAAAAAAAAAAAGAAAAAAAAGAAAGGGTTTGGTATGAAAGTGAAGAGCCCTACAGGACAGTAAGCTGGGCTTGTTGGGCGATTCTGATTGGAGCTCCAAAGACTAGAATTTTGAAAGAAAGATGAATAGGTAAGGCCAGCCTTAGGAGGTTTCAGATTGAAAAGAGGACTCTATTGGGAATTGGACTAGAAACCATGCATGTTTTATTTTGGAAAAAAATGGTCTGTATTTGGCTCATGTCTTAAGACTTTGGTGTAAGGCTTCTTTAAAGGAAGTGGACTACTTGACCAGGTAAAGGAAATTTCACAACCTAACAGGCTATGGAGTATATACTGCTGGCTGCTTTTAGTCAGATTTATAGTGAGAATTAGGAACAAAGCAGGTATTTTGGTGAAGAGATTAGTGCCATTAAAAAGACACCAAGTATACTGAACTGGAACAAGAAAGATTCCTTCAGGGAAACTCAGGAATCCGTAAGATCTGATCCATCAGAGACTCATGGTACAAAAATGTAAATTTTTCATTTAAGAAGAAAGCTCCTACGCTTCAGGCTGAAAAAAAAACTCATCTATTGAACTGGTTCCTTGATTTATTTTACTATATTTGGTTACCCTGGAACTTAGAGACCACAGTAGCCATGGTGCAAGGGGGACTGGTTATTGCTTATGCTGGCATAAAATCTTGGTCTCAGCACGTGAGGCTGCTTTTTCAACCATGGAGAACACAAGAATTAGAGGTTCCCAGAGGCTTCCACTCAACTTTTAAAGTGAAGCCAGGCAAAGTGTGCGACAGTGTTGGAGTTCCCTGCCAGGAGATATTAAGAGGGCAGTTCATGAAGCTGTGAGAATGAGGGCGAGTCTTCAGTGTAGACTTCGGAAAGCTGGAGATACCAGGAATGTGGAACATGTGCGGAGGAAAGCTGCAGGTCTGAAACAGAGTGACATCATGTGGGCGACAACAGCAAAACACAGGAGTGGGGCTGCCCCAACCTTTTGGGACTCACATCTCATCACCATGTCTCCTGGATACTGCCTGTGCAGCTAGAGGACTTCTTGTCTACCTGTTGAGTTTTAGGTCTTTTGTCTTTGTGAACTCTTAGCTCAAAGACTCAAAGAAAACTTTCACTTAGACTTTTTGAAAAATGTTGGAACTGTTGAGATTTTAGGGAAGAGATTTATTTCTGGTATGTGAGGTAAAATTATTAATTTATTACTGTGTTTATTTGGATATTAGTGGGGTTTAAAGGAGCTGTGTTTTGGTGTCAGATTGACTAGGGATGAAATTGTGCCAGTTAATCTTAATTGCCCACGATTGGATTAAGAGTCCCAGAAAGGTGATGGGATTACAGGATGCTATACTCATCAGTAGACTACTCTACTGATGTGCCTAGCTGAACGTGCTGTGAGGATGTGGCCCACAAGGGGTGACGAGAGTATCTTTGGAGGGCATATGTTTCACTGATACTCTTCTGTTATATTTGGCTTCCCAGCCACCATGAAGGGAGCAGCTATGCTTCTTTATACCCTTCTGTCATGTTGTTGCACCCTTAGAGCCAGCTGACCACATACTGAAATCTTTGAAACTATATATTTAAATAAATCTCACAGGTATCAGGTATTTTGTACCAGCAAAGGGGAAAGATGATCAATACAAGTGACTTTCAAAATATATATATATTTCTTTTTGGATTGACTTAGGCTTCAAATTACACATTTTACTATTAGGCATACCTAGGAATCCTGTGGTACCTCAACTTTATCATCATAACTCTTTTGCTTCCTAGGTTTCTGTTCTTTGTTTACGATATCACCTTAAGCCAGGCAAGTCAAACAGGCCTGGCTTGAAACATAAGTCTACGGATTATGCATTGTATGTGGCTGTAATTACACAACCTCTGTTTCTCTCCTATTAAGTAGAAATCATTTTATAGATTTGCTGTACAATTAAATAAAGACAAAGCATTTAGATTTGTAGAAATTCCTCAAGTGAATTTTGTTTTTCTTCATCCCTTATCTTTTCATCCAATCAGTTGCTGGTCTAGCAATCTTTCTCCTAATTTCATCTGTTTTGTTTTCGGCTTCACTCCCTTATTTAAGGCCTTCATTTAAAATTTATAATTTAGTTTTTATTTTTACCAAGGTATATATGCACAGTTTTATAAATTTTGTTATGCAAAACTTCAGTGTTGAATCCATTCATCATTCATATATTAAAATAAACTCTCTAGGAGTGACTAAATGGCTGCTCCTGAATCAGTAACTATTGAAACTTAACTTACACCTGGACAGTTTACTCTAGATATATAATTTTAGAGTTACTGTGTGGTGCTTTCAAGCTGTAGCCAATTTTAAAGTCATTTTCTTATATATTAAAAAATTCATGCTGTATCTTTTTAGTTTTGCTGCTACAGATTTTTTCAATTAATGTAGAGAAAAACCTCTCATAAATTGAATTTTGAGACAATATGTTATTAAAGATCTATAAAATTTTATGAAGGGATTCTTTCAGACTCAATGTCTACTCAAGTGAGAGAAATTACCACATGTATTCCTTTTATTTTTTAAGGCTAAAGAGAATGAACAAAACCCTTGGCATTATAGATTTTTTTTATCTCCTGCTTATAAAAAGGGGGCATGAGATTGTTTTTAACCAGTATATGTTGGTTTGACACTTGAAAGCCACACATGAAACCAAAAATGTGTAATTAAAGAAAATTATATACTACCCAGTAGAAAATTCAATGCTATTTTTAGTTTCATGTTGAGAGAAAAAGTGCCAAATTTTGATCTGTCTCTGGGGACCATGCCGTTGAAGTTGTTGCCACAGCTACTATTATTTCTACTGGCACGTTTGAGTTCTTGGGTCCTGCCAAATATGATGAGAAAGAGGGGCGGCGACAGCTGGTGACAGAGTCCAGCAATCTGCCAGAACCTTGGAGCAAATTATAGGGGATGTTGTGAAGGGAACACAGAAGCAAACACCCTTGCCATCAGTAACCTGGATGCAGTTAATGCCACCAGAAGCCTGAAGAGCACACGCTGCGGTTTTGGCAGCATACGGCACAGTTCTTAGCAGGCCTGACGTTATTGCCTAAGTGCTATTTAATACTACAAGAGCAAGCAAACATTCTCACAAAAGTAAAAGTATGAGATGAGATGGGAAGCACTGGCTAGTAAGTAAATTGGACTTTAAAAATATCATCCTGAAAATATCCACAATTCAGTTTTGTTAGACCTCTAAAACCTTGAAAGTTTACTTAAACTAAGATTTAGTTTCCTTGTATTGTAATTCACCTTGTGTCCACCATGGTACATCTTCCAAAGACAGTACTTCTGAAAACAATTCATGAAGAGCCTCTTAGTAGAAGTAAAAAGAATAGAATCAAGGTCTGAGCTTTTATAGTTAAAGACACTGTTTTCAACATAGTTGATGTGTGGACTCTTGTGGAGTCTTTCCTTTATATCCAAAGATATGTGAATCTCAGTTTCAATTATGACTTTACCTAGGCTTATACTTCCTATTTATATTTGAAAGGTTTTTTATATTTGAAAGGATTGCTTATATGATCCTTGAGATCTCTTTCAGATTTATATGCTATGTAAATATATTTTGAAATATATTCAGGTTAAATCACTGACCACTTAAAAAAAAGAACTGACATCAGTAAAATATCAACATAGTAACCTGGCAGGCTTGTAATCTGGCACTCTGGGAAGGGACAGGGGGACTGCTAGTTCCAGCTAGTGACGCCGCGTTTTAAAATAAAAAATATTTTTAAAAAGGGCCAGGGATGTAGTTCAGTGTGAAGACCCTGGGTACAATCCCTCATACTGCAAAAAACAAGCAAGCAAACAACTCACAGATAAATAAAGAAACAATAAAAGGAAATGAACATAGAAAAAGACTAGTGTTCCTTGTTTTGATTTTAAGAAGTATACTGCAGAGGGTTATCTTTTTACACGATTCCTTGGTATCACAGGGTTAGAAAGCATAATTTTTAATTTTTTGATTCATTTTCATGAATACGTACGTATACACTATGCACATGTGGAATGATTAGATTTTACAGAAAAATAAGAAAAATGATCTTTAATATAGAGTTATGATTTGATCAGATACATGCTTCCACAGCGCCATTGAGTTTTCTATATAAAATGAAAGCATATCGTGTAAAGATTGAAGTTTGTAACTTGGACCCCTACTGGTCTAAACTGTCATTAGGAATACATAGTTTTCCATAAATTAGCTTCTGTTTTGGATTTCCTGCTGTGTTTATATACATGTTGACAGAATGTGTTCAGCAATATTTTGGCATTTTAATTCATCATTATTTGTTATTAACTGTTAAGACTACTATTATTTCAACAGTCTATACTTCTTGACCCAGATATGATTATTTTAAAATTAATATTTTTAAAGTTTTCATGTCAGTATATACTCTAGCTGTCATTAAGAGAAAAGAAATTATTCTCTTTACCAACTAGAATATATTTTGATATTCACTGGAATTAACACCTTGTAGCAAGTTCCTCTGAGAATTACAAGATGACATTCTTAAATCATAGGCTTTTATAAGTGAACAGATTTTGGAGGGAAAGGATGGAAGGGGGTAAAGAATGGTGACCAATATTTTATATTGTATGAATTTTTTCCTTCTCTTTTTTTTTGGCATGACATTACTCATGAAATTACATTAATTACTGAAATATCTTAATCAGAATAACATTTTAACTTATAAGATTGTCATACTTGACATATTTTTTATAAATTATACTACTTCACAATTCTATTTTTAAAACCCATTACATTTTTCTCTTAACTTTGAAGATACAGTGTAAGACACCTATGGATACTGTTTAGGAAATGATAATTCCAGCTGCCCACTGACAGCCAATGTTGAAGGTGACAGAATCTGATGAAAATCAAGCTGTTGTTTCTGTCACAGGGGAAATTAAGCTAAGACTTTGAAGGAAGATATTATCCTAATTTATCTTCAAGTTTTATCTTGTTTTGGCATCTGGTCACTCATTGAAAGAAGCATTCACTCTTTAATCTATTGGAAAGAACAATCCAATCACCTGTCTGAACAGGCCAATCATTATTAGGCTGGATAACTTTTCAGGCAATAGTGGCCAACATTACAAAACATGATACCAAGACTTATAAGGTATGATTTAAAAATATATAGTGAATATTTAAATTTAAAAAGGTATTACAGTAAAAGACGCATTGCTAATAATTGTCTCAAAATGCCCCCTCTTACTTCCAACCACTTATTCTATTGTTTTTGCTTTCCCAAGCAGTTGTGAAAACCCATTTTCGTGAAGGACTTTATGGCTTTGCTGTGGTTGTCTCAATGCCCAGAAATCATTCAAAACATTCACATTTCACGGTCAGTTTGACTTTGGGGAAGAGCCAGAACTCACATTGTGCCAGATCCAATAAGGTAGACGAGGCCACACTGCCATTGTTTCCGAAGCCTAATTTGTTAGATGCTGCTCACTGGGCAGCACCATTCACCCAATTTTGATCACAATTCTGAAAGACATTCATAAAAAAGCACTTTCAGAACTGCTTCAGAAAGCAGTAAGAATAATGGGATAAACCTGTTCAAAATGAGTTGTATTTTGGTGGGCATTTATGGCCAGCATGTCTTTTACTGTAATAATTATTTTAAATTTAAATAGTCGCTGTATACTTTCTTTTATTTCAAGAACATACAAAATACAGAATGAAATAATCTACATGACTTGTATACTACTCTGACTGCCAAAATACTAACCTTCCTATTAACATGATATGTGGGCAACAGAGGTTTCAATGGAGGTTTTATTAGCTGCTTTGCCATTAAAATCTCTCCGGCTTCAGTTCAGTATTCAAATTTTCCTCTGGCTCTTTTCTGCTACAGTAGCTTTGGAAACTACATACTACTTTTATGTAACACATGTTTTGTATGTTAATGACTTAATTAAGCATACTTTTTTCCTGTGTTAGGGAATACAGGATCTAAAAGTTCCTTGAAATTTTAAGACAACTTAATCACTATTATTAAAAGACCCAACTATTAAAATAGGAGGATTCTTAGAGGAATGTCAGGATGTTAACATATACCATTGTTTTTCTGGAAAATCTCCTCCAATCGGTCACTTTTGAGAATGACAGCATGACTCTTATGTGGTCATAGATGTGTCCACACATTTACATTCACATGCATGTCTGTGGTTTTTAAGTGGAAACGAAACAAATCAATGATCCTGCAGAAACCTAGGCACAGGCAGCTCATGTAGTTTGCAGTCAAACAATTCAGTAAGCTGCCTGTCTACCTTACCAAGTCCCACAGCATGTTAGAAGCAAACTGCTGTGGAATTTCCTTCACTTCTTGTGGATGACTCTAGTACCTAACGGGCACTGGTAACTCACTACTTGCGTCTCCCATCAGAGAGGGTGGGAAAAGGTCTTAGGAAAACATTGTTTTCATGGCTCCTGATTCATCAGGGATCACTTGGAAATCACTTTCCCTTAATTATTAACTGAACTAATATTAATGGTTATTTATGGAGCAACTGTGGAAATGCACTTCAAAACAAAATACAGAGGAAACTTCAGTCTCTGATCCCCGAGGAGACTTATTCACAGTACCAGCTTGCTTCTGTATTTGGTGGTCTCGCTCTCCTTACCTAAAAATAAATGCCCCACTTTCCCATTTTAACATGCAGTGCTTCTCAATGTGTGATGCTTTTTCTACGATCATAAAGAATTTCTCTGGAGGAGCCAAAAGCTTCTAAAAACATCTTTACTCTAAAAATAGAAAATAACTGTAAAACTAATGATTACTCAAAATAACTGAAATAATATGGTTAGTTTTATATATACACAGCCTCAGTAACTTCCATGCAGTAGCATATTAAAACTAGAAATGTACTTAATGAAAAGATTAAGGATCTAGAATGAAATTAAGGGACCCAAAGAAGACAGCATTTTCAGTCCTCCCAGGAATGATTCCCATACATTAAAAAAATGTACTCTTTATGACATCACTTAAAACCTGCTGGGGTATTATTTAAATATTTTACACATATTCAGTTCATTTTTCTTTGAAATGAATGACAAACATTAATGTATTTACTTTAAAAGGAAATTTTATAGCATTAATGTAAAGAAAATATCAGCATTTCTAGAAACAAATAGAATGTAACAATAAGACTAAATGAAGTGAACTGTAAGAAATATCATTAAAATTTAGGTAGAACCTGGTGCTAGCAAAACTGCCCTTTAATTGTGAATGAAGCATTAAAGACAGGTATCAGAGACAATATAACATCTACTGAGACCTTTCTCATGACATAATCAGATATAACAGAATGAAAACTCAAAGTTGAATAAATTTCTCATTTTGTCACTCAGTCTTATTTATTACAATATGTACCAGCTTATAAGAAAAAAAACGCCCTATGCTATAATGTGGAAAGTTCTAGACTCATATAAGGAGACTGGCTTATGGTTCCCATCTAAATATTTACAAGCTCTAATAATAAAAAAGTCACTGATTCTCTGGCTCTAAATTTTTTTTTTTTTTAAAACTTGTGGACAACACTATTTAGTTTACTAGGTTGCTACAAGGAATAATAATAGCAACTAAAATTAATTATTTACATTTTTCAAGGCATATTGATAATTTTGTTAACTATTCCCCAAAGGTATATTATTGTTCAACCTGTTTATACTGATGAGAAAATTCAGATTTATGGAAATTAAGAATCTTGATCAAAATTACACTTAGAAAATGACACAGGTGTATACAAACTGAAATCATCTTAATGCTCGAAGAGTTGGTACTCACAAGCAATATTTGAAAATGCATCATAATGTGATATGCAAATTTGATATATTTTGTCACATAAAACTGTGATATCACTGTAGTAAAGATGTCTTACTTTGTGATTTCATTATTTAGACAGTTAAATGGAATTAAATTGACTTTGATATTGGAAATGATTAAAATAAGAAACATGCAAAAAACAACCTAAAAGCTTAAAACAATCTGTATTATTTCCTTTATGAAGCAAGAGCTTCATATTTCAGAAATCACATGTAAGAATTGTCTATGCAATCCTGGATATCCTGGGAAGTGGGAGATGATACCTGAAAAGCCTCTCCTTCCAAGCAGAGGAGACTTACTAAAAGTGATGGAGAGGAGAAAGTGCTCCTTGCTGAAGGAAGGACTAGCTAACTGAAGTATTAGGGTGAAAAGAAAATCCCAGAGAGAGTGCCACTATCAGTATCAGACTCCGTGGCAGGGAACACTGGTAGGAGAGGACACTGGTTCCTCTTTTGGAAACCTGAACAAGCCCAGAGTGAAATCTGACGAGGAAAGAGCAAAAGCTCTTACCATTAAGCAATCGAACAAACAAAAAAACTTGAATATTTTCTCAGGAGACATCTGAGTATTATGCAGAAGTAGATTCAGATAAAAATTATAATTGTTCTTTGATTTCCTGTTTATGTACTAAAAATGCACAATGGGAGGGTTTCAAAGAAATATTCTTTCCACCTTTAGGCTGAACTCAACATTGAGAAATGGATGTACTGACATCTTTGGAGATCAAATACAAAACAAATCTGTTATCTCCAAACAGGATTTTAAATACAAGCAAAACATATGCACATGTATACACACACACACACACACACACACACACACACACACACACACAGAGAGAAACATACACATATATACATACATACAGTTTTTAAAAAATTCTTTGAAACTGATTAATAGGGCTTGTATGGATGTTTGAAAAACAGTTTTAACAGTTTTAAAAGTCATTTTGTGGATGTACTTAAAATAAAACATGTATGTCTGTTATCTGAAAGTAACAGAAAAAAACAAGCAGAAAAAAACTATAAATCCTTGTGACAATTTCAGATCCAGTTACTTAGAGTTTCCAAAGAAACATTCTTTTTTCCCACTTGTAGAATAACTGCAAGAGCTCTAGCTATGTCAACAAAGAAAGCTAATGAATATCAAAGCTTTTTTCCCTGGGATATGTGTAGATTTTTGTCGTTATTATAATAAGGTGGTTTTAATAATACTGGCAATTGATTTTTGCATCATGTTTAAGTTTATGTGGTAACATTTAAAATTACTTCCTACGTCAGCAATTGTCAAAATATATAATCCTAGTTATTATTCAGGCAGGAAAAAAATCTTTCTCTAATGTCTAGACTCAGTCAATTCTACCTTTAATGCATTTTCTTAGCTTCCTACAGTTCTGTTTTTAAAATAGTCACCATGATTGTAAAAAATTGTTCAGGATTTCTTTTCTACAAAAGTTTATAACCTATAGGAGGATAAAAAGTATATTATCTGACCACTGCTCTTTCTCTGTCACAGTGTCTGAACCTTAATAGTCACTTAATAAATATAAATGCTCAGTGAGGGAATGGATGGTTGGACAGATGGCACTTTTTTCTGATACAGGTTGGTTACCTTATGGCAATAAAAAAACCTGTGGAATCTTATTTTTAAGGTATAAAGACAAGGTGTTAAATCTATAGATGTCTGAAGATGATGCAATAAACATTTAAAGAAACAACAAAAATTTATTGGCTCCATTATATTCTGAGACTGTGTTTGGATATAGAGTCAGTGGAACTTACAGTTACACTAAATCCATTCAAAATTCCTAGCAAACTATCAAGTCTCTTTTTTTTAACTTTCCCTTCCATTATTCTGTTTGTAATACTTTTATCAAAACACAAGGTTCTCAGTACCACTAATATAAAAGCAATGACATATGGAACAGCAATTAAATATTTATATAACATAGCACTTGTCATGAGTCAGGAGACAGCGCTATATTCTGCAAAAATGATAGCCTAAAAAAGAAAAAGTATCACTGTATTTCAAGGAAAAAAATATTTATGTTTGGCCCACATCGAAAGTGAGCCAACTTTAAAGGTGTTTCTTATTGCTACTGTTTTTCAGGTCAGAGAGACCTGAACATTTAAATGTAAAAACAGTCTGTTTAAAGTATTGTTTTACACAGATTATTTACTTTCACTGACCTCATTATCAACAGCTAAATAATTTTTTCTGAGGAGAGGAAAATAGTTTTTTATACTTTATATTCTTATATAATTTCTTGAACTTGGTAGTGATTTTTGATATATAATAATAGGATATACTCAAGCCAATATGTTTGTCCATCATCTCCACAATACAGGATCCAGCAGCTTTTAACACTTCTTATTCCTAACAGTCCAATAAAAAAGCAACTGAAATGTATAGGGTCAAAAGTTGAATACCAATACTAAATATAGCTTTTTTCTGCTCTAGGTTCATTTCAGAATTCACATATCTTCTACAGGGTTGACTGTAGAACGGACCAAATTTTAAGTAACTTCTATCTTTTCTAAGTCTCATAATAACATATGTATATGTGATACATAACATATGAGACTTAGAAAGTAATATTTTCTACAAATAGAGTTCATATTGAAAGTCAGGACAGAGTACAAACATGTCAAGACAGCCAAAATTTCACTGGCTGTAAAGGAGTATATACACACATGAAGGCAGAATTTCATTCCTAGGAAGTACTGTCCTTAATAAGAAACAACTGCAGCTATCTGAAATTGGGTTTTCAATAGATTTGCTCCATTTTAGATTCACAGACTCTGAGTGCTACATTACTACGCTTCACCAAATTACTATGTTCCTCCTCTCCTGGAGGTAAACTGTTTCATTTTAAACTTTCATTCACCACTGAATCACACTTAACTATGAACTCAATTTTGCATCTACATAGATAAAATATCAACGTATGGATTCCAAAATTTTAGCTTTACAGTTTTCCATATTCTTAAAACATAGAAAACACATTTTTCTACAGTGTGATAAAATCATATTGGTATTAAAATGTTACATTCCACCTCAGATATATTTTATGAATGTAACACACATCTAAGAGAAAGGGAAGAAGCTGTAGTAAAAACTGGTATGTAATTCATTGCTTGGTTATATTCTAATCTAATAAAACATCACTTTCATTACAAAGCCATCTCTAAAAAGAAAACAACAACACAGTTTATTTTGCCATGTATATTTACATAATAGTCTTCATGAAACATAAGGGCTAGTATGTTTTTCTTTCTAACCCCAATGTGTATATATATAATTAGAACCATAATCAATTTCAAAGTAGACACAGAGGTAAAACGCCCATAAAATGCAAATCCAGAGAAGTAACATAAATAATGACTAAGGAATCATAATTGCAACGAACCTGGATTCTACATGTTATGTTTGCTAGACCTAGGGAATACTTGTATTGTCCAGCAGCTTGTTTAGTAGATACAGGACAACATTTATTTTGGGGATTGGCTTGTAGCAGCTGTTCAAAGGAAATAAAGACCTGTGTATGTATTTTTTCAAATGAAAAATAATTTTGAACCTTTGAGTAGTTTTTTGCTTTAGTACTATATGCCAGGAGCTTACCAGGAAACCAATGCAGAGTTATTTATAGTCATTAGAAAATAAGTTAACAAACTAGTTCGTAAAAATTTTAGATTTTGCAGAAGGATTTTTATAGGGGAAAAATTATTCGACTGTTAAGAATAAGAACTGTTAAAAGCTACTGGATCCTGTATTATGGAGGTGATGGAAATACTCTAAAATTGAGCAGGATGACAGTTGTAAAACCCTGTAACTATTCCAGTCCCCACTGAATAGTCCACTTTGGGTAGAAGAATGCTAGGGCATATGAATTATAGCTCAATAAAGCTGTTTTATTTTTTTTTTTAAGTCTGCTGTCAAGTCAATTATTTGTTGGGAAAAACTTACTTAAAAGGGGAAAAATTGAAAAAAAAAATTACTAGCATAGTATATTCTTGTAAGATTTTTGGTTTTTGTCACGGAACATGTGCAAGTTTTGTGTCACTATAGTTGTTATTCCAGCACTCTGGGAGTCTGAGGCAGGAAGACTCCAAGTTGCAGCACAGCCTGAACAACCTAATAAGATGCTATCTCAAAAAACTAAAAAAATAAAAAGTAAAAAAGGCAGAGAGGGGAGGAGTTTCTGGGGATCAGAGAGAGGCCCTGGGTCCAATTCTAAGTACAATCATTAATTCCTCTCCCAACTCCAAACCAACCAGTCAAACCAACAAACAAAAAACCCCACAAAATATCCTACATTATTTTTGTTATTTTCTGTGAGAGAAAATTCTTCAGATTTTCACACCTTGCACAAATGAGTTGTCAGTTTTAACTGGTAGAATTGCAACATTTATTTTAACTCGTGTTTAATAATGCTTTACTGTAATTTGTAAACATTTTTCTATCGAAACTTCAGGTTGACTTTCACCCAGAGAAATGAGCCTCAGAAAAAAGATCAATAATCCAGACTCCCACTCACTAAGTGCAGTGAAGCAACAGCAGGGAACAGATGACCGCTCTGCTACATGTATGCCTGGAATGTCTCCCCAAAGCCTTCTGTGCTCAGAGGTGGAGCTTTTGGAAGGCGACTGGATCATGGGGGCCCTTTGATAAATCGGTGGATTGATGCACTCAGGCCTTCAGAGCTGGTCGTGCTGTTAGGAGACGGGCCAGGTCAGGAAGTCAGTCGCTGGGTGTGACCTGGCAGGTTCTTAGCTCCCTTCCCAGTTTTTACTTTCTGCTTCTTGTCCCCTGTGAACTGAGTAACCTTTCTCTGTCAGACCCTTCTCCACATCCTTCCTATCTTGGGATAACTGATTATTGATTGAATTTTCTACAAACCTTGAGCCAAAATAAACCTCTGCTCCTTTAATCTGCAGGCATCGAGCTCTGCAGTATCTTAATGAGGAGGAAAGTGGCTCAGATGCTCTCATTTGCTTTTTCTTTGGTGAAAAATTGTAGGTTATTGCTCTGAAATCCTTAAAATCTCCCAATTTTAAAGCACAAAACAAAACAAAAAATAAGTACATTAGGGGACAAAAGCTAGGATAGATAAATAAGTCGACAGACCCATATCACCATTATCATTGTATTTAACATTTAGTTATAAATTAGTGGAATTTTCATTGTGTGAAGGCATGGTAACTTAAAGGTTAATGTATTAGAGCAGGATTTTAAACAGAGTTTAGTAGTCTAAAGAAAAATCATCATGTGACTGCTGAAAAGAAGTCTGCCATATGCACATCTTATTTTTAAAAATTAGAATATGTAAAATCTTAGCACATGCAATATGTACAAGCTAAGATTTCTCAATTCAGCTCACTTCTTTGTCTCACAAGGGCCTTGTGACCGCCAATATAAGAGTTTTCTACTAATCCTTTTGGTATTAAGCAAAGGCTTCCTTCTCACCTTTTAACTATAGATCAAGTAGCATGTGCTACCTCAAGGCTTTCCCAATATTTTCAGCCTACGATAGGCATTTTTCTTATTTTGTTTTTCCCTTTTTTGCTCATCAAGCTGCTATGAAAGCATGGACTCTTGAAAGTGTATTTTTACTCATGTTTCTGTATTTAACTATAAGCTTTTAGAAGCACCAAGATGGACTACTAATATCTATTCCAGGAAAATGTTAACGCAAAAACGGTCATTGAAGCTGGATGTAGTGATACACTTCTATAATCCCAGCATTCTGGGAAGCTGAAGCACAAGAATTACAAGTTTGAGCCCATCCTGGGCAACACAATGAAACTCAGTCTCCAAATCAAAGCAAATCCAAAAACAAAAACCAAAACAAATAGTAACACAAAGGTACTGTGGGGATATAGCTCAGTCTAAAGGCTCTGAGTTCAATTTCCAATACTAAAACAAACAAAACTAACACTGAGAGCCAGGTACAATAGTACATGCCTGAAATTCCAGCTATTTGGAAAGATGAGGTACGAGAATTCCAAGTCTGTCACAAAACAAAATGCAACAAACCAAATAGGGATGAGAGTATAACTCAGTGGGCTTGGTAATCCAGTACAGAAACAAAAATATAACTATTAGGGGCTTAGAGGTTTTGTATGTGTGAGATCCTTGAATCTATCCCCAGAGTCAAAAACAGAAACAAAACAAAACAAAATATGTAAATTACTGAAAAATTAAATAACAAAATAAATTTAAGTGCATTTAAATAATACTTAGATTAAATAAGGACTTTGGAGTATGAAAGCCAGAAATATATAGGAAAAATGAATCAATCTGACTACTGAACAACTTATGGACAGGCATGGTGGCACATGTCTATAATTCCAGCCTTATGGCAGGCTAAGGAAGCATGATCTCAAATTTGGGACCAATCTGGCCAATTCTGTGACTCAAGGAGACTCCATCTCAAGAAACAAACAAACAAACCAAACAAACAGCAAAACCCCAACTAATCAACAAACGGACAAAAAAAAACCCTTTACATGGAGGATGGCAAAAACAAACATGACCAGAATTAATAATACATTGGAAAAACATATATATGATAAAGGATTCATAGCCTCCATGAACACTTTCACAAATCAAAAGGAATGGAGAAACATAATAATTTAAAAATGGAGAAGGAAGAGTATCCCCCCACAAATTAATAGAAATAGTCAATAAATATATGAAAACATACTCTGCATTCATAGTAACAAATCAAAAGAATAATAAAATGTTTTAACCAAATAGGCTGTGAAAAGTTGAGAATATTGATAATACAGATGATAGCTAGAATTGGTACTTAAATAAATTGGGGAAAATGGCATCAGATTTGTAAATTTTGAAGCCTATGTGCTGTTTGCCATAGCAAATTTCTTTCACAGAATCTAAACTGAAAGACACTAATAAAATGAGCACAGATGTACACACAAATACCTACATAGTCACATGCACAAGAAAGTCACTGCATTTTGAGGGAGTGGTTAATTAAAAAATAGCCACTGAATAAAATTACTGCATATACATGATATAATGATAAGTGGAAGTTTGGTATAAAATGCATTTTAAAATATGAACTGTGACCAGGTGTGGTGGTGCATGTGTATAATCCTAAAACTCAGGAAGCTGAGACAGAAGAATCGCTGCCAGTTGAAGGCCAGTCTTTGTTACATAGTGAGTTCAAAGACAGCCTGAACTACACAGTGAGACCATCTCAAAACACAAAAGGGAAAAAAAATAGACCTCTAATTGTATACATGCATTCAAAACATCTGGAAAGGTATATACCAAAAAGTTATCATTAGTTTCCTATATACAGTGGAGTTACAATGAATTTTTATTTTTTAGGCCTTTCTCTATACTCTGAAATTTTGACAGGTATGGAAAAAAAAAAAAAAAAACACTCCAAAAACCATGTTAAAAAAAAAAAAAAAACCACAAAGCCTGTCTACTTCCCTGTCTTGTCTCTATTTCTTTCTTTTAGGAACTACTCAGCTTTTCCACTCTAACTTCACATCTGAGAAAAGATACGTTACAACAATACTGTCTTAAATTCTCATTATCTTTCTACAAGGTAAGAAAGAAAATTCTTGGATAAAAATATGTCCTCAAACTTATTTTTTTCTTAATTTTGGTTGTTTTATTTTTTAATTTCAGGAGCTCCACTTAGTTTTTTCAAATCTGTTATAATACTTTTTATCCAATACTGCTCTTATAGATATTCTTTTTAAAAATGTTTTGCTTTGCTTTTAAATTTTATTTTAAAGAGAAAGATAAAATTTCAAAACATAGTAATTAGAATGTACAATGATATATACATTGCTCAATGCTATCTTCAAAAATTAGTTCAAAAATTAGTTACTTAGCACAGACCTTTCTCTTCGATGAGCTCAGAGAAATCAATAGTGTAACTGTCTTAACTATCTTTTATATATTTATAGTCTTTCAACTTCTCACACTAGTGAGAAAATATGGTCAAACTTATTTTTTTTAAAAAAACTTATTTCTTAGGCTTCTGCTTTATAACTGTCAATGAGAGAAAGGAAAAGGGACCTATAAGGAAATAGCAAACGAAGCTGCAAGAAAGCTGCGCCCCATTGAGGTGACGAAGGCAATCTGATGCTAAATACTGGTCTCCCCGTGGATTCAGGGACTTACCGTGCTGATCTTGCTGGAGGGGCAAGCGTTCCTTTTTTTCCCCTCTCAGCTTTACACGAACACTTAATAGGCTAGGATAACCTTCCCTGAGAGAAGTGCCATATTTTTTCAAGGACAAAGGCAGTCTCTTTCATGAAAAAAGATTTATCATAGTAACTGATGAAAAAATACAATTATTTTTCTGAGTAAAAAAAATATATCACTGTGTTGGTGCACAAATCATTTAAATGCAGGAAAACCAATGAAAATTTAAGCATATCTGTACTTAATTAAAACAAGAAAATTGTTAAGTTTCTTTTGTAATTAAAGTAATTTCGCCAAATAACACTGGGATAGTACCTCAAACGGTAACTGGGACAAAATAAATTTCTAATAAATATCTACTAAACTAACCAAAACATGAATATGTTAAATATATAATTTTCATGTTTTCATGTGGAAAAAAACAAAAGGGAGAAGTTCGTAACAGTGATACTAGCAGGAATAAGACAGGAGGCTAAATACCAAAAAATAAAATCAGACAATCTTTAAAAAGAAAAATTTTAAGTGTTTAGTTAGAAGAATTTCAGTTATATTCACGAATAAGACCCTGAAAAAAAGTACAAGTCTCAAAAGTAATAGTAACCTAACCTTGCATTAAAATGCTACTTTTCCTAATAGTTGTACCAACAACAACAACAATTAAATGGTATTAAACTGATAATCAAAATATTTAACAATTGCTAAGGCACAGACACCTATCACAAAGCATACCTAACAGTGCGCCTGATACTAAATTCCAGCATCCACTTTATTTACCTATCTGGCATGCACTATGTTAAAAAAAAAAAAAAGGAAAATGAATCCCCCACAAACACAAATTATCATTTATTACATTTCATTTTTTACATGTACATTTCAGAATTATTTATAATTGTTTAGCACCACAATTCTGACAGGCACAAATAATTTATACAGCTAATTAGAAGAAATTCTCTTAGCGGCTGGGGTATTTTCTAACTGAATACTAGAAATTCATCTATAAAAAGTGATGTTTACTGTGAACTTGGTCATTTACATTCAGTGCTATAAATGCTGTGAAACAGCATAGTATTGCTGGTATGGTGGCAGATGTCTGTAATCCCAGCACTGGGAGGCTGAGGCAGGAGGATCGCTGTTGAGTGTGAGGCAGCCTGGACACTATAAATGAGTTCAAAGCCAGCCTGAACTACATGGGGAGTTCAGTAGATATTTATTTTGCCCCAGTTCCTGTTTTATGAAGAGTATTATCCCAGTGCTATCTGGTGAAAAGCATAGTCTCGTTCCATTAAGATGTGATATTGGGCAAATGGCAACACTTTGGTATCTGATTTAACCATTTTATGAGGGAGATGTTAACTGAGATTAAAAACTGACAAATAGGTTTCATCTTGCTTTCATCTCTGATTGACGGGTAGCGGCTGCTTGAGATGTGGCACAAAGCACTCCGATGAAGATAATGAGGACGTCTCTAGGTTCAGTGGGAAAGAGTGCTCCGAATCATTAGTGCTGTCTTCCACGGTCAAAGAATTGGGAATAATGGTACATAACATGCCATATAGCTGCCATCCCTGACTCAATTATCTCTAAAGTTCTTTCATGCTCTACAATTCTGTTTTTCCATTAACCATAGTGACTCAAAAATGGTTATTTCATTTGTTCAAAGTACATAATTTATATCTAAGGAGTATTATAGCGGTTGGTAGACACTGGTTCACTGCAAAAGCCTCATACTATTCTATATACAGCTCTGTAATATTCTTATTCAGTTGTAGAATTTCATGGGGCAGCACAAATTGCTTTGTAAACTTGCGAATGCATCACTGACTGTTGTTCTTGGTGGATAAACCACACAGCCTATGATTTATCTCGGTGGACACCATTAGCATTTCAATGTGGCAGGCCTTTCCCTTGGCTGAGAAGCAGATCAAAATCAGATGCAGTCATTTCTGGCATTTTTAAAAGCAATTTTCAGTAATCTGCTCAAATGTATTTCAAAATAGTTAAATGAAAGGAATATTTACAGTTTCTATTAGTAGCTTTCATCATTTGGGTTACTTTTAAATTAAAAGCATGATCCACACTACATTGGAAAAGATGGAAAATCACATATATGAAGGCCTATATAATCTGTTCATTGTTTTATGGATGCCCAGGCCTCTAGAGGGTGTTCCTGAGTGCAAGATGATGGTTCTGAGTGATGAGTTTTACATTTAGATAGCTGAGTTAGCTGAAAGACATGTAATATCACACGTAGTGGAGAGCTCCCTATTGAGCAAGCATTGAAGGAGATTCAGGTATAGTGTTCATTCTTGCAAACGCATGAATCATTTTGTGTGCAAAAAATGTAATAGTGCTGTCCATGTTTCACAAAGAATGTCAGTAACAGATGTACTCTATAGTGTGTGCAAGAATATAAATTGCTCTTTATAATAATGAATTATCCACACAATTAGCTTTTCTCTTTGTCTACATCTGCTGAAAATTACTTAAATTATTTTATGATTTGGAATATATTATTACCAAACCATCCTTCACAAAACACACCTCCTAATATACTTCTTGGTCAAAAAGTAAATAAATCTGACAAAACAATGGTATAGTGTCCCAACTGACAGATAAAGTAATTCTAAAATCGTGTTCTTACCTATAAAATATGACAGGAGTATTGCCAGGAGCACTGAGACCCCTACAGCACACAGTGCGGTACATTTCCAGCTACAGTACTTTGAAGACTTCTTGAATTTAAAAGCACTTCTTGATAGGGTGTTTCTAGGTAATGGCCGAGTAGGCGGCGAATAAACAGAGCCAGATGCCATTGTGTACCCTGGGGTTGCAGTACTGAACAGTGGCGTTGTCCCTGTTCCTGTTTTGAATAGGAAATGCCTGTGAAAAAAGGAGAATATCGTTATAAGATAATATGTTATGACAGGATATCTTAAATTTAACAGGCACAGCTATGCACTAGCTCTCCGGTGTCTCTCTCTAACACAGTCTCTCCTCTCCATTTACCTCAGATAACTTAAAAATAAAGTACATGCTTTAATCAAAAAAGCTAAAATCATAAAAATGACTCTAATGAAAGAGGCTTATGTTTAGTGTGTGTTATAGGGTTGTACATGCAAAGGGTCACTGTTCCTTCAAATAGACATCTTCAGAGATTATGAAGTTATTCTAATCATACACCTGTGATGAACTGAATAAAATCATTCTGGAATCATCATCTCCTGATGAACCAACTGCATTAAGTGTGAGTATTTTATTACTCACATAACAGTCTCGTTACATTATAGTTACACAGGTATTTGTATTATGAGTGTGCACTCATGTAAGCACATGTATACATGATTGTGTCAATGTTCTGCATGTAGATTGACTTTCCGGATGTCCATGGAGAAGCAACTGGACTAGCCCGCCACCCAGCATGCAGCATATGCTGCAGGCAGGATCAAGTGGTCCAGAAAAGTCCAAAATAACAGCCAGAAATCAAACCAAGGGACCAGAGAGACAAAGGCAGGCCCAAGTGTGGGCACATATGCTGACAGTGGGCGGGACCAGTGAGACCGGGATCAGGCCCTGCCTGGGGTGACATGCAACGCCAGGTAAAACTACAGCATGGAAGAGTCTGAAGCAGCAGTGAGGGACCAGAAAGCGGTAATTTAAGTGACCCAGCCTGGTGCTTTGGCACACAAACACAAGGAATGGAAGGGGGTGGGGCCGCCATTCTATATCAAAGGTTGGGAGAACTCCACCAACAGAGCAGTCCAAGCCCCCATCCAAAATCAGCTCCATCCCATCACAAACTGCACAGCAAACCTGGCTGGAATACACAGCAGATTTCTTGGAGCTGATTTGTACACTACCACAGATCTGTAAACACCAGAGTAACTTTACTGCTTTTTTTTTTTTTTTTTTTTTTTGGTCTGACTGGTCATCCTTTTTCTATTTGATTCAGGTGTTTTGTGGTTTTCTTTGTTTTAGTTGGGTTTTGGTTTTTTCTTGTTCTTTCCTTCTCTCCTTTTCTTTCATTAGTTAGGTTTATTATCTTTCTGTTTTCTCTTATTCTTTCTTTCTTCAACTATTTCTTCAAATTATATCTTCAAGTAAGTAAACATTGCATCTTTTCTTCCTGATTCACCTCTAAACTCCTATATTTTCTCTTTTATCCCTTCTCTCCTATGTCTTCCCACTTCTCAAAACTTTGGTGATCATCTTTTGCCATCCAGCCTTGTCTCTACCTCAATAATCTATCTTGCCCCATCCTTTCTTGACACTACCCCACACCCACAATAGGAGGAAGTCGATGTGTGTTAGTTGATGGGATAAGATGGACTTTGTTATATAACTGGAGACTTTGATCTTACGGTCAAAAGTTTATAGTTATCACTGTTTGTCAGTAGCTCAGTTGTTCTTGATGTTATTATTATCACTTGCTGAACTTCTCTGGTGAGGATGCCATACATATTATAATCAGTTTTTTACCCTTACCTGATAACACTGATTGTATTTGGTCATAATTATCATCATAGCACAGTAACAAAGGACTGGATGATAAACCAAAAGGCAAATTTTCATTCTTAACAAATAGAAAGGTAGGCTCTTGAGATAGACGTAAACAACCACATGTATCAGGAAGACATTCCTGAAGAACAGACATCTAGGGAAGCCTTCATATTAGAGATAAAGCTATCTACCACAAGAAATTGGCAAGCAGCAACAAAGGAAACAAAATAAAATTAGAAAACAGAAAATGACCAGACACAGAAACAAAATGCTACCCTCAAATCCCTCAAGACAATCCCTGAACACAATGAGAAGTCAAGTCCTGGAAGTTTCTGAAATGATAGCAGCAGAAGTGGAAAAACAAACAGAAAGGCTACAGAAAACATAATCTCTCAGGTGATTAAAATGAAAGATGTTCAAGTAGATACAGAGAAAGGAACAGAAGACCTAAAGAAAATGCTAGAAAATGAAAAAGTAAATAAGATCCAAAATCTACAATAGACATTGTGAGAGAGAAAGAAATAGCTCAATAACTAAGAACATCTGGGATGGGTAAAGGCTAAAAGAAGGGAAGGAGAAGGAGAAAAAATATGTATACAAAAGATAGCTAAGATAATTATACTTCTGATTTCTTTTAGTTTATTGTGAAGAACAGTTTCTGCTTATATTGTTTGATAAATTATGCATGCCTATCTTATAATCTGAGCAACTATTTTGAAGACAACAATATGCAATATATTAACCACTGTCAATTTCTTTATTATATTGTTTTTGAAATTCTGTATCTTTGTTTTTGTTTTTTTCCTCTTTAAACTAAATTTTTAAAAAAGAAATAAAATGATGGAAATCACAAATACCCAACATAGAAAAAAAATGGAATCCATGAAACAGATCCAAACAGAAATCCAAGATAGTAAAACCTCCATTGCATGTATATGCAGCAAATTAAATGAAGGTGAGGATAGAATATCAGATTCAGAAAACAGAATTGCAGCTAATGACCATTAAAATGAAGGCATCTTAAAAATAGCAAGACACCATGAAAAGGCAATCAAATAGGTGTAAGATGAAGCAAGGAAAAACAACATAAGTTTACTAGGATTAATGAGAAAGCTAGAGACAGTCAAAAGTCATAAAAAAAATCTCTTCACAGAAATAATGGCAGAAAACTTCTCAAAATGGATAAAGAATTTAGCATACAAATAAATGAAGCATATAGAACTTCAAACAACCAAGATTTATTTTGGTTTATATCAAGGCAGATAATAAATTTATATCAAGGCAGATAATAAAATTCCAGAAACTCAGCACAAAAACAGATTATTAAAAGCATTTATAGAAAAGCAACAAATCAGCTATAATGGAAAACCCATCAGAATCATAGAAGACTTCTTAACATAAACCCTCAAATCAAGAAGAGATTAAAATGTATTTTAAGCCATAAAAGAAAACAAACTCCAACCTAGACTGATATATCCTGCAAAACTATCTTTCAAAATTGATGGAGAAATAAGATATCTGCATGACAAAGAACACATGAGGAAATTCATGACTAATCAGCTCTTCAGAATATTCTCAGTCATATATTACAAAAAGAAAATGAAAACACAAGTACCAAAACACCAATTTAAAAAAAAAAAAAAACTCACGAGAGGGCAAGCAATTAAACCAATGGCAACCAATAACAAGAAGACAATATGAGAAAGATAGGTCAATACATATCTGTTATAACCATCATTGTAAATAGTCTCAGTTCATCAATCGAAAGAAACTGGCAGAATGAATCAAGAAGCAAGATCTAACAATATACTGCATTCAAAAAAACACAATTAATTCAAAATGAAATTCATAGATTGAAAGTCAAAGGGTAGAATACAATATTCCATGCCATAGAAACCCAGAGAAAGCCAGAGGTAGTTATTCTATCTTCAGACAATACAAATCCCAAGCTAAGGCTGATCAAAAGAGACAAATAGGGTCACCACATTTTTGCTAAGGAAATACCCCAAGAAGAAGAGATAACAATCATAAATATATATGCATAAAACACCAGTGCACCTAACTACACATAACAAATATTAACAGACATGAAAAATCAAATAAGCACTAACACAATTGAAACAAGGGACCTCAATACCTCACTATCACAAGAATGAGCAACTAGACAAAAAGAAAAAAAAATCAACAAAGAAATATCAGAATTAAAACAAATCTGTGAACAAATGGATTTAGTAGATGTCCACAGAATGTTCCACCCCCAAAATTGAGAATATACATTCTTCTCAGCTATACATGGGACATTATGGAAAATAGAACACATATTGGAGCCAAGAACATGCTTGAGTAAATGCAGAGGAACAGAAATTATCCCATGCATATAACCTGACCATAGTGCAATGAAACTGGTAATCAAATGCAAAAGAAACCACAAAAACTACATCAACACACGGAAATTGAACAACACCCTAGTGAGCAACCAATGGGTCACAGAGGAAATTAAAGAAGAAATTAAACAGTATGTACAATTAAATGAAAATGCAAATATCAGAACTTATGGGATGAAATGAAAGCAGTCATACTAGGGAAATTTATAGCAGTATAGCAGGTAAACAGAATGAGCTCAAATAAACAATTTCATGTTGAACCTCAAACTCCTAGAAAAGGAAGAACAAATTAAACCCAAAGCTTGCACAAGAGAAGAAATTACAAAGATCAGAGCAGAAATCAATACAATTGAGACTATGAAAATACAAAGAATCAATGAGCGGAGGGGTTGGTTCTTTGAAACATTAAATAAAATTGATAAACTCCAAACTAATCTTACCAAAAGAACGAAAGAAAAGACTCAAACTCAAGCAATTAGGAATGTAATGTGAAACCACAGCAGAACCTATGGAAGCAATACCTGGTTCAAGAACTTGTACTCTAATAAAATGGGAAATATAGATGAAAGAGAGATTCCTAGACACGTATGAATTATCCAAACTGAATCTAGATCTAAATATTCTCAATAACCCGGTATCAGTTAATGAAATTGAAAATGTATTTAAAAACTTACCAACACAGAAAAGTTCACAACCTGATGTATTAACTGCTGAATATTACAAGAAATTAGAGAAGATCTAATGCCATTAATGCTCTATACTTAATGGAACTGAAAGAGAAGCTATACTTCCAAAATCATACCTGGAAAAAAATATTATCCTAATACCAAAACCAGAGAAAGATCCAACCAAAGAAAGAAAACTACAGGCCAGCCTGCCTAATGAAATAGATGGATGTCAATGGAAATGTTCTCACCCTAGCCTGCTTCCTCAATTGCCACAGGCAGTTGGTCAGTTCTCAAGGATATCAACTATTTTATTTTTAGCTTATGTCAAACACAGTCAGGAAAGTAAATCTGCTAGGAGATGAGAGGGGGAGAATCACAGAATACTTTCTAAAACCAAACCTAAATAAATGTAGAGATCAGTGGAGTAGATTTTAGGTCATCTATCAAAAGATTCCCTAATAACTGGATCATACAACAGTGGGGCCCATTGACTCTACAATTTGTATACTCTCTTACTTTGAAAAAATTTAAGCAGAGATTTAGGGAAGATGACTGATTCTAACTATTAACAATAAAAATTTTCCAAATTAAAAAGCCACCATGCTTTTCATGATTTATATTTAACATCAGGCTGATAACACAGTATATTTAGTTGGTGTCCTAACATTTATAGTAACATTTCCCTCTAACTTGTGCAATGAAGTTAATGGGCTTCACTTTCTCCTTCACAATCAGGAGATCAGAAAATGGCCTTGCGTATCCCGTGTGTGGTCTTTACACAAGATACATTCACAGGGTACACTCCTAAATCTATTTCGTTTCAATATTCTGTATTTTATTATGCATTAGAAAACAATTCAATATATGAAATTATTTAAAGGGTTAATAACAGAGCTGGAAAGCTAGAGTGTTAGTGTCTTAATTCTGCTTTATGTGTCCTTGAATCAATTCTTTAATCACTCACTTTATTTTAATTTTTAACCTGTAAAATGGGAAACATAATCATATTTACCTCAGTTGTTTATTGAAGTTCTTTATTGAAACAAAAGAATGTCAAAAGTATATGGAATAAGCACTAAACTGTTGATGAATAAAAAGGAATTAAATTCATGATTTTATTATTTCATAGGAAAACCTAAAAGGTATTTAAGTGACACACTGAGTGTCCAGAAAATTATTAAGTGAATAATAGCTTAGGTGGCATACAGAAATAGTCAGAGCTGTTCAGGTACGCCTAGCACAAGTATAAGGTGAAGACTTCTGGATAGAAGTTGGGGATATAGCTCAGCAGCACAGCATCTGCCTGGCAAGTCTAAGGTCATGAGTTCTATCCCTGGTTGTTTAAAAAAAAGAATTCTGGATAAAAATCCCGAGATATGGATACTTAAATTCCTGTTCTCTCATTTCCTTCTAATGTGAATCTAGGAACCCTCAATGTTTTTTTCCATCTGTAAAATGGAGCTAATAATTTACTTAGCTTTCAGGCTTGCAAACTAAATGAATTTAAAAATATTTGATCAACCACAAAATTAGAGATGCAAAAAAAGATGTAAATATCAAGTTATAACTATCACGTCTCATACTAGCAACTATAAAATGAATTCATTTTCCTCCACTGAACTACTATTCTATAGAGTGATTTAAAAGTTTATGGTATGATTGAAGGGGTCATTTTAGCAATTTTAACATAATCATGTTCAACATAATAAGAGTGTAGCCTCTGGAACTAGATTATTTTCAAATTCTTGTCACCTGTCATTAGCTGGATGATGTTTAGTAAACTCACTTTTTGTTCTTTAGTTTTATCATCTGTGATGTGGCATGATAACAATATCCACTTGTTGTGAGGCTTTTTATGAGGATAAATGAAGTAACACATATAATGCCTACGTTCGTATCCAGCTCAAGTTCTCAATAAACATTAGCTACTTATTATTCTGTTCAAATTTGCATATTGAAGTCTACATTCCAACAAACTAATAATTTGAAAGTTTTAAATCCTAGTTCAAAATGTATCATCATAGATGGGGTGCAACTTAGTGGTGGAGTACTTCCCTAGCACGCATAAAGTCCTAGTTCGGTATCTAGCACTATACATGCGCGTGCGCACACACATACACGGAGCAACATCATCAAACCAGTAAAGTTAAAAGTGAATTTTCTGATTTACAAATTGGGTTCTGGAGATGGCATTACTCTGAATGAGAGAGAGGCTGCATCAGGCCAAAAGTATTGGTCATTTAGATGAGGCATCCAGCAAAGTTTTTGTGCAAAGGCACAGAGAGTATTTTAGACTTTTCTGGCTGAACCACTGAATACAAGAATGATTCAATGTGCTGTGTTCCAATAAAACTTAATGAACATTGACATTTTAATTTCAAAAAATTTCTCATGTCATAATTTTTTTTATGTTGTCAATTTTTTAAAGATGAAAAAGGCTTTTTTTTTTTTTTTTTTTTTTTTGTATTGGGGATTGAACTCATGATCTTGCACTTGCCAGGCAGGCACTTACAACTCTGAGCTAAATCATTGGCCCAAAAAAGCCATTTTACATCATAAGCAGTATGAAAATAGGTAGATGGGCTGGATGTTTCTTGTGAGCTAGCGTTGACTCTTGATCAACATCCTCACTTTTCTAATGATTATACAAGAAGATTGAATATGAAGCTTAGCCAACCATCTTAAAAGATATTCCCTTAATACTGGAAAGGATTTAAAGAAAAGTTTGAAGGACGCATAAGCATTTCACTTGGTGGAGTGAAAAGGTGGAGTATATCTGTGTTTGTCTGTCATCTATCTGTCTGTCTATCTGGGATATATATATATATATAAAATTGGAGATGGTGAGACATTTAATTGGAAAGAAATCTTATGGTTATCTCCTTAGAAATCTCACTCTAAAAAAAGTCCCAGCATACACTAGAGTACAAATAATCATTTTTGCTGAGTATAGGGAAAGGATGATTGGGTACAACTTGTTAAGTTATAACTCACTCATGGGTTCTTATATCATATCCTTTTTGGATGATTCTTCCTATTACCACTTAACTATCTATTGTGTCCCCTTTACAAATTTCAAAAGTGATAACCACCATTTGCTGAGTGCTTGTTAAGTGCTACAAACTATTATTTCATTGATTATTCACTACAATGCACTGACGGACAAAATAACTATTTAGCATCTAATCCTTCATCCTCCAAGGTTTAGCTCAGATTTTATAACCTGACCACTCAATCCAGCTAAAGCCATCACCTTAATCTCTATCATGTTACCATGTACATTTTCTTCAAAATGCTCATTACAACCAGTTCCTATCTTGTTACTTTGTTTACTTACGTGGTATGTTAAAATTTTTCCCCTGGCACTAGGGATCAAACCAAGGGGCACTCTACTACTGAACTACATCTCTTAACCATTTTAAAAATATTTCTGTTATTATTTTGACACAATGTCTTAGTAAACTTTCTAGGCTTTTTTTTCACCTGAAATTTATTCTTTCTTCCTTGTTTGCTCTACCAACCCCTCTTGCCAAGTTCAGTGACTGTTTTATTTCATTGACTCTGGAAGAGATGGGATAAGATGAAGAGCCTGAGTCTCTTTCCAGTTTTCTGAAGTTCACACTAATAGTTTAAATGTTCTGAACTGGAGTATCACCAGAATATCTGGGAGAAAAAAAGCATGGATAAGAGTTTCCCCACATACAAGGACAGTATCTTCAGCCTGGGGGAAAGCAGAGACCCACTGGAGCAGAGATGCAATGGGACCCGTTGAGAGAAGCCGGCCCTCTGCATGACAGGCAGCACGCTGGGAAGGTAACAAGACTCCCAGGAGGGCGGAGGCTCTTTCTGTCACTGTTGAGGGTATAAAACAGCAGAAAGAGCCAATGAATCCCTGTACACAGAAACACAAAATGTGTAATACTGGGTACGTGGGCTCCTGGCCCACAACAATTAACTTGCCATGGTGTCGTGGCACCACACAGACCTTCTGGGGGAGAGTAAATACACAGAGGATTTGAGAAGTATTCAGGATACCTGAAAGCAATAGAATATAACAAATATTCTCATTAGACTAGAAAAAAAATTCCATTTTACTCAGGGTTAGGAAGAGAGAAACAGGGGAATCACTAAGGGCAGACGGATGGTGTCCGGGTGATGAAGAGCCTGTTCCTGGCTTCTGAACAAGAAGAGAGTGTGTGGCAGAAGAGCTGAAAGTAGGGGGAACAACCTTACATCTCAGTCAGACAGGTGAGGACATTACTGGATACTAGAGAGAATCAAGCCTGGACTGTGTATGTGATGCTGTTACAGTGAACCTTGCTGAGAGTCCTATGTCTCAGCATGATTTATAAGAAGTTGACTTAACTTCCATGGCTTCAAGGTAGCATAGAAACAGTCAACTTTGCAACCAGGACTGAGGGTCCTCACAGACAGGAGTGAAAGCTGTCTCAGCAATAATTCACAGGTTCACAATGAAGGAAGAGACAGCGTGAAACTGAGCGTCCTGGTGGAGAAGACTCAATCACCGGATGCTCTCTGCTGTGTTCAGAGCATCACGTAAAGTGATATAAAATGTCTAAAGGAAAGTTTCTAGGGATGAGACTTAAACTGTAAGCAAAATCCTAAATCTGTAATCCTGGCTTACTAAGTTGATAGGCTAAGAATGATCTACCCCTACATAATCTAATGCCTATCTTCTTCCAACTTGAATGTAAATCCCACAATGTATTATTTACCTCTGTATTTCAGATTGAAAAAGTTCCTGGTACATATTAGTTGCTCAGTAAATATGTGTAAAATAAAATAGTAACCACTGTAGATGAGGAAGGTGAGTAAATCTGAAAATAGTTGGGACCAAAGTGAAAAGCATACCTGAGAAGTGTTAAAGCTTTATTCAAAACAGTTCAAGTAATTTCTTAATGGGATTTGAATCTGCATTCAAATAGGACTCTAAAGATTACAGTCTTAGCCTCAATATAAAATTTGAATATAAACTGTGTGGAGGACAATGAGTCTGACCAATGCTAATATCTGGTTTCAATTTCCCAAACTTAAAATAGCAATATATACGCTGATTGTTGAGCCAGCCAAAAAAACTCTGAAATATCAGGATTGAACTATTAAGAAATCACAATTTTTTTTTAAAGAAAAAAAGTGATACTTTGAGACACTGCTGGAAACAAAGAGGTGTGGCTCAGTGGAGAACATGTCCCTCTCATACGTGCGGCCCTGAGTTCAATCCACAGCACCATCCCCCTTAAGAAAAAGGGGAAAACAAATGCGTAATATTCTAAAATATATTATTCATTAATATTAGTGTAATTCAAAACTTTTTGATCGGGGCTGGGGGTTTAGCTCAGCGGCATAAGCACCTGCCTTGCAAGCAGGCGGTCATGAGTTCGATCCCCGGTACCGATAAAAATGAAAAAAGACCAAACAAAACAAAACAAAACAAAACAAAACTTTTTGATCTTGAAGCAATGTCTATTCTATTTAATACATACATTTACTTTTGTTACTACAAGAGACAACAGAATGTAATTTTATTTTTTGCCATTGATTTTAACGTAATGCTTTCTCCCCTTCTGTCAAAATGACCAACGGTCTCAGAAGAGTATCAGAGTAGGGCTTGGGCATTCTATGCACAGAACCATTATAAAGCTTTGGATGTGGAGTTAGATCACCACTGGCTTATATTTTTAAATCATTGGTCTTCAATACACCTTTCTAATACATAAAGAATTAGTAAATGTTTAAATTGTTGGATTTTGAAACTATTTACTATGATGTCATTTGTGGGAGGACTCATTTTATAGTCCTGATAGGCACTGTAAAATGTACATGTAAAAAACTCTCCACACAGTAGGAAATGTCTGTTTCAACATATTTTCTATAGCATAGAACATGTGATTTCCGATTTGGTAGAAACAGGTTACTGCTTGGGTTTAGACAGGATGCCGTCTTTCCCAAGAATGTTTTGTTTCCCTTATAATACATAAAATATAAAATCCTGAAAACTGAATTCCATGATTAATAATATATATTTAAATACAGGTCTCTCTTTGCTCTAAGTCCAAATGATGATTTCTTATGGTCAGAATTTCACCAATATTTAGTGAAAAAGTGAATATTTAAACTCATGAGGTATATACAGTAACTTCTTACATAAGAAAATTATTTTGTCATCTAATGCTTTATAAAACACCCATTTGCCTGTGTTAATCATTTCTCCTCATCCTATGACTCTTTTTCGTGGTCATACAGCTTTGGGAATATGCTTCTCACATATAAAAATTTCTGCAAAAATTACTATCAAAGAATATGGTTTTGACCTGGCAGCCACATGAGATTTGTAGAATAAAGGCAGAAAATTTCTTTACTCCTCATATTTGGGAATAAAAAAGTGAATCCTGTCAGAATATACCCTGTTGTATTCAGCAAGAAAGCAGCAGTAGCTTCTTTTAACACAGAGCACACTGAAGCCAGCTGATTTTGGTTCTGATGTTTCTAATGATGCCCTGCATGATGCCTGCCTCCAGTTCCTCAGCTATTTGTGCCACTGTTTTCACTCTGGTGATGAACTCGAGAGGCACACTTGAAGAGAGACTATCAGAGACTGAAACGAGGAAAACCAATTTCAAAGCCCCAAAGACAGCTGGTGCAGAAGGTCACTGAACACTAACAGTTGCTTTGTGGCTTTGGAATCTTGAGGGGGATTCTATTTAACAACAACAACAACAACAACAACAAGACAAGAACTGTGGAACTGCATTGCATCATTAACTTCTAATTCGATGCAGCAGCTAACACACAGACAGGAAGGATTACTGTATATTAAGTACGATTAATAGTTGCTCTTTTGGCTTTATAAACTGGAAGATTCGTTTGTTTGTTGATCTGCCTTCATTTCATCAGCTTCCATTCTGTTTTAGTTTGTATTTTTAAAGGATTCTATGATGTATCTTTATACTGGTCAGTTCACAAATTCAAATATAGTAAACACAGTGAAGAATTTCTTCACTGTCCTTGCTTTCCCCATTCCCACTTTCTTGGTCACTGTTCAGAACCTCTGTCCTTTAGGTCTCACACTGAGGGACTTGGGCAATTTTCGATTACACTTTCTGTCTGCCTGCTCCTGGAGTTCCACCTCCATAGATTCCCCATTCTTCTTGCACAGCTTTTTCCCTCTTATTTCCTAAGTACTAAGGTCTGGGTTCTTTCAGCTCAACTTCTTCCTTTTAATCTACATGTTGAAGACAGAGAAGAGGCAAGGGTAACATAGTCACTAATTTTCTTCTATCCTCAAAATAAATACTGCACTAGCTGGACGTGGTGGTACACACCTGTGATCCTAGCATCCCAGAGGCTGAGCTAGCAGGAGGATCACTGTGAATTCCAGACTAGTCTGGGCTACATAGTGAGTTCAAGGTTACGCTGAATTACACAGCAAGATCTTGTCTCACAAAATCCAATCAACCAAACCAAACCATTCTTAGCTAGCATTCCAAATTGCTTCTGTAAGTTCAGTCATCATTTTTAGCTTCTCTTACCTCAGGTTACTTAGGATTGCGTCTTATAACTTAATTTATTCTACCTCTAGACCTCTTAGTGCCTATGTTTTGTTTCTTAGATTTTTTGTTGTTGTTGTTGTTACTATTGTTTTGTTCTTGGCAGCACTGGAGATTAAACTCAGGGCTCCCACATGCTGGGCAAGTGTTCTCTCACTGAGCTACATCCTCAGCCTCTTCACTTTAAATTGATTTTGTCTTTCAAAATCATAACAACATATACCATTAAAGATTTTAGTGCTAAGATAATCAGATTTTTGAGTTATCACCTATAATATAGATCAATCAATCAATGCTTTACTTAAGAAGATCCTAACAATAGATAGAAAACTAAGCAGGTTACAATGAACTTAACAGAGTCACTAGAACACAATGGGTTAAATCTAGTCTTCTGTTCAGAAAGTTAATATAATCATGTTATATCTCTAATATCGAGTAAATGATTTAGTACATTACAAATTATAGGGACCCAATGAAAAGCATCCTTGGAAAATGTGTTATCATTCAAAGGGGGTTGTGTCATTTCCTCAATGTGAGATTAGGACAAAACAAAATTTAAACAGGTGTGCAATTACTGAATGAAATTTTAATTAGCTTATTACATCAGTGGTTACCTTCATAAAAAGTTTGTTTTCTTCAATATTTTAAATAGTATTAAACTTTTTAATATTTTAAATAAAATTTAGACATTTGGAAAGCAAATAATTGGAATACAAATATGTAACAATAGGTGTAGAGCATCTGCCCCCAAGGCAAAGTTGAAAGCTTTATTAGCGACACGCAGACTCCTGGGAAAACACATCTGTTACATGTAACCTTTATTACACGGCATAGGGAAAAAGGCACTACTGTATAGAAAATGTTGATTTGCTCCCCTCTTTTTAGATCTGTCATTGGACAAAAAATAACATGTTAAACAAAATGTGAACTGTTGAAATATAATGTCTTGATGTCTTACTTTTTGCTGATGTTTGTAGACACATCAGTGTAAAGTTACCTAGAATATAAATTGCTTTCTTCAAATTAAATGTTCTGATTTTAAAGACAGTGTGTCAATAAAAAGGATTGGCTATATTTGGCCCAATTTACAACCTTTCCAATATCCAAAGTTCTCACTGATGAAGTAAAAAATGTTTATGTGTAGGTTCCTTTTCCTCTCAGCAAAATATAAGTTTCTGGATTTAAGAGGTTTATTAAAGGTCTCACAAGATTTCCTCAACATCAAACGACATTTCCAAAATGACATTTCAGATCTAAAGCAAATGAATCCCATAGATGTGGATTAAATTTACCTGGGGATATAGGAAAGCTAAAATTAACTACTGAGTTCAAAACAGTTTCAGTCACTTCATGTCAAAACAATGGATAGTTTACCTAGAGGTCATTTGAAGGTAGTTTAAAATCATGGTAGTCTTAATTGTTACTTTCTCCACTGTTTATCATATTCATAGCCTTTAATTGTGTATCTTTATCAAATAGTATATCAGATAGTATATATCAGCCCCAAATATTTCAGTGTGTATTTTAAAGAACTGATATATATAAGATGATATAGCAGTAACTGTCAAATAAGCATTTTACCACTTAACATTTGTCCTTATTACAGTCTTTAGTTTTGTCAAATTATGAGTTTCAAAACCAACTGGATTATCTGTTAAATGAATATTCAGAGATGTTTTCATAACTAATAAAATGGCTGAACAAGCAGTTTATTTAAAAGGTGTGCCATAAAAAATGACGAAAAGAAATACAAAAGTTCTTACAGCTATTTGACAAAAACTACAAGAATCAAGTCCATATAGAAAAATCTTTCTTTCTTATTCACAATCTTTCTTTCTTTCTTATTTACAATCGTTCTTATTCAGGGCTTGTTTCCTGTAGGTTTTCCTTACTTTCTGGCAATTTATTCTTTAAAAAAAAAATCTGTAGACATCTAGGACAATTATTTACTGTGCTCAAATGACTAAATATTTTGAAAGAAATCTCTATCACCTGAAGATGTTGGCTCTCAGGAGCTCTGCAAAATCCCTAAACTAATTCTGAAGCGTCTGCTGTGAGTTTCCCCCCCCCCCCCAGGGGCGGGGGCGGGGATCCACCCATGCTAGCACTGCTGAATGCATTCCACAGTTACTTAGCTTATAAACAAAAGCAGTTCAACCTGACTATGGAATCACAAGTTCTGCGTCTGTTTATTAACTCATGCAGTCAGGGTTAGGGTGTCAATGTGAGTGAAAATGTATCCAGAGATGATTCCACGCATTAAAAATTGGTGCTTCTCAAGTGTCAGCTTGTATCAGAATCACCTGGTAGGCTTGTTAAAGCATAGGTCTGGGTGGGGTAGAAATCTAGCAAAGAGTGCCGGCCAGGGTCTACATTTTGAGAACCACAACAGCAAGGTATTAGCACATTTGTCTTTTTAGCTTGATTTAACTCCAAGACTGCTTTGAAAGTTGTAAAAGCACTTTAGAAAATCAATTCAAAAGACTCCTGCTTACAAAGCCATTGCTGGTAGCTTACTTCAAGTAGTCAATTAAAAACAAATGGAAGCTGGGTCTGGTAGCACAGACATTATTTCAGCACACAGAGAGGCTGAAGTAGGGAGTTTGCAAGTTCAAAACCAGCCCCGGAACCTAGCAACTGAGTAAAACAGTCTTAAAACAAAATAACACAAAACAAAACATGACAAAAGAAAACAAAACACAAATGGAATTTGTACAATACATTAGACTTTAGAATTAAATGACAAATATTTTTCAATTTTTACACTTATAATTTTTCTAATTTCAATATTCTTATTTTTCCCTCTTAATTTCTCTGACTGATTGTTTTCCCTACATGCTTTATTTCTTTTTTAAAGTCACTGCTATGTAAGAATCTGCTGTGTTTACTGGTCCTTACTTTATGCGGGAGATATCCGCATCTGTTCTCTTTTGGTTCTTCTTCATTTCTTACAGTTTTTATATGTTCATATGCATCTCTAACATTCACTAGGAGCGTATTTTTATTCCACAAACACCTCCTTTCACCTTCTTTCCCTTTGAATTTAATTCTTGCATTTCTGGGACAAGTAAATTCTAGCTGATAATTGACATGGGATTCACAAGTTCCCAAAACATTTTACTACCTTCTTCAAACAGATAACGCTAGTTTTCCGGTACAAAGATTTATATAAGAGAGAAAGTTATGGCTAATCACTCGTTTTATAAGACTCTTCTGGAAAGTCCAATTCTAAATATTTTAAGTGCACCGTAAACGCACACCACCCCCCACACTCTCAAATAAAATCTCTGTACTCTCTGTACTCCCTTTACATGTACTCTGTACTCCCTTTTTATGAGGAGAAAAACAAGCAGAAACATCTTTTCCTGAACATGCCTTCTCCCTAACTTCTCTCCTTCTTCAAACCTGCTAAGGTCACATTCGTGGCAACTAAGGTGATCTTCCTACTAATGGACACGATGTTAGCATTATCACACCCAGACGGAGGCCACAGCAGTGGTGGGTTCTGATCTGCAAGGCAACATTATGAAAAAAAAATTCTCTTACTCAGAACATCAGCATAACTGAAACCAATTTTTAAATTCTACCCTGAGTTCTTATTATTACAGTGATAGATTGTTTTATCTTTTAGAAATTAGTTTAAAACGTGCTACTGAGAATGCAAGCAAAGAACTTGTAAGAGTAATTAGTACTAAGAAGCAAAAGGTATTTGGAGAATTAGTTTTTAATGAACTTTTTCAATGACCAAACCAGTAGCAGTAGTACTTGAAAAAGCTATCGCTAAGAATGAAAATTAGTAAATGGATCTTAAAACTAAAAAGGCTTATCTCAAGCTTGTTGGAAAAGGCAGAACAGTTAAGAAATAATAAAATATGCCTGTAGCAAGTCACAAATAAACTAATAATTATTTGTGTTTTCAAAACTTTATTAATTTTAAAAAATATGACTCTAGAGAAGAAATGTGCATGTGTGCATGAGTGTTTCTGTGTACATAAATTTTCTAAGAACTGGCCAAGCTTGTTCAAAATGCATTTATTATTTTGCTTTTAATATGAAGGTATTATCACTACAAACTTAATTATAGGAATTTTATACTGTTATGAATTATACAAATACAAAAGAAAACATTTCATATTATTCCTAAAGTGTCTCTTCTTTTATTACCTAAAATTAATTTTGATATGTACTTTAAAGGAAAATATTTTAAATAAGAAAATTAAACCCATCCCAAGTAAGAATCGATATCAGAATATGAATTATGTATTTTGATGTGAAAACAAAAGAACAAATATATAATGATTCTAGCTGTGACACAGTGTGTTAGTGAGACTGATAAACTACTTCACGCTGATAGCATGTTGTGGTCTCAAATCTATTACACTTTTGAATTGATGTGCTATTATCTTTGGACAACTTTCACACTAGGAGATGATCCCAGCAAGAAAAATGTCTTAAATGAAAAGCTTATAAACAAGATACATTTCACTGCTGCTACCTGAATTAATATGAACTGTTAGTAATTGCACAGAAAAGTTTTTAAGACAAAAATAATTTTTAATATTGTACAAAAATTTTTATGATATTCATAATTATGCATTTTAGAAATTGCCTCATGTCAGTTTATCACTATAATGAACATGAAAACATGTTCCTGGTAACTATGACATTATGCATTAACCAATCTCTGAAAACTCCCAGGGGTAGTTCTAGTGCCCATTAAGCTGATTGGAGTGAATATGTCCTCAACTATTTTTTTTTTCAAGTTTTTCAGTCTTAAGTAAAAATCAGAGTTATGCAAAACTTAAGTAACCTACAATTGAATAAAATCGATAGGGCTAAACAATGAAACAAAATGTTTCTATTGTGACTTTAAGCTATGTCTATAATCAAGCATCAAATCACATTAGATTTTATTTGGGGGTTTATAAGAGGAGGTTGAGTGTAGAGGAATTGTAGTCAGGGTTTGCAAGGAGAACAATTACACACAGGACATAGAATTTGTATTATTATTTTATGAAGGTCACCTAGAGTTAAATACAAGGAAGTGCAGGAAATCTGTCCACAACACTGAAGACCTATAAAATTCAGCCAAAGGCCTGGATCCCACAGGATCTTGCATGAGTAGTGTCCTGTACGAGTCCGGATGAAGACCTAGAGCCCATGACAGTGACCCCCATGAATCCAACTGGAGGTCTAGAGCCTAGGACAATGATTCAAGCAAGTCTGTTTTATGTATCTCAACTGGGAAGGCCCAAAGGTCAGCAGTGGAAGCTAAAAAGTCTATGCCAGTGGGGTGAAGGCTCTGTGCTAGTAGGTTGAGGGTTCTACACTGCAACCAAGAAGCAATGCTCACAATAAAAACCAGGGCTCCCTTAAAAAGTAACACACCCATCCTCAGTGACAATGAGGTCCTGAGCTCCTCCAAAGATGAGAACAGTCGATTACTTGTCAGGAAGCCAGCATGACAAGCTTCTCCTGGAGATTAAACAGCAAACACCTTCCCCTTCAAAGCAAGGTAATGATGCTCAACATAAGGACCAGAGCTACCCCAAAGTGAACTATAGCCAATCCAGCAACAAGGTCTCAAGCTTCTCTGATGATAATAGCTAAATTCATATTAGGGAAGCTAGCCACGACAAGCTCCTCCAGGAGAACCCATGGTGACAAACAGCAACACGTAGGAGAATCCACAATGCCTCACTCTTCCTCTCCACATCCACTTTTATGCTGGCAGCTTTCCTCAGGTGGGCCATCTGCACTCAGCACCATCCTGATTTAATTCAGCTGGTGTTAAGACTGACCACCAGTTCTTCATTCATAACTAGAATTGAGAGTGATGCCCTTACTTTCAGTTTTTGTGGTTTGTGTGTGCTTAATTAACTACAAGATTCTCTACGTTGGGACAAATTGTGGCATGATGTTGAAAAACTTTCTCAGTCATACAGAGGCTAAGCACTGAGTAACAACAGGTACACAAATAATTTTTAAATTACTGGGGATTGAAACTGTGGCCTTAACACTGAGCTGTATACATCTCCAGCCCTATTTCATTGTTTTTAAAATTTGGAAACAGAGTCGAGTCTCACTAAGTCGCTAGGTTGCCCAGGCTAAGGCTGGGCTTGCTATCCTCCTTTTTCAGCCTATTAGGTGGTTAGGATTACAGGTATGCATCACTACTCCTGGACTGTATTACTAAGCTCCACTCCTTAGTAAGTTTAAATAGTGTGTTTGTTCACATTTTAGTTATTTTAATGGTTTGGCCATGACATCAGATATACAAATGTATATTAGAGATTTTCTTACATGGTTTAATAAAGCAATTACACCTACTATTGGCAGTTATTAAATACTAAATATATTAGATGAAAATGGAAAAGAACATCTCAAAATCTCTTTGTGCAATCTGAACAAGACCTCACCTATTTAATTATTGTTTAAAAATTACTGATGGCAATCTATGCTCAAAATTGTTCCGAGAAATTCTTTCCATGTATTTGAGAAGTAAATGTGAGTACAGAGAAGAATTTCTGGTACTGATAAAAGATTATAAAAAATAAAAGACTCTCTAAGTTGTAAGGAATGTTGAAGGCATGTATCCTAACCACCAATTTGAGGTTTATATGAGTGTGAATAAAAAGTAGATTATGAAATAGAAAACCATCAATTCAAAGAGTAGAGAAAGGCTGAAGTAAAGCTTACTGAACACTTACTTACCAGATGTATATTTCTGTCTTATCTAAAATTAAGAAATATATAAAGTTTTCACAGTACTTAATACACTGATGACAGTGGGAGCTACCGTTAGGGAAGAGTTAGGGAAGAGTTCCCTAACTAGGGAGTTCCCTAACTCCCAAGAGTTAGGGAAGTTCCTAACTCTACCGGGGTTTATAAGAGGAGGCTGAGTGTAGAGGAGTTGACAGTGATGCCTTTACCTTTCAGTTTTTGTGATTTGTATGTTTCATTAACTACAAGATTCTTTATTTGGAGATGGATTGTGGCACGATCTTGAAAATCTTTTTCAGTCACACAGAGGCTAATTAGTTATTTCATGGCAAAGTACCTTTGAGAGTTAGAAACCTTCTAAATGACATAAATATACAAGTAGGATTCAATATTACTAATCTTTTCTGTCATGACAAAAGTAGTCAGCAGTATGCTAGCAAGAATGTTATTTCTGAAAAAAATAATAGTCTGTCCATTCAAGGTAAAAGCAGTATTCAAAAATGAGTAAGCAAACACAGTTTCTTTAAAGAAACTGTTAACTCAGAGAGAGAGAGAGAGAGAGAGAGAGACAAAGAGAGAGAGAGAGAGAGAGAGAGAGAGAGAGAGAGAGGATTGTGTGTAGTACTGGGATTGAACCCAGCGCCTTTGCACTAAATTACAAACTCAGCCTTAATTTTTTTTTTTTTTTATTAACTCAAACTTAATTTGTTTTTATTCTGAGAGAGGGTCTCACTAAGTTGCTGAGTTATCCAGGCTGGCCTGGAATTTGCAGTCTTCCAGTCTCCTCCCCCAGATCGTGTGCGCCACCAGGCCTGCCACAGAGAATATTTTGAAAGCCTGGTAGAAATAACCCCACCGATACACAACTTTGTTCTCCAAAATTTGATGTAATCTATAAAAAACTTCTAATTTTCTAAACTGCTTAGGAGTCTCCCTAAACGCGATGTTCTAGTGTGTTTTGTCCTTGTTTACTTATAAATGTGAAAATTCAACAACTATCAGTTAGTTTGTCAGAATCTAAGACTGGACATAGAAAAATTAGCCAAATTTCAACAGAAACATTTATATAATTATTAGGACTAAAACAGTGTTTACAAGGACCAATGTTTAATAATAAAGCTAATTTTTATTTAATAGTTACAGATTTATATTTAATACAGACAAATTATTAAGGAAACAATGAAAATAAAATTCTGTAAAAATGTTTATTTCATTTTCAGTACTCATCAGGCTGCCACTGCTGAAGCAGCATTCACAGGAGAGCCCCACGGTACGCACTGAGGTCAGGCAGGGCACTGCAACATGAGGTGGTGTGGTCACCAACCACTGAAATACACCCTGAAAATGATGGCCATCGGGTGACGTATAGAAAATGGGGGCTTACAATGAGAAGTGAAGCCACAGGTAAACTCAGGTGCTCACCCAGCACAGACCTGAAGACACTGCTGTTCACAGAGTGGCAGAGCCACCTGATTGCCATACTGGACACGTACCAGACTATATATCAACAAACAAATATACTCCCCAATCTCCCGTGTGGATCCCAGCCCAGCTTCAGAGGTTTAGCACCTTGTGGAATGTGCAAAACTTTCTGAAAAAGAAGGCAGAGGTGTGGCCGTTGCCCGACCCTAGTCCAGAAGCCATTGTTCCCCACCTCCGGGGGAACTGGGGTTTCCCAGCCAGGACACAGCCCAGAATCTGTGGTAACAACGGACAGAATCCTGGTCCACAAAGATGGAGCCCAGCCCAGGACCAGAGACTCAGCAACCAGTGAAATGCTAGAAACTTTCAAGGGAAGAAGGCAGCTGGAGGCGAGCTGGGTCCCGCACACTAAAGACACTTGCTCCAAATGCCATTACCCACGCTGGAGGCACCTAGGATTTCTGCCCCTCTACTCTGGGCACAGGGAAATATAGAACTAAAAATAAATTTGGAAGTCCTGGGTGATGAGGCTATATGAGCAGCAGGGGTGGAAAGATACAGCCTGCAGGAACTGAGGAACTGCAGAAATCACAAGCAGCTGAGCGAACTATTGAGAAACAGTACTTGGGAGTCCCAAGGATGAGGTGAAGGGCAGTGGGGAGTGGTCTGAAGGTTCTTGGCCACAGAAAACCCATGGTAAAACTCACTGAAGGGAGCAGAATAAATGCCCCACCAAAGAATCTGAAGAAAATAGAGGCTCCAGAATTCTGTAGGCTAAAGACTAGAATTGGGTGAAGTGTTGGTTCCTCCCAAACCTGCCTGCAGCCAACATGCAAGTGCAGACTCTCTCACTCCCAATGTGTGGGCCCAGGTTCATGGTTTAATTTCTGTAATGACTATGTAGACCTATTTGGTTGACTTTACCAAGGTCACTTCTGTGTCTCACAACATTGGATTTCAGTGGTGGAGATGAGCGACTAACAGTTCCAAATCCAGGAAGCCTCTCACGCTTCCCTCTTGTACTTCCTTCACCTTTTCTTAATGCTCTGCTCCCTTATATTACCTACTTTTGAAACATCCTCTCCCTTCTTTTCAGCTATAAAGTGAAACCATCAAAATGTATTTTTCTTTTTTGTTTTTATTTTATATTATTTTGTTTCATTTTGTATCTCCCCCTTTCCCTTGTTATCCTAGTTCTTAGCCTATACTTTATCAGTATTACTCTTTGACCTTCTTGTGTTATAGAAAGAGTTGAGAATTTTTTTAGACAAGTATTAAATTAAGTGTTGACACACCAGTAAGACTTGCTTTTTGTATTGGTTATTATAAGAATTGTTCTCTCCTTATAAGATGCTGATATGGACAGAATCTAGTTGTTTGAATGGGGGAGCAGATGTCTGCACACTGACTCACACCCAAAGCCAAGGACACAGGGTATACCCACACATTCAAGAGATATAGTAGTAGAGCCTTCTATCCCAAAGTATCACAGAATTCAACACAGAAACACAAGAATCATGAGAAATCAAGACGACTAGATGCTTCTAAAAACTAGCTCAAAACTGCCCAATAATTGAGCTCATGGGTATCAAAATGAATGAATTTCCAAAGAACTTGAAAGATAAATTAATTAAAGAGAATGAAGTTGAAGTCTTTACTATGATTTTCCATGAACTCCAATAAGACACAAATAACCAATTAAATGATTTTATTAATAAGATGATCAGTGAGCTTTAGACACATAAGCAGCTGAATGATTTAAGGCATATTATGCAGGAAATTAATGACTACTTTAGCAAAGAATCAGAGGTAATAAAATGAAACAAGGAGAAATCCTGGAAATGATTCCACTGAAAATTGTAGCAGACAAAGCAATCTAAATAAACACATAACCACTAAACAGTCCCTGCAGAAAATGTTTAAGGAAATCCTAAGCAAAGACAGTGAGGCCAATATCACCAGTGGGCCCACAGGAAAGAATCCATCTAACTGGGATATTAAGCAAAACAAAAACAAAAACAAAAACAAAAAACATAAAATAAAGAATTAGCACTGGAAAAATGACAGATCCGTAAATACTTTTCAATTAACAAAACTCAATGTAAATGATCTTAACTCCTCAATCAAGACTGATAGATCAGATTAAAAAACCAAATCCATAACAAACATACCTCATCCATAAAAAAAAAAAACAGATAAACTGAAAGAATGGAAAAATAATACTCCATGAGGGTAAAGCCCGAAGGCAAACAGAAGTATTCTAATTTCTGATAAAGCAGACCTCATACCAAAAGTGATTGAAAGGGAGAAAGTCACTACATATTAATAATGGGAGAAATTCACCAAGAAGATAGATATAGATGATATATATATATATATATATATATATATATACATATATATATATATTCATCATATGCAATTTCATAAAATAAAAACTATGTAACTGTGACACAAAGGGATGGATAGACACACTATAATCATAGTGGGAGAATTCATTACCTCACTCTCACAAACAGGTCAACCAAACAAAAAAATCAATGAAGAAATGTCACAGTTCAGTCAGACTGTTGAAAAAATGGGTTTAACAGAAATCTACAGAGTGTTTCATCTGTTTCATAACAGAATGTACATTTTTATCATCAGTCCACAGAATGTTCCCCAAAACAGAACATATTTGGCCATCAAGCAGAAGGTATATTTAAGTAAACATGAAAGAATTGAAATAATATCATGTCTTATTAGTTCGTAACAGACTAAAACTAGAAATTAATAGTGAAAAACAATTAATGGGTCACAGACGAAATAAGGGAAGAAAATTTAAAACTCTTGAAATCAAATGATAATGGCAATACAACAAAGCAGACATGTGGGATAAAAGGAAAACAGTTCTAAGAAGGAAGGTAATAGCTGTGAGTGCCTACATTAGAAAAATAGAGCACGGTCATATAATCTAACGATACATTACAAGAAATACAAAAGCAGTCCAACTCCAAAACCTGAAGAAGGCAATACATTATAAAATGGAAATCAGTAAAACTGATCCTAAAAAATAATATAATGAATCAATGCATCAGAGTCAGTTCTTTAAGACAGTAAGTAAGAGTGATAAACCGCTACCTTATTGTTCCAAATACAAGGAAAGAAAGACCCACATCAATACAATTAGGAATAAAAAAGGCAAAATTAGAACAAACTCTCCTGAAATCTAAAAGATTATACCAAACTATTTTAAAAACATATTTCAATCAACTGGAGAATGTAGAAGAAATGGATAAATTCCTTAGACCCAAATGACTTACCACAAACGGAACAAAAAGACATTAAAAAACCAAAAAGACCAGTAACAGGCAATGAAATTGATGCAGTCATAAAAATTCTACAAAACAAGAAAAGGCAAAGACCCAGTGAATTCACCACTGAATTTTATTAGGCCTTCAGAGAACATAAACCCATACTCTTCAAACTCTTGCATGAAACTGCAAGGGATGGAATACTGCCAGTTCATTCCATGAAGCTAATTACCCCGATATCAAGACTGGACAAGGACTCAGCAAAAAACAACAGAACAAAAGAAAAACTCCCGAAAATTGAAGCCAATATCCCTGATAAACACAGATGCAAAGATCCTCAATAGTATACTTGCAAACAGAATCCAACAAATCATTAGATCACACATTGTGACTAAGTTGGCCTTAGAAATGCAAAGATAATACAGTGTATGTAAATGAATGTAACACCATATAAATAGAATTAAGAATAACAGTAACATGATTATCTAAATAGACAGAAAAAGTCTTTGAAAAATCCAACATCCATTCATGAGGAAAAAAAAAAAAAAAAACCCTGACAAAAACAGGTATACAAAGATGATACCTCAAACTAGTAAAAGTTAATGACTAACCTGCCATCAACATCATACTAAGTGGAGGCCACTGAAACCTCCCCTCTAAAATCAAAATTGGGACAGAGTGTTCACGCTTTCTACTTCTCTTCAATACAGTACTGTACTTGAATTTTAAGTGAGAGTGAACAGGCAAAAAGAAGAAATAAAGGGACATAAATAGGAAAGTAAGAAGTAAAACTGTATTTGTAGATGATCAGAATTCTTAAAAAAGAAGACCCTCACCACCGTGCCATGTTGGAACTTAGGGTGCTGGGAAACTAAGCAACCAGCTCGCCTCCCGGTATGTGGCCGGCAGTGAGCCTACCTGTGCACAGGCTGAAAAATCATACATCCCATCCCCGCCTCTCCGCCCCAGTTAGCAAATGGGAGCCAGAAGTCTGAGCATCTCTTGGGAGGTTGACCATATGCAATATAGCAAATAAGGGGATTTTCTTTGAAGGCAAATATTTTTATCACTGTTTTGCTTTGTTTTAATTAATGATATTGCTCTATTCAATATTGTTTTGTAAGTTCTATAATGTTTTGTATTTTGTTTTACCTGATTGAAAGAACAACTACTGTGAAGATAATGAGACATACTATGGTACCTATTGTGTTATCCTGGTAACCTGCTGTGAAGTTCTGTATCAGTTTCACTGCACTGTCTCAATTGGCTTTGTTCCATCTTTTTGTCCATCTTGTTGTATTTTACTACTTTCAAAATAATAAAAAAAATTTTTAAAAAGACCTCAAAATTCTACCAGAAGACACTTAGAGCTAATAAACAAATTCAGAAAATTAGCAGCATGCAAAATCAATACACAAAATTTGATAGTATCCTGTACACCAATGATGAGCCCATTGAAGACGAAATCAGGGAAACAAATCCATTCATGTTAGCTTCAAAAAAATTAATACCTAAAAATCAACCTCATGAAAGAGGTGAAAGATCTTTCTACTAAAAACTATATTACTTCAAAGAAAGAGACTAAAGGAACATTATGAAACAGAAAGACAGCCCTTATTCCTGGACAGGTAGAATTGGTACCATCAAAATGGCCATAGGTTTAAGGCAACTGCTATCAAAATATCAAGAACATTCTTCACAGAACTAGAAAAAAATCTTAAAATCTATACGAAGCTAAAAGAGACCCAGAATAGCCAAAGCAATCCTGACCAAAAAGAACAAACTGAGAAGCATTACAATCCCAGACTTTAAATTATACTATGAATCTATGATAATAAAAACAGCATGGTACTGGCACAAAAATAGATATGTGAACAAACTGAACAAAATACAAGGTACAGAAACAACAGCAAACATTTTTAGCCATCTGACAAAGGAGATACAAATACATAACTGGAGAATGACAGCTTCTTTAATAGTGCTGAGAATACTGATTCTCCTCATGAAGAAGAATGAAACTAGATCCAAATCTCTTACCCTATGTTAAACTCAAATCAAAATGGATCAAAGATGTAGATATTAAAACAGAAACAATCTTCTGGAAGATAAAACAGGTAAAATTTTTAAAGACACAGGCATAGGCAAAGACTTTTTTTTTTTTTTTTTTTTTTTGGTCTTTTTCATTTTTATTGGTACCAGGGATCGAACTCATGACCGCCTACTTGCAAGGCAGGCGCTTATGCCGCTGAGCTAAATCCCCAGCCCCGGCAAAGACTTTCTGAACTTCTGTTGTCCAGTTGCAAGAGAACCCTACCAAGAATCAACAATGCTATTATATCAAATTAAAAAGCCTCTATACAACAAAGGAAACAAACAACAGAATAGAGAGACAACCTACAGAATGTGGGCAAAATTTTGGCCAGTGACTCTTCTAACAGAGGACTAACATCTAGAATATATTAAGAACTAAAAAAAAAGAAAAGAAAAATTAAACTCTAAAAGCAAATGACTTAATCAAGAAATAGGCAAATGAAATGAATAGAAATCTCTTAGAAGAAGCAGTACAGGTGGCCAACAAGTACATGAAAAAAAATGTTTAGTACCTTTAGCCATTAAGGAAAGGAAAATAAAATCTTTCTACTCTAGTCAAAACAGCTATCATGAAGAATACGAAAACAAAAATGCTGGCAAGGATGTGGAGAAAACCAAGTCCTTCTATATTGCATGCAAGAATGTATATGCACTATGGAAATCATTATGGAGATTCCTTAAAAAACTAAAATTAGAAATTCCATTTTGACCCAGCTATATAATTATTTGACCCAAAGAATTAAAAAAAAATCATAGTACAATGATACGTGCATACCTATGTTTAGAAAAGCACAATAGGTAAAGCAGGAAATTAGCCCACATGCCCGTAAGAGATGAATGGAGAGAAAAAATGTGGTATACACACACAGTGGGGCCCCATTCAGCCACAATGAGGGATAAATTTGAGTTATTTGTAGGAAAATGGCTCTTGAGACCACAATATCCAGACACGTAAGTATGATATGAAAGATTAAATATTGTGAGGTTTCTCTCACATGAACCCCCTCCAATATCTCAATATCTATCTGCCTATATCCGTGACACAACAGGAAACAGACTTTCTGGAGAGGGGTCAGAAGAGTGGGTGGAAAATGTCCAAGATATAAGAAAAAACTATATATTTATACACACACACATATATATATATATATTTCCAAAATAAATGTAATTATCATGCATTGCAAACATATACCAATAAAAATAAATCTTTTACAATAAAAATTACTTTCATCTTTTTAATTTTTGCTTATATATATATAAAATAGCACACATGAGCTTAGTACATTGCCACATGGACATAATTTAAAATATCTAACAAATACACATATTTTGAAGTCAAGGTTTTAAAAAACTTTTGTCAAATATAATAAAAAATTTTAGAGACCACTACCAGAAAAGGTAATGAATTTAGAATTTGGACCTGAAATCTAGCTGAGTATTATACCACTTGCCAGGTATGTGTCCTTAGGGAAATTACACAATCTCAATGAGCCTAAAAAGAAGCTAAAGGTAATCTGTAAGATAATTTTGTGGGCCAGGAAATCAGCTCAGTGGTGTTAAGTGCCTGCGAAGTGGGTGTGAGTTCGTGACTTCGATTCCTGGTAACCCCCGCCAAAGAATAAATTTGTGAAATGTGTTTTGAGATATAATTCATCTTTTTCAAAAGCAGTAACATCTTCAGACTTTCTACACCAAGACTGATTTCACAGTGGTACACCATGAGGCTCCAATAAACATTTTCTGAACAGATGAATGCATGCATTTAGGCTTTATTTTATGTATTACCACTCTTCCACCACTATCTCAGATACTGTCTTCACCTTATCACTTTTGCCTTTTTCTGAAATAAATCCTGTCTTTGAAAACTTACTTTATAGTTTATTTCTTCTAAATCATCCAATTAAAGAGGATATAGTGATAATTCTTAACATTAAAAATTAATTAGAAAGTTATCCAACTGTACACAAAATTAATCAAAGTATAATTTCTTCATAGTTGTCACTGCCTTTATCAATTTTTATTATCTTAACTTTGTAGTTGTCTTTACCTTTGTAGATACTACATTGAAAGTTTTCTAAACATATAGCATAAGAAAGGAATAAGGGAAAGTGCTTAGTATATTATGTATGACATTTCAATGAATTCTTGTAACATTTTTGTGAAGTATTACCAGTCTCATTTCATGAAAAAAGATAAAAATGTATGAGAACACTGACAATGTCAGATAGTCAGATGTTGAGATTTTAATCCAGATCTGTATCAAAACTACTGTTTTTGATAGTACAGCGTGAATAGAAAGCAACGATAGTATATTAGTGCAAGATGTAATTGGAGCAAGACGATTTCTGGTAGTAGCATTTTAAAGTAGCTCTGAATATGAGGAGAGATGCTACAAAATCATAAAGACTGTCACAGTGGAACCAAGGGGTTATCGAACAGAATTTATTAAGCTTAGTTGGTTAATTGCATGTCCACAAATTTAATCTCTTGGGCTAAGAAGAAAGCATTCTCAGAATGGTGCAACAGAAAACAGGCTTTAACTCAAGGTTGAAATCAAAGAGAAAGAAATGAAATAGGCAAAAGTATGTCACAAAAGAAATGCAGAAAAAGATACATAATTACTGTATCTTCAACAGTGCATATGCAATTGATTATGACACCAGAAGATTAAATTCCAGAGAAAAATACACAACTTCAAAATCAAATGAAAATTAATTCTATAAAAAGATAAAATCACCAAGTTATTACATATACACATATACATATGTTTAGATACACACATAAAAAGGACTAGTGCATATTTCCATAGGTGTTGACTAGTATACTAATCAAAGTTTGCTTAAAAAGTCTCACAAACTAGGCAAACTGGTACCTGTTGATAATTTAATCTACTTGGGAGGCTGAGGTATGGGAATTCCAAGTTTGAAGTTGGCTGGGAAATTCCACAAGATCCTGTCTCAAAAAAATAAAATAAAATAAAATAAAATAAAATAAAATAAAATAAAAGGAATTAGTGGTGGAGAACTTGCTTTGTAAAGTGCGAGACCTGGAACTCAATCCTCAGCCTCATATTTTTTTAAAAAAAGCCTTAGAAAAACAGTTGCTGAGGAAAACAAAGAGAGGTGTTGGGACTGGAGGTTTAGCTCAGCGGCATAAGCGCCTGCCTTGCAAGCAGGCAGTCGTGAGTTCGATCCCTGGTACCAATAAAAAGGAAAAAGACAAAAACAAATTAAAAAAAAAAAAAAAAACAAAGATTGGTGTTTTAAAATGGATAGGTAATAGTCAGAAGAAGATAATGATTAAGTCACAGTCACTGACTCTAACAAGAATACAGGCATCCGTGACCTTTCACTTCGGTCATGTTCACAGAGAAATGACTAGAAATACATCAGAAATAATTAAGAATTCATTTCCCGAGATACTGTGGAAATTAAGGTTGCTATATATAAATATTTTATACAAATCACCGGTTGGTTATCCAGATTCAAACATTATCATAATATGTAGTAATGAAATTATACTTTCAAAAATAAATTAAGATCTATAGTAAATGACTAATGCATATTTTCCTGGTGTCTTAACTTCTATTAAGAAGAAACTTTAAAAAAACCCTAAAAAATCTAAAAACAAAAGCCCTAAAAAAGAAAACCTTAAAAATAAATAAATAAAAGAAACTATTTTCCTGCAAATAAACAAAGTAACACTCCCACTCTTGTATGGTCACTCCCACTCTTGTACCATCAATCAGCCCCAAAATACACCTCAGTCTTCAGTAACTTGAATAAATTTCATGTCTAACTTCTGACTGATGTGGAGACAATGCATCTATCAAGGCTTTTACTGATTCACTCCAAACATTTACTATTTTAGTAATTAAATGTTTCAAGTACATGACTAGTTGTCTTTCATTATTATTTGAAGGTTTTCTTTTCTAGAACAAAATTAACAGTTTGGGGTTCCTACTTTACAAAAATCAACCTAATTCCTATTAAGCATGAAAAAAAGTTGAGAAACTCAGAACATTTTATTCTGGTAAAGTTAATCATGGTTTAATTGTATGCTTGTCCTAACATATAAAAAGTTAGGCATAAATACTCCAGTTAAGCACTCTTCATCTCATTTGGAAAGAACTCTGGTTTATGCGAAATAACATCTTTTCAACTATTAAACAATTAGGTGCCTTTATCCTATACAATTGTGTGTGGGTTTTTTTTTTTTTTGGTAAGATTATAGAAAATTTATTTTCTTATGTGATCTTTTTACTTTTTCTTTAAAAAATTTTTATTAGTAAATATTTGTGGTACATAATCTTTACATTCCTTGTGTGAGGCTGTTACATGTATATAACACATTTTTAATTTCTTTTTTGCTACCCACATTCTCCTTCCTCCATCTCTTGTTCCCTTTTTCATTTCAAAACGCTCTTTTTTTTATTATCTTTTATTTTGCTCTTTAATTATACTTGAGTTCTTCACATAGAAATACCAGACATTTAAGTTTGTGTGTCTCATTTATTTCACTTAAAATTATTGTCTTAAAGTACATCCATTTTCCAAATTTTTGGATCTCTAAATAGGTGAAGATACAGTCTTTCAACAAGAGGCCAGAGAGTTAGGACGCTGCCCACAGGTTTTACAGGAAAGACTGACTCCCAGCTGGTCACTGCATGATTGTTCAGCCTCTCTTAGAACCACTTTGAAGTGAAGGTAAAAGAATGGGTACAGGATAAAATCTTAATAAACAGACTTCTGTTTACATAGTTCATTTTTTGAAAAAGACGTAGCAATTGATTTCACATTAAAGCAGCCCAGGATATTATAGTTGAAATTAAAAATACACTAATAAAGTCATTTAACATGCAATTTCATACATTAATTATTAGCAAAGCATTACTGAACTGCAAGGTAAGAAGCAATGGGAACATAACAAATGAACTATCTATGCCAAAGTACACTTCATAGTAAACAAGACTTTAATAAATCTTTTATTAAATGGTTGCAAATGAGCCATTTTGTTAACATCTAATAACTAACTGTTAAGCTACTTAACTCACATATATAAATGAGGAATGTGAAGGCAATTAATTTTACAATTGCTGAAGGTCAAGGCTTCAAAATGCAAGTTATTGTGCTACACTTTTAAATGTTGGTGCTACACTGGGTCAATTCTAAGCTTTTCTCCACTGCTCCATATTCTTATAGCAGCAATCACAAACCTAATCAGCTAAAATACAAAATAAGCAAAGGGCATTCTATAGACTACCAAAAGGGCTGAAAGTGAACTATCCAAAATATAAGAAATAGTAACCTCAAGGAAAAAAAATTAAGAAAAATTGTAACAAATATTTGGCATTATATATAGACCACTAATTGTTATAGAAAAGAATTTGCTTATTAACTACAAATGCTTATCTGGATCTTCATCTGACTCTAGGACATCTGAAACTCACTAGAGATTATAAACCAAAACTTCTTTATTTACTGAGTAGAAATGCATGGTATATAATATTGTCTTCAGGAATAGCAAATGTTGAATTCATTAGACAAAGGGAATTTATGTTTTTATGGAACCAAATAACTTTGGCAGGGGAAAAAACAACTTTTTCTAGTAACTCAAAATGACAGAACATTTTTAAGCCTTCTTGCCAATATGTAGATAATCTACAAATTACTGGAATTTTAACTATTAGTATAGGACATTTTTGTATCCAACTATTTTCAATATGTATTCAAAGGAGGAAAGTGGAGAAACAAAGAGAAAATCTAACCTATACACACATAACTGAAGTCTGTACTTTATGGCTTTTAAATGAGTTTCAATAAAGAGATAATTAATCAAATGAGTATGTGTATGTATTGAAATAATTCTCAAAGGTGAATGTATATACTAGATTTAAAAATGGTTAAAGGTAGACCTAAGCCTGGATAAAGTTGTTAATATAGCAGAAACTGAGGCAGGGAATCATACTCAGTAGGGAATCTTAACTAAAAAAGGAAAAATCAATAATAAATAGGACTGGCTCTTCACCTCAAAAGTTCCAACCAAGTGAGACTATTAAAGAAACCACAGTAGTACTGTGTCAGTACAATGTGAGATTTTCTCTTGGCTGCTTAGATTGAATCACTGTCTACCTGCAACCTGAAATATCATTTCTTCTGATTTATCAGTAAGATGTGAAAGTTGAATAACAAAAAAGTAACAAAACCATACTACAGATCAAAATTTGTTAATGTTTTTCAAAGTGATACACATTTTTTAGAATTATTATTCCTCCTAATCATTAATGACGTTATATCAGCTGATTAACTTCTTCCTATGTCAATCTATACATTATAATATATCATTGATTTATTAGTGATACAGCTTAAAAATGAAAGAAAATTTTAGTAACTACTCTCTTTGGGAATGATTTCTTATAGGGTCTGAGTATGGATAAACCAGCTATAATTTTACATATAACTACAACAGATGATCTTGTAACCAGATTTCTTTTCTGAACCTTTTCCAACCAAAATCTGGTAGTGTGATATAAAGAAAAACTTGAAAAATTGTATCTTTTAAAAAAGTATTCCAAATGTCTTCGCATGGCTTCAAGGAATACTAGCTATCTTACTGACACCTTTTTTGCTATACATCATCAGTAAAATCAAGCATCTTTCTGGTGATTTAACTTGACATAGTTCATAAATATTTGTCAAAACAATTAATTTCAACTATGATACAATTATCCATATTCAATTTGATGACTCAACTGGAAAATTACTTTTTTGTAAAAAAAAATTTCCAAGTGACAATAGTGAATTGGCGTTGATTAGTTGTTCAGTGTGTGCTAATTAATTACACTGAGTAAATGTAGCTCTGTGCTAATAACCTTGGGGTGAAGGAAATCTATATATATGACTCTTTTGTCTTTTATGAAGAGAACTCTGCTATTTGCCTACTTTTTCTATTCTCCTCAAAGAATGCTCAATAATGCAAAATAAATAATAAAACTCAACTACTTTTGGCTGACACTATAGAAAAAAAGGTAAGTATTCATTTGAACCTTGTTCTTAGGTTTAGTAAAAGAAAAGACAGAAAGGTTTTTATTATTGACAACTGTGAGGACCTCCAGCTAGTTCACCCTCAGGGCAGAATTCGTGTAGATAACACAGCTCATGGCAAAAAATAGAAATTTATTCATTGTGAGACAGTTTCTTTATCTAGCAGCTAATTTAAAAGCAGAAGTTAGCTAGAGGCTCTTCAATGCAGGATATTTTGAGGGACACTGTCTCAGGTAGTTAAGTCCTATATTTTTGGGCTTTTATATGGTCACAATTCTTTTCATCTGAGCCTAATGGAAGGAAGCATTGAAATAAATAGTAATAGGAATGCTAGGGAAACCTTGCTATAAAACTTCTAAGAGAATAAGGCAAGGTACCACTTTTTGCTGCACAACATATAATAAAAGGAAAATATGTACTACTAAGGTTCTGTCCAAAGAAAGGAGAAATTTTATGTACCAGGAGATTCTTAACAATGAAATAGACTAGCTCAAAACAATTTTTTACTGATACAGACTTATGTATGAGAAGCTAGCCCCTGGTGAGCCATCCTGGGTTAGAAGTCCTAACTTCAGAATATCACTGAAACACCAGAATGTGTCCAGAGAAAGTCCATTATGCTGGTGAAGCCTCTAGAAAAATGAGAAAAGCCCATGGCCATCATAAAGAAATGGCATAACATTACTTGTATAGTTCCACATTACTAGTACTATGAATATAACTAGGGGTGGAATTTCAAGGATAGAGCTTTCAGTTCACTGTAAGGAAGAATTGCCTAGCAGAACTAGTTAAGATAGAATGTTTTAGGAAACAATAATTTAAAAAAAAAAACTAGAGTAAATCCAATCTCCTATAGATTACAACAAACTAAAAATATTCTTAACCAATAGTCAGTGGACTTATGATAAATATTATGCTTGGGAGTCCACTATGATTCTTTCTTTTTTTTATTTTATTTTAAAGAGAGTAGAATTAAACAGAACAAAACAGATCATAAGGAAACAATTTGAAGAAACATAGATTTCAAAGAAAGACCACTGGAGATCTTTACTGTCTGTCATATTGTCTCTTGTTTTCTTCCAAATAATTGTCCACGTCTTTACACAGTGAATACATACTGAACAATATAGTACTTAACTAATCAGAACAGGATGATGAAGGCATTTTAGGTCTTCAAGACCAGACATTGGGGAAGTCAACAATGGCTGCCATAATGTCTCTCATTCTCTTTGATATAGCTGTCCATATCTTTACATATGTTGAAATTAAACATAAGAGACTAGACTAATATCACTCTGAACAGTGAATAATAGTATTGCTAGATTTTATATCATAATGCTACATAATTAGAACTTGGTATCTCAGTGTCTCTTTTTCTTCAGAGTATCTGTTCATTACATTGTGCTTTATATAATCTGTTCCTGTAAACTTGTTTAGAAATTCTACACATGTGTGAATCTCTACATGTATACCTATCCTTTCTGTATTATAGGGAAAAACAGATCAAAACAAAACAAATTCCTAGAAAAACATGAAATGAAAAAGACATATAAAACAATAATACTAGGTAATCTACAGTAGTTACTATATAGTCTCTTGTTATAGTCAATAGAATTGTCTACATCATCAGACATAATATAATTGAACATAGCATTTTTATTTAAAACACAACATTGGAGACATTATAGGACTTCAAAAGAAGTTAATAATCAAACCAGAATGGGTATCTCATTGCATCTTGTCATCTTTAGAGTAGTTGCCTCCACTCTTGGAATTGATACTATCAAGCATACCAAATTCGAATAAAATCAGTCAAGACAAAACAACGATCTAACAAACCAGATTCAAATAAGATCAGTCATAGTAAGACAATGTAAGTAATACAGGGCTTTAGTTTAAGTTAATAGGAAATTAAGGACAGTTACCGTAGTATATTCTGCTATTTTGGGATAGCTGTCTGTGCCCTCAAATCTAGTATGAATAGACAGACTGGAACAGAATAAAATCAGAGCAATAAGACTAACGTGGCTTTTAAATCCTGATACACTATTAACAATGTCCTCTGTCTTCCTTTTTTTGACAATTCCTCCTCTTTCCCTTTCTCAGGGTGCTTTGTATATTTTGGGTCCCAATAACTCCTTTAGTTTTTAGATTAGGGGGGCAACCCATTATCTGTCTAAGTGGTGCTAAAACTTTTTACCCCTAAGCTCGATCTTGAGCTGTATTCCTTTACCTGCTAAAGCCTTAAGATTTTCCTTCCTTCTAGCTGAGTAGTACTTCACTGCACAAAACTGTCATGTTATGTCACATTTGGTTTTATTCTCTTAAAAAACAAAGTAATAAGAACTGTGGGAGTAATAAAACCCAAAATGTGTAATTGTCATTGTAAAAAAAAGAGGAAAAGAAAGTGCTGTAAAGGATATAACTGCATGTATATTTAAGCATATAAAATAGATAACCATATTACTGAGTGTTTGTTGGATCATTAACACAACTGTTTGCAGTCTCATTGTTTGAATGTCCACTTTATATGCTTTAATTTTGTAACTTGAACAACTATTTATAAGATGACAATATGTAATCTATTAACTAGTGATTTCCTACTGTTTATTTTTTCTGAAATTCTGTATTACTTGTATTCTTTTCCTGTTTTTTTCTTTTTCTCCTTAAAAAAAATTAAAAAAAAAAAAAAGTGTCACAACTTTCCAACCTATCTGCAGCTGCTAGATGAGTTGTCCTATTTCTCTCTGGTTCCCTGTCACATAGATCATCGTTTTCTCATCTCTGACTTTCAGTTTATTAACCCTCTTTCAGATTGAGTATATTTCCTATTCAGAGCATTTCAATGGATCCTATCTCCTGATCTACTCTGTCTGTGTTTCTTTTTGTTAGTGTATCAAGGCCATCTATATTAGTGATTATAGCCAATCTTTTCTGCCTCATCTCTGCTATTTTATTTTTCTGCTATTATTTGTTCATTTTTCTCCTTCATTCCACTATCTGTCCTGTTCATTGAGGCCTCTCTGCCACTGTTGCTGGAATCCTGGTATTTTTTTCTATCTTTCTCTAGAATGTCTTTCAGTATTTTTTGAAGGGTTGGATTGGTGGTCATGAACTTCCATAGTTCCTCCTTGTCATGGAAGCATCTTGTTTCTCCATTAATTTTGAAAGAAAGTTTTTCATGGTACATCAATCTAGGTTGCTGGTTATTTTCTTTCAGGGCTTGACCCCTTTACTCCAAGCTCTTCTTGATTTGATAGTTTGTGTTGAGAAGTCTGTTGTGTTTTTGATGGATTTTCCTTTATAGGTAATCTGTTTCTTTTCTCTGACTGCTTTTAATATTCTGTTCTTGTGGTGAATTTCTGGGATGTTGATTATTATATGTCTGGGTGTAGATCTGTTTTGGTTGTAGTTGGTTGGAGTTCTGAATACCTCATTTATCTGGATATCATTTCTTTTTCCTGTGCTTGGGAAGTTTTCCTTAATTATTTCTGGGAATGGCCTTTGTAATTCATTTGTGTTTACTCCTGCTTCTTCACTCATGGTTTTTTTTTTTTTTTTGTCTTTTTCCTTTTTATTGGTACTGGGTATTGAAATCACGACTGCCTGCTTGCAAGGCAGGCGCTTATGCTGCTGAGCTAAATCTCCAGCCCCGTCACTCATGTTTTTTATCCGTAAGTTATAGATCCTTTTGTCATCTTCTAGCTTTTGTATTGTTACTTTCTGGTTCTTTGTTATTTTTAAGAGGTCTTTTCTTTCACAATCACATATTGCAAAACTATCTTCAAGTTTTAAAAGGCTAACTTTAGTTTCTGTCAAGGCATTTTGCCAGCTTTCAATGGAGTTTTTAATTTCCAGTAATCTCTTTGAATCTGTTTTATGTATTCTAGATTTTGTTTATATTCTTCACCAAAGGTTTCTCTTCCTTTTCTGGGTTCCTCCATTCTTCCATCTGTGTCTTCTTGAGAGGGGCTTAGCATTTCTTTTATTATCTTTTTATATCTTGCCTCACTTGGATTAGAATTTCAGTTTTAAGTTTGTCTATGAGGTCACGAAGGTATTTCTTTATGTCTGCTGATGTTGTGGCCAATATTGCATAATTGCTGCCCTGGATCTCTTCTGTGTTTACCTCTTCTGGACTTATTTTCCCAGGGTCAGTGGCTGGCATTTTTTTCCTTATTTCTTTCTCTTGTCATGTTTTGGTTTCTTTCAGACAGGTGTACAGTGGAGGTCTCAGGCCCTCTCCATATTGCTTACAGTTTTTCTGAAGTGTGCTGGCTGGGGGCTTGCTGCCCTCTCCAGTTTACTGTTATCTGAGATGCGTGCAGGGACGATGCAGGCTGGCCCCTTTCCTCTGAGCCAGTCAACCAGCGAGTGCCTTCAGCATGTTAGTCTGTGCTGTGCAGACATCACAGGTTTGGGAGTTTTGTCCCTGGTTATTGGGTCCTGACCAGGGGTGTGATCCAGCCCAAGCAGGTCCCACCAGTGCTCTTTGGGCCAGGGTGGCTGACCGATGCCACTGTGGTTCTGGGTTCAGGCCCGTCCTGCCCAACTTCAGTATGTCCTGCAGCCAGCCACACCTGCCATGGGACCCAATTTCCAGCACTTACTGCCAATTAATGAAGCTCTCTACCTTGGTTCCACTCTATGCTGTGCCGCATCCTCCCACGAAGAGCTCCACACTCACCAACTCCTGATTTTGGTGGCTACGGCTTGAGTGCAACCATGAATCGTCTGGCTCCATGGTGCGCCCAGCACAGTGTGGGACCTGTCCCAGTCTGCACGTCTGATTCCAGCCTTTCATTCATTTTTTTTCCTTCCTTTCTTTTCTTTTTCCTCAGTTTCTTCTTGAGTCATGAGAATCCCTCTCTTTTCATTTAGTCTTCTCCATGTTGTTAAATTCTAGTGTTTGAGTTGTTTTTCTCAGAGAGGCTCTCTATCCTGCTACCTATCAAGTCGCCATCTTCAGAACTCTCCACTACAATTCTTGATTCAACGAACACAATACAATCTGAGAAAGTATGGGAGTTGAGATCTAGCAGCTGCCAAACATGTTCACTGACTCTTCCTATGTGAGACTGAGAATCACATTTTATATCTGCTTCCTTTTCTTTACCCATATAACAATTTGTACATAACAAAATAACAGTAGAAAGGAAATGTCTCACTGAGGTCATTTATTCTTGCTTCTTGTACAGAATAAAAAATATATGCAATGAATGGGAAAGTTAATTCACCCAGCAACTAAATAGTTACCAACAGTCTGCAGTTGATCTTAAAAAAATACAAAATATAGAGGATATAAGTATGGTAAATGTCCCTTAGTGAGAAAAAGATTGGACTAGTTTATTTTTAAATTTTGATGCTAAAAATTGTTATAGAACATGCACTGTCTATGCAGGTGAGTTGTGTAGTTCTAATGTTCAAATGATATGAAAGCTTTACACATAGGAGTTACCTGCTTTCCAGTGGTACATTACTGCCAAGGACCCAGCTGTCCTGCAGCTGGACGGACTCGGGTGTGGTTTGCAGCTCGGCGGGCAAAGCAGCCGGCGGGGCCGGACTCTGGTTCCTTCTATTGGTTAGGGAGTTTCTATTGAGAGACGTGATAGATGGATGATGCTGTGTGGAGTGCTGTTTGTGGGAAGGTGGCAAAGGCTGCAGTGTAGATTGGCCTTGGTTATTCGCAGGTTGCTCTGAAAAAAAAAGAAAGAAAGTTCATTATATATAGGTAAATGCAAATCTACATATACTAATTTCTTGGAGATCCACTGTAAATGAATTAGAATTAAAAACTGCATATAAATCCATAACCTAAAATTTGCATATTATTCTATTAAGCGGGTGTTCAGTGACATTCTCTAAGAGCAAGTTTACCCTTGATACACAAAGTTCTAATTAATATACAACAGATGGCAAAATTGCTCTTGGTTTTAATTTGTTTCAGATTTTTTTCAATCTGGTTTTATTAACACCTACAGAAAACAGCACCTGACAGCTCCCCTAATGTGCCTTTAGATTTCAGCTTTTTTAAACAAACCAACCCTGAAATTAAATGGGTAATTTCAGTAGAACACAAAGGTTTTCGAAATGCATATAATCTCTATAATTATTTAATGGAGTTTTTTTAAGCTTTATTTAACTGCAATAAATTATTACAAGCTAGTTGCTAAACAGCAGTAGACTACTCTCGTTTAGTGCATTTCAAATAAGGCAGATCTGCACTATGATCTACTAATAGACGCTAAGCATTCTTTAGCAGAAGGTCACTCTGTGAAGCAGATGTTGTTTCATGGATACTTAACAGACTGAATCACATCTGATTACAACATCAGAAGACTCATATACTTAATGACCGTTACATCCATTAGAACACACACAGAACAGATTTTCCAATTTCACAGTATGCAGTATAACTACATTTTGGAGTAAGTCATAGGTGACCAGAGAGACTCACGCCACCGTATCAGTGATACAAATATTTTGTTCTAAGTTCTAAAGGATCTAGCAACTTCAAAATATAAATACACTGCTGTATTATAGCTATGAAAAATTCCCTAGAGCTAATGAAACATAAATTAAAAATCACAAATTAATGTAACATGTGAGACTTAATTTTCAATCTCATTGCCTAGCTTTGGATGTTCTAGAATTGACAAACACTACATTTTAGCAAGCAGGTAGATGACACTTTAATTTAATTTGAAACTTATTATTGTTCCATATATATGTCAAGTTTTTAACTAAATGCAGTTCAAAATTCAATATAATTTCAAAGTAATACATTAAATCATCCTATTAATATAAATGCATGTATTAAAAGAGAATAGGAAACAGGGACTATCCTTCATCTACAATGTGAACTCCAGCAGCAATTTTTAAACCAAGTAACAGTCTAACATTGTAATTCAGATTCCATGAAATGAATTCATGATATGTAATACTTTAAATATATATTATTCAAGCTTCTTTCAGGGTACAATTATAAGAATAACTCCTTCCATACCATGCAATATCAGTAATTACTGGATATTTTTAATACTGCAATAATCCATATCATATAAATAACTGTTTATCACTCTTGAAATGTAGGGCATAGATAACACCTAAACACATGAAAATAAAACTGCTTCCTTGTATAGCCTGTATTCTGAAGTTCCCTATCACAGAACCTGTAGGAATCCTCTTTGGCTTCTTGTTTTTGTGTTCATCACAAAATGTCTAATTATCAAAAGTTGAAATAAGCCTTTGAGGGAATGGCAGGGTTAAAATAGTACACACAGCAAGTGTGTTAGGAAAAAAGAAAACTACATTTTTAAATTCATGAAAGATTTATTATTCATGTATCATCTAATTAATTAGTATTGTCTTTCCCAGCATCAGTGCATACGATTAGAGCCTCTATGGATTGCTTTAAGGTTCATTTCAAGAAGCTGCTACAGCAAGCTGTAGTTATGAGGCATGAGCTTAGGTTGAAAGGAAAACAGAGAGTAAAGAGAGAATCAGTTCAAAGGAGGTATTAGAAGACTATGCCTAAAAAGAAGTCTACATGGGGACTCAAAGACTACATTTTTAAGCATGAAGCTGCCAAACAATGGTATATTTTGCACATGTTTGGAAGTTGTATATTAGATGTTATACTATGCATAGGAATATCACAAGCCAAAATATCAAAGTTAATCCTATGTGTGTCAGGTATCTCGATAGTGTCAGTTTTCTTATCTTTAATGTGGGAAATATTTCAGTCCTATGTAAGTGTTAGTGCAATTCTAAAAGTTCAATGAAATCTATTCCGTCATTCAGTTTTCACGTGCTTAGTCATTTATCCTAAACACTTATCTAGACTCTGTTTCAGAAGTATACTAAAATCAGTAACATGAGAAGGCATGGATAAGTAGGAAAACAAAGCATATGGACATTAAAATTGTTATTGAAAATTAAGTGACTTTAGGAACAATTTCCATATGCTGCAATTAGGATTTTTATTTTTAAAACAAATCAAAACCTATCAGTGAGAAAAATTTTTATTTAAGGTTTCAAGAACGTGCTACTATGGCTCTCCCTACCTTTACTCTTTTGTAACCATGTGTCCACACTCTTTCTGGTGGTATACTCCAGATAATACAGCAAAGTATTCTGTCTCTTGAAACTTTTTTGATTTGGCCATAAAATTTAAGAGGTCCATCAATGAAACATGTTCAGATGATGTGTGCTAGGTTCAATGTAAAATTCAGTAGTACAGAATTAGAGCAGAATGTAAAGAAGGGTAGAGAGGCAGCAGATCATGAGCAGAAACAAATACAAAGATTTAGCTAAAGTCAAGATCTGGGCTACTGGGACAAAAAACAAAGACCATACAAAAAACCAAGACCATACATTCATCCATGTATGAATAATAAATTCATTCGTATGAATTTATTAAAAAGAGACTAAGTGTAAACAACCTTAACAAAATAAAATAAAGCTAAACATAGTCAGAAGAGAAGATAGAAGAAAAATAATATAGGAAAGATAAAACCAGATTTACTGTTAGTGGACAAAATTCCTGCGGTGTGGTTCTATACATTTTTAAAGTGAGATACAAATCTGGCTCTAAATAATCCTACTGCCAACTCAAAGAGGAAAACATGATCAGTTACATGACTTGGGAGTATTTTTAAGATCAAAATATTTGTTTAAGACAAATACAAGTACTACTGACACTGAAAACGGAACATTATTTTTTAAAGTTCCTTGGAAATTTTTATGATTAAGGTTCAAAACAGACCTGAAGAAACAGAGGACAAGATCTAAACTCAGAGACTGGTAAATCATTTAAGAATCCAATACCGGCTTGCAGATCCACAGAAGAATACCCAGAACAGCAAGTGCAGCCTTTTGTTTCAGCAAAGATTTGCCAAGACTTTCGGAAAGGTTTTGGTTATGATGGCTTTGGAACAATCAGACTTCACATAGTCACCAGGTTTAATGTTTCTGTAACACAGCTCTGAACATGTCATTTTACTCCTAGAAAACTCCAAATGTTTTTTAGTGCCTATCAAGCATAAAATGAATTCTAAAGGCAAACGTTACATTTGGTCACAGATAATGCAAAATATATTTTGCAAACCTCTTTCCATGCATCCTTTTTATATATTCTATTTTATTCAAGTTTTTTGTACACACAATGTGCACCACATCTTTCCTCCTAGGTATGCACAGTTGCTTTTATCTGGAAAAACATGTTTCTCCATTTTTCTATATCTAAACTCTTTTTAAGCTCTATGAAAGATGACACCCCTTCTGTTTTCTTTAGGTTAAAGTCATTTATCTTTTCTCTAAATCTTCTTAGAGAATACTTGTCTTATGTTACTTCTTAGAGAGTACTGTTCTTTTTTCAGTTATATTCTCTTTCCCATCTGTACCACAAGTAATTTTGTAAGTCTCATGTCCCCTGTTAAACTTTCTAGGGACAATATTCCTGCCTAATTCATCTTTGAGCTCCTAAGGATCACACAAAGATAGTGGGCATCTAATGTCTGAACTTATCAGGCCCAATTTTCTTGATTTTATTTTGTCCTTTTAAGACAAGATTTTGATGTTGTCCAGGCTGGCCTCCAACTCAGGGCTCAAGTCATCCTCTTGCTTCAGCCTCCTGAGCAGATGACACTACAAGGTTTGGACATCATGCCTGCCTAATGTTTTTAATGAAAGCTACTACTGGCAGATTCTATACTGTTAAAGCACATTTCAGCTCCAGCTCCTCTAAAGTTAACAGGTCTAGGTTATAGTCTTTGGGGAGCAGGGTGAAAATGAACTATTAAACAGGAGAGCTAGGAGAGAATAATCCTTGCTGGGAGCTAAAGTATCTCCTAGTGTCTGTCTGCCTTTGTATGTGTGGGCTATATTTGTGTGGGAGGAAGTGGATAAGAAAGAGGAGGGAAGTGGGGTTGGCACTTGCTTTGAGCAGGAGTCTCCACCTGCGACTTAGTGGTTTTATTCCACACTTACTTCACTATTATTTCCTCCCCTAGATCTCTATGATGGGCTGGCTAGAGCCCTCCTGGGAAGAAACAGCCTAATTTGGAAGGGAGATAGAACTTAGGGGCAGAAAGTTGTGGTAATTTAGAATAATTACAATTTGAATTAAGTCTGCTACCATAACACAAAAGAAGGGATAGAAAGATGAATAATGGAAAACAGAGGGATAAAAGGAGGAAAAAGGTAGAAGAGAAGGGAGACAAATAGTAGGGACAGAGACTGAGAGAGTAAGAGAATGAGATAAAAGAGAGGAAAAGGGACAGGGAGAAAGGAACAGGAGAGAAGAGTGAAAATGGAAGAACAGAAATGTTTTAATTTGACAAGACTCCTACAGAACCCTGAGAAACACCATGACACTAGACACCTACTGGTCATGCAGCTGTGGCTGGCTGCTCACTCTCCAGTACTAATAGCCACAAGTGGGATAAATGATTAAGTCTGGATCTGGCCGCTAGGAGTTTATAATCTGATACACAGATTGTGTTAAACGAGACAAACTGAAGAGAAATCAAACCCATGTAGTAATTAGCAGACGTGGGATTACAGCCTTTCTTTCTGTATACTAAAAACTATGCACTCTCATCACACTTCTGAACTATATCTTTCTGTACCCTTTCTTATAATTGTTTCAAACAAAATGTAATTTTTCTTCAGAACTGACTTCTTTCTTAAAACAGGCCAAAGCCAAATATGTAAGACTTTTCTACATTGTTTTACTGTATTTTCACTGTAGTGAGCATAGCTTTGAGAGGCTTTTCCCAGTACACAAGGACCCAATCATAGTAAACTTTAGATTTTGAAAAATCTCAATACAGTTGTTGGTTTAGCTTAATCTTTTTGTTCCTTTATCCTTGAACCGTGGCCTTACTAAAGTTTCCCTTGATTTTCTAATGACAAATCAGGTAACATTTCCCGCATTAGCTATAGTTCAAGAGCTACTAAAGAGTTGGTATTATAAAGACAGAAGTTTCATGTAATGAAAACAGCATCATAAATAAAATTTCTTCTTAGCCCAGAAAGCTTAATATACATTGAAGACATTTAGTAGTCATTACTATCTTATGAAGAAAAATAATTACATAAAAAGGATTTTGCTGGAGAAAATTTGAGTTAAGGAATACTACAGAGTTTTACCACAAACTCAGTAGAGCTTATAGCAAACTAAAGTGGAACTAGGTAGTGTCGTGTCTTTTTCTTTTCATCCCAACGGAGTACTGAATCAGTAAGATAACCACTTGCTCAGATGGAACTCTGAGAAGAAAATCCTCACCTCAGAAAATCACCTGCACATAATAAATCTGTTGTTCTAGTTTGTTCTGTTATCTAGTATCCTCTCATAAGGCAAGTTTGAATGTGAATGGTCTGTTTAAATACCTCTGCAAGTCCTTTGTTAAAATACAGCATGGTGTAAAAATCTTCACCACCATAAATTGTCTGTCTCATAGTTGCACACAAATGATGTAAAAATTTAAAGTGCTAAAAAAATTCCAAGATGATATATAAGTAAACAATATTATATTTGTCAGTCTCAAAAGACAAGTGGTTGTCAGGCTATTTCTGTAAAGATATTTGAGTATGAAAAACCTCAGAGATACATAAATAGGAAAGCTTTCCTGACTAGAGGTGTTACTTATATGAAAAGAGACATACTGTTTTATTTTACTGGATTAATGGAAATTTACTTTAGCTTTTGTAAGGTCATTCTTTGATAAGAATATTGGAAGAAATATAGTATGAGCTTTTAAATCTTTGCATTTGCACTTTCCCTGAGTTCACTATACTTTCTATTTGAGGCATTGCAGTGACCTGGACTACCTGTCAAATTCTTCACAATAAGACACCCAGAACTGTCAGATCCGATAGAATAAACACAGTTGGGATTAATTCATTCAGCCTATCTATTGAGTATATACTAGCCAGGCTATTTTGCAGGCATTGAGGGTATAGCACCGAACAGAACATTCAACAGTCTCAACCTACCAATGAAGCTTAATACTTCAGGTTCATACAACTGAACTGAAAAAGGAAAGACAAGACAGAAACAAAGGAGACAAAAAAAAAATGTTGACAGCCCATGAGCAGACCTTGTAGCTTCTTAGAGGCAATCTCTCTAATCTATTTAATGTATGAAGAGGAGACAAGACATTCTGCCTTCAATTGTAACTTCAGATCCCTAGATTGTGCCCAGCCCCTCAAAGTGCTCAACTCTCAAAGAGACGTTAAAAATCTTTTAATCACAAAAGGAACAACAAGAAATTTTTGCTGTGTTGTCCTGAGCACTGGATGGAGAAGAAAACAACTGAAATTTTAAGCACAGGCTGGGCTTTAGATTGGAGTATGAGTAGAAACCTATACTGCCAACATGGTTCTGGAATCCCAATTCAGACATTAATATTAAACATAGCCCTGATCAGTGGTATTCTTGTCTAGGTACACAGAAGCCACTGAGACACATTTTTAGAAGATATTTATTGTCAATCCAAGTCGCAGAGGATTTCTACAGATAAATTCCTGCTTCAAAAGAGTTTGCAGTCTAAAATTACAAAACTTATGAGAAAACTAATTGCCTTGAGCAAAAGTTTACAACCCCCCCCCAAAAAGAAATCCAAAAACAAAACCAGCAGGAATTTGTTGCTTCAAAAATTTTAGATAGTGTGACCATTAAGTAAATGTAAATATTTTTAAAAATGTTTAAGGAGTTAAAATAAAATTATGACAGGAATTAGACATTATGAAAAAATGCATGACTCAATTTTGGAAAAAAAGAATGTATAAACAGGAGAAAGGTAGCTATTGAAATTAAAATCTGACTGTATGATTTGAAAAATAAATTAAAAACAATAGTAGGGAGTACCAGTGATTTGGAAAGCAGATCTAGGAAAATAACTCAGCCAAAGAAAGATAAACAGAAGGATAAAGAGTGTTTACATATTATATTAATAAGTAGAAGCAAGTTAAAAAGAAAAAAATAAAAGAAGATAATAAAAAGGCTTAAATACATTAAGTAAGGGTTCCAGAAAGCAAGAACAGACCTTTCTTTACAGTTAAAAAGCTTTCTTCAAAACTCTTAATACCATTCTTACAGTAATCAAATTACATAAAACATACTTATGAACATATATATATATATTTTTTTTTTTATTTTATATGATTATCTTTGCTATTTGCTTTCATTGTTAGATAGTAACATTCTGGAGTATGTTTTATGTAAAAGGTATGTAAGGTATATAAATGTATGTAAAAGGTATGTAAATGCCAGTCATTTCTCATTGGTATTATTCTGATTCTACTGTTATTCAAAAGTGTGCAGTTAATGTAATAAGCACCCTAAACTATTTAAAAGGCCCTGAAACCAGTATAAATGCTTGTCTTCTGTGACTTACAGTATTTTATTTTGTTACACGATTAACATCAGCAATACCACAGATATAACCTCTATAGAACTCATAGTTTTGTACCCAATAGAAATCTACTAAACGTATAGAAAACTAGATAAAGATACCATTAAAATGTCTCCATATGTGCTTTAGGATATTCTTCTACTTGTTTTAAAATATTTCACCTGAGGCAGAAAGCAAACGATGTCTCAATCTTGACAATAAACTGTTGACATATAATCAATAAACACTTTTTGCTCTCATTATCTAATGAGCATTTGATTTTAGTGCAATTAAATTTTACTGACCTTAAGTGGAGTATATGACATGCTGCAAATAAAACATATTGTAATACAGATATAGACTGAAAAGCAACTAAAAGATGTATTACTCTGTGACAAGTAGCTTAAGATGAAAAGCAAATCAAATACTGCAAATAATGCAGATTTTGCTATGCTTTTCAGATAACACATGCTTTACTACCAACAAAGTATAGAGAAAAAAGAAGACTAGGAAAGGACAAAGGTGCTACAGAGATGGGTACATGCTCTAGTCAACTAAAGACAACTACCTAAAGACAACTACTACCTAAAAGACAACTACCTAAAAATCAATTAACTTCTGGGCCTTGGTCTCTTCCCTCTGTTAAATTAAAAGGAGGAGGGGGAGGAAGAGGAGGAAGAAGAAAGAAAAAAGGAATGAAAAAAAACTGACATGATGGTTATGCATTGAATTCTGAAATTTTTCAGTTTTAAAATTCTCTTTATTTTAGGTAATATATGATAAAATCCTGAAACAGCTTCTGTTATGAGTATTAAAATTTTAAGACAAAAACCTCATATTGTCTTATAATTTAACATTGTAAAGTACATATACTGAAAATCATTTTATATCAAATTCAAATCGACTTCTAATTTCAATATTAAAATCACTTGTGAAAACTGTGTAAGAAGCTGGTATGGTTTCAATTAAAAAATATAGAAGTGTTATGATCAGAATTATAATACATTTTCTAATTAGTTAATTATAGGAAGAAGATGCTCAGTCTAGTCCATCGGAGCCTTTGTTCCTTCAATGTAGTAAGTTGGAAGCCCTACATCAAGGTCTGGCAATGCCAGTTTCTAAGATGAATGTCTTCCTGCTGTTCTCACAGGCTTGGCTGGTTGTGAGTAGGTGTGTATGGAGGAAGGGTATGGGGAGTCTGGTGTCTCCTCTCGTAAGGATGGAAATCCTGTAGGCTCAAAGCTGAACCTTTATGACTTCATTTAACCACAATTACTTCCTCAGAGGCCCTATGTCCAAATACAGTCACACAGGTGGTTCATACTTCAACATACTTGGGAGACACAAACATTCAAGCGTTAAGAGTTAGTTTCAGATCTGGGTCCAAATTTAATAACTGTGTAAATTAACTTTCTATTTTAAATTTTCCATTTTCTCATCTGTAAAATGGGGGTACTCATAACTCATATACAGAAGTGTGAGGATTAAAAGAGGCAATATACATTGAAAGTACACATAAATGGTGAAGTGCTATTTTAATATAATTTCTTAATATCCAGATATTTTTCATTTATGCAAATGAAGTAATGCAAAATTTTTCCATATTTTAGAGATATTCATATTTTTCCCATAGGGAAGCCTTCACAATCATTCTATTTTCATTCCTAAATTTGTAAAATTAAATACACACCTAACTGTATTTCTAAGATATCTAGTATCAATGAGTGCTTATTTAAAAATAACATCAGTAGCATAAAAGATCTATGTTATAATAGAAATAAATTTCTGTATTGTAGGTTACACTGACACAAAACTTGCTTTAGCCCTGTATTGTGAACTCATATTTTAAAGTACCAAACTTATATTCTTAGCATTTAAAGCAACATACAGGCAATTATGTTCCCACTAAAACATGTGAAAATGTAAGGAAGAATGAAACAACTTCATGTTTTATGGCATTTACTTTGAAAATTCGATTAAGATAGATGTCTTTAGTTCGTAATTCTTCAATGTCACGTTGTCATGGTTCCCATCAGCAAGATGTTTTAAAGGCTTTCGATTAATATTGCATGCCAGAACTGAAATTACATCCTTTGTCGTTTAGTTCTTAATGGTGCAAGTGATATCTATCAAGTAGTGTTTTATGAAGCGTGTATGATTTTTATTGCAGGCTGTTTTCACAAATCTTTTTCAGGTTTCAGAAAGACTGCTTAGGGTTTACAATAAATATGCCCTTCTGCTAAAAATCATGATGATTCTTAAAACTGAAGTAAACTTTTACTAGAATTTCTGAATAAAAAATGGTCCACTTGACTGCTGCATTCTGGTTTGTGCAGTCTTGAATATATGTACTTTAACCCAAATTTTCTAGAAAAACTACAGTTATAATATATGCAAAGTACATGCAAAGACCACATTGTTAAAAAGGCCTTCACCAGTCAATCTGTACATTATCGGCCCCTTATGGAAAATATCTTATATCTGAATACAGCATTAATAATCAAATGATGCTTGGGTTTGTGCTGCAAAAGTATGTTTTGTTTTTAAAAATACATTAATCCTTTTTTAAGAATAAGCTAGTGTTCAGGTAATAGTTTCAAAAATTCTGAAAATCAAATAGATGTCATTTTCATATTTTAAAGACTTAAAATTGTAATAGAACCTTATTAATATATAAATTATAAACCTATACATAAAAAAGGAAATTCTTACATATTTTTGTTTAGTTTGATCATACAGACATATTTATTTCCTAGTTTTATCATTAATGTATTCTATTTTTCAAGTTTTGGTTCCTTTATAACATTAGGATGATAAATGATAATTTCTAATGTCTTTTTTCAGTTAAAAATATTTCATAATTCTATACTGCATTAACAAAATATACATATACATTTTAAAGCTTTGGTTGCTAACTCTGTATCTCAAATGCTAAAATGCTTCATCAGTTTAATAAAATATAAATCTAGTCCAGATAAAGCAACTGGTCAAAAGCATTATAAAGGACAATGGCAAGGGGCTTATTCTTGGATGTATTTCCCTTGGGCCGTAGCTCCACAGTCGACGAAAGATAAAGCTGGTTATATCTCTCTTGAGCTAGCTGTGTCTTTAGCGATCTCACAAAAATGCCAACGATGTGTCTATTATAGAAGAGAATAAAAATATTAACATTAAGGCAGACATTCATATCCAGCTGCCCTGCACATTCATCTTGTTTGGATAATTGCACATTTAAAATTAGAGGCTACTTATCTGGTTCTAGACATTAGGGAATAATGCACATGGAAAAGGTTCTTCAAATTCTAATTCCCCCTGGACGATCACTGCAATTCTCATTAATTCTGTAAGGAAGAGCTTGTCTCTCCTGCAATGTTTACTTGATTTTTTTCTGCTGTATGTGGTTGACTGAGGAATGGCAATAGTTCACTTCAAAAACATTCTCTCCATTAGTGAGAATCGATTTCTTAAAACATTCCAACACATCCATATACAGAATATAGTAATTCCTTTAACCCCTGGTGCTCAAAAATACTGTGTGCTTAAAAGATAATCTTCTTCACAAAAAAACCAAGGAACTTACACATTGTTCCTCTACCTCACAGGAGTTTTACTTTCTTTTATTTTGCTGTTTGTAAGTAAATTAATTACTAAGTAGCTACATAATCTAGGGTCAATATAACTATAAAGATCCCCAGTGCAAAAAGTTGGAAATGAGGATTTCTAAAGGAAATTTATAAATATTAAAGCTTATCAGAATTAGTATGTTGTGTGTTCTATATATATATTATCTCAGTTAATCTATAGGTACTTATTCCTGTTTCACAAGTGGGTGAAAAGTTTAGCAAAATTAAAAATCTGACAGTGGTCACAGTGTAATTCCAAAGTGTCCCAAACTAATTTACAGAAGAATAATTATTGTTGACATTTTTGTTTCAGGCATGTTATCAAGAAGAAATATGAAGAGCAAATTTTAGTTTTAGGATATTATTGCAGAAATTCAATTTTGAATTGAAGAAATGTTTGCTTCGTTTTGAGTCTGGGGTTAAGAGTTAGGTTCAGTGTGGAGACCCCAATCTAGCAGTGAGTGATAACAGAAGCACTTTTTCATTATAGGAAATCATACATTATAAGAAATCAACAGAAGTACTTCAAATAGGGGGGAAAAGTAACATAGATGTAATTTTCTAATTTTATGAAGAGGTTAACATTTTTTTGTATGTGGGCAGTATTTTGTCTCGATCTTCTAAACTGAGTATCTCTCTCATGCTAAAAAACCATGAAGTATATTAATTTTTAAAAATCTCTGAAAGTAATGATTTTGAAAGAACAACATCCTGTTCATCCGCTTTCTTCTCCTTGTATTTTTACAAACTCACAATAGCTGCTAATGTAAGCATAATATATTTTTCTTATCAGTCTTAAGGGATTATTATAGTTATCAAATCAAACAGAACTACAAAGCACAATCCCATAGGCTCATCTTTGATTATCACACTTTACTGGCAAATATTTGAGACAGCATTATTAAAAGTTAACAGCCTGATTTACAAAGAACTGTTAACTCTTTCTTACTTTGAGCAAATGCTACCATATTTATGTATCTGGAAGATCATCAAAATAGTGAAATATTATATTCAAAACAAAATAGCCTCTTTTAAGAAAACTGCTCACTTTATCTGTTAAGATGCCTGAGTAATTTAGATATTATAACATTATGGGTATTGTAAAATTGGGTTTCAGAAAAGATCAAAAGCACAATTTATATTATATTTAGGAATATGCTTTTCAAATATCAATGCAACTGTAAGTAACATATCTTAAATATAAAATTTGATTTTTACATATCCATTAAATTAAATGGCATAAAAATGCAATTGAATGATTACTGGCACAAAGAGAAGGAATTCTAAATAAATAAATGAATGCTAACTTTCAAACAATGAAATTCTAAAAGTCAAGTTACACACATCACATCACGATATGCATAACAATGAAAAGAGACCTCATTTACATTCAAAATAGTGCCACACATGATCAGCAGTCAAAGCTAAATCATTAGGCTGGAGGTAAATATTTGCCCTCAAACAGATTCATCAAAGTGTTATGATATCTGCCATGCCTTCATTCATGCTTGCTGCTCATAAAGACTAGAAAAATAAAAATATTTTCTGATTTCAGGACAAGTCAGAAATGTGAAGATTTATAAGTAGGCAGATCTAATGGACCCGTGAAACACAAGTTTCCAAAGAAATGGAACTGTCCTATCATGACACAGTTTTCATCTTAATTGAAAAAATTCTTCACGAAGGTCCCTGAAAATGTTCGTAAAAGAGATACACAAAGAGGAAGTGAAATTAAAAACAGAAGTCTGAGGAAATATTTCTTCAAAAAATATTTCTGAGGTCAGAGTTAATGAGATGCACAAAGAGATAGTAAATTCAGCATACTATATTTCTTTATCCTTTATTCTCCTTTCATTTAGAATATAGAAAAGAGTAAGAACAAGAGAAAAGACAGGAAAGCAGAAAACTTCTAAAATAGCATTCCATTATATTATTAATAGTGTCATACTAAGAAAAAAATGACAGCTTTCAAGAATACTTCTATCTCTACTTACTTTTAACTATCTAGCCTATGAGGTAAATTTGAACCTATTTTTTAAATTTAAAAACCTCTACACTGATTAAGATTTGATTTTTGTTTTCTAGTGATTCTCAAACACAGTTACACCCTATTTAAATAATGAAAGCAGCAACAGCAACAACAAACTTCAACATCATTCCATTTTCTCGTAATAACCAAAATTTCAACTTTTTTTCTCTCACAGATAAATGAATTCACAGAGAAACTCTCCCTTTGGTATCAGTCACTGATACACTAAAGTTGAAATGAGAATTGTGACAAAATTATACTAGTACAAATGCTCCACTTAATATTAACTTTCCATAGCAAAATAACTAGTGCTTAATCCACAGCATTGCCAGGTAGATAGATTGATAGATAGAGACAAAGAGAATAATGTGTCTTTGAAAGTTCTGTGTAAAATACGGGTCCTGAAAATTAATCTTGGGGCTGGGGTTTTAGCTCAGCGGCATAAGCGCCTGTCTTGCAAGCAGGCAGTCGTGAGTTCGATCCCTGGTACCGATAAAAGTGAAAAAGACCAAAAAAAAAATTAAAAAAATAAAAAAAAAAAAAAAGAAAATTAATCTTGATGCACATTCATATGGTAGAAGGGGGTTCAAATCTGTGGACAGTATTAAAAAATTTCACTGTAGCTAGTATTTCTAGTCTTATTCTAAAAACTCTTAAATGTACTTCTTATTCTCTATCTGTAAACTGTCAATCTATCCAAACCTAAGTTCATCGTCCTCCTATTCACTCTGCCCCAAGCACTTCTTCTTTCTGAGCTGTTTCACGTTTCCACTGAAATTACCATACTTCGTGGAAGTTTCACAGTATTAATTGATTTTATTTGTTTATTTATTTGGTACCAGGAATTGAACTCAAGACCTCACACTTGCCAGGCAGACACTTAAGCTTCTGAACTATATCTCTGGCCCACTTTTACTCTCTTTGATCCTTTATTTCATCAATAAATTTGATGTTAGTTCATTAAGAATGTTCTTGAATAATATTTCTTCTGTATTTTCAATATATTATACTGTTTTAGGTCATATTATTTTTCCCCTTTCTCTATCTTGTTTATTAAATAAAAATCATTGCCTGTTGACCAGGTCTGAGTCCTGTGAAAAAGCATACATGTTGGCATCTCTGCCAGCTGACCACCTACACTGCAATGTATCGTGCACTTAATCAACAATTTATTTTCATAATTACATTCTCTCTTGAATCAACAATGGTTTACTGCTGCCAAACCACGAGTTCAAATTTTATTTACCTAACATTTAAGCACAATCATATGTAAGTACTGTGTACTACAAAAGAAGCTTGGCTTATTGTTTTCCTACTTGACTTTATATGTGAAACAGCTAGTACAAAACATCAGGCAGCTGTGAAATAAACTTCAAACTATATGAGGAAGATGAACTAAAAACCTGTGCTTTTTCTAGGGTGAGTTTGGAAAGCTTCAAGTGTAGGCTAATAGTTCGCTAAACTTTGAGTTAACAAAGTCAGTTATAAGGAAGACTGAAAACTGGCAGACCCAGTTTGGGAAGCAACGTAGGACACACAGTTCTAAATTCACAAAGTGAGACCAACGGATGACTTAAAGCTCAGAGTGGAAGAGTTTGTACCTGGTTTGGCAGGCCACCTCCAATGTCTTTTAAGAGAATTGTTATGAAAAAAGATGTCAAGAGAAAATTAGCCAGATATAAGGGCCACAGGACAATTTGGCAGGGAAGTGATGAACACCTTTTTAAGCATGGGAGCTGAGCAGATTTATAATGGCTCATCCATTCATTCTACACAATTTACTGAACACTTTAACAGACTAAAGGATATAATAGCAAAAAACAGACACACATACACAAAAATCTCTGTCCTTGTGGATCTTACAATATAGACATAAGAAAAGGGAAAAGGACACTATATCCTTAAACACAATAATGAAGCAAGTGACATGGAAGGTGATAATGGCAAAGCATAAAGCAGAAATGAGAACTGCTAGGAAAAGGAACTCGAATGTTAGACTGGACCACTGGAATAGACTTAATTGAGAATATGACTTAATGAAAGGGGATCCTCTGAAGGAAGAAAGATAATAAATTAGTTTTAGATGTGTTCATAATAGTTTAAAAATGTTTATATGTTACAATGTGTATGTGAGCTATCTCAGTTACCTGAGTACCCGAGGAATCATAAGATTGTTGAAACTAGGTAAAAAGTGCTATTAATGTGTAAATAATCATATTAATAAAATTAATATTGATAAAATATATTCTTCAAATTTGTGTTTTCTCCCAGATTTGTTGAATTTTCTGTTATTACTATAGCAGACTCACCTGCCAATGATTCTGCTGTTATCTCTAAAACTGACCATCATACTTTCCTATGTAATTACTGGATGAAAAAAACTTCTATCAAATATTCATTCCTTCAAATATATCAACACTATGGAATGGAGTCTAATTTAAAACTTTAACATCTTTAGAACTGCCTCCTGAGCTGATATTTAACCAAATTCAAAAGAGCAAAAAACAGTTATGTCTTTTATTCATTCAGTGTTTTACTCAAAAGTTTATACAACATATCTGCTCTGAATACCAGGTATTTTTCAGGTATGAGAAATTAAAATGTGAATAAAGTATCCCTTCCCATCCTTTTAAGGTCTTCACTACATCTGATTTCCAAGCCTCTTTTCTTGACTTGCCTTCTCATTTTTCAATATACAAATGTACAAAGGGATGAATCATTATCTGGTAAATAATCTTAGAAGTGAAATATGCTGTTATTAAAGGTTCACAGGCAGCTTTCTGATGAGATAGTGCTTGAGTTGCTTTAAAAAATACAGATTTCAGGCAGAGAAGCTTTCAAAACAGCTGGGAAAAAGGCAAAAGCATGAAAGTGAGAGCGAGCAAATGAAGTAATTGATCAGCCTGCTAAAGCATAAAGGGTAGGTGTGGGTACTGCAGAGGACTGAAGAAATACAGACGCAGTGGGAAGGAAGGTAGAAAACTAGGTGGGTAAAGGTTTGGATGGTCTTGTCTTGTTCCATTACACCATTTGAACAGTAAGCAAATGAATGGCAAGGTCGGAGACTCACTTTATGAAGACTACTCTAGCAACAGTTTGAGGGTTCACATAGGGTACGTGGTGAGGATGCGTGTGTGGGGGAAGGTGTGGTGTTGTATTTGGGTGAGCAGTGGCTATGGGAGTGGGTAGACATTTACAATATTGTAATGAACACATAAAAGAAAGCCCTGGTAATGCAGATATATATGTAGAGTAAGACTCGAGGTAATTAAGAGGTAAGAATAAACTGGTCAGCAGCACATTAAGTGAAGAGGAAAAAAGTCAAGCACACATCTATCTAAATATTTTCAGAAATATCTTCCATGTTTTAAAATTATTTAAAACCACAAGATACTATCTTTTTAACCTCATTTGGCTCTAACAGCTCTAATCACTTGGGAAATCTATGTAAGAGTGGCTTGTATTTCTGCTAATTTGGGATTACTGGAAAAAAGGGTTTTTTGCACCAATGTATTATAATGTTTGTATTGTCTCTTCTTTTAAATAGTAAAGTCCATCTTTGTAACACTCAGAAAGAAGATTTACTATTTACCTCTCTTTAACACAAATTCTTTTCTATTTTTATCCCACACTCAAAGTGTTTTTCCGTGTAAATCGCTCATATTAAAACAGATGAAGAGACAGAAAAGAAAAAGAAACATTAGGAGAAAGAAATTTTGTCCTTTTAGGAAACCAAACCTGATTTCTTAAGACTACAGAAAACAAGCATGTACACACACACACAAATCTACTGACTAAAAATCAAAATCTTGTATAATGGAATTTCTTTACATTGTATAAATATATGTGTAAGCCTAACTGAATTCTTAAAAGTTGAATTCTGCTTAAAGTAATGCTTTATTACATCCTGAAAATGAGAGCAATTGAACACAGCCTAAACTCCTTTGAGGATATTCAAGCCATAATGAGGAGAGGAAATGAGGGAAAGCACAGAAAATGGCTCTTTTAACTTAGAATTTTACTTTTTAACTAATTACTATCCATTTTCAGGGATGAGAATATCAAGATAGAAATTCAATGCTATCTCTTTAATACAATGCTCTGTCCAAAAACTATTTCCTATTTTTCTAAGAGATTAATTTTAATTTGAGGATTTCCCAAACAGAGAAGCATGATACCAAAGTAATGCTTTCAAGAACATTTACAGTAAATGAAATTGTTATTTTTCATGTATAGAAACTCATGCAAATTAAGAAAATTATGATGAGGAAGACAAATTACACCAATATAAATATATATAATTAACTTTTGTTATCATTTTAATTCAAGAAAATGTTACCAGATAGAAAATTAAAAGCTGTTGTCTCTTTTTAAACCAGAAGTCTACAAGATGTAGTCCTCTGCTGCCTGTGTTTGTAAATAGTTACGTAGAAACATGGTGTCATCCATTCATTTTTGCACCACAACAAAGGATTTGAATTAGCTGCCCTGAGCTTGAAAAGCCTAAAATATTTACGATCTGGCCCTTTAAGAAAGTCTGCCAACCAGTTGTTTTTCCCATCTGAGTATTTTGAGAGAACTGCAGATTTCATGCAATTTAGGAAATAATACAAAGGTTAGTGTACCCTTTAACTGATTTTTTTTTCCAATGGTTAACATCTTGGAAATATATAAGGATAACATGATACAAGCCACTGATTTTATTCTGATTTCCAGTTTTACTTGTATTCCTGGTGTGTGATATCATGTGTGCACACGTGTATGTCCATGTGCATGTATGCACATATGTTCTATACAAAGTTACATTTCTATGTTAACCATTTTTTAAACAATGTTAACTGATTCCTCAATAAATGCAATTTTATATTGAACTTCAAAGGCAAAAATTGGCCATAAAATAAAGAATTAGAAAGCTGAAATTAGCTACAAGTTTTAGCAAGTTGGGGATACAACCTGGGCAATGATAAGATTTAACGCTTATTTCCAATAATGATTTATGTAAAGAAATACATAGCCTTATATCTGTAAACAGAAAAAAAAAAAAGTAGCTCTGTGAGCTGCCTAAACCATCTGCAATAGAATTGTAAGGCTTTTTCTTCCTAAATTTTATTTTATTAAGAAGCTTACTTTCTTATTAGTATCAAATTTATAGAGAAGGACAGTTTCCAGGGAAGGGGAAGGATATGAAGATGTACAGAAACAAAAATGTAATCAATTTTAGGTTATACTACAAGGCAATTTGCCATTTTAAATTAAAACCACACACACACACACACACACACACACATATATATATATATATATATATATATATATATATATTTTAAATTAAAACCATATATATATCATTTGAAATTACATGGCAAAGGACACTATTTTAATGTGTCTGAATTATACTATCTAATACAAGGCATAAATGGCTCAATAAAATGCTTTAACATTTTAAACAATTATTCGTATAGTGCCTAAGGAGAATCCATTTGCTTAAAGACGCTTCCTTCATTTCTAAATCAAAGGATTACTAAAGGAGATGTTTCTAAATACAATGTAGTAGAGATGGCAATAAATAAATGCATGAAGTAACACATAACAAATGACAACTATCTATACGTAAACCCTTCCTTGCTGTAACTGTCCTTTCTGGAATGAAGTGAAGAATAAATTAATGATTAAATGGGCCAGGGATTTAGTTCAGCAGCATACGTACCTGCCTGGCAAGTTTGAGTTTGATCCCTGGAACCCATAAAAAAAAAAACCAAAAAAACAAAAAAACAAAAAAACAAAACAAGAAATAAATAATAAATAAATATTACAGTGGTAAGTTGCTGTGGTAAAACTGCAGTTCTGATAAGAGTAAAAATTCACATTATGAAAATGAATTTGTCATGACTAATATTTAAAAAGATTTTTAAAGGTACACAGAAGAATATAAATCACAGAACTATAAATTTTCAAGTTTATCACTATAAAAAATTATAGGACTTTGGATCAATTCCGAGGTTGCATTTTGAGCTGGAACAGAAAAGGGAGCAAGTACAAGAACTAAGTCTACTGAATCAAATACTTTCCTGTATTTGAAATGAAATAAAAAATACATTTAGCTGAATATCTTTAATGATTCATTTTAATTTTTCACATTTTTTATTAGTTTATTTATTCTTGAATAATAAAGTATATATACTACTCTAAAAGTAATAAATGATGACAAATGTGGAAAAGAATTTTGGTTTAAGCATAAGCATTTCAATGATGTGTGAAATATGAATCTCAATATTTTCCTTATTAATAATAAAATGTAACATTTAAGAATAACTTGAACTATAAATAGATGTTTAATATTAAATCATACAAAAATTCACTCTGATAGAAAGCTTAAGTACTCTCTCCTAATATGCTTCCCTAATATAGCACTCATCTACAAATTCTTAAGAAAATATTAAAAAATTTTAACTAATACATTGCTCTAAAGTCATAAATAGTTTTGTTTCTGTTTGTTCTGTAAACCAGGCTAAAATATAAATAGGACAGATTTTTCCAATACTGATTTTCTTTTCCCTGCTTCTTCTCATAAACAGTCATGATAATGTCATAATAGAATTTTCACACTGGAATAGCGTCATGGTCTCTCCTAAAAATATGATTGAGGATCCACAGAAAGTGATTGAATGATTTGAATCTTGTGTCAAAAAGCCTACTTTAATGTTTACTTGAAGAAGTATACTTCAAAAAAAGAAATATACTTGAAAACTTTACAGAAATTTTAAAAAGAGAGATTGATCTGATAAATTTATGTTAATATTGGAAACATGATTATATAGCTATGTATGTATGTATATATACTATTATTGGCTATATTTTAAAAAGCATCTTTATTTAAATAAGTCCTAATCAAATCTCAACAATTCTGATATACAAAAACTGAGCAAATGTCTCTGGAGTCTGACATTTCTCCATGTAGAGAATATGCCCTTAACCTCTTTAGGCTTAAGGAGCATGTGTGAAATTCATTGAAATATTGTCTGGCACAATTTGTAACTGATAGTAGATGATCAGTAATTGAAAGGGTTTACTACTGTTTGACCTAAGCAAAATCAGCAGAGGCACACCCTAAGACACAGATATGGACTGCATGAAGCTTTCACTAACTTCTCCTCTCTTTCCTCAAGTTCAAATCTGTGACCTTACAATACCATTCATATCTATAGCACTCTTGGTTTCTAACAAGATCCTAAAATTATGCAAACTCCTGAATAAGGCAGCTACCAGCAATGAATGAGCTAGTAAGTATATTCAAGCCTCTTTTTCAAATCTAGGGCTATTTCTACCGCTTTTTTTTTTTTTTTTTTTGGTACCAGGGATTGAACTCGGGATCACGCACTTGCAAAGCAAGTGCTTATGCTGCTGAGCTAAATCCCCAGCATCTCTTCTGCTCTTTAAAGCCACTAAAAATTTATTCTTTTTTTGGGGGGGGGGGCAGGAATAGAACTCAGAACCTTGCCCTTACCAGGCAGGTGCTTGTATCACACTGAGCTATATCCCTGGCCCCACTAAAAGTTTCTTAATTGGAATGCTGCTGATTTTTTTCTCTGTTACTCAGCTCTAAATACAAACGGTTTGGCAGAATTTAGAAGAACCAGGGGTCATTAAAAATAGGTCTACTAATCTGCAAATCAGGAGATTTCTGAATACTGCCTATGTTATTCAGAACTGTTATGAAATTATTCAAAAGTATTTCATTTCTTAAGGTATTACTAATTAAATTGAGCCCTGTCACAAAGATTAACACGATGGTGTATAATGAATGACTCAGATCACAAAAATATTTTGTTGCTATCTTTGGCATTTAGCTATGTGCCTCCAAATGGATGGCTACTTATGTGGGGCTGAAAAGACCAATATGGGAGATAAAGAACAGACATTACAATAGTGTTCTCATTTTTTTTTTTTTTTTTGTCTTTTTCCTTTTTATTGGTACCAGGGATCGAACTCACGACTGCCTGCTTGCAAGGCAGGCGCTTATGCTGCTGAGCTAAATCCCCAGCTCCTAGTGTTCTCATATTAAGATCAATCTTTGGTTGTTGTTGTTCAGAAAACAGACTGTTTGCAAGTCTGCCACTCACTTCAGAATCAGCCCCAAGTATTGGTTTAACAGAGTCATTATTCCTAACTGCTGTGTGTCAGAATGGGTTTGCTTTCTGTTTTATAGCAATTTATAATTAAGTTACATTGTTTAAAGTTTTGTAGTCTTGTGTGCTAATTATATGTAGTTGGAAAAAATATACATTAAAATGCACAATCTAGTGATTTCTAATATAGTTATTTTTCAGTGGACATTTATATTATCTGAAATGATGCATTATTAAAATGTATTAACAGGAAAATGCCACCCAGTTAACTAGCATTCTCAGTTATTTGAAATTTTTCCTATCAAATTTTATTTTATTTGAATTTTTATTACATATTTGCAGTATATAATGATCACCATATTACAGTACATAGTGATTACTCTGGGGAATTGGTACATGTACATAACACATCTCAATTCTTTTTTTCTCTTCTTCCACTGCCCCCCACTTTTTTGCCAGGATTTGTTTACTTACAAGTCTTTATAAAGTTAATCATCAAACTTATAGGTTAACAACCAGACTATATGCCAAAAATATTTAAAATACATGAGACAGTTATAATAAATCAACATACAGTTTTAGATGCATTGTTCATACTGTATTACAATAACTTTTTTCTCTTTTCTTTTCTTGGATTCTCTTTTATTTTGCACTTTATAGATTGAACTCCTGTAAGAGAAATCATGCAATATTTAAGCTCATATGTTTGATTTACTTAACACTACGGTCTCAAATTTTAAAGAAGAAAATACAAATAAGTAAGTATAGCTTAAAAATATTTTTTAAAAAATTAAATAAGACCTGTCTTTGAAATAATATATTTATTTTCACAAACTGTGTCTTTCTACCTCTAAGACTGCAAGCAAAATCCAAGCTACTATTTATTATTTTATTATAGGCATTATCTTGTACTTATATTTTTGGAACTGTTCATATAATTTTGTAATTTTGCACTTAAGAATCATCCCTCCTAAAATAAATCTTGTCATTTTTGATTGTTGTGAGTCAGGTTAATAGTTAAGGCACCACGTCGACTGATTTCACAGTGAAACAGCCATTCTGTCTGCCTCAGCTACACCCTTATTTTTCATCAAATACTTTACTTTCAGCTCATTGACTTATCTCTATAGACTTCCTGACATTTAGAATTGTTACTTTTTTTGACTTTGACCATTGTAACTATTCACATTTTCTTGATCTTCTTAAGTCACCCCCCCAACGGTTTCAAAGAAAACACAGCCTTGTGCTTTTTCAATTTACTTTTGCTCTTGATCTAAGCTTCACCGCTCTCTTTTCAGGAACTTCTTTAATTACTATATACCCTTTCCTCTGCAGCTTTTAGTATTTGTTTTCTCTGGTCCTTGCCTTCTTATTGACTGTATTGACCTTAAAATGTGGTGAGAAGTGAAGTGGGTAACAAGATGACCAGTTATAAGACATTACTATAATGTAGGTGAAAAATAAGCTGTTTATAGGAAGTGTGATAGTGGTAGAGATGGTGAAAAGTAATAAATTCTGATATAGTTTGAAAGCAGAGTTGCAGAACCTCACAAGTTTATCTCTAACCTGTCCACTCGCCAAAGCTCTAACTATCAACAGGACAATTATAAACCATACTTTTCTCATTAAGACCAACTCTCCAAACTTTAAAAGAAAATTCATTCTTTCAAGAAATATATTTGAGGGGCTGGGGATTTAGCTCAGCAGCATAAGTGCCTGCCTTGCAAGCAGGCAGTCGTGAGTTCGATCCCTGGTACCGATAAAAAGGAAAAAGACAAAAAAAAAAAAAAAAAAAAAAAAAAAAAAGAAAGAAAAAGAAATATATTTGAGGGTGAGCATGGTGGTGCATATGTGTAATCCCAGCACTTTGGAGGCTGAGGCAGGAAGGTCACTGAAAGTTTGAGGCCAACCAAAGCTACCTAGTGAGTTCAAGGCCAGTCTGAACTACATAGTAAGACCCTGTCTCAACTTACAAAAAACAAAGAAAGAAAAGAAAAATGCTATGTTCAAGCAATTATTACACACAAGGTACTGTTCCAGGCATTTGCATCACCTATAATAAACAAAACAGTATGTTTATGTAATTTTGGGCATTTTTTTATGGATAGAGGGTATCTGTTTTAGGATTATTTTAAGGGAAGACAAATAAAATTTCAAAGTACATTAAATGGTAATCTGTAGATAATAACTGCCTTAGAAAAAGAATACAGAGGGTAGGGAGTCTCCTGGGTATGGAGAAGCAGGATAGGTTGCAACTCTAAACAGGACATCATGGTGAGAGGCTCTGGAGCAAAGAATGAGGAAATGAGAAAACTACATAGGAAGACATCTGGCTGAAGGGTTCCAGGTAAGGGTTTGGCTAGTAAATGGCCCTAGGTGTATTCCAAGAATGAGAAGGAACAGAGCAGAACACTGGGAGTAACAGGAGCCAGGTTGCATAGGGTCTGCAAGACTGTTATAAGGACTTTACTTTTTACTCCGAGTGAAACAGGGAGCTAGTGAAAGGTTTTGAGGAGATATGTCATCTACTTAAAATGAATCACTCTGGCCATTGTGCTGAGTCTAGGCAGGGTACTTGTGTGGTATCAGAGGAGGGAGGATGCCAAGGGCAAAAGCAGGACTATCAGATAAGAAACTTCCTTGGAGAAATCTAGGTGAGAGACAATGGTGTCTAAAGCTGGTGTATTAGCAGCTGAAATCACAGGAAAATTCTGGCTTCTGAACATACTTTGACAACAGAAACAATAAACTCAGAATATGTTTTTTCATAACAGAAAAGTAAACAAATCTTAATTCTATTTTGAACTCTGCTACTTTCAGGGTGTAAACTGGATTGTGTCTCTGAGTATTACTCTTTACATAAAAGTTTCTTTCTTTTCATTGCCTATTCAATATACTCTAATTGGTATGAGTAACACACATTTAAGTTTTTAAGACAGGACAGGGTCTCCTTATGTAGTTCACGCTGGTTTCAACTCATGGTGATCTTCCTGTCTCAGCTTCTTGAGTGCTAGTATTACAGATTACACCCTCCTGCTCAGTTGCTTAATTTCTTTAGTGTATCTTGGGGTGGAGGGTTTCATTACAGTAAAGAATATGACCTTTCCTATATATGCTAATGAACACATGCATGTCGTTATATAATCGATATACTCGAAAGTAGTGAAATGCTAGAGAACAGTATCTAGGGTAGATAGGCCATCTATGTGAACATTTCACAATCACTGTTTAGGAAAACAATTTTATATTCAAAATGTAGTAATATTACAGACATAGAGATATGTCCCAAACTTCTTATATTTTTATAAACCCCTAATGACAGATGATAGACTATATACAAAGGCAGAGTATCTCGTTATGCCAAATCCAAGATCTCAGCCGATGCAGCATGGCTTGCCAATTAGACATCACACATTATGGTCTTGGAGAAAGAAAGAAACAACAAACATGGTATTTCAGTACTGTGACATATTTGTAAATAGTCGTATTTTGACTTTTCACCTTCCGTCATTCTTACGGTGTTTCTTGTGGAAGGGCCAAGGTTTACACACTGGTTTAGCTTTATTCATTCCCTGGACTGTGTGTTACTCAAGGCTAGGTTAAGTTTCATTCCTTGGTTACAAAAATAGACATGAAGCCAGTAACAGTGAGAAGACCCTCAAAGTAAATGAAAGGTTTTGATTAGCACATAGATTTCACGGCAAATATATCTCATGCAATACTACCAAACCATTTACCCAGAAAACCTGTTCATTTTCTGAATTTGTTTTTTACTGGTGCCAAATATCATATGGACACTGAAACACCTTTGATGCAGCAATGTAAGTGATGAGTAAATGTACCAAGGCTAAGGGAAAGATGCCCTGGGGTATTGTAGTACCCATCCAAATTACACATAATTGGTAGCAGAGGTTACCCTCAGAGGCATGATGAAATCAGGGAAAAGACACCCTGTCTGACCTTTCATACAACATTTCAGAAGCAAAACAATCAAATGAGGAATGCTTTCAATAACAATGGTGTACAAAGCAAATGAGTTCCCTTTGATCAGAGTGGTGGAACTAGGTAACTAAATCCTCAGCAAGCTATTGAAATATGCAATAACTAAGGGGCCCTTGAAGTTTACTTCCACAGCTGCTCTGACTCTGAAAAAGAAGAATCCAATCCTACATGTTAATGATTATTTAACAGATGTGGAAATCCCACTTCTCTCCTTCCCTTCCTTTTTAAACAATCTCAACAAGAATTGTCGTTAAAGCAGAATACTCTAGATGTGTTTATGTATGCAGGCCGGAAATGTGTTTTTCCAGTGTTTTACTTAATAGAGAGCAGTCTGGATGCTTAAAAAGACACTATAAAAATAGATACTGTGATTTAAGAAAATTTGAAAACTTACCATTAAATGATAATTGGTATGAGAGACACTGATGTGAAAAGTACAAAATAATTTAATATCATTTCTTGAAATTTTTGTGTTTATATTTTCTCCTAAAAATTGAATCGGGCAGGGAATTTGGCTCAGCGATATAAGTTCCTGCCTGACAAGTGCAAGGCTGCAAGTTCAATCCCTGGTACTGAAAAAAAATAAAAATTCTATTGCATAATACTCAATATGGTTGCAAAATCGTCATCTAGCCTTAAGAAGACTTCAAATCGTTGCTTCTGGATCATAATCACAAGAAATTCAATAAAGTTCTTGACTATTTGTATTAATTGGTGTAGACAAGACTACACTAGTCAGAGAATTGACTTATTATTTTCTCTGCTTTCTTGATTTTATTACCTTGGAGGTTAGGCAAAAAAGTAAGTGAACACTAAGTTAAATAAGGAAAAACATACTGTAGTCAAAAATTACAATTTCACCAGTACTAGCTTATAAGAGGTTTTACTCCATTAGAATATGCACTTTTATAAATTGTGCTACACAGCTTCTATACTAGTGATTATATACTGAACATGGTAATAAAGTCTTATTGCTTCACATTAGTGATGGCCTTTTATGTATGAATACTAATAAAAATATAGAACTTTATATACACTGAACACACTCTCAAACCAAATAAGACATGTTTCAAAGAGATAAATAAGATTGCACATATTAATTTAAGATACTTGTACTATAACATAGCAATGTAATGTTAAAGAACCGATGTAACGTCAGTGTACCCTTCAATAGCTCAGCTGGTAGACTGGAAGGCTGCAGACCTGACATACAGATACAAAAGCAGAGAGGATAAAACTTGCATACTTAAAAACTACTCTGGAATATAAATATTTGACCTTTCTGTGATGCTAAAAGAAGAAAAAACAGATGTTCTATCAGTGCAAGAGCTACTAGTTCACCTACCAGATGGAGGACATAAACTGATGTCTTCTTCCACACATTATAAAACTAGAGCCAAAGCAATTCTGCAAAGTTAGACTACTTAACCATTCATTAATTCATGAAGCAAATATGTACTAAATATTCACTAAGTGTCAAAACCACTGAGGGCCTCAGGAATACTGGAACAAATAAAACCAAACAGAAACTAAGTATGCTCAGCCAGGTGAAGAGAATGGAGATATGAAGATATGCATTCATGTTCATTCGAGGGAGGTTTTGAAAAAAAAAAAAAAGACTGAACTAGTTTTGTGTGTAAGTTCAGGGAGACATTCAGGAGGAACACGAAGTAATTACCAACACTTTAGCTAAAAGTAGAATGAACCACCTCATAAAGTAGCTAATCCATATCTGATGGTTTTTAAAAGATTGGAAAATCATATGCCTCGGATATCCTAAAAACTTCCCTCAGTCATCCAAGGGGGCACAGTTGGGGCTCTTGGGAATTAGACTATATGCCCTCAGCAATGCTTTAGTACAACCAACTGGTACAGAGTGCACTGGAGTAAAAAGACACACACAGGGAATGTAGTAGTTGAAACTTGAAGCCATCAAGCCTGAATGAAAGTATCTCTTATGAATGTGAGGACAGGCAAAACTATTTCAAATGAAAAATCAATGAAAATTGGCAAATAAATACATGAAAAAATGCTTGTCATCATTGGTCATTAGGGAAATGCAAATTAAAACAACACTGAGATTCCATCTCACTCCTGAAAGAATGGCTAGGATCAAGAAAACCGACAACAAATGCTGGAGAGGCTGTGGGGAAAAAGGAACTCTCCTACACTGTTGGTGGGAGTGTAGACTGCTACAACCTTTGTGGAGGTCAGTCTGGAGACTTCTCAAAAAACTGGGATTGGAAGTCCCATTTGTTCCAGCTATTCCACTTCTAGGCATAGAAGAACTGAAAGCAAAAAAAAAAAATAAAAAATAAAAAATAAAAATAAAAAAAATAAAAAAAAAAGAAAAAAATAAAAATAATAAAAAAAAAAGAAGAACTGAAAGCATCATACCAAGTGATATATGCGCACTTACGTTTATAGCAGCACAATTTGTAATCACCAGATCTTGGAAACAACCCAAGTGTCCATCAACTGAGGAATGGATAAAAAAGTTATGGTATTTCTATACAATGGAGTACTACTCAGCTATAAAGAAGGATCACATTGAGATATTTATCAATAAATGGGCACAGCTTGAAACCATACTCATAAGTGAAATAAATCAAACTCACATCTGTGAACACTGAATAGTTTCCCTCGTGTAGAAAATGATTCAAATATATAAAAGTATGTGGTAACCATGATTCCCCATTATGTGGCCTTGAAGCCTTATAAAGTTTTCACTCATTAATTGGAATGGCTTTATTCTGGGCTGTTCAATATTATGGCCTGTGATGCAATGAATAGCTATTTTGAAGAAAACAAGACATCATAATAGCTAGTGCTGATTTAATACCATCTTGTTTTAAAGCCCCACCAAACTATGGCTCTTCTGTCTCCATTGGTTTTATCATGTTGTATCTTGCTGGATTTTATCATATGTGGTAGTATAAACAAAAATTGTTATAGGCAAAGAGACAATATAGAAACCATTGTTCATTTTTCTGTTAGCTGGTTCTAAATACCCTACAATGATTTCATCCACTTGAATGGTGTTACACTGTCTTGATATGTTTGATGCTATAGCATATGAAGTTATATTCAAATATTTCAAGGAAAAAGACACTATGGTAACTACTATTAATTCGGGTTATTTGGTGGTGAAGCACTAGGTTGCTGAAACTGTCATGCTTTGACCTGTATTGTTATGCTGTTATGCCCTCTTTTATCTCAACCTCTCCCTTATTCATTAAAAAATTATTTAATTTTTTTTAATTTTTATTTTTTAAACTAAGGAGAAAAAAATAAAAAAAACTAGCAGGATATATTATAGTAACTTTTTTGATTTCCTATTAACTTGATTTGAAGTCCTGTAATACTCCCACAATTTTGTTTTGACTGATTAGACTCTGTCCCACTCTGTATGATAGTATTAAGTATCAGATTTTGGCAACTACTTTGAAGGCAATAAGATTCACATTGATGCCCATTCTGGTTTGACTATTATCCTCTTTTGAAGTTTTGTAAGGTTTACAATGTTTAGGTTTTATAGGTCTTATTCTCTATTGTTCAGTTCAACTTTATAATACCTAATGAGATAGACAATTCTTCTTAAGGAAGCAAGAGGCATTATGGTAACCATTGTTGATAACCTTGTACTCTGTTTTTACATCATGTGCTATGTCTATCCTTGGTTCTGACTGACAGCTTTATCATGTTTGATTTTATTCTCTTACCAAAAAAAAGTAATAAATCTATGGGAGCAATAAAACCCAAAATGTGTAAATTTTGTTGTAATAAAGAGAGGAAAAAAAAGAAGTGCCCTAGAGGATACAACAGCAAGCATGTTTAGCTGTGTTAAATAGATGACCATATTAATATTTTTGTTTGGATCATGGAACACAACTATTTGCAGTCTCACTGTTTGAATGTTCACTTTATATGCTTTGATCCTGTGACCTGAATAACCGTTTCAAAAATGATAGTGTGTAATCTATTAACTGGTGATATCTTACAGTTTTTTTTTTTGTAGTTCTGTATTACTTGTACCCTTACACTGTCTTGTTTTTTTTTCTGTTTTTTCTCTTTTTCCTTTTAAGTAAAAAAAAAAAAATCAATGAAAATTATAACTTTAGAAATGTGCTTACTCAAGGACTTGGAGAAACATCTAGTATTATTAAGATACTTTTAATAGGTTTTTTTCTTAGCACATAACTTTTATAATGAAGGCACTTGCTGCTTGCTCTCATTTTCCTTAATGCTTGAAATCAAAAGATAACAATCTGTGTGATTTCATTTATCTATTAAAGTATAGACAAAAGTAACCACGTCTAGCTACAATACAGTATTGCTATCAGGGTCAACTGACATGAAATATACAAAAGAGATTGTTAAAGGAATATTTTAAAATATTATAAAACTATATAACATAGAAAATGAAAGTTCCACTTTCCCCTCTCTAATCCTTTATTCTGAGATAACCAACTGTACTACAGTGATGTCTGAAATATTGGTCAAGATTTTCCTATTACTGACTTTTCTCTTATAGCTTCTTGTACATTGTATGAGTACACACTGCCTGTAAAAAAAAAGTTGTTTGAAGCAGAGGCAGAATACTATATAAGTCCATAAATTCTTCATCTTTGAGTTTCAAATGCTAGATCTATGCAAGAAACAAGGTTGTGAAAATCATCATGAATTCAGTTAATTTTCTAGTTGCCCCGTTCTTTATCCTCCATGAGGACTTGTGTAGAAGAGAATTCATTAACCAATGTGTTGATGTGCTGAACAGCCCAGCTCTTTGCTGCTCCCTACCCCATCCCAAAAAGCCGGATATAGTAACAGAAGCAAAACAACCCAACAATGGTGAGATTTTACCCTCTTCCAGCATGGTAACCAGCAAAAATGTAAAGATAACTGTAGAGTATTCAGGGAGTTAGAAGAATTGAGACAGCCTCAAAGAGACAACCAATTCTCCCCACCTCATCATGGCCAGTGACATGAGGGACAAAAACACATATTCTATGAGGCAAATACACAAGGAAATCAGCAAGAGAGGAACAGACTTTAGAAAGGTCTTATGATTAGTGTGGACTCGAGAGACAAATAGCATAGATCCTGACATATCTATAGATACTAACAAGTCTCAAATGGAAAAACATGAAGACTGGATGTTTGTCACTGTATTTTTCAGGGTGGGCTGCTAAAACAAAATACGAGACTGGGTGGTTTAAATAACAGATATTTATTTCTTATATTTCTGGAGGATTGGAAGTCCAGGATTGACCTGGTTTGGCTCCTGGTAAGGTCCTCTTCCTGAATTGTAGATGGTAACCTTTTTGAGCCTTCATATGGCAGACACAGAATTCAGGCATCCCTTCTTACCCCAATAAGGGCACCAATCTTACGGTAAGGACCCAATCTCACAACTTTATTTAAACCTAATTATGTTCCAAAGGCCCCATCTCTAAAAGCCATTATATGAAGGATTAGGATTTCTATATTTGATCTCTTTGGCACTCACTATACTGCAATATTTCTATTTCCTTTGCCTAGTATCAAAGTAGGAAATACACAACGATTTGACTATGTCTTCTTGAAAAGTCTACCGCCTGGAAAAACGAACACTCAAAACTAAAAATTTATTTTAAAGAATAATGACACATAACGCTTCTTATATAGCTGGACTTGTCTAGACATATAAATACCTGTTTTGAAAATGTAATCTATCTTTATATTTAGTTCGGTAAACTGCCTTTTCTCCACTCCAGTTATACAGTATCTTTATCAAGTTAGTATGCATATGTATATACACATATACTACTGTTATATACATAAATGTATGTCATACATACTTCTAAAATTCATTTTATTATAGCAACTAAAGAGTACTATAACAACACAAATTCCTTTTTGATGAGCATTTAGCTTGTTTCTAATGTTCATGTAGTACTTAAAAATTGAAATCTCTTAAATAACTATTTCTACGAGATACATTTGGAGAAGAAAAATACTGAGTCACAGCTTATCTATATAGCCAAATATGACACTGAAAATTTTCTCACTAAAAATTTTATAGTTTCATTATAAAAACTGCCTATCAGTATATAAACTCTGAAATATGAAACTAGAAAACTAGAACTGCAAAGATAGGTAAAACAGAAACATGTTCATAATCCATAGGCCCAAAAGTAGTTTGATCTACTTTTTCCCTGTTTTTTTAATAATTGACAATTTCAATCATATGACTGCTTTGTTATTTTCCATGTATAACAACTTGAGCATTGCTCTATGTCATTACCTATGTCAATTTGGAAGTATTTTCTTTTTCTTTTTTTGTCTTTTTCCTTTTTATCGGTACCAGGGATCGAACTCATGACTGCCCGCTTGCAAGGCAGGCTCTTTCGCCGCTGAGCTAAATCCCCAGCCCCCCCCCCCCGAAGTATTTTCAAACTGAAAAGATTTCCAAAGATGTGAGTTAATTTTGAAATGTTATACATACCCTGTAAAATTTGTGATTTTTAAATTTGTATATTTAAAAAGCTGTTCAAGCCTTGTGAAATCTAGCTTAATATTTTTATCAATACTGTTTAGAGTCTATCTTCTTACATTCTGCTTTTTCCAATTACTAGCAGTAACTGTTAAACTCTACTTGGTTCTTAAATTTGCCTAACACTTTCTTCCTCATCTGTAAATTCACAAGAGGTGTTTATCAAACTAAACCATGCTTTTCCTGCACAGGACCAATTATTTGCATACAAATGAATGGGGAGAGATGGACGTACCCTGTCCTATACTACTTTCAAATACGTACATCAACACTCAGATTTTAAAACAAAGAAAGAGACTCTTACTAAATGCCTTTTCAGATAGTGTATCCTGTGCCTATTTATTTTTCTCTGTGATGCTGGTTGCTACACTGTTGTTTAGAATTTTCTTTTCCTTTCCTCTTTCATTCAAGTAGAATTTTTTCATTTACTATGCCCTACTGCCTTGTTTTCCTTTGGTGTCATCAGAACTGCTGCTATGTATGTGGTGCTTGCCCATGGGAATTGGAGAAGCAGCATGAAACAGATGTGATACTTGTCAGTTTTATTCCTGCTGCTCCTGAGAAGGAAGTTCTTTGTTCAAGAACAGAGCAGGCATGACCACCCACTGATGGCATTAACCAGTAGGAAAAAATAAGTGAAAATGTGGCTTTGCTAAGCTTGCAAATCTCTCTTCCCTAGCAGAGTGACTGCATTAGCTTCACTCTGTTGCTTCTGCTGGCATTACTGAGAAATCACTGTTTCCAGGAGAAGCAGCCCAGGTAGAATTGAACTCAAGGGAATAACCAAAGTTTTGAGATATTAAATGGTTGAATCATCGGCAGATTGGAATCCATTCTGAATTTAATGTCAAAGAACAATTTGAAAAAAAAATGTGTCATGTTATTATTCCCATTGCCTTTTACATTTTTAAATCTTCCAGCTTTTATTTGTGTTCAATGAATACGGGTGTGTGTGTGTGTTAAACTACTTTTGGAATTTTAATTCAAGTGACTTGCTTCTAGATACTGTAATGTTGCCAGGATTGATATTCATATTCTCTCCATCTCTCTCTCTCTCTCTCTCTCTCTCTCTCTCTCTCTCTCTCTCTCTCTCTCTCTCCCCCTCCATCTCTCTCTCCCCCACTCTTTCTCCCTTTTTCCCTCCTTTCCCTCTGGTTCTTTTCTCTCCTTTGTGCTGGACAGTTACTCACTCTTCTTAGAATGCATAGGCACTTCACATTCTCTATTTTTCAAACTCATTTCAATAAAAACATACATTTTAAAGAAATTCTAAATGAAATAAAACAAACTGTGAAGTGAAAAAAACTTTATGACAAGAATGCTACAAACCTTGGACATTAAAAAATATCAACAGAAAAAAATCTTAAGAGTTTATTACAAGATACATTTTTTCCCCCAAATCAGGCTGTCTTGTTGGCATTTTCTGGCTGTACTATTAGAAGCCATTCTTTAAAATATAAGTGAATATGTTCAGGAGAGCAAAAGTCTGAATTCTATACAGCACAAAAGATCTTTTGATCAGTGGTTACAATTTTATTGTAATTTAACAAAACTAGCTTGATCTGGGTAATGACCAGAGAACAAGCAACTCATTTTCATGGAAACAAGGATAATTATTTTTAAGAGGAGAAATCTTTGCATTACATCACTTTTGGCAAATTTATTTTCATAATTGTCTCCTGTGCACTGTATTGTTCACAGGTGTGTGTGTGTGTGTGTGTGTGTGTGTGTGTGTGTGTGGGTAGCTTGTTAAAAATTGCTTTAAAGATAAGTTAATGTAAACATTACAGATATTTTTACTGGATAAGAGGTTGATTTTTAAAAAAGCAAGCTAAATCATGTAAAAAAAACACAAGAAAGAACAAAGTAGATAATATAAAAAGTATTAGTAAAGAATAACCTAACTAGGTTGGAGACTCATTGTAGAACTATGGTACCAACTAAAATTTCATTATATTTCAAGACTTACTGATTATGTCTTAAATAACCACAAGGGTAAATCTGTATGGGCATTCAGATTATGCTTTTACATTATAATTTTGGATATGATATTTCTCTCTAGAGAAGCTATTAATTTTAAACTCTTTAAAACTATAATGTCTCAAATAAGAAAACATTAGGCTTCAAAGCTTTTTTGGATGAAGCAAGCATAAAAGCTGATTTATATCTAATGACAAATCAAAACAAGGAGTGTGAGAGCTGATGCTACGGATATACAGAATTGTTTATGTTAGGAGAAATACTTTAATGTGTGTCATTTTGTACTATATAATAATAAGACTAAAACTGTTATCTTTTTAAATTTTCATTGCATCAGTGAGATTAAAACCAACTCTCTTTACTGAAGAATGGCTATCGAGGCTTTTTGTGCATTTCCATCCCCAGCCTACTTCCTCTCACCCAATTGATGTAGGGTCTCCTGTAAGAAACAACATCTTTCAGCATTGCCATTTTTATCACCTTCATCTAGAGTGCCTGCTGGCAAATCAGCAGCGTGTCAGAAATGGGTGAGGAACATGAAGAAATACAAGTGTGAATTTCATAAAGCCCGATGCTCCTACCATGCCATATATTTCTGGCCACTAAAACACTATAAGTACTTAGCTTTGACACCCCATGTTGTGCATCTCATCCCAGTAGCAATTACAGCTAGAGTCCAGCTGTAAACCCTGATGGAGAAGCTGTGCAGATTGAAAGAACCAAAAGCACAATTCATTAGGAGTGCTTCACTTGTTTTCTGAAGTGCTCTTGCTACAGGCATGTACTAACAGGGCTGGGTCATTCCCCTCTTTCCTTTTCTACACTCCACGGATGCAAACTATTGCAAAGCAACCTAGAAACTCAAGATTACCTCAGATGCCATTTAACCCTTCCACAATACATCAGAGAGAAATCAGACTGTAACCACAGATGAAAGCATGATAAGACAGACAAAACCTACTCACATTCTCTACAAGTTCTCATTGTTTCTGATACTCAGAAGAAAAAAAACAGATAAAAGCAAGATTGCAATTCAGGAATGAACAGGTTAGAAGTTTTTACATACACATACACACAAACATACTCAGAAATAAAGTAGTGTAAACATACTTAAATTGTGTACACATCAAGGGAAAAGGTTTCTGGCACACATAATGTCTTTATATGCACAAGTGTACCTGAAGGGCACTCTATTCTGATTCTGATTCTTGGCCCATGTGGCAGTGGTGCAGCAGCTGGAGATGGAGAGAGCAGAGATGGGTGCAATTGATGAGGAAAAAAGTGAGTTTGCACCTATGTGCACTGGGGTGCTGATCAGAATGTGTGGGGTGCGAAAGGGACACTGTGCCCTGAACTGCAACTTTAGTAATTTAGTGCAGAATGGCTTCTCTTTGAGCGTCACTGGATAGAGACAATGTGTAGATTAAATAGAGCAGGAGCCCAATTCATCAATAAGGAAGACTACTGTCACATGGATTAATAGGGTCATGCTTGAGGTTCTTGGAGAAAATGGTTCATTTGTTAGCTTAATAAAACCCAAGACCTTTTTTTTTAAATGAGCATTTGAAAATATTAAGAGTTGAGCCCCAGCTTATTTAACGAAGGTGAAAAACAACCACATTATAGAAATTTAGATACATCATAATTTACTTAGACAAAATGACTTTAAAGAGCTCAGACTGCTTCACTGTTCTCTCCAAGTGATCTGAGTTGGAATATAAACAATAAATAGGATCCCAGTTAGTAATTCTCATCATTTTTATAAAGTTTTGTTACCATTTCCCAATTTACAGTTTGATCTAACATAGTTAGAATTGGTTTAGAACAGTATTAAATATTATATTAAGTAGACAGGTGAAAGCCATTTCATTTTACATTTTACATGAGATTTTTATAATGTGAAGATTCTTAAATGAAAAATACAGAATCTAGGACAATACTGTAAAAAGGAGATAAAACCTAGTTAACCACATTTAGTAACTCATTCTTACTATATATGATATATTATACAAAAAACTAGCTATAGAAATAAAATGAATTGGATTCATTAAGTGAATGCTACTTCCAGGCCAGGCCAGTGGTGGCGAACCCACTGGCATGTGTGCTATTTTTCTTTTAAGACAAAACATTTTCTTTTTTAAAACTAAAACCTCTGTATTCAGGTATAATTGTAGTGTTGGCTCTTTGTAATAAATAAGTGGTTTGGGTTGTAGTTTGGGCACTCATTTCTAAAAGGTGTTCATCACGGTTGTAGGTTAACCTAACACATTGCCTTCTTGCTCCCTTTGCCTATCTTTTAGCATCTTTGGTGAAGTAAAGGAGAACAATGAGCATGTACACTGAGCCGGGATATTTAAATATATTTGCATGTGTATGTGTTATGCTTTTCTCTTTCTTTTCCTTATATAACAGTGCGGCCAATACTTCCATCTTGTAGGTGTGATGGTCATGTCAGTGTTTGCTTTATAGTGAATTGGGTGCTATCTCATGATTTCTCAAATTAATTCAACAAGATACTGACTGCAGGAGATATGAATGGCATTTTTACAATGTGGGCCCTGTTGCTTCGATAAAACTTTTCAGAAACAAGGTACTATTCTTTAAAGTTTTCAGGGAGTTTAGGTAAGAAAATTTCTACTTTGTAAGTAGACCAGTTCATGTTTATGAATTCTGGTGAACAAATGATTTCACTAATTACTTTGCTGTATTCAATTTTGGAATAGTTTGCAGAGTTGAGTTTGTAATACAATAAACTATGCCTGAATGGTCTGTTTAGGACTTGTGTCTTTGAAATGCACAAAGTGGCAAGAAGCCAAGGGAAGCTGGTGCTTAAGCAACCAAGACTGAGCAGTGCCTATGTGCATTTCAATCTCAACCAACCGAAGTAAATGTTATTGGAGCTTTTGTGCTGTAAAATTGCTGCTTTCATGCCCACTGCATCCAACAATAGGAATCCTTGGGCTACTCAGAAAAAAGGGAGGTTGTGCCTTCCAGCCAGATTTCACATTCCTAGGAAAAGGGCTGATCTTAATGGGTTGGGACAATGAAGCTTCAGTTGGTGATGGACAGAGAAAAAGATTAAACAGAAAAAGAGTATTACTATTAGTTTTTGCATTAAACATCAGGTCCTAAGAAGTTATTCATTCACAATAACAAATGCTTATCTTAAAAATTAATCATAGATTAATGAGTTGAAGTTTTAAATTTAATTTTCATGGTTATAAAAAATAATTTACTGAGCCTGGGGATTTAGCTCAGCGGCATAAGTACCTGCCTTGCAAGCAGGCAGTCATGAGTTCAATCCCCAGTACCAATAAAAAAGACAAAAAAAAAAAAAATTACAAATCATGAAAGCACAATCAATAATTACTGCACTTTGAATAAAAATTTGAAATTTATATAATGCACTTAAGTTTATATCATAATACATTTGTTTTTCTTTATATAAAGAATTTTCCTTGACATCTTACTCATTTAATTTATAGTAATGTTATTTACTAGTACATTGATTTAATATTCATTTACTGAGCATTTACTATGACCCAGGCACAAAATTTCATGTCTAATACAGTGTTGCCATTTTAAATGTATATTAAGCTCCAAGTCTGTATTTAAGCTCCAAACCATACAAATTATTTTTTTAATATACTGAATATAATTTTCTAAAGCATTCACTACTATTTGCCAGCTAGCCTAATAGAATTACACTAACAATAGAATTATACTAACAATAACAACACTGTTAGTGTATCATGTATCATGAAAGCATGATACATTAAGTAAGACTGGAATAACACATAATACACTTAATGGGGAAGCAATAATCATACATTATTTCTTAAGGGTAACAATTTAAAATTTATATAATGCATTTAAGTTTACATTTTAATATATGTGTTTTCCTTTATATAAAGAATTTTGTATTAAAAATACAAAACTTTTTAAGTTGTCACTAGTTGTGACAAACAGCTAAATGTATACCTGATTCAAAAACGAACTGTACTGAACAATAGAGTGATTTGGTGTCATACTTGCCTGGTTAGCTGTAGGCTAATTGTATTAGAATAGTTAGTTAACTATGCTCTTACTTTTCTTCACTGTACAATTTCAGTATATGTTCATATAGGCATTAATGTGAAAGGAGTAACCACATTCACTGCTGCTTTTGAAGACAGGATATTGCTGTATTATATGCTTGAGATTTAAAAAAAAAAAAAGACCCAATAGTTCCACCTCTTTATTTTCCCTTTTCTTAAACTTTGAAACTACTCACTGACTTGAATTTGGGAAGAGTTGAAAGGGAAACAAGAAAGTATATCATTTAAAAGAGGGGGGAAAAGGAGCTTAAAAAGAAAAAAGTAGAAATAGAAAATAAAAGCTGCAGAAAGACAAATTACACACTAACCTTTTCCCAAGTACTCATGATATGATGAGGTGGACTCTGTCTTAGAATTATTTTGGTTTTTTGTTTTTTGGGGTTTTTTTGGTACGGGGATTAAACTCAAACTTCATCCTTACCAGGTAAGGATGCTCGAGCCACTGAGCTAAATCCCCAGCTCCTTAGAATTATTTTGGTTATTGTTTTTTCTTTATGATCTTTAAAGACATCTGTATTTGAATTGTCACTTACTAATACTATGACTTTGGGCAAATTATTTAACCTTTACATGTCACCTATTCTTTATTTATTTAGTTTTGGTACTGGGGATCTAACTTGCAACCTTCCACTTGCCAGGCAGATGCTTAAGACACTGAGCTAAACTCCCCCCTTTGTTTTGGTATCTGGGATTGAACTCATGACCTCACACTTGCCAGGTAGGCGCTTAAGCTTAAGCCATGAGCTAAACCCCCAGTCCTTGCCACATATTCTTTAACCGCATAACAAGGTTAATGATCTCAAATGATCTTAGCGCTATGAACATTACATATCACATATATGTCAACACACACACACACACACACACACACACACACACACTCTACTAGGTGGCTTGCTCATAGTAGGCACCACATAAATGTTAAGTTTCTTTCCCTGAAACTGCCAACATGTAAGGGAAATTTTTAAGCACATATACACACAAAAAATAGCAAGTCTTAGATTTTTCCAATCCAGAGTTATAAAATTAACATTAAAAGGTAAAGCTACATTTAACAATTCTTTGTTTTAATAGATAATATTAATTAACTTGGTTTTCCTTATTGCTTTAAGTACTAAGATTTCTGAATTTCATTGTTTTGCTACTCATGATTTTCTTCTTACTGCTTATATCATAATAGTTCAAATAAAATACAAATGGGTTACAAGACTAGGGTACATACGCATTTGACTTTAACCACCAACCATGTAGAATTATTAAGGGCCAAGTTTTTAGAGCCTAACCTCATTGATATTTGGAGTCCTAGTTTTTAAAATGGATGGATGCTCCATTCACTGTAGAACCGTTGTGCCCATTTGAGATTCTTTTGGAGTCCTTGTTTTCTCACTATGTATTGATGAGACTGTATCTTTGATTTTATCATGTTACACTATGCTAAACTTTTGACAGGTCAGCTGACCTTGGAGTATCTCCTTATCAAAGGAATCACTTGTCATTTACAAATTTCTTACTTGGTGAATAGTTTGAAACTTCCTAAGAGAAAAATTTTCAGTAACGACATAGAGGCCATTTTCCTCTGAAAGCAGAGAATCCCACATTCAGGTGAGCTATTCATTAATGTTGTCTCTATCCATGAAAGAGAAAAGGTTAACCGAGTGCTTTCTCACCTGTGGAGTTCAATCCTCACCATGGTCAAATAAACAGGTATAAAATCACAATTTTTGGAAAAATATAAATTACATGGATAATGTGGTTCAACTACCATTCAATTACACTATAAAACTTGACCTTAACAAGTTATATGCAAAGACAGTAATCATCTCTTGGCAAAAACTGAGCTGTTTAAACTGAGCAAATGCATGTTAGAGTAACACTACAACCAGAGCTATGGCATTGCAGTTGAGGAATAAAAACACAAAAAAGGATTAATTAAATCAGAAATGAAGAAGTTTTTTTTTTAAAAAAAAAAATATGTTTCCTTAAGTTATCCCCATCTTCCCAGTTTAGTTTTTTGTCAGGTACCACACATATACATACATTAGTAGCTAGACTGAACATGGGTAATAGGATACAGAAGCTCTTTCATGAAGAAAAAACTTAGGCCACTTTCTTAAGCATATTAGTATAAACATATAAAATGTTCAGTATAAATATAAAAAGGAGTATATATAAAATTTGGTGAAGAGGAAAGAATGAGTTAAGGGCTCTTGTGCTTTCAGAAAATTTGGCACCTAAAGTAAAAGGGCTTTAAAATCAGAAGCTTTGAAAGAAGTTAAATCACAAAGCAGATGGACTCTCACTCTCCATGTTCTTTGAAGGTTTATATCGTAACCAAGTTATCAGCTGGTATTCTATGAAAAAGTGCTATAAAGCTAAAAGCAAGGATGCTTTTCAAATCTGGATGAAAGTTTTAACTCTTAGTAGACATATTCCCTAATAATATGCAAAGGATATGAGCAAACAATATGAGCAAAGAAATAAGAAACTTTAAAAATAAACTTTAGTCATTAAAAGATCAAAATCTTGCTAAGTAAATGAATTCAAATTTCTAAATAACCCACTAAGATTGTAAGAGGAAATTAAGATATATTTGTAACAGGGCCGCCTTTGTAATAACCATCTGACTTCATTGACTCAGTATCCAATATATCCTGAAAATACACATTAATCCTCTCTCTGGTAAGCTCTATCACTTTCTGAAGCACTACACAGAATCCTGTATATTCTTTTTCAGTTGATAGCTAAATTCAGTCAAGATTTAACTTCAAGGAATAATTTACAGAATTTTAAGATATCCACTAAAATGTGAGAAATATATCCATTAATAAGGCTCATATTAAAATAATTCACATAGTCTTTAATCTTCAAGTCTAACACAAATATCTCAATCTTTAGCTTAATCTACATTTTTTCCCCATCTTTGGCCAACTAGGACCAGATGGTCACCATCCATTACATCTTCAAAACGATTAATACATCTCCCTTTGGCTTTCTCTCTTCTCTACTAAATAATTCAGTTCCTGAGTTTTTTTCACACGAGTCTCATTTTCTAATCCTTTAATTAGCTTGGTGGCTCTCACAACGCTCTTCAAGTTTCAGAATGGTGCAGCAAAACTGAATTCTGATAAAGGTCCAACCAATGCAAAATAAAATGTTTAAATATCTTAACTACACTGAGAGATTCTTGAGAGTAGGAACAGTGTCTTGTAAATCTTTGCAGTTTCTGAAACATAAGCAGATGTTCAATAAATGATGAATTAATGGGTCAGCACTCATTGCAACACCACATGTCACCCACCACTAGAAAGAAAATCAAGAGTTACACTTGTTATTTTTAAATGATGGTAGGAGAAAAACAAAAATAGCTAACACCTGAAAAACTGCTGCTGAGGCTCAAGCTGATGTACAGATCTGTCGATCCCAATGTCACGTATCATTTAACTTTAAATACAGGAAAAGAAGCAATGTTAGAATACTACTCCGTGGTTATCAAATTTCACTTCTATACATAATGAATAGAGAGGGCATCACATTAAGCCAAGTAAGAAGAATGATACTTCGGTTGAGTTTTATGAAAATGTATTCATAATTTTATCATTATATTAGTATTCTCCTATGTACTTTATAAGAGATTGAGTGAGCTTTATTCGAACTACTTTTATTCATCCCAGTTTGAGAAGTTATTTCTTCATACAAATTCACTTAACCTAACATGTATTTGTTTGTTTATATGGTTTATATAATCATCCTGCCATTTCTGGGTTACATTTTCATAAAAATAATTATTAGCATGAACTGAGCTTCAGATATGAACCTAAAAAATAAGAATCAGAAAAGGTTAGCTGACAGCTCTGTATAAAAAGGACAGTTTGGGCCGGGGATTTAGCTCAGCGGCATACGCGCCTCTGTGACAAGCATGAGGTCATGTTAGATGCCCGGTACCAAAGAGACAGAGAGAGACAGATACAGAGAGGGAGGGAGGGAGGGAGAGAGAGAGAGAGAGAGGAAGGGAGAGAGAGAGAGAGAAGGGTGTCATAAAAAGGACAGTTTTTTCATCTTTGGCTTGTTATGGAAAATGAAGAGATAATTAATTCATATACATATATACAATTGCATATAAAAATTGTATATGAGTCTATAGTTAAGATTCACATGCTTCTATGTAAGTATATAAAGTTACATAGAGTTAAAAAAGAACCTACTTAAAGCATCTCCTAATTGATTTGTTCCTGGAAGTACTGCTTATCCCTCCGGTATAAGGTAAGGTGAACCTGTCCTAGTCCACAGATCATATATTCATTCAAGAAGCATTTGTTCAGGAACTGTCCTGGGTTAAGCACTATATTAAGTGTAAAGTTATAAAAGCAGTTTTTATTTTAACCTCAAATAGTTCACATTATGGGAGGGCAGATTTATAGTGATATCCTCCATATATCCATGGTGTTAGAAATGTTAATAACCTGTCTCTAGTGAGAAAAACCCAAGAAATCTGAAAGAAATATTGCATTAGAGGCTAGCAATTAAATAAGAATAAGGTTTCACAAAACAAAAAGCAACGAATGATTTCACCAGATATTGAAACTTACATATGCAAAAGAAGTTATTACTTGAAAGAAAAGATAAGGATTTATTACAGAATGAAAGAGAGGAAACAGGAGTTAATTCAGGGACTGTGACCCTAGGATTTCGTCTTAGTAAGCAGAGCAAAACTACAGTGTAACCATATATAAAAGTATAATTATTTTTCATTTATTTTGAATAAAGCATATTCAAAGTCTTAAATTCTGTATTTAAATTTGTAAACCATTTATATACATACATATGCTTACATAAGTTATTTTAGGCAGTAAGATTTTTTTGTTCTAAATTCTATGATATGAATTTGTGCTGACTTTTTAATTTAAAATTTCCAAATGATTTCATTGGTCATCTTGGTTAATTTTTTAAAAAGCTACTCTTTGTAAAATAACAGGTCTTAGATTTGAATAGAAATTTTAAGACTTTTAGCTGTTTTTATATATTAGTAAGATTCCGATACATAGTTGCAATGTCAAAGAACTTCCATTTTGATTTCCTATTACATATAAAAAGTACAAATCCTAAATGAAACCAAAATTTCTTATTTCCTTGTTTACATATATTTCTTTATAGTCAGAATAAAAGGAGGGAGAAAGCACGTTTACAGTTAGCCTGTGGTTTCTTCTTCCAGAATCCTCATTCTGTCTTTAATGCCTTCATGTTTTTAACTGTACTCGAAAGATTACAAGTCTGCTGTGATTCTTTGTATTATCTGAAAGACTAATTCTTCTAAAGAAGAATTCATGATATTTTAAAACAAAATACTTCTGAAAAGATCTCAAAAGTGAAGACAATTAAGCAAAGAAAATACTTCAAAAGCAGGTTCCTCAGTGAAAACTGCTGAGCCCTGGAAGCCTGACTCCAACAATGGCGGGACTGCTTCTGTGGTTCTACTTCAACAAGCCTAACATTTGCCTTTCCGTTCCCTACAACACCTCACCTCACATGCATTCCTACTCTGAGAACCAGCAGCAGTTAAGCAATTGAAGAGTCCTGAAATCCCGAGACAGCTGGAAAATTCAAACAACACTTTTTCTTACTCAGAGGGACTTTATTCTGTTGTGGACTTCATCTTAGAGCAGTAACTACTCCAACCATCTTTAATTGGGTAAGAATTAAAGTAAAATGTTTTATTTTAATATATTCCCAAGTCAAGAATTTTTCTCTGAATGGGATTAAATCTTTAAAGTGAAATTTTGGGTCTATAATTGCTGCACAGATATTTTACATGACTGTAACATATGCACTCCTTCACAGCACACACACACAATACAAAGTTCTGAAAATAACATTTTACAGCAATGTCACTGGACACTTTAGAACTACATATTCTTAAAATTCTGGGGCTGGGGGTTTAGCTCAGCGGCATAAGTGCCTTCCTTGCAAGCAGGCAGTCGTGAGTTCAATCCCTGGTACCGATAAAAACGAAAAAGACAAAAAAAAAAAATTTCTATCTTAACTTCTGTACCTCACTGCCTAAATTATTGCCAGTTTGTAAAGTAAAAGCAGGGAGATAAGCCCGTATCATCTCTGATGTTTGTTTTGTTAAAGTGAATAAGTCCTTTGGAAAATATCAGTAAAGCAATAAAGAAAATTAGAGTCTAGTCATTATGAAGAGGTTCAGGAGTGGGGTAGGAAGAGGAGACGGATGACACAGGAATGCAATGAGAATAAGGATTTCCAGGCGTGCTGGTGCTCCCTTTTTAAAGCAAGGTTGACAATGTATAGTGACTACTGTGGAAGACTCAAGGGCTGCATTTGAATTCAGTGGGAAACACTGCCACAACTATTATTCATACCTACTTTAAGTTATTAAAGGGGGACTGTTAACATATATGCCACAAATTTGCCATCTCTGGAGCAGAACATGTAATTCAGTGACCAATCAATGTCAGGATCAACAACACGCCTGCCACTGGGGTGATGAAAGTACCCCTTTTCCCAATAGAGTTGTGGAAGCCTGGTCAATATGTTCCTTGTTTTCCAGTCCAAAGTTTTAGCAACTTGTGGGAGAGTTAAGAGACAGTTTTCTAAATATGGACATTTCAGAGTCTTAAACTTGTGTGTCTACTGAAGGCATGTAAAGTCATCTCATGTTTTCTAAAACAAGTAAAATCTAGGTTCAGATAGAAAATTCTGAAGAGTGAGCCACAGTTAGAGTCTTTTTCTATTCCAATAAAATACGGCAAGAGTTTTGTGGTGATTTCATTTTGTTTTATTGAGGGCACAGACGATTATAAAAAGACTAGTTACTATAAAGCATTTATTTTTTTTAGTGTCTTAGTATCTGTAATTACAAAACATTCCCAGAAAATTTTATAAGGTGTTATCCAGTAACATTTAAAATATAATTTAGTTAAACCATGAAAGCTGAAAGAATGGAACTCCAATGGAAATTCAACCAATGCACCTTAGAGTATAATGGCAGTGGACTTAGCATTTGGCATTAAAACAGCCTAGATGAAACAGCACTTAGCAACTGCCTCATTATCATGAATTTGGTTAGAGAAGAGGTGAATGTATATGTCAATAACTGGTGGATCAAAGGAAGATGATGACTTGGAAGGAATCAGGGGAGAAAAATTCAAAAAAATAATTGCATGTTAGGATATTACACAAAGAAAGTGTAAAGGCTCACTATTTTATTTCAAAGGAATATTATGCATGAACATTTAATAGTAAGGAATTCATATTTATCACATAGCTAAGAAGCAAAAAAAGTATGATACAGTTTAGAAATAAATTTGTATAACACTATACTCTATTTCTATGAACAAACTCAAGAAAATCCAAAATCAAGAGCTTGCAGTGTGTTCTGGACTGAGAAAGGAAAAATGTTTGCAAAGCAAACACATATGCTTACTGTTCCTCTGCTTAACCATAATTCTCTGCCGTACTAAACAAACAGGCAGATGTAAGTAGCTATAGGTCAAGGCCCCTGCTTGCTCATGAGAAATTAAATCACATTAAGTGCATGAAGAAATGAAAAAGAAGATATTTATTTTGTAAAAATATGCATACTCATGATTTAGAAAACATAGAGGATTAATTCAGCAGGGACCATACAGATCAAATTCTACAAATACAAACACAACTACAAACTTATTAAACAATTTCATATGTATATATTCAGATACATACATACACATACAAATATAGAGAGGAAAAGGGGGAGAATAACTTCTTAAAGTCATCTATTCTAACTCAGGGTTGGCATTTACAGATTATTTTTTGAAAAACCAGGTAATACTTACAATTAAAATTCTTTTGATTTTTCATAAGTATCTGAGTCATTTATTTTTTGGATTATTGTGAATCAGTTAACTCTCTAGGAGATCTATTTCTTTGTCCTTTCTAGACTATTTCTGTTGCTTGGGTTGTGTGAGTTGTTAGAGAATAAAAACATATGTTAACTAGTCAAGTATAGCAAAAGTCGATCAATGTTGAGCTTATTCAAGGATTCAGCAAGTATTTGTAGGACATCTCCTGTGTGCCTGGCATGGTACCAGGTGCTAGGTATATAACAGAATGCAAAACAGATACAGCCCCTGTTATCAAGGAGCTTTCAATTTTCAAAAAGAAAACCAAATAATAGAAACAAATTAAAAAATTAATACAGTTACTATGAAAGGAGAAAACAGGTAAAACATGGAGCAAAAATGGTAGCTTCTATTTAAGGGGGAAGGAAAGGTTGCTCTATGGAGTTGACATGAATACTAATGTTTATATTCAAAATTAATGTTAAACTGAGCTCTAAAGAGAAACAGATTTTCATACGAAACAAGAACTGCAGAGTCTTCCAAGAAGATGAACTGATAACACCACTGAGAAGGGAAACCTTGGGATATTTTAAAACTAAGAGAAGATCAGAGGAATCAGTAAAAGTAAAACAAGACAAGTAAAGGTGAAGTTATATAAGATCTTTTTCCTGGGAGGTTTTGAGCCAGGTAAACCTGAGAATTTGCTTTTGATTTCAAAAAATATTCTGAGTGTTAAAAATGAAGCCAAGGGGCAATTACAGTGGTCCAGGCAAGAGACAGCACTGAGTGGCTTTGGTGTTAGAGGCTGATTTGAGACACTGTGAAGGTGCTCAGGCTGATAACCCATCTGCCAAAACAAATGATGTATTAATGAATTCTTTCTGTGGTGCTGGGAAGGAAACCCAGGGCCTTGTGCATCCTACACAAGCACTCTATCAACTGAGCTATACCTTCAGCCTCTGTTAAGGAACTAAAAAAAAGTATTCCTCAGTAAACCATAGGCCTATCAAATAAATTAATCTTTTGCTTCTCTCTTAATTCTGATTTTCTCAATTTAGTTTTAACAGAACTGAGTAGCATCTTATAATTCACTCTGCCTGATGATCACGACTTATATGGGAGAAGAACAGTAGCCTTCTTTACATTTTATTTCCTCCGAGATGTCTAGTAAAGTCGCTGAGAGGAATTCAGTTAAAAGAGATCTAGCATGTAACATTTCTGTGCATACTGTTGAAATTCTTATGCACTGGTTGATAGAACTCAGAGAAGAAAATCAATGCCAAGAAGATGTAGAAATTTTCCCAAATTCATCCAGATAAGAATCAGTAATATATTAAGTGAAAGACACTGTTCTAAATAGTTGTAAGTCTGAGTTCTGGTCCTTTATTTTCACAAATTCACTGTTTGTCAAACTAATCTGTAGGTTTTTCTCCTTAAAAGGAAGGTGTCTCCTTTAATTAACCTCTGCATTTCTTTAAAGGTGACTATCAAGAGTCTTGGCCTAGCCCCCATCTCCTAAAGAAGTGGACAGCGAATGGCTTAAATAGGAGTCAGTTGGGGCTGGAGACTTAGCTCAGCGGCATAAGCGCCTGCCTTGCAAGCAGGCAGTCATGAGTTCGATCCCCGGGACCGATAAAAGGAAAAAGAAAAAAAAAAAAAAGGAGACAGTAGTATAATTCTGGGACTCCAGGAAGGTCAGAACGCTCTCAGGAGTAAAGACTCTCTGGCAGTTGAGACTTTCTGGAAGCTGAGATATTCTGGGAGTTGAGACTCAGAACTTCTCTGGGCAGCCTGTTATGTTTTCAAACAAAGGAAGAAGATACTAAGGCAAGTGTGGGAACTGAGCAGGACCTTGAGAAGATAGTTCAAAGACTTCTCCAAGCAGTAAATTTTGGTCAATTAAGAGAACTGCTTATCTCTAAAGTTCTGGAATAGGGAGTGTCAGCAGCCTTTGTCCTTGGCTGCCTCAGCTGTGGTGCCATCTTGACTGCAGAGCGCTAGGAATATGAGCTTTTCCAACACAGAGGTCTCTGTTCAGCAACTTAACTCTGAACACCCTGGTCTTCTCTAACAGGTAAGGAGGGCAGAAGATGCTGACATGGTTTATGTTGGTGGCCCCCAGGCCTCATGCCTTTGCATTATGCATTTGTAATTGGTTCATTGTCTAGCCTTTGGATTGGGGTGTGAGTGCTTCACCCGCCTAGGGGTGGAGACAGCATACATTATAAATGACAGGAAGAAGGTGTGTTTCACTCTTTTGCCGATTTCTGCCTTGCTGTTTGCAACCACCATGAACTATGGCCCTGCCATGCCACCCTGCCTTGGAGCCAACTGAATATGGATTGAAACCTCCCAAAACTGTAAGAAATAAAACTTTCTTTTCCCAATTTGGTACATTAAGTATTTTGTCTCGACAAGTAAAAAGTAACTAAGACACATGATTTTTACTTGCTAGTAGAGTAAAATGGAAAAAGGGAAACAGGACAGAATAATGAAAGAAAAGAATTGAGAAGGATAGCTGGTTGTCTATTTTAAAATACCCAAGGATAGCTGGGCATGATGATACACTCCTATAATTCCAGCATTCTGAAGACTGACACAGGAGGATTGCAAAGTTCGAGGCCAGCCTGGGTTACACAGTGAGACCTTGTCTCAGAAAACAATAGAATAAAATACACAATGCTGTGTTGGAGGGACCTGAAAACACATGGCACAAAAAGTTAGCTGGAACTTGGAAAGTTAAGTGCAAATGGGTTAGGTGAAGAGAATCAGAATAGGGTAGTACAGGACTCCAAATAGAAGCAAGCATGTTACTTGTTTTTGGATCAAAAAATAAAACTATGTATCTTTTTGAATACAGTATTTGTTATTAGCCACATAAACCTACTTATTAAACTAGGAATTGAAATCTGATCTCATTAATTTACTTAAGTAAAATCTGAGTCAGAGTAAAATTGACAACATAGTACCTTTGCCTTTTTTTTCAGTTTTTGTTTTATTTTTTACAAAATTCTCAGTTCCTAAAACAAAAGGTGCTATATAATAGTCACATATTTAAATAAGAGGGATAAGGCAACCTCTTTCCTCAATTAGTCCAGAAAGTTTATGTAGACTATCAAATTACCTGACAATTATTTTGTGTCCTGAAGAATACTGTAAGCCTAAATAAAGTGGAACATTTTTGGCCATTTGTGGGCTGTGGGAAGGAAAACAAGAAGCCAGCCATGTCTGGAGCATGAGCTAGGAGATAAGAACCAAGGTCTGCCCCCCTCCTCCCAAGTGACTGGCTGATCGGGAGAAAACACAGGCTGAAATGATAACAATTGAAGTAAAATACAACTTAATGCTTGCAGTCTCCTCGACTTTACAGGTCTAAGTCTGATCATCTATTTAGCGATAACAATATGCAACATAGTATCTAGGGAGATCTACTTCTAAAGGTGGTAGCCATTGTTAATTCCCTATTATCTTGCTTTAAAGTCCTGTATCATTTTCATTGTTTTGTTTTATTCTGTTTTGTCTTGATTTTATTATATCTGATAGCATGGGCAGTTATTTCAAAGATAACAAAATATATTATAGTAGGTATTTTGAATTTACTATTATTTTGAAGTTCTGTATTTTGTTTGTTGTTTTGTTTTTATTGGTTCCATTCTGTTTGGTTTTGTTTGATTTTACTATGTCTGATGATATCAGCAGTTATTTTGAAGATAACAAGAGGCATTTTGGTAGCCATTGTTGATTTCCTATTATCTTGTTTTGAAATCCTGTATCATTTACACTGTTTTGTTTTGATTGGCTCTATTGTTTTATTTTGCTTAGTTTTCGCTTTAAAATTAAAAAAAATTAAAATAAAAAATAAAAACTCCAGAGAAAAGTAAAAAAATAAAATAAAAAGCAACATTTTTATAACGATTCCCTACTATCCTCTAATGGCAGTGTGAAAAAACAAACAAACAAACAAAAAAACTTGAAATGGACTGTTTTAAAAATTACATAAAATATATTTTTAACCAGAATACTACCTTTCCTACAAATGAATTACTATTAGAAATGTATGTACACACATGATATATAACACTAGTTTTATGTATCTTTTTTTAAAGAAAATAAAACCAAACAAAATAAAATAATAAAGTCAATCAAAGTTCCACGTATCCCACCTTTTAAATTTTTGTTGGCAAAAGATGAGATTCATAAATGTCTTTTGTTTTCAAAAATGAGGAAAGAGATACCTACAGGGTCTTTGGTAACCCACCTAAGGCTAGAAATTACTACAGGTAGAATGTAAATCTCCTTGTGCTTCTCACTTCACTGATAAAATTAACATACACCAACTATGAGGAAGTAAAACTAAGTTTCTCAATACACATACAACCGTCAGAAGTGACCCCACCAGATGCAACAGAATAATTCCAAAAACTCCTGTTACAGAACATTTCCTAGTTCTCTCCCTCTTTTTGAGTTTACTCAAACAAACAATGTTTTGTTATTTAAATCAATGGTTATAGTAGCTAACTTTTGTGTGACTACTGCTTCTCTTGTTGTGCTATATGTTGAGACGCTTTTCTTTCTTTCTTCCATCCATCCATTCATTCATCCATCAATACTAGTGTGTTTGTTCCTTGAACTAGGAACATAACAGGTCAGTCACAAGTTAGATTCATTCAAGACTCCTTTATTATGTCAGAGACTTGATATTTGATACAATTTCTTTTCTTTTTCTTTTTTTTTTTTTTTTTCTTCAGTCTTTTGAGAGTGTCTCACCATGTATTTAAGGCTGGCCTTGACTTTACTATGTAGTCCAGGCTGGCCTCGAATTCCCAGCAATCCTGCGATTACAGGAATGCTTGACTAAGTTGGGCTATGGTATAGTTTCTAAAGTTAGAATTCTTGGGATGAAATTCTTTCAGATTCTTATTGGCTATATGACCTTAGATGAATTACATAAACCTCTTCAGGCTTTGTCTTCTTTATATCTTCTAGACAGAGTTGTTATGAGGATTAAACAGCTTAATGCATATAAAAAGTTAATAATTTCACTTGTAGTAAAATAGTTTCATTGATAAATGTACAACTCTATTAACATTAAATAAAAATATAAATAAATTTTCTAGTAAATTTTAACTTGTAACACTGTGCTTGTAGGAAAGTGAGGAATACTAACATTAGGCCAAAACCCATGAGAAACAAGAATATGAACTGAACTTCATCATTTTAAGGGTACAAAGGACTCAGAATAAAGACAGAGCTTACAACTAGTCTCTTATAAAGCAGAACGTTTTTATAGCTTTTAGAATAAAATCTCAAACTGGTAACTCATGTGGCAGCTGGCACATGATACTGCTTAATACAGTCCTCTAACCTTAACCTGCCACTTTAAGTCACGTTAGACATTCCTCAGTGTTGCAACAACATCATGCATTTTGGAATCCAAAGCAGAGATTAAGAATTTGGACTGTTAAATTGGGGTTCCTTATTAGGTACCATTTCACTTATCAATTCTTGAAATAGAACAAGTTATTTAAAATTTACTGGTTTTCAGTTTCTGCACCTGCAAAATGGAATTAGGAATGGAATTTGCCTCACTGACACTGTGAAAATGTTTAAAACTGGGCCAGGTACACAATGCCTAGAGATATAGCAAATCAAGAAACCAAGCAACCTGTCCTCACAGATACTTCAACTTAACATGGCCAAAACAAAATTTTTAACTTTCCCTCAAACTCAATCCAATCCACACCTTTTGCATCCCAGGAAACTTCCATAATTATATTCCCAGAACTTAGATGTGTGTGACACACAGAAGGCACGCAATTATTGTTTTGTGTTGTGAGACAGGGTCATGCTATTGTAGCCCAGGCTGGCCTTGAACTTAAGGCAATCCTCCTGTCATAGCCTCCCGAGCACTGGGATTATAGGTGTGCGCCAGCATGCTGTTAATATTTCTTTAATGAATGAGTAAGATACTTAGTGAAATGTTGGGCTTATAGAGAAATGTTATATGAAGATGTAGTATCATTTGAATGATACTGGCTGTTGATGATCACCAGCTTGGTTTACATGCCCAATATCTTCCTCTCTACCTCTTGTGAGCAACACTTGAAAGTGTTCAGTTCAGAGTAATTTTTAAACAAACTAAAATATTCCATGGACCACATTGTGCTACATTATTACTCTCTTTCTTGTCCACAAACTTCTCAAAAGAGCCACCTGTTTTCACTACTTCCATTTGCTCACCTGCCACTTATACCCTAATTTATCCCAATTGGTCTATCCCTCCAGGCAAATCACTGTTAAGATTACCAGTGGTCTTCATGTAAATAAACCCAGAAGACATGTATTTGTCATCTTTCTTAGTATCTAGATAGCTATCCCCCTGATTATGTCCTTCTTGAAATGCTCTTTATCTTGTCTTGTGTAACATGCTACTTTAATGAGTTTCATTGTTCTAGTTGTAACTTCTCATTCTATTTGTAGGTTCTTGCTCCTTTACCTAGCCAAAAAATAAAGAATCATTTAGGGTTCTTTTCTCACTGTGCTTTTTGGTTAAGTACATCATCTACACACCTTCAATTATCACCTACATAATGATCACTTTAAAATCTACATCTATAACTCTGACATTTCCCTTGAGCTACTCAGCCACATATTTAGTCAGTTAATTTTTATCTACTTGGATGATGCAAGTGTCTCAAAATCAGTATGTTCAAAACAAACTCATGACTAAAGCTTTAGCCCCAAAATCTTTTTCTTTTTTGTATATCCCATTTCAGAAAATGGCACTATTATCTATCCTTTCATGCAAATTATACATGTAGGTGTCATTTTGGAAACCTTTTCCCTCAATATTATATTCAATCTATATTGTTATCTTCTTATAAATGTCTTTCAACACTCACCTATTTCTATCTTCAACTTCACTACCGCTTTCTTGCAGAATCAGACATGCTATATACTATAATCAAAGCAGTAATTTCAAATTACTACATCATATCCTATTAGTCGCTTTCTCATTACTGAAGCTCAATTTTAAAAGACCCGACACCCACAACTTAAAGGAAGAGAGATTTATTTTGGCCGAGTTTGTAAAGATTATCAGTCCATAGTTGGCTGGCTCCAAGGCAAGATGGCATGGCACAGGGCATGACAGAGAAGATGATGTCCAAGGGCAGGAAGCAGTGAAGGCAGTAGGGAGGGAGGGCGATACACCTGTCAGATCACTCCCCCAGGAAGCCGCCTCCTCCATCCAGGTTCTAATCACATCCTAAAAGCACCCCTTTGAGTGCCTGAGGCTTGAGGGGACCTGTGCATACAAAGGACAGCATTCTTCTATCCCTCAGCAATCTTTATTGATTTTTGGCTGGACAGTGAAATCCTTAAATACAACTTACCTTTTTATTTTGTTCCTTTGTTATCTGTGTCATGGCATCAATTATCTTCAAATTCCTCAAGTGTGTCTTCCTTTTACCACTTTCCATGTGCTCACCCCCATTCCATGTGCTATGATTTCTTTTTCTCCTCTTCCTCTGTCCTTAGTTATTTTCTAATCATCCTCCAAATCTCAGTTTAAGAAACAGTCCCTTGAGTGAACCCCATATCAGTGGTGACCACATGTTTATTTGTGTGATCATTTCATTAATGTGCCTTGTTTGATTATAAACTCCCTGAGGTATCAGATCTTGTTTGGCAGACTTGATTTTGTATTCTCAGCACTTAGCAAAATGCCTTGTGCCTCTAGGCACTCTATAAATAATTTTTAATGAAATTGTTTCATCAAACTTTTCCTTGGCCTACATTTGGCAAAATAGTCATTTTTCTGTTTACTGCAGTCTATGCATCCACCTGACTGAAATGTGAATTTAAATACTATCTAAAAGTGTATATTGACCAATTAACTTCTATATTTAAACATTCAAGCACCAGGCATTACCAGCATTTTTACTCCTGCTCAAAAATACAGACAAAAGTACATAGAAAGTACTTAAGAAGTCCCACTTAATGAAAAACAAATCAGTGAGATTATAAATAATACACTCTCCCAAGAATAATCAGTGAACAGCAAGATGAGTTCACTTTCTCCATGGACAAACAAATATGCATTAGTTTGCACTTGCACACAGTCTCAGAACTGTGTTCTGGGAAGCTTTAGAAGTTTATCGAAGTATGCAACATTAATTACATAGACAGACACACAAATTTATCTACAGACAAAATTAAGTATCTAGTCATAGCTATGCAATTAAAACCATGGAAAATGTAACTTTTGGGGTCAATGAGATCACATGGAGATGGTGTCACAGAAAAGTTTCGAACAAAGACAAACATATGACAATAACAATCTCTTCCATGATGAGAAGAAACAAGGATATTCTACCTGAAAGTGCAAAACATCTGCAAGTACAGAGTCAAAGAAAAAACAGAGAAGGCAAATTGCTCAAGTCAGAAACGGTAAACAGTTGGCTAAATTTGAGAATTTGGTTTAGGGAGTAATGGAGCATGAAACAGAAAGATAAAGTAGCTGTTGTAAAGAACAGGTAAGACCTCAAAGAACATCATTAGAAGACTGAATGATAGAAAAGAGATACTATAGTAAAAGACAGCAAGGATATTTATAGAGTGAGAATATATCCAGGTTTATATCTAGATGCCCTCCCAAAACCTTATATATGTGGGGCTTTAGGGGGACACTGTACTCATTAGTGTCTTATGCTGTTGTTGGTAGGCAGAGCCTGGTTGGAGATGGGTCACTGGGGGTATGAACTGAAAGGATATATCCCCTCCCCGTTCTACCTTCCATACTCTCTTCTCTGTGTTTCCTGTCTGCGATCCCATGAGCAACTATTCTCTACCAAACCCCTGCGCTATGCTGTCCTGCCTTGGATTCACCTGATTATGGACTAAAACTGCCACAAACTGTGAGCCAAAATAAACCTTTTCTTAAATTTTGAATATCAAGTAGTTTGTTCTAGTGATGAGGAAAGTGACTGAGACATCTAGCAATTACAGATTTTGGTTCCTGATGAACTAACTGAATAAGCTAGTTTTTTGCATACTAATTGAAGAATTCACCACTGACTTATGTTAACTAACACACTGACTTATGCACGAGTTCCACAGAATGCTAAGAGAAGACACCCTCCTCTAAAAAAAGGTGAACCAGGAAAAGGTCTAGAAACTGGACAGGATAGTCTTAAGGAAATGGCATATATGTGTCAGAATGTGCTAACACTTTATCCATATTAAACTTTATTATACTTTCCTATAATCTTTACTTCTTTCTCACTGAAACATATACATCTACTTACGTTTTTAATTCATCTTGATATTCCTTTAAAGTACCTACCATTTAAGTATCTTTGCCAACTGTCAGGCTTTTAGTAAACAGTCACTGACTACATAAAAAGCAAACAAATAAGGTGGAAAATAGGTCTCTTGTCATGCAGTAAAAATATTTAAAATATTCCATCTGACAAACAAAATATTTGGTAGTTACATGCATTAAGCCTAAACTTTCTGATACTATACCAACAGTTGAAACTTTCAAGCAAACTAGATAGTGATATCACAGAAATTTTCACCAAGGGCTATTAGAAATAAGCTCCACACTAAGAAATAAAGCCTAAAATAACAAAATATTGATGTGTGCACTGCATGCTTCTAAGTCATCAAAGCAGGAAAACATGGGAACCAGGCCTAAACACTAGCAGCAGTTACTTCTTTTTTTTTTCTTTTTCTTCTTTCCCCCCCCCCCAGCAAATCAATGTTTCTCCAAGGCAAGAAGAAAAAAAAGGTGTACTTTTTTGGGGCAACCAAGACTTATCCTCTGACCCACTTGTGAGTTGTCATCAGCCAAGAAATCTCACAAAGTTTCGAACTGGAATTTCATTGAAACTAAAAAGCGTGGCAGGCAAATTGGCAGCTATTTTGTTCAGATGGCCAGTAGAGGCATTAGTTGTGACATTTCTATTCAATAGTCTTGCACCCTTATTATTAGAAAAATGCTACTCCAATAGAAGAAAGACTTGAGAAGCTATTTGGATGTTAATTTCATAAGAATGGCTTACAAACCTCAACCAATTTTCCCCTGGACAGTGGCAGCTGACCACTGGGTGCCCCAACATAATTGTAAGTTGTAAACTTGATCTACATAGAAGGCTTGCTGTAAACAGAAATAAAACATACTATAGTAGTAGCAGTAATAATAACAATAGAAAAACAATATAGTTAACTTGTGCAAATCTAATGTAAATTAAAATACATATTTATTTGTGGCATTATCTCAGTTTCCATTTGTAGTTTCTAAATAAATTCTTCACTGTTGTGAGACCAACATGCTATTTTATTGTTTCAAAGAAAAAAAAAGGACAATAATTGCCAGGCTCGGTGTCATACGCCTGTAATACCAACTCTCTGGGAAACTAACGCTAGAATGGGCAATTCAGTGACTTAGACTGTCTCAGAAAATAAAGGGTGAGTGGGTACTGGGATGCTAAGGCTCTGAGTTCAATCTCCAGTACTGCAACACAATACAAAACCAACCAACCAAACAAAAACGGGTGGGAGGGGAGGATAATGACAACAATAATAAATACTTATACAGAGGCTATGGTGTGTCAGTCATTATTCCAAAAATTTCACATGTATTAAGGTATCTTTACTGAATTTTTATATTAGATCTAAAAGAAAGACACTATTACTAACATATAATAATATGTAACATAATACATTCATTACAGATTGTCATTATAATAACCATACTTTATTAACAATATAAAGATTTGTAAGTGAAAATTTTGGACTATATATTTGAAGAATGCTTGCTAAAACAATAAAGTAACAACAATAAAAAGCAGTCCCTTGAGAAATACATGAAGTAAGACTATTCTCTGCCTAAATCCTACCTGAAGAAGTACTCAACTTTTACAGTAGTCTATGAGAACAGTAAAACAATCACAATTGTTTTTATAAATAGAAATACAAACAAAAATTTTAGGACAGATAATGAAAATTCACCAAAATATGTACATGAGGGATAGAGTTTGAAAATAAATGCCTAGTCCCACTAAGGATTTGTTTGCCACAGGAAAGGTTAAAAACTCTTCTACTTGAAATTTTTATAGGATTTGCTGAACAGGGTATTAATCTAAGGCAAATTCAGCTCCACTGTTGCCACCCTCTTGTACTCGACATTATCTTTCCAAACACATAAAGTTGAAGTTTTGCATTAAATTTATTCAAGGATGAGGAACAAAATTACCATGCCAGAGCAATCTGAACTGTTAACGTATCAATGAAATTGCTATAAAATAAAAATCCATCAAATTTGAGAGTGCTTGAACAAGGAAATAACGTAGTTATCCCAGAGGCTCCATGGACTATGAAGAAAAAAATACTCATTTTGTGATGTGGTCGATCTCTACAAATATACTATTGTGAAATCAGTGATTATTTCCATTTTCATTTGTAAGTCACTAGATTACAATTAGAAAACAATTTGGTCTCACATTCCAATGCAGTATTTCTAAATTATTCCTCCAGTAGTACCTTCTCTTATGCACGGTAAAATCAACTTTTATATAATGCTCTGTACCTAAAGTAACAATATGATTTATTGTCAAATGAAAAATTTTAAGAGTGAAAGATATCATTAGTAATTCTACTGATGCTCTACAATGTCAAAAAGCAGTATTCAGTGATAGGCACCACGCATGCATGCTATGTCTTCAAGATGCTTATACACCACTTTTCTCCAGTGTCTAATACTTATGCTGAGTTTTTACTGGCCCGACTCTGTCTTCTACATTTAGAACCCATTCGGAATACTGTTCTTATTCAGGGAAATGAGATTTGCATTAAATCCTCAATCACTTACTGTTCAGCTTTTTTGTCTTTTTGAGACAGGGTCTCTCTATGCAGTTCAGGCTGTCCTTGAGCTCACTTTGTAGCCTAGGCTGGTCTCGAACTTACAATGATCCTCCTACCTCAGTCTTTGAAGTGCTGGGATTACAGTGTGAGCCACCAGGCCCAGCTTACTGTGCAGCCCTTTCAGCAAATTATTTAATCTTTTGGTCACTGTGCTCTGGAATTCTATAGAACTGAATTCTATCTCTACCACTTATATTATCTGATCTGTGGCTTATCAGCATTTCTAAATAAAAAGATTCTTCATCTATAAAAGAAAAGAAAGAATAATATCTGCTACATGGGTTTGAGAGAAGAATGTGTAAGACAATAAATCCTAGCAACCATAAATTCACTGTCAATTGAGAAATATGATTTTTTTAAACTTTCTTTTAAAAATTCAGCAAATTTAAACCATATCGTATCTTTGATGAGATGGCTCACTTCTTATCCAGATTGGCTTTATTCCTTGTACAAAGCATCAGCAACAATAAACTACTGTAGCCCTTAAGCTCTTGTCCTTTTTCCTAACTTTGTGCCTTTGTACTGTTCTGTTTATTAGAAATGACAGTTTTCTTTAGATAATTCTTACTTATACTGTACGATTCAGCTCAGCTTCCTTTCCAGGAGGTAAACATCACTGATGCCTTCCAAACTGGGTTAGGACTCCATTTCTGACCTCCCTAAGTAGCAGGGCATATTTCTTTCTGCTACTGTATTTCTACAGATGCAATGGTATTATACTATGATGTCATCAACAGTCATCTCCCCAACTCTTTTTCAAGTTCTTTGGGTTTTTTATTTAGTGTTTCAGAGTAGAGAGCATATAGTTCTCTAAGTAAGCAGCTACTGAACCAGTCACAACTAGCTTTCTAACATTCAAAGCACTTAACATAATGTTACACATAACAGCATAGTGACAGGACAGTAAACATTTAAAGTGGCTCACAGATTACCAGATAACAATGTCTCAATGAAAAGACAACCTCTTATATTACAAAAACTAGTACTGGAGAAGTCAATTATTCTTTCCAACTGAGGGTAATGTTTTCCCAAGCTACCTGGAAAAATATTTGAACTAGAGATGTAATTTTAAGAATTTATGAATAGGGAAGACCATTATTCAAAAGAAAGTAAAGGTTACTCTTGAATAATTAAAAGCTGTATTAGAAATAGCAGTAAAGGCACACCCATAGGAAGACTGATAATGTGTAGAGTATAAAAAGCTAGGATTCCTGCCCACCTGAAAGTTTACCTGCTACCATACCATGAAACATACTTCTTTTCAGTGATCAGGCACTTAGGGAAGCATAACAATGACTCCTTCGTACTCAGATCATAATCAGGGAATCATTTTACCCTCAAAAAATAATGACCTGAGGGCTGGGGATTTAGCTCAGCGGCATAAGCGCCTGCCTTGCAAGCAGGCAGTCGTGAGTTCGATCCCTGGTACCGATAAAAAACGAAAAAGACCAAATAATAATAATAATGTGCACTGCATAAGATATTTATGTCCTCATCTGATTATTTTCTGTATTATACAACGAGCAATAATACCACAAATTCCCTTAAAAGGCTTGTGATGTACTCAGCATCCCTTTCATTAAGCTTATGTTATATTAGAAATAAATAACTATCCAATTTCATTTTTAAAAGAAAATGACAAGTGTAAGGAAAACATTTAATATAATGAGACTGATCTGATAGTGAGAAGGTAGGAAACTGCTCAGCCTGTTGGTATATTATTAACTCTTTCTGGTCACTTGGGTAACATTTTGAGTACTGTACTAAAAGAGGTAATTTACTAAATGGCACCCCAATGGCCAGAAAGAGTTAATGTAGTAATCAAAAATGAGCAATTTACTTCTCATCAACTAATCAAACTCAGTAAAATTTTTTTATTAAAATGCCTCTGATACTATTCAACTGAAATTTTAATTGAAAAACTGAAAGCCATTTAGCTGAAAATATGGTAGGGTGGATATTAGAGTCGATTAATTCATGAAAAGTAATGGCATATTTAACCAGAGAAAGACAATAATAAAACAACTATTACTGCAATTATTAACATCAATACCAATGCCAACACTATTTTTGAATGTTTATTATGTGGTAGTCACTATTCCAGCAGATGTGCACAATGTGTATACACATAAAATTAAATCTTCAAATCGTAGGTTTTATTACCAGAAATGGAAGAACAGAGCCGAACCACAATTAGTAATCAACGTCAGCAAATATCACTGTCTATGACTATTTTATTATACCCTACACTGTCTCCCAATACTTAAAGACAAAGTTTTTAGCTTACTAGGTATCCGGATGATCTATAATATGTTAGAAGTACTGCAGTGTATTAACCTAATGCCCATTTCAGAGAAATTCTCATTTAGTCTCAGTGCCAACAATACTTATATTTTTCCTGGGTTTTGGCCTGAGTACAAAAAAGGAGTTAACTTAGCAGGCCTGAAACAGCTTTCAAAGGCTGACTTGTAAGTTTGGCCCCTGGCAGGTGGCTGGAAAGCTGGATTTCAGAAGAGTTCCCACCATTCAGATTAATAAGCATGGGGCTCAACGCATTTATATCAACAGTGTGGTTTATGATGAACCTGCTTGCCTTCCTGCTGTCTGGAATTCTGGTATGTGCTAGGCAGAGGATGCCCACATGACCGCCTCCAGTAAAATTCCGAGCACTGAGTTTCTAAGGAGCTTCCCTAGTAGGCAACTTTTCATGCATGCTGTCACAGCTCACTGCCATAGGAATTAAGAGTGCATCCCATGTGACTACAAGGAGAGGACTCTTGGAAAATTATGCTTGCTCCTCTGGACTGTACTTCAAGTGCCTTTTCCCTCTGCTGGTTTTGCTTTTGATCTCCTAACTTTAATAAACCTGTATGACTATTTATAGAGTCCTGTGAATCCTCCTAGCAGGTCATCTAACCTCAGGACCTCTGACATTGTCTATTTTTATTTTATGGTTACTGTGAATCTTGTAAATAATCACCCTTGCCTTTTGTAAAGACAGTTATAACGTAGAGCCAAGAGTTGTGCACACTTGAGCAAAGGTACAAATCAGCGATGGTGAACTTTCTAGAGCTTTCACAGACCACTACAGCTTGCATGCCACACATTCCCTACTACTGGGATAGCTCTTTTAGATTTGCAAATCTTAGCATTTTAACTTCTTTGCATAGCCTAATATGTGCCTTATTACTGGGTTTTTTTTTTCTGCTTTGGGGCCTAATTTTTTGATAACTAAAAATTATTTACAATAAAACAATAGCTAATATTCCTTACCAGAGTATCTTAGATGCATTTAACACATTGACATTCTTTCCTCCTTGATTTCCACAATGCCAGTCTCCCTATTTCTTCTTGGTTCACCTCTTTCACTAGTCCATTCTCTTTAAACCACTCCTGGAGTATGGCTTCCAGACCCCCTCACCCTGATCTGTACTGTCTCTATAGATATTCTCATCTAGTCTGACTGCTCTTAAAGCTTCTTTGATCAAAACTCAAATCCACCTTTTCATTCAACATCTCCTTTGTGCTTGATTTGTTATGATAAATCCATCAAAGTTCTCCAATTTCCACCTATTGTGTCCCTGCATCATCTAGTGACCAGTCTCCCCCATCTCAGTGAATCATTCGAATATCCAATATGCAAGACAAAAACATGAGATTCTTTTCTGATTCTTTCCTTTACCTTGGCCTTTACAGGGAATTCATGAGCTAGTCCTGTCAATTTTTGTAACAGGTCCACTTCTAATGCCCATTCCAGAGAAATTCTCATTTAGTCTTAGTGCCAACAATATTTGTATTTTTCCTGGGTTTTGGCCTGAGTACAAAAAAGGAGTTATCTTAGCAGGCCTGAAACAGCTTTCAAAGGCTGGCTTGTAAGTTTGGCCCCTGTACTTCTGGATGTGTAGGCTTCACTGGGAACTTCACGCTATACATTAGTACTTCTCAATTGGGAGCAATTCTGAGTACTTCTCCCCTACTCATGCCCAAGGGCCATCTGAAAATATCTGAAGACATTTCTGGTTGTCATAACTGGAAGGGTGCTGCTGGTTTCTAATAGATATAATGCTAAACAGCCTACAATACACATTAGCCCTCAGGATAAATACAATTGTAGGATGGATAGTGTTAACTCTGAGGATCCCTGCAAAAACGAAGCAATGTAGACTACTACAATATTTAATTGCTTCAAATTTTAATTTTACATATCTTTCTGAACTAACTTCATTTATTTTTAGAACAAGACAATATTATGAAGACACATTATTATAAACCTGAAAAGACAAAGTCAAACTAAAATCTATAGTATATATGTTGGAGAGGTATCTTGCTGAAAAAGTGTAACATACATAAAGCTCTACTTTCCCACGTTTGTTTCCATTCCTTCTAACAGTGTGTCATCTATTTTTCCTCATTATTTGAAAGTATTAGAAGCCTACCTGAAATTTCTTCAAAATTACAGGAAGACCATCAGTAAATTCAGAAGGTGAGTTTTAGTTGAAAGTGTAACTATCACAAATATTTGTTACTGAACATGAACACTGATATAATTAAGGAGTCCATAATGATGTACTAAGTACTCCAGAGTATCACATAAATAGAAACACTGGACTTCTATAATCAAAGTACAATCCTTTAAGTGATCTAAATTCACAATACTAAATTAATTGCATACTTAAAAATTGGTTTATTATTTATCATAATAAATCATTATAATAAAAGAAACATTTTGATATGAACAAATGGGATTCTCATTTGCCCTTAGCTTTTGGGCAAAACTGACTGCTAATAAATAAGTAATAATCTCTTGATATATAATTAAGAAGAAAACTTTATTTTTTTCCCGGAACTTGTGATTTCATTTAGTATTTTATAATATATCTGTAATTTTCTTTCCTGAAACAATCTTAGAAGCAGATACTAGAGAAACCATTGGGCAACAATGAATGTAATTTTTAAATGGTGAGTATAAATTTTTAAATCCTGCAAAATTTTTAAGAATTATTTTCAATATAAGAATAGAAGAATATTAGGGTTAGAAAGGATGCTGAACAATTCTTGGCTTAAATCTATATACAGGCGAAAAAAATTGTTTAGAGAGATTAAATGATATACGAAAATTCACACAACCTCTACATTTTGTTTATACATGACAGCATGCATTGCAACATCAATCATCCACAATTATATCTTAGGAGGTAAAATGTGAATTAAATGTACACATTTTTCCTTAACAAGTAATAATCTCCTTAGTTAGTGTCAGTAAATATCTTCTTTTTTGCTTTAGTGACAATCATAAGCATACTTCATTTAAATTCCAATGATTCTTCTGAACACTTTTTATCATCTGAAATTAGGTATAGTATCATGGTCATGATTTATTCCATGTCATAATTTATTCCTCTTACCTGAGAGCAAGAAATCCTCTACTGATATCAATTAAAAGACATATATGTTAGACAGATATCCCAATTTCAGTAACTTCCAACAAATGAAAAGTATGTTTAAAAATTATAGAAAATATGGTAAGTAATGAATATTGAATATTGAAGATATAAGGACCGATTTCCTACTTTACATTGTAATATATTACTTTCTTAAATTACTTTTTTTTTTTTAAATCGGTACCAGGGATCGAACTCACGACTGCCTGCTTGCAAGGCAGGCGCTTGTGCCGCTGAGCTAAATCCCCAGCCCTCTTAAACTACTTTTCATTTCTTTCACTGAAATTCTTGCTTTCAAATCTAAGACTACAAGCAATACATATCTATAAAGAAAAATAATTAAATTTCACTTGTCAGATCTATTACACATATAAGCAGATTTCATTATTAGCTCAGAAAAAATTTTAAGAATTCAAAAAGAAAAGTTAAGAAAAGAAAGTTGCTTCAATATAATAATGTTTATTCTTACACAGAGGTGATTATTTCAGAAAGAGATATTTTTGAAAAATATAAAGAGAAACCATAGTATATTGGGGAGAGTTTGATTTTTCCAGTCAAATAGGCCATGAATTCTATGTTTTGGCTACAAGTACTGAATAAACCTGAATGAATCACCCACCCCCTCTAAAGCTCCATCCACAAAATTAGAAATAATGAAGAAGCTCCAACAGCATGACTATAAGGATGGAATTTACACCTGGAATCAGAAGCGACAGTAATATCTGGTTTTGTTTCTACTTTAAAAATTGTATCTTTAATATATTATGACAGCCTGCTTTATAAAACAATTTATTTTCTTTTGCTTTGCTTTGTTTTTAGGTACTAGGGATCAAACTCAGAACCTCACGCTTCAGGCAAGTGCTTGAGCTGCTGAGCTAAATCTCTGGCTCCACGAATTTATTCTTTATTCAAAACAGTGACAGAGTGGAGCAGTAAAAGGTAGAATTAGGATCCAACAAGTATAGATACTGTGGTCTATTGGAAACTATGTAAATTACTCTGTTATTCTCTGAGACTTCATTTTCTGTAGGTAATTCCACTGATCTCATCTTTAAAAGCTATGATTCAGAGTTCAGATTTATAAACACAGATTTTGTTTTTTAAAAAGTTTATTTAACCATCATTCTGAATGAACTAAAAGTTGGTATTCTGGTTCTCAATGCAATATTTTAACAAACCACCATTTGAATAAAGCATATTCAAACAATACATTTTTGCTCAATAATAAATTTTGCTGAACAATTAATTATGTTATTTGAGTTTTGCTTTCATATTGTGGGCACGTTCTTCTTCCTTGTGTCCAAATAAACCTAAGTAATGAAAGCCTCTTACAGACAGGTGTCTAAACATAAAAGGAGGATAGCTTCACTCATGTTATTAAAAAGTGATAGATATCAGAGGCAATGGGTAGAAACTATATTAAAGGTAATGCATGAACAGTTCTATTTCTAGGTTTTCCAATTCCCTTTTCTTTATGTCAAATTATTTATGGCCACATTTCCTAACAAGTAAGTATGTGATGATATATATGAAGAAAGTAAAACCTTACTAAATACTTACAAGACAAGATAAAGTAAAACATTTTTTATTCTCTTTAATTATCCAATTTGTTTTGCACTAATTTTAAAATAGAAATGTAAAAAGGTGGCTAAAATCTTTCCCTTGCCAATTCAAGTATGCTCTGTTATTTACAGAAAGTTTTCAACCAGAAAACAAACACAACTGTAAATAAATTAGAACTATATCAACAGCAATGATTTCAAATTGGTAAAGATATCTTCTTGTTTACATGGTCTTTCATATTTTATTGAAGAAATAGTAGGTTATGTTGTTATGGTTCATTATGGCATGGTAATTATTTCATGGAAGGTTGCCCCACCTAGGGCACTGTGTGTAAAGGTACACTATTTGTTCTATAAAGGTTATAACTGGTTAAGATGAAGATAGAGCAGAAACAATTACTTAATTGACAGAGTGAAAAAGAAAGGAAGAACAGTGAATCTTAAACAGAATTACAGTTTTATTACTTTTATCCTTCAGTCTGTGAACTGGGACTGAATCAGGATAGGAAATTTCAATGAAGTCTTATTTAAAATACACCTAAAATGCAACAAAAGGTTCAATGAATAATAACACTGAATTATTTAAACTGCACTTTCGGGGCTGGGGATTTAGCTCAGCGGCATAAGCACCTGCCTTGCAAATAGGCGGTCCTGAGTTCGATCCCTGGTACCCCTGGTACCGGTAAAAAGGAAAAAGACAAAAAAACAAAACAAAACAAAAACAAACAAACAAACAAAAAAAACCAAAACTGCACTTTCTCTTACAACAAAATATTCCTCGTTGATAGTTCTTTACAGCTAATCTGAGCTAGGATTTCATAAAGATCCTCTTTTATGAGGGATTTTCCTTGAGTAAGTAAAAATGTTTTCTTAGACCTAAACCACTTTGTAAGAAAAATTCTTTTATGAACATGGAAGGACAATCTTCATTCTAATCAAGCACAAAAAAATTAAACCATCACAGATGAAAACTTTCCATGTTAAAATTACTATTCTGCTGATTAAAAAAAAAATCAAATGCTGAAATTGAAAAAAAAATCTCTTGTGGCAACAACATCCAGAATATTTTGGGGGGGGGTATCAGGGATCAAACTCACAACCTTGCATTTTCTGGGCAGGTGCTTACGCTGCTGAGCTAAATCCCCAGCCCAGAATTCTTTTAAAAACATCAAAAACAATAGGAAATTATTATTACAGTGATTATAATTTTAAATGCTTATATTTTTCATTAAATTACATGAAGTGTCTTTTATGATTTTAATTTAAAGCCTACTTCACTGACCACCCCCCCATTTGCTATACAACCTGTAGGACTTGGCACTGGCATTTCTCTCTCTGCTGGAGATTGTAGCCTTCTGCAGCCAACCTGTGGTGACAGTTATCTCTTAATTAAAGCTCAACATACAATATAGCAGTATGAAAAAGTATTGTTGTAAAATCACATATAAAGCAAAGTAATTTTTGAGGGTACAATCTTTTTAATCTAATGCTTTAATAGCAAAGACAACTATTAAGAGTTTTGAAACTTTCCCTCAAGACAAACCTAGTCAATTTTTTATACATATATTAAAGGATAAACTACTATAGCTGTTTGTCACTTCACTGAGGAATGGTGAGCTGTATTTCTTAGGAACAGATAACACTTTGAAATATGTGAAACATTGTACAGATTGCATGATACTTTTGCAAATGATGATGACCTATTTAACCTTGAATTGTGAATTATATTTTCTAAGTTTTAGACACTTCAAAATGCTGATGAATTGTCATTACCTTTCTGATATAAATCTCAAAAAAATGAAAAGCCACCTTTCACAGGCATCTGTACATTATTATTTATGTACAGAAAGAGCATATCACTTTGACATACATTTGCACTTACAGAGATTTTCTATTATTCCCAAGAAAGGTAAGAGCAAAAAATTCTATAAAGCTTCAATAGCAAGGGAATTCACCTGGTTATCAATTACCATAAGAAAAAATAATTAGAAATATGGCCCATGAGAGAAGGAAAGAGCTAATGTATGAATTTCATGGTACTATAATTATTTTTCTTTTAAGCCATTTTGTTATAAAAATAATAAATCATATATTTCTTAGAAGACACACGCTTGTATTAACTTGTCCAAATTTGATTCATAAAGAAAAATTCACTCCTGTGGAAAGTTTGTGTTTATTTTGAAATGCCAACATATGTTGTACAATATAAAGCAGCAGAAATTATGCTGGCTTATACAATTAAATAATTTAATGCAAACCTTTTCACATTTGTTTTTTTAAAAAAAAACAACTAGTACACAAAATAAATTGCTCAGGTAAATTTAGAAATGAATTAGCTACATATTCTGAAACCTAAGCAATACGAAATATTTTAATTTGAAGGTAAAAATTCTAAATACACATCTGTAGTACTGGTCTTTACACATCAAAAATTATATTTTCCGGGGCTGGGGGTTTAGCTCAGCGGCATAAGCACCTGCCTTGCAAGCAGGCGGTCGTCAGTTCGATCCCCGGTACCGATAAAAATGAAAAAAGACCAAAAAAAAAAAAAAATTATATTTTCCTATAGTAAAAATAAATTTCTATTGACAGACAAAGCTTATTACTGATTATACTATTTTCTTAATTTTGTTTTTAAATTATTTGTTGCTAGAATACAGAAATACAATTGATTTTGTATGTCAGACTTGTATCTTGTGACTTTGCACAACTCTTTGTTAATTCTAGATTTGTTTTTCCAAAAAGATTTCTTAGGATTTTCTATACACCAGACTATTTAGTCACTAAACAGGTTGTAGTTTATATGCTTTTCATTTCTTTTTCTTATAAACAATTTCAAAAGAATTATCTAAAGCGTAGATATTTGCTCAACTCTCTAAGTACTTACCTACCTTATAATTAACAGCCAACATTAACTATGTATTAGCATCCCCTGGCCAACAATATTTCTTGAATATAACCTTAAAAGAATTTATAATCAATCCAGGAAACACAAGTGATTACTTAGAAACTGTCAAATACAAGATTTTTCAGTGAAATGAAACTAGTGATTAAAATGTATGTCAAGTTCTGTTTTTGTTCTCTGCTTAGTAACTTCTGGAATACAGTACTGTGGGTCACTTACTTTTTCTTGTAAAGAGTTTTGGGAGAGGTTATATTATAGTTGAAAGAATTTAGCTGCCAAATGGCAACCACACTGGCAGTGTGCCAGTGTACGGGATGGACTGAGAAGGAACTTCAGTAAGTTTTCAAAATTTTACTGAGTTTTAAGTTTGTCATAAAATTTACAGTGAGAATCAGAAAATTTCTAACAATGTCCAATACACAGTAGTTACTAAATGGGAATTATTTATAGTTGTTTTTCTATAGGTTTGGAATTCTCATGTAGTCTTTTCATTGTATTCTTTGTCACCATATTACCTTTCTATCATGAAATAGCCAATTACTATTTAAGCTGCTTAAAATAACAAATTTATTATCTTACATTTCCAAATTATCTTACATTTAAAATTTATTATCTTACACTTACATTTATTATCTCACATTTTTCATGATGGCCTAGGTAGGGGATTAGTGGGTCAGGACAGTACAAAGTTGAAATCAAGGTGTCTTTCTGAGTCATAATTTAAAACTGGGAAAAGTCTTCCAGGGTGTCATGATTACTAGAATCTCAGAGTTTCAAGATACACTGGAATCTAAGACGATTTTCTTCCTCTTTTCTGTACTGTCTGTATTATTTTGTTTGAAAATACAACATACATCGTACATCATAACACAATAAACATTATGTAGCCAATATAATCCAGGTGTAGGATATTAAAATTGAGTCTGCTTTTACACTTCCTCTGTGTGCCTAAATGCAACATTTGTCTTCATTCATTTCAGTGTGCTATAGATACCCGTAGTACACTGAACGCTTAAACTCCTATTGATGCATATGGAACAAACTTAGAAGTATGCACCTCAGGACCAAAAGCACATATTATTTCATATGGAAATACATACAAAAATCACCTGTATGTCCAGACTAGTGACTTGCCTATGCTGGATTCACCAAGAGCTCTAGTTTATGAATACTTTTCCTTCAATTTCTCCCTGCCTCCCTTTTGTTTTTCTTGTCCTTTTAATTCAGGAGATTTGGAAGCTTCCAGTTCCTACACATAGGCCTAAATCTAAAATAAAAGAGGGGAATAATGATAGAGAGGAAAGCCTTGTGTTCATTGTACCTCATGGTAATAAAGGTCTGAAAATCTTATTTGAATGAGGTACTGTCTTAGCTACTTTTCTCTCCTGTTGAGACAAAATACCCAACACCCAAAGTTAAAGGAGAAAAAGTTTATTAGCTCACAGTTTGTGGATGTTTTGACTGGCTGCAAAGCAGGGTGGCACATGTCAGATGGGCAATTGTTTGTGGCAGTGGAAGAGAGCAAAAGCAACAGTAGAGAGAAAAGAGACAAACCCCTTTCTATCTCTTATATTGTATCTAGTCTATTTGGATTAGGGCAGTGCTAATCCAATTGGATTGATGATGCAGCAATCACCCACCCTTAATCCCAGCACTTTTAACCCTAGCATTGAACTATGAATCAATCGCAAACTGTAGATTCAGCTACTTTCAAAAAAGCCTCGTCGTGGGGCTGGGGATTTAGCTCAGCTGCATAAGCACCTGCCTTGCAAGCAGGTGGTCGTGAGTTCGATCCCCGGGTACCGATAAAAAGAAAAAAAAAAAAAAAAAAGACGAAAAAGCCTCCTCTGAAAGTACATGAGGCTTTGGGGAGACATGTAGACACAAACCAGAGGAGGTACACTCAGAAAACAATCAAATTATCAAGAAACTAGATGTAATAGTGGGTATCCTAGAAGATGGATTATGTTAGCCTGAGTTCCAAGATAGAGCCCCAAGACACCCACCCCTTGTTATAAGCATTCTGTATGAATCTGTGAGTCTGTGTGGGATCTATTAAATATGATGAACTATTTATGATTATCTTATATTGTATAGCAAAACATTTTAGAGATGTAACTAAGGTCCTAATCAGTTGATTATGCATTAATCTAATGGGGGATTATTCGGTACGAACCTGACCTAATAAAGAGACCCCTTCAGGAAAGAAGACATAAATTTGCCTGGAGGGGGGAAAAACCCAGAGGGGCTCCGTCCAGTAACTGCAAGGAACTGACTGCCAATCACCTGGACAAGCTTGGAAGGGGATCCCAAGCTCTATTCTAAGATCACTGCAGACTAACGCTCTAACACTATACTATATTTGTGATGAAATGAGTAGTAACATGTTAGATTTCCATAATGGTGTGGTTTTCCCCTTGAGACAACAATAAAATTTTTGCTTTAGCATCACTACATTAAGCCTTTAAATTCAAGATTACTACAAGGTACAAGTATAGTCACTACAGAATTGCTTCTTAGAGCTGTGTGTAGAATCATGATTTTTTTGTTTAAAATGTGAAGAAACTTACATAGCAAGTTCTGTTTAAACATTTTAAACCTGTACTAGATTAGATTTTAACACACATAAGAAGCTCTCAAACCTACAGAATTTCAAGTAACTTGCAGTAGTGATTTGTTCTATTTCTTTTAGGTGATTGATTCCAAATCATCCAAAATTAAGACTCTTCATCAGAGGAATTGTATATACATTACTTATTCAAAAAGTATAAATATGTATGTGTTTCTACATATGCCTATATGTATATATACCTATTAATATGAATATATATAATATACATAATTTTCATACTATATTAATTTAACCATCTTTCTTAATCTAGAGCCATAGTAACATGATTCTTGCTATTAGTTTCTAGGCCGTCTGTTGCTAAACTACATATCTGAAATAGCAGAAATCTTATTTTCCTTTATTTTTCTACTTGCTAGTCATTCCTATCTAGTATTTACTCTTTAATTTCCTAAATTCCTTTTTCAAAAAAATTCAGCAAACATTTACAGATCACTGACAAACAAACCAATCTGTTCCAAAGATTGCATTAGGATCACTTCCCTGTCCTGCTTAGCTATTGCCCTCTTAGTCACCATCGTTCTCATCTATACACTCTCCTTCTAAAGGAGTCCAACTTCTTTGTCTGTTTCCCCTCACTTCACAACCATTTTTTAATACTCACGGCAACCTACTAAAATCCTCCACTGCCGTCTTAAACGAAGTCCAGTCTCATTATTCCTGATGCCATTTTGCATCACTGAGGTTTGTCACCGCTGATTATTACTTCCTTTAAATATTCTTTTTGGTTTTTTAACATTACTAGGACTTTAAAGCATACTATTTTCTCTCCTTCCCTTTTTCCCTTTTTATACTGGTAAGTGAAACCAGGACCTTTGCACTGAACCATAACTCCAACCCTTTAAAAAAAAATGTTTTTTGTTTGTTTGTTTGGTGACAGGCTTTTACTGAATTGATCAGATACATAAATCTCCCAAGTTCCAAATAAAGTTAATTATCTTTCCCTCTCAAAACCTCTGTTTCTTACTCTATTTTTCTCACAGTTAACATTTTCAAACTAGGAATCTATCAGTAATCATTTGCTCCTTCCAATTTCTTATTCATTTCCTTATTATGAAAAGCCTGTAATTCTACTGAACAAACATCTCTCGATTTCCCCCTCGTTCCCTTTTTCATTGTTTTCACTTAGATCCACAAGATTGCCTTAAAATACAGTATATTAATAAAAATCTGAGATACAGTAATACCAAAAGGTTAGATGAATGCCATTGAAGAGATGGTTTCCCATAAGCTGCAAGAGAAATGGGAATATCACATCACACAGGGGCACACAGAGGGAATTCTGGCAGAGGGAAGAGAGGGAAATGTTAAGGGAACCATCACTGTGGTTCCCCTGGAAAGGAAGGGGTACACAAGCTTAGGACTGGCTAGTGAGGATAATGTCAGGAGTCTCTGAAACACAGTGGCTTTCTCCAGAGGTCTAATAACTGGTGCTGAGGTAGTAAGTACAGGTGAATTTTGGATCAGAGTGTGAAGGCCTAAATAAGGAGATAGGTGTTAGTTTTGGGCTGCTGGCTGCACTTGAAAAGTGCACTCAGAGAAACTGATTACCACTAGGAATTACCTTATACTGGGAGGGGGAGTCCCTTCAGGGGAAGCAAGGCCAAGATACCACAGCAATGGAATACAGAGAATAAGACACGGTTACACACATCTCTCAAATGAAGCACTGCAATAATATTAAAATATACTTCCCTATTATGCCACTGTCGTTCTACAAATGATCTTACCAAAAGCTACAACTAATCACATAAAAATCTTATGGGACTATCCTAGTACCTATAAAACCTGTAACTCCGAAAGTTTGTTTTTTCCAGTCAAGATCATTAAATAGCCTATGTTCTTTTGCATTCCCTTCTCCTAGCTTGCCCTACGAATCAAACTAAATGAAAAAAATGAATTCTATCACTAACATACCACTTTAAATTTTCTCTAATTCTTTATCAAGTGTACATTTAATTTTACCATACTTTTAATTAAAATATTACTAAGCTTTATCTTATAGTCTCCTTTTTTTGTCTTTTTCCTTTTTATCAGTACCCAGGATCGAACTCACAACTGCCTGCTTGCAAGGCAGGCGCTTATGCCACTGAGCTAAATCCCCAGCCCCATTTTTTTTTTTTGGTCTTTTTCTTTTTTATGGGTACCAGGGATCAAACTCACGACCGCATACTTGCCAGGCAGGCGCTTATGCCACTGAGCTAAATCCCCAGCCCCTATCTTATATTTTAACTAATTTTCTAATATAAAGTTTGGAATGTCAATACAGTTTTTTCCTACTTGCCTTTTAATGCCAAAAAATCTTTGTAGTAAGTGAGCCTACCATGTAACTCCAAATCATCCATTACATTTAAATACTGAGATAGTTCCCAAAGGTTAAAATGAGGTTTATGTAACCCTATTTTATACTGCTTCTTTTCTTCAAATTATTCATAGATGATCCTAAATGTTAATACTTGATCAAATGGAATAAATACATTTTTGGCTTTTGATCTCAAATGCCCACATGTTTTCTATTCTACTAGATACTTATTTTTTAGCAATAGTACTGCGACTCTATAGAGGTTGTTCTAAATTACATATTAGGAAACTGAGGTTGAAAGAGATTAAATCCCTTGCCTCGGGTCACACAGTGACAGTTTAAGGGACAGGTTATAACTCTGGTGGCACAACTCTCAATATGCTCGTGTTTTCCAATGTCTGTTTCTTTTATAAAGGCAGTAACAATATTTGCTCTTTTACATATTCAACAGGAAAATCAAATCCTTTAGAAGTCTCAAAAATAACCAATGCCATCTAGATTCCATCAAAATTTTAAAACCTTTTAGTGTTCTCTGTGGTAACATTTGATCATTTACATCTATATTAGTAAGGTAATATCGGCTGTTATGACAGACAAACCTGGAAATATTGGAATGTAAGAGTTTTTCTTTTTCCTCTAACATCATAAAATGTTGGCATTCAGTAGGGTGGCCTTCCACAGGATGACTTCTTGGGTCAGATCCAAAACTTCATGGCACAGTAATACAAGTACCACCAGTACGTATGTTGGTTCCTTTGACTCACAAGTTCCATGGGCCCAAACAAATGCTGTTCATACAATGGGCATGTTACAGTTGAGGACCACTGAACATTTACAGTAAGCAGTAACAAGTTTGCCCTTGGCAAACACCTTACCCCTCATGTTTCCTTCCTGCAGATACAACCATTAGTCTGGGTAAAGAATAGTCAGGATTTTATCATTTTTGGCAAAGCTAGTAAAGGCCTTACCTTTTTGGCCAGGCCAGTGCAGGGGGGTTCCTAGGGGCCAGGAAGATTGGATATTGATGGAGAAGAAAAAAGGATTATCTTTGTAATTTTCGATGTATAGAGATTGCTAAAGCAATGTAAGCTCAGATTAATCTGAACTTATCAGGAAAAACAAAACTCAATGGAGAGATAGGAACATGATGGTGGCAATGAATGAGAGATTAAAGGACGATGAGAAATATTTTAAAGAAAATTTTACAGGTTTGGTAAAAACAACTATTATCTTAAAATGTATATTTTTATTTCAAATATTTATGTCTTCTGACTTGGGAAAAAATAAAATTGAAATATAAACAATACACACATAGCCTTCCTAAGTATTTTAGTTTTTATTCCCTTATTAATTTAATTCTATCCTTTTTGTTTTCAGACATGACATTTGTTCCAGAGAGATACTCAGTTCTTTTGACAACAATTACTGAAATGAATTATGCAGGAAAAATAAAATTCTAAGTAATATTTTCCTCAAAATATTTTAAAAACAGGGAAATTATTATTTACAAGTTATGGTCTTCATATTAGCACATAAAGCATCAAATAAATGGGGGAGAGAAAGTAAAAAATGAAAAACATTTCAATGAAGCAAAGCAAGCATTATAGAGTGCTCACTACACTATTTTTGTTAAGCTAGACAAAACAGCTTTGGAAAGATCTGGAGCTCCCACAAGAATATATACCTAGAAATTAGTAAGAAAAAAGCTGGCAGTAATGAAACAGAGTAAATGCATCCGAGAATACTGACCTTCAGAATCTCAGTCTCATTGTGAGCAAAGGTAATTTTCATTAAATTGAGGGAGAGATACATTTGCACTAGGCTGCAGGATAGATGCCTACATGTACACTAAAGCACAAAGGATTCCCTGGTAGATTACACCGTCATTTTCATCTATGTGCATTAGAGTGAATATGTTAAATAACTTATAATTCTACTCAATTTAGTCACATTGCAATTTATGTGTGTATCATGAGCCAACATTAGGGAATTAACAATAAATAATTATTGACTTACTTCATAATGCCACATTTTAACAAGCAAAATAAAATTTACTATATGTTGATGTCTCATTATACCTGGCATGTAATTTATTTCTCTGTTGGAGTTGAGTTTATCAACTGTTTCTGTCCATGCAGAGAAAATGTTCCTACCTAAGAAACCAATACAAGAACACAGGCGGGAAGCTGGAAAGCTTAATTGAAAGTCTAAGTTAGGCTGTCACTTTGATTCAAAGAAAAGGACCCCGTTGTACCATTTCTTATTCAACTACACAAAATCTGACAGTTAATTATATACTTATTAGTATATAGTATATCAACATATAGTGTAACAAAATATACTAATATACAATATACTCCAAAAAGGGACCTATGATAGCATTTATCATGAATCTTAGTGATATCTGAAAGTAAACTATATTGAAAAGCTACATATAAAATATTTCTTGAATTTCATGAACTTCAAATAATATAGTAATAATTACTACAAAATGGTTGTTCTTTCAACAGTTGTCGGCAGCAAATCAATTCAGGTAGTTATATCTAACTTATAATTTTCACATTATTAGGGCTTAATTAATTGCTAAATAAAATGTATACTGCTATAGCAACTTTAATAAAAGTTGTATATTATTTTCCAAAGTTCCAAATGAAAAAAATTCCTCCTGAATATCTTAAGTCAAGATCCTACTCTATACAGATCCTACTCTACAAAGTATTTATCATTGAGAAATAAAAGGAAGCCTTTCAAAATCATCAATAATGATGATGATGGTGAAGATTTACTGTGACCAAGGTATTGTCAATATTACATGTAGTATGTCATCTTCATAACAGTTCAATGAGATAAGAAGTTTCAATCTCCATTTTGTATCAAACAAACTAAGACCTATGGGGGGTAAAGTAAATTATTTTAGATCACTCAGCTTGTTAGTGGAGGAACCAGAATTCCAACCCAAGAAATCTGATGTCACAGGCTCAGTATTAATCTCTCAGATGACAGGAAACATCTGCTCTAGGACACAGGAAAAGCACCACGCTCTATGACCAAACTGTAACTGATGCATACAAATGTGTTCACATGAGAGTACCAGGGTAACATGACGATACTAACAATTTAACATAAAGATTAATACTAAAGTAATACGCCTCAAAAATCCATTTCTTTTTGCCATAATTTTCCAAGGGAGAAAAAAATTATACATTAGACATTTGAAAAACTAAATGAAAGCCCTGTACTTTAAAAGTTGGACATTTATCAGACATTTGATTAAATCTTTTACAAAGATTTTCCCCCAACCCTAAAACTGAAAATCTATTAACTTCTGTTTCCAAAACTACTTCCATTAAAGAGCAGATACCAGTAGCTTCTGGTATTTTTCATCGTATAGAAAAAATATATCCTTTGAACTTCATATTTTAACAGCTCTCTGGACAAGACTCAATTAAGAAAATCCAATGCTTGCACACTGATTTATAGGAAAAACAGATTCAACTGCCTGTGGAAAAAAATGAACCCTGAAAAAAGTCAAACAATGGGGTTGATTCTGTTCTGAAATATTTAAGTCCACTATAACTGATTTTTGAAGTTATAAAGTTATGAAAACAGAAGGCTCAAGGGCTCAAGTACCAGAGACAAAAGAAAACAATGAAGCTGATCAATTCTCAATCATAAGACCCAATGTTATTTAGACCAACTTCAATTATTAAATACTGATGAAAGCAAATAACAAAAGAAAGAAAATCAGCATTCATTCTACAGTCTTTATATTCTGAATAACCCAGGCTTCCTTCATTGCATCTAATTTTAGTGTGCTTTTTTTCTTAGTGATAATCTAAAAACTTAATACGAATGGAGAATAGCTTTTCAATTTCAGATGTTGATTTCAGTGTCTCTCTTAGGACTGTGACCTATTTTACAGCTCTACTTTTTGCAACATGCAATCTGACTTCAAAAGAGGCTTTATGGATCATGAATATGGCAGATAGGAAGATGCTCTTTTTTCACAGTACTGTCTATGAAGAAACCATAGATCACTTTAATAAGACTGTATTCACTGCTATCAAGATAGTAAAGGCTAATGATCTTTAAGGTAGGAAGAAACACCCAACTAATCCATTAAGAACAGTTGACCACAGCTTAGGAAGTTCAAAAAAGCTGTCTTGGAGTTCTTCCATTTCTTTCACATTGTTCATTTCTTTCACACTGTTGCAAATCTGATCATTCTTCTACTTTAAACTTTTATGTGTAATATCTATTTACTCATTTGACAAAACTTACTTGTAAGTACACATTGAGAACATGTGCTTATGTTGTATCCCAATTTAAAGTATTTGAGATCAGTCACTCAGCTTTTTTTTTTTCTTTTAAATTGGAGGTAATGAGGATTCAACCCAGTTCTTTGAGCATAAGGCAGTGACCTATCACAGAGCTATATCACAAGTCCTAAGTACTTTTCTTTTTAACACAACAGGTTAGATAGATGTGTACAAATCCTAACACACACACACACACACACACACACACACACACACACGATAAATCTTTAAGACAACAGAGAAAAATAAGGTTAAATTTCAAATGTTCCCTATGTGCCAGGTTAGTGCTTTAATCTTTTGAATGTTCACAATCATTGATTCTACTTACTATTTATATATGTTATTTAGATGTTCTGTACCCATTTTATAGAGGGCAACATTTACCTGAATGCAAAAACAAGCTTTAATTTTGAGCACTTTCAACCATATTATTTCATCTCCAAGTACTGAAGACATTACAGAAGCACAGGGCATCTTAAAAAGAAAAACTGAAGGGCCTTACAGATTATCCACAGAGTTTCAGGGTCAGGTGCATAGGGGTAAAGTGGAATTAATGCTGACTGGTGTAATATTCAGCTGGAAGTTTTTCCTATACTCTCTCTTCCTGAGGTCTTCAAAATTTCTGCATCTTTCCAAATCAGATCTATTACATTTATCTTCATTAGCAATTATCTGAGGTCCCTCCCATTTACAAGATTTTGGGATTTTACTATGTGGGGCTCCATCTTTTAAGTTTAAACACGCAGTGTCTTCTTTACTTTAGAGAAAAGCAATACTTTGGTTTAATTAGAAGAAACATGAATCTTGTCTCTTTTTACTTTGCTATGTCAAGCATGTTTCAAGTAAGTACATGATGACAATGACAACAGAAAGATGATTTATATAGTCAGTGCAAGTGACATGAGGAAATAAAAAATAAGATAGGGGCATAAAAATACAATAAAAGAGGCAACAAGAAGTACAGCAATAAGGCAAAGGGTTCTTTTTACTGGTATAATAATTTAAATATTTAACTAAGATTTTTGTCTTTCAAAATAGCCCTTTGGAATGCTATCCAGCAGTTTTGAGACTTGCATCCATAGTCTTAGTTGCAATGCAGGTCTTTGTGCTTGCATAATAGAATTTATTTCTGGAAATATTTGCACTGAAAAATGGTAGTGCATTCAGGCATTTATAACATATTAAAAATGTCTAATTTAAAATAATAATTTGGTATATAATAATAAGGTCATTTTCATATAGTACGTAAGGAGGCTCCAAAGGTAATTCAAATTATTCTGAATTTCAAAATATTTTGATCAATATTTTGATGATACTGATATATTTATGACTGAGAATTTGCCAAAAACTAAATATTATGATATAAAATCCTAAAAACAATTTTCATCAGTATCTTATACAAGTGACAGGAATAAGGTTACTCTTGCAATACTCCAGCTGACTTAGAAAAGAATATGTAACAAAATACCCAAGTATCCGCTACAAGACCTGGGCTGGGGAGGTCACAAGCAGTGAAGGCAAAAGGCAACATGAACATTTCACTGAAACAGAGCCCTCAGGAATGACAAGTAACTGACAGGGAATAATTGCTACTGACAGGGTAGGCTGGTCTATAGCTACAAGGAATGGAGTTGCTTTTGTATTTAAAAGGTCAGAACCCATGGCAAAAGTAGCAAACGGATCCTTTAACTACAAATTATAAATATCACATGTATTCAGTACAGAAAAAGCTTTTGATCCAACATAGATCTTTACATTCACAACTGCACAAGAACTAATTAACTTTCAAGCTGGCTGTTATATTACTTTTTAAAATAAAGAACAAATAATTGTCACCTATTCACAAATCCCAACAATCAAAACATAAGAATGTTTCTGTACTTAGCAATTTATTTACTCTAGTATTTACAGAGGATCTAACATGATTCTAGTCTTTGAAATCCCAATCCAATCTGTATTTAGTAGTTAGTTTGCAGGAAAATCAATACATTAAATAAAGAACTCTTACTTAACAAACACTTAAGATATTGAATTTCTATTTTAAAAATAGCCAATTTCATAAAAAATGCTTGTCTCTTCTTCCTCCCTAGACGTTTTAAGTAACAGTGAACAAATAAGTGATAAAGTCACAAAAAGTGGAAGCAAATATTACCAGTGGGCAAGTGACTTCAACAAACTCTCAAACAATGGAAATTACCCTTAAATGGTAAAAGCATGAAGGATGGAGAAGTTCTAAGTTAATGAAAGAATTTTTAGGTATCTTAAGCACTTCCCATATGGCAGGCAGTATTTTGGTATTGAGTGAACAGCAATGAAGGAAGCAGCAATGAACTCACAAATACACTCATTAGGGAAGACTGAAAATTGAAAAAAAATAAATGTGTGTAACTGTTAATTTGAGTGTCACCTAGAATGGACAGAGGGATATATTCTAACGAATACAATGTATAAATTAGACAGTATGTCACACCGTATGAAATGTTCAGGAGAAAAAGAGATCAAGGAAGGAGAACAAAAAGTGAAAACGTTCTAAAACTTCAAGTAGCATGAAGAGACATTAATATATAAGCAAAGACACAAGGCAAGTGAGGGATCAAGTTATGTGGATATTAGGAATGTAGTAGATTACTTCTTTCTCTTCCAGCCTCATCCAACTTCCCTGAAATATTGACTTAGGACTTGGGATGTTCAGATCTATGAAGTATGAGTTTATGTGGGAAGTGTCATATTTAAGAAGAACCTTTAAATGTACTTCCCGTTTGATGATGTCTCTTCTTGGGTTTGTATCTCTACTAAGGAAACTACATAGGTAGTCAATCACCTGATCTTCCAACAAGTTTTGTGAAGCTGAACCTAGCCAATTGCAGAACCACCACTGCCAACCTATCACTGTAAATTAAGATAATTTCCTGAGATTTGGGGATTGTTTGTTGGAGTAGTAGGCAGTACTAAATACATTCTGGTCAGAGGGAGCAGAAAATGCAATGACTCTAAGGCAGAAGTGCACTTAACCTACATAAGAAATAGAGGCCAGCAAAATGGCAAGAGAAGAAAGCTGATTCAGACCTCACCACCCTGGAGAGGCTACAGACAAGAGGTTCCGATAAGACAAATGACCGAAAACTCTGGGAGAATACTGGGGAATAATCTGAAACTGTAAATGCAGAAGCACCCCTATCCCGTGGAAAGAACCCTGCTATTCACATGTGTACATGCCCTCTGGCCTCCACCTTAAGCAGAAAATGTGTGGTATATTCTCTGAGAAAAGAGAATGGGAAGACACTGGGACTTGGGGGAACCAGGTATAACAGAAGGCAGAGGTGAGATGGACAGTTAAAACACAAGTGAATTGTAGCTATAAAGAAAGAATCTATAACATCAATATTGATCAAAACATTTTAAAATTCCTTCTTTACAACTACCTTTATAGACTCCTTGCAAACCATATGAAAATGATTTTATCATGTACCAGTCTTATTTTTAACTAGACAGGGGAAACACAGTATAAATATCTAATGTCGCTAGCATTTTTCACTGCAAATAATGTGTATTTTCAAAAATAAATTTCATTCTGCAAAGAGGAAGATCTGTATCACACATAAATTAAATATATAATTACCAAGTCAGTAGTTAAAAATATTGAGAAGCTATTCCTGGAAAGTGAAATAGGGTGGAGACCTTACAATTTTTCATGGTAATCCTTTTGGTAATATTTAATTTACTATGTAGTTAAATAAAATATTTTAATTTAAAAATTACTAGTCCATGTTTTCAGTGCACAATGATTACATTCACTGTGGGGAGTAGGTACATGTGCCGGCGGGCCTCTTGATTGTTTTTACTCCCATTCTTGACCTCTCCTTGCCTTCTCTCTTCATCTTTACTTCCCCTTACTCCTTCCCCTTTGCAAAAGATCCCACTTTTATTTTGACCTTAAATTATTTTGGTTTCTCATCAAATAATTTATGAAAGAATAAATATTTTCAAATGACATAATTCAGTTTTGCAAAAGCTCCCATAAGTATATTACCTGCTGGATACTTATGAAGCCTGAGTAAAACACCCTGTTGATATACCTGATGTAAGATAATAACCCTAATGGCAAAAATAACAATTAAAAAAAAAACTAAGGGCAAAAGCAATTATATGGGATACAGGGATCAATGAAAATCCTTTACCTTTAGACATAGATTTAACTAATTTTTAAATCTCAGTAGCTCTTTCAAACTTTGTATTTCTCTCTTCGTCTAACATTTCTTTCACTGCTTAGTAATCAATTGATTTAATGCTGATCATCAATCTGACTGTGCTAATCACTCTAATAAACATAGAATCATGGTATTATTCCTGACCTTCAGATACCTGTATTATTTGACTCTCCTACCTAAGTAAGAAAAACATTTGTTTGATATAACTTGTTTTGAGGTGATAAGCATGGATCAAATCATCCTATGACCAATGCTGTATGTCCTTCTCTTTACCTTTTACATATGTACATAGTACATGTTGATCACTCTAAAAAAGTTGAAGAAATAAAGTCTAAACAAATAAAATCTCTGCAACTCTACCCACCCAGAAATGATATGGTTATCACCTACCATATGTTCTTTTGAGATTTTTCTCATTCAAATATAACTGCAAATATATTAAATAGAAACACACTGCACTCTGTGCCAAGCCACTCTGCCTTGGAGCTAGCTGATTATGGACTGAGGCCCCCACAGTGAGTTGAATAAACCTTTCCTTCCTTCAAAAAAAAAAAAAAAAAAGAAACACACTAAATTGTTGTATAACGTATTTTTCCACTTAACATATCTTATATTCTTTTAATAATTATTGAAGGTCATTTGAATCTATAACTTCAAAAATTATTAAACTATGTAATTTATTTAATCAGTGCCCCATTGTGATGGTCATTGATATTTTCATATTTTGTTTCTCCATATCTATACACATCTATAAGTTTATTACTTAGAATGAATTCCTAGAAATCCAAATTAACATTGCTAAATCAAATGATACAGCCTTAAAGTTTTTAAACACATACTGCTAAACTATGCTTCTTGAAGGGCTCATTTATTAACATTCCTATGAGAAATGTTTGAATATTAAGAACCTTTAAAAATCTGCCAATGTGAGAAAAAATATATTTCACTGTGGTTTTATTTCAGTTTTATTGATCATTAACAATGCTGAGCATCTTCATGGTTCTTAGTTACTAAGGTCTCTTACAAATTTTTAATTTTCCATTGTCTTTTATTGATTTATAAAAGGTTTTTATACACTAAGAATATAAACCCTGTGTCACACTTGCAAACAACTCATTTGCCTCTTTCTACAGCTTCTTTTTATAGTTAGTCTTTGGATAGAGAAAATATAATGCTTTCTTTCAATATAGGAAACTATTTTGAATAGAGTAAATTTAGATATCACTGGCTTGTACCTTTGATGATTAGTAAGTGAAACATACAACTGAACATGGCCGCTCTATTAACTTAGGCCTGCTGATATGTCTAAATTAAGGTAGCAATCACTCCTTTCCTATTGTTTCATTTTTTCCTAGTCCAAAAACCTACTTGGCATTATGTCGGCATAAATCATAAAGCAGAGACCACAAAAGAAAAAAGGGAAAAAGCAGATTTCAAATACAGCTTCAATAATAAAAATTAAAAAGAATCTGTAGGACTAGCATGATAATTATTTTAAGGCTATACTAGCTTGCACTCTGGCCTATAATATAAAAAGACAATGACTGAGATTGGGAGCCAGAAGGAGAGAAAACACAAAAGACAAGATCGATATTACATACATGAAGTTTACATTATAAATAAAGTCAGTTACACTCATGTAAATTTCTCTTAAGTTTTACTATAAACTGGAAAAATGAATGCTCAAGACAGTCTTTGGAATGTAATTCTATTTCCTGTCTTCTCAGTACTTACTTAATAATTTATTGATCAACTGCAAAATTTTACTATTTTATTAGTTCATAGTTGCTCAAGTATTTAATTCCTAGATTCTACACTTCTTGTAGCAACTGTGTAGACATAGACCAGAGCAACTTCTGACACTCAGGAACAATATTTTGATGATCATGTAAGCCAGAAGTCATATAAATGCCTTAGGTAAAAAATTATCTTTCACTCTTGGATTCTTGCTTTCTATTTTAAAAGGTGCATGATAGAAAAAAAACTTTTCTAAATTGTCCTTCACAAATACATAGATACTTTGTGATGATGCCTGCCACCCAAAGTTTATGCATACAACATTATTATAGTCTGTAAAAAATGTAAAGAAAAAATGTATCTCGAGAGATTAGTGAGTACTGTACTTAATAGTTGGGAATCTGGCCAATGGTTGGGCCTAAACAATTTTTCTATTAGACAGTAAACTCTATTAAACTGCATATCTTATCACAGTAGTCCGTTTCTGTTAGCTCCTAAGTGCTATGAGCAATGAGAGTTCTAGCACTTAAGTAGTTGTCTTGATGAATTTGCTTTGCAAGCACACTTTTTACTTATCCCACTTGTTTGTTTTGACTTTGGGGCAAGTCATGAAAATGACGGGAAAAGAATGCAGTGATGAGTAGTGCTGACACAGACTTAACAAAGGGAATCAAGAGACAAGGAGGCAAGGTTTCCCTTTTTAGTGTTTCTCTGACTTTATACCGCGAGCCTAATGCATGGATCATCTAGTGTATGGTAGGCAGCTTCTCACTGAAAGTAACACAGACCCGGGATAAAATACCATACAGTCTCCCATCTTGTGAGGCTGGGAAAGCCATTAGTTTGCTGGAACTCCTGTGAGATTAACTGTGCCATCTGAAATGTGGGATCAATACCTCATAGCCTAATTGTGAAAATTAAATGCTCAAGTATATTTTGCAACCAAGACTTTAACATGTACATTTTTATTACCTTACCTATTCAGAATGAATTCAGTAGCCTCCAGTTTTAAGGGCATAGTTCAGATCACATTGGCTTAAACAATCTCTGTCTTCCATTCCTTTTATTTTCAGAACAGTGGTGTCATTATCAAGTCAAATCATTTCACAGTTTTGTCATTATTTATGAATAGTGAGGGACCAGAGTCAGAAAGTAAATTACCTTTACTTTCAAGGCTATATCGTAATTATATTATGAAACACCTACCTTTCAGGTTAGTGCTTAATCTAAATTAACTTTACTCTTTGAGCAAACATGCCTAAAGAAAAAACCTGCACAGATGCTGCCTTATAAACCATTATATTAAAATCTAAGATTTAAAATCTGTCTCTTTAAAAAAGTCCTAATGAAAATAATTCAATAAAATTTAAGAGCGCATAGGAAGCCACTGAAAAAAGCTAATGGAAGCAAAGTTTCATAAGATTTTGCCCAATTTGGTACCATCTCAGTGAAACATAATTAGAGTAATCAGAAAAGATCACAACACCGAGCTTAGAGAAGAGCATAAATATTCCACACTGTGTACAGAATTCTCAAGAAGTGAGAAGTGATGAGGAACAGTTTTCCTAATAGGTCTTAATTTTCAAGCTAAATTTAATGTGTGTCAATTATCATCAACATCAAAAACACTTACATCTGGGGTGCCTCACTTGACATTAGAGACGTTGCATGAATCAGCACCTTCATTCCAGGAAGACTAAGTCTTAGATATATTTTGATCCCACAAACTCAAGTTGAAAGCCTCAACTCTGATGACTAGAAGTTCTTATGTGGTAATGTCATTACCAACCCCACATACCTCTCTATTTAATTTTGAACAGGAAAAGCCTTATATCACTGATGCATATATATGGCTTCAAATTATTTCTTCTTTACTTCTCAGGACCTACATTTTCATTATTCAACAATTCACATATCAAATATACTCACTAAGATTTCTTTTGTGGAGGAGTTACATGCACAGGGCTCTTTGAAATTCCTATGTAATCTATAGATATCTGTGTTTAAATGTCTACCTGGGATTGCTTTCTTATAAAAAAGAATAAAACTGATAGATTGATAGAACTGGCATCTGTGTCTAATTGTATTAGAGCATAAAATTGCTGCCTGTTTTTTTTTTTTTTTTACAAAAAAGTCAGGTTGTCTATGAATAGTCCTCTAATATTAGAAATGTAATTCCAGAGTTCAGCGCCTGTTTGAAGTGATTAGGAAAATTGCCGCTTGTATGAACATTCAATTTCATACCTTTAACCACTAAAATGCTACATGAAAGTGTATTTTTTAAAAAAAATTTTAAAAGGTATTAAAAGATGTATTTAAATTCAAATTCTCTAGCATTTTATTGTTACTTAGCATAGCACACTAACAGAAAATTTCCAGTATTTAGTATGGTTGAAAATAAAATAGCTGTGAGTACACAGTTCCCAATGTACTTTAATATAAAGAGAAAATGCTTCGGAAAATTCAGGGTTCAAAAGATTTGTCAATTATTTAATGTTATAACATCTACATTTTTCTTGTTATCATGTGTTCTATAATATAGCTAATTAGCTATATAGCTCAAAATACAGAAAATATTCAAGATGTGATTGATCCAAGTTTCAAAATTGGTCCTTGTCTATTAATGATTTTAGCTATTTACTGTGTGCAACAAAAATTTCTTCCAGTCATCCTAGGAATTGTTTACTATACTAACAGATGTGGCTTGAATTTGTCCTTTCTTTCAGACTTTTATGATAAATCTGAAAGCAAATTCTGCAGGAGCTGTTCTGAGAAAATAAGCAGTCATGCTTACATTTTAAGTTTCTACTATGAATAGATAAGACAGACTTTTAATGAAGCTACAATGCAGAAAGAAAACAAAGTAAATAAAAGCAAGTAGCTGTGCATGGCACTAAAATTTACAATGACTATAACAAGCAGAAATCAATCAAGTCTCTCACTAGAACAATCTCGATTTTCTTACAAAACACAAAATCACTTGAGCTGAAAGACAACAAACTACTAACCCAAGATACACATCAACTAATTAGAAGCTGATTTTCTACAACAGGGGAAAACAGTCCCTTTTTAAAGGTACCTAAGTCATTTTTTCTTTCAGAAAAATGTTCAAGAGACTTGATTACATTTCTGTATATCATTTATGTAAAAGGGAGGTGGGCTAGACAGGCAAGGTAACCTTCTAGTTTCTAAATAAATGAGCTTTGTTTAAAAGGGCAGCACTAATTCATTACTTTAATACTGGCTTCCATTAAACTGGCATAGTAATATTAAACCACCTCAAACTACTGGCAAAAACATGGCTAAACCAATGTGACTGGCCCCTTTAAAAAAAAAAAGGTCTGGACATATACACAAACTTTAATTCCATCATGCAATAAGAAAATGCTGAATAAATTAACTTTTTAAAAGGGCCATTATACCTTAGTTCCTCATTACAGATCTCATTACAGATCGTCTTTATAACGCTCACCTGACAGTATCATGTAAAATGCTTAGCTTCTAAGGTCAGTCTAAATAAGAGAACAATTCTCCTATTTATAGCAAAGGATGAACTTTTCTCATTTAGATGTTTAAGCAGCTAACCTCTGAGTTTAATGTAATTAGGGAAGGGATATTCAATTTACAGTATCCACAAGTAATGATAATTAAATTGATCCAAAAAAGCTGTTGGTAAGCATAAGATACCTTTGTAATTACATCCCGTTTTCAAAATGACTTTAGTACTGTGAACTTGAAGCATTTCAGCAAATGAAGGCCAATACACATAAACGAAAACTACAGTAGCTTAAAAGCTAGGCTGTTTAACATAATGAGCAGCACTACCAGAGGGAAATCTCAAAAACATTCTATAACTCACCACGACAGCCTATGTTTTCTCCTTTCCTCTCACAAACATCCATTAAAAATATGCAAGATAGTCTTCATTTTTCACCAAATAAATTCTTCATTACTGTAATCATTTTTTCAATTTTAAAGGAAACTAAACGTTTCCTCATTTCTCTATTATTAAAGTGGCTGATCACTTCTGTGTTTATTTGAAAGAACAGATGAGAGCTATGAATATGAAACCATTTTCCCTGTGAGTCCTGAAGATTAGCTAGGTCAGCATTCCACCAGGACCAAGGTGAAAAATAAACAAATAACCATGTTCACAGCAGCTGCAGCGATCAGTCTCTGGAAAATTATTCAGGCATTATGAGAAAGACGGTATTAAATGCTGCCACTTGCAGCTTCACGGCTCTCTGAATATTCGCATCAGAAAAGGATGAGCACTTAAGGGGTATCATCAGAGAGCTCGCCCATCTGAGCATCTTCCATTAAGTTTTTGCCTTAAAGGAGGAAGGCGGGAACCTCTGCCTGACAGGCAAAAGGCTTGTCATAATTCATTAATATCACAGCTTTGCTCAGGTTTCCTTCAATGAGGAAGGCAAGAAGCCTATGAAAAAGTGCTGAGCACAGAACTTCAAAGATGCTGCTGTAATAAACTTGGTACTTCTTGGTCCTATTGCACTAGAGGCTAAAGACCTTCAACAGTAAGTACTTCCTATGAGAAAAGTGATCTAATAGGCATCATCTCACTATTGCATTAACCAGTAATTTCTACTCAAATCACAAAGGGTAGGCTAAGTGAAATATTTTAAAATGTTGCCAAAATATTAAAGTCTAAAAGTTTCTAGTGCTACTAAGGCACATACCATAAAGTAAAACACAAATACAATGAATTAAATTGTATTTGGAAAACATTACTGGTCCTAAAATATGGCAGAAATCTAGACAAAAAAATTCTCAATATCACTATTTCTTTTGACTAAAATAATTTTAAGGGATCATACAGAAACATCATTTTTAAATTATTTCAATTAAACAATTAATTTAATATACAATGAATTAGATAATAAAACCATTTAGTACTAATAGTCATCTACTTTTCCAACACAACATCACATACAGATGTCTTCTCAGTTTTCTCTCCCTGTTCCCTGTTTAATCCACTAAAGAACCTATAAAGTGGCTAGGTATTTATTTTTTTCATTTGTATGATAAAAGATAAGAAATTAGAAAACTAAAGATGCCAATTAGCAGAAAGAAGTACGACTAGTCATAAGAACAGTAGCAGCAGATGGGGAATCTTATAAGAACCTATATTCCAGTTTTATTAATTTTACTTTATTTTAAGATAATTAAAAAGTTACCTGTTCTGTTAAACTAAACAATGAGGATGGCGGTTATATATTTTTGAACATCAATATCATTTTTACAATGCTAGGTAAACATGAGCTTGGGTAGTGAACCAATCATAGAATTTTTCATAACTGTTATTAACTTTATTTTAAACTAACTTTAAGTATGATAATATCTATTGTTTAAAGCACATAAAATCAAGCCTTAGCATTAATGTATATAATGATCATAAAATGAAAGTACAATCTGACCTAACAGGAATCAATAATGGTATTTAATGACTTCATGAGGAAAATAAATGACCCTCACACCCTTAATGGATTAATGTGAATTATGAGCAACACAACATAACATAATGCTGACACAGTCTCACTCAAAGTGGTATCACTTTTCATATGAGTGCCTTAAAGCCTTATCAAAGGAAATTGTGTTTTAATGCTATTTCGGGTGTCATTTTTGAGAGGATTTTTACAATCCCATTTCATAAAGTATAAAGCATGTTCTGAATTGTTACAAGGAGCTTCTGTCATTGGCACAGGTAGTAGGGCACCCTTTGAAAGCTTTCCAACAAAACGAAAACCTAAATACATTAAAAGGATAATAATTTGTAATATTACTCATACAACTAATTTACTGTCCTTATGTTCTTTCCATACATATTCCCTTAATGTTACTTTTAGAATGTTTCTCCCTAAGAAATAAACCCAAGCTACACATATGCATCTTAGCCAGTTCCACAATATAAAACACAAGTGCTTCAAAGACATTTATAAACTGTTTATCAAAGCATACCAAAAGAAGATTCAGCAAGAAGTTGATATGCAGTATTAATTTATAAAACTGTTACATTTTCTAAGAAGTTTACAAAAGAAAGATTTTTCTTTCCTTCTAATAATTAACTATCCTTAAACAGGAAAAATGTAACTCTCTCTTCTCCTTGTGGAATCAAATTATAGAAAAATATAACCCACTTAAATAAGCCCTTCCCTGTTCTTTCAATTCCTGAATACTTAACCTTGTGGTATCATCTGCACATAGTGTCTTTTGATTGTGAAAAATATGCTGATAATGGTAAAATAAAAATTCTGTCAGTGTCCAATACTTTGCAAGGATTTTAATTCCTATCAAGTATTTGAAACCAGTATCAATGAACACTCATGACATCTTGAAACTGTAATTCAGTTTATTATTTTCTGCAGCATAATTTATAATTCATCTCTAACTGATTCAGCAGTCACTGAGCAAAACTTCCAGTAACCTCTCAAAAGATTTGGAACAAATAAGAAGTTCAGAATTGGAACAAATATGCAACAATGTACAGAAGCTACTACAGTTATTTCTAAAAATGGCAGGGTTTCAGGCTTTCATTGGTTTAGGATTTTCAAAAAACAAAACTGAAAAAATCTTAAGATAGAACCAGGAAACTGTAGCTAAAGATTCCTGACTGACATGAATATTACTTCCTTTATCCCAAAGGATATAATAACTTCTCAAGCAAACGTAGCATCATAATTAGCTATAATTGACTTTGTCTTTTAATTTTTAAGACAACCTATAAATTATGGATTGTTGTGTCAACTGGAAGACAGTTTTTGTCACCATACCATATATCCCATCATTATAATCAAAACCAAGTTGATTAACAGGATTACTCTGCAGTCTGCTACACTTTAAAATCATTTCAGAAAACATGAGCTTATATTACTGATTCATATTGCATAATTTGAACATATGCTGTCATAAATCTGATGTGGCTTCAGATACTTCAACAATGTGTCGTACCACTAGGAATGAACAGAGGAATATCAGGAATCCAAGTTTATAGCATCCTGTCCTCACTGTCTCCTTTTTCAAGAACCACACTATCTTGCTGCCTCTTTTCTGCTCTGTACTCTGCTTCCAGCCCATCTTCTCCCTTCTGCTCAGCACACCTGCTGGTAGATGCAGTCCACTGCCATTCCTCCGAAATTAATGGAATGCTGGTATGTACCTATTCTTCTCAGCTACTCAGCAGGTGTACTTTACCTGGAACATTGGGAATCAGTGGAGCAACAGAAAGGGAAGGATTTATTTCTCTCTTTCCAATTACTGTTCTGCATCCCAATCCTTTCCTCCTTACTTTACACAAATGTCCATGGCAGCACCTGCTGACAGTGTAATGCAATGCTAGTACAAATTTCCCCATGTCAAAAGTAGATTCTGTAGGTGTCCCACATTAAAATCCATGGTCAAGGGTTTACAGCTAATAAAAAGTACACCAGCGAGATTTCTTATAATCTACTGAATATAATTCACACTTAAAAGACTGAAGAAAAATAATATTATTTTTCCAACATTTTGAAAATTTCAGTGTAATCCTTTAATCAATTTAAAAATACCACCTACCACTATCACTGTAACATTAACACAATACTGTTTTTGAAGATAGTTTTTTGTCTTAAAGTTTACTTTGTTAATTAAAAACAAAAACCACATTATGTTCAAGAAAAAAACTCATATAAATGTTTATTTATAAAACAGTACTTAAAAAACAAGTGACTTCCTAAGCATCAATACCGAGATCAGTAAAGTTTAAAGTTCTCATTGATTTACTAGTGTGCTCTGAAATAGAAGACAGAAAGTGTCACATACATATGCATACATTAAATTCTCTCTTTTTTTTTTTTCCTCAAAGTTGTTCCTTTTATCTACTGTGTGCACTATCCTGGAAAGTCAAGAGGAAAGATGTGAAAAACATATGTAAGCATAAAGCAGACACTGCAGTGGGACAAGGGGTTCAGGGATCATGCTTGCTGCCCAGCATCACTGTTTAGTGTTGCTGCTCCAGGGCCCAGCCAGCAAGCTAAGCTCAAGAGGATGGAAATGTAGTTGTCAAGGAGACCCTTTAGTTTTTACTAATGTACACAGAAACAATTTCAAGGACTCTGCCATTCACAAAAGCATTTATTTAAAGAATTTGAGTAATTCTTTAGCATAACTAAAATAGATGATAGTTATACTCAGCTTCAAACAACAATTTAAGCACGGCATGTCACATTTATCTTTCCAGAAATCGAAAGTTGTAACTAAGTGTATGCCAGTTCTCCCTGTTTTCTTACATCATTACACAGCATCCATAACATGGTACACCTTTGGTGAGCTCTTCAGAAAGCCTAGCGTGGAAGAGTACTGGGGAACGCCAATTTCTCATTCCAAGGCAAAGAGAGGAGAAAAAGAAAGAGAGAGGGGAGGGTGTGGAGGGTAGGAGGACAGAGACAGACAGAGAAAAGATAGTTTTAACCACTTTCTAGTCTAATTACTTAAATATCGGATAAGGAAACCTTACATATTTTTTCAATAATTTGTATCAAGTAATATAACAGGAAATACAAAAAGAACAATTTTATCAAACTTATTCAATACAAGACAGAACTGGTTGAAATGATACTCGCCCTAGTGAAACTCAGTATAATTAGTAGATAAATAAACGAGCTGCCTAAATGATGCTCCGGGTAAACTGTTCAAAGATAATACAAAGTACTTTATGTCATTAAAGATGCTAAACTTAACCAGAGAAAAACCAAAGTAACTCTTAACTAATATCAGGTGGTTTGCATGACTAAACATGACAAAAATAAAGTTGTATCTCTGAAGAGCACTCATTTATTAACAAAATGCTTGAATATTTATAAGGGCTAAAAAAGGACTTAAAAGTGCTCAAGATATTTTATAAAGCAATATAATAACTGCAAAGGTAAGAGGCCAGATACCAATGATTTATAATACCTTCACTGTCAGTCTGGTGGTCAAGAATTTATAGAGGAAACAGCCTGAGGATTAAAGAACCATACTTGTGCTATGTGGTGGATGATCATGTTACACAAGAATGGATGTAGGAAAATAGGATATTGTTTTTAAGTAGGCGAGATGGCTTTGGTGAGTAGCCTCCAAATAATAGTGTGAGAAGCAACAGAAAAACCAAATCATCCCAGAATTTATGCTGACATGAGCAACTGAGTTAGGTAACATCCTATATACTTCTATTTTAGGATACCTAAATAGAAAATAAATAAATAAATGTTATGGTAAAGAAGATCAGATTAAGGCTGGGTGTCGGTGGTGCATGTCTATAATCCTAGCACTCAGGAAGCCAAGGCCGGAGGATTGCTGTGAGTTCAAGGTCAGCCTGAATTTCCTAGTGAAACCCTGTTTCAAAAAAAAAAAGAGATTTACTTCAAATGAAGGTCATTATTGTTACCCACAATGTGCAATGGGAAAAATATATCTCAAAATTTCACCCAGCTAGCATTGAACATTTGCCCTTTGAAAATTGAAATTGTATCAACAAATAAGAATACACAAAGCTGGGGAAAAGGGAAACACTTAGTGGCTGCAGACTTTCTAAACCAATTTTTAATAATGATGCATGAATTTAAATGCTTTGCACTTTTAAAATACCTATATTATTTGTTATATTGGAAACTAAAGGGTTTTTTAAAAACTAGGATATTAAAGTGCATGTAATCTAACTTCCCTACTTTACATAAAAAAGAAAAGAAAAAAAAAAAAGAGCTTGCCTCAGGTTTGCATTGCTCATTGTGCAGAACAAAGTCACCCTCCCCCATGGCATATTTTACAGCTTCCAGATTCATTAATGCTTGTGATGCATTGCTATAATTACCTTCTTCAATGATATTTTATTGCTACAGGAAAATAAAAATTCTTCATTGAATTAGAGGTTCTGCATGATCTAATCTCAAACCTTTTACCCGGGTCAAGCTTCATCTCTGACCCTTTCTGCTACATGTGTCATCTCAATCATGGAATACTCTTCAACCTTTTTTAAGTGTCTAAATCATTCACAGCTTTGAAATATGTCTTGACTAAAGTCTTTCCTGATCCTAGATGAGTGTTACTGTACTCTCAAGCAGAATTTGGTCTTTGCTTCTCTGACATATTTTACCATTTTTTTAACTTTGTGTTATATTATTTATATGTCTGAGCTTCCCTCTAGACTGTAACTCGTATTAAGGCAACATACATTCAATCGCTACCCATTAGTCTGGGCAAATTTTTAAAAAAAGATCAATCAGAGTGGGATTGTTGTTGTTGTTGTTTCCAGTACTGGGGATTGGACTCATTGAGTTGCACTGAGATAAATTTTTAAATTGTTTTTTAAATTTTAAGACAGGATTTCACTGAATTACTAAATTGCCCAAATTGGACCCAAACTTGCAATCCTACTACTCAGTCTTACACAGTGCTGGGATTATGGCCGTGCCCCAGCCTCATTCCTTGTTTAACCTAAACTGTTTACTAAAACCTTCAGTATCGTCAGTGCTTTAGCCCCTTGCTATTTCTACCTCTTCCAAGCCAATCACTGTCTTGCTTTCTCTTCTGCAGCCCCACTGGCCTCCTTGCTGATCTGTAACCCTGACAAGTTTTTTCTTTATTACAAGCTTTAACACATGCTACTCCCTCTTATTCTGAATGCACTTTTCTCTGACTTTGCTTGACTGGCCCATTCACATTTTGCAGCTCAAATGTCACATCCTCAGAGAAGCATTCCCTGGCCACACTATCTAAAGATGACCCACACCCCACCCTCCTGTCACTCTCCATTACTTGTCTGTTTAACACCACTGATGTCACGCTCCCCCCCACCATTATCATGGTTTATTACTCCTTGTGTAATTACTGCTTTATTATTTGATTCCAGCAATATAATAGGTTCTGTTATGGTAGGAGCTTGCCTGCCTTTGTTCACTGATAAGTTACTAAATAACTAGCACAGAATAGGCAGCCAGATTCTGCTAAATAAATAAATTTATGAAATTTTCTCATCAATTCTTACTACTCTTAACATTGTGTTTCATATACATCATTGCTGGAAATAAGCATTTGTATAAGGAAGAAAGTATGTTAAGTGGATTAGTTTCTTATCTTCCATAGTAGTACATTTTTATTACATATAGTTCCTAGAAAATGGTTAATGATTTAAAAACATTTGTCAAATTGCACAGAATTTTACAAATATGAAGATATAAAACAACATTAGGAATAAAATACTTTCAAAGTAGAAAGAAACAAGGGGAGAAAGAGAAAAGAGTAGAAAGAGGGAAAAAGAGAAATGAGCCAACGTTTTACTTAGGGAACATATATTGCTATCATTACTGCAAAACAATGTTAGATAATTTGTAAGTGGTAAGCAAAGGTTTTGTGAAATTATGTTAGTCTGTTACATGCGAGGAGAAAACCATCAATCATTCCAACAGTATGGTGTTCTCACTCCCACTTAACTCAATGAAGGTTGGTTTTTCTTTTTATTAAAGTCTAAATATTTTATACATGCCCACTATTTGACTTGGCATATTTTTCCCATTCTGTAAATCTACATGAACCCCAAATGTTTAATTTACTACTAAAATAACCAAAGGCTATTTCACAGTTCTTAAAAAGATACGATACTGGTTTGAAAACTATTATAAACCATTTTAAGTCACAGTTATACTTTTTAAGTAAAAATAATTGAGCTGGGTATGGTAGCTCCTGTCTGTAATTCTAGCTACTCAAGGTCACAAGTTGGGGGCCATGAAATCAGAGTATATAATCACTTTTTTTTCTTTTTCATTTTTATAGATACCAGGGATCGAACTCATGACCACCTGCTTGCAAGGCAGGTGCTTATGCCGCTGAGCTAAATCCGCAGCCCCATAATCACTTTTCAGAAAGAAACAAAATCACTGAAAGATGAAAAGAATACAAAATGATCTTTTAACTACTAAATAACATTTATGTAACTAATAGTCATGTAAAAGTGAAAAATGAGGCAGCAAGATTGCAAGTTTAAGATCAGCCTGTACAATAAACCCTTTCCTCTAAAGCAAAAGCAAAAGAAAAAATTGAAGAATGAAGGTTAAAGGGACACTCAGTGGAATAATCCTTGCCTACCACACATAAGGTTTTGGATTTGATCCCTCGCATCCAAAAACAGTGAAAATGAATCTTTTTTTCTTCTTTCAGTAGTCGCAAAATTATTGTTAGGCTCAGTTCCTTCTTTTTTTCTTCTCTTGCTATCTTACTTTCTTTGTCACCTTCTTATACTGATTGCTGTCCTAGCAATCTTTTAGAACTTTTAAATTATTAATGCTTTCTGGTTTTATATGCACATGCAAATTATATTACATAAATTTCTTTATATAGTCTATTATAGACTGATCAATTAAAATAAAAACATTCCTCTTGAAATAGTGTCTATCTTAGTATCCTAAGACACTAAACTCTTCTACAGTACTTAACCTACCTCTTTCCCTAGTATCTGGCACCTACGTATTTCTTACTTCCTTTTGAAGTTGTGATTTTCTTCCTTTATTTGATTCCTCAGTATGGTTTCATAAGTGGAATACAAATAGAAACAACATAAAATTGACACTCCTAGACACAGCAATGCTTTCTAGCATATGTTCAGTATCATTATTCATATGCAGAATAGATTTATGTGGGTAACTTAACAATTCATAAAATTAAAGGTCTTTATGTCTCCTTTCTGTGACACCACTAGAAGAGCTCTTTTTTACACTGGAAGTTAAACAGATCACCAAAACACACTTCTGTTTTCACTTCTATGTTTAGAATCCTTTTTTGGGCATCCAGCTACCATTCTAATATCATCAAGCTTATACTTCACTTCTGTCTACTTACCTCTTTTCTCTTAAGCCAAACTATTTCAATAATGAACTTCAAGCTGTAAATTCTGTTTCTTTATAGTTGGCAACATTTTCTCTCCTATCAACTATCCATATGTTTTAGATCTATTAGTCATTAACTGGAAGCAATTAATCATTATTATTTTTGCCATCTTACCCACAATACATTCCTTACATTTGCCATCTTACCCACAATACACTCATTTTCTCATCATCCGAAAAAATCTGTTCTCCACTCACTGCAAACCTTAGTTTAAAACTTATTTCATCAATATATAGTTTAGAATCAGTCTGCCATATTCTAGAATATTTGCCATATTCTAGAATATTTGCCATATTCTAGAATATAGAATTTGCTATATTTTTCCCAGTCACTTAGAGGTTCTGTCTATACTGTAATAAAAACTACATTACTGCATTTTGTAAATATTTATAGAACACCTACTATGTGTACCCACTAGTCCTGAGTATAAATGTTTAAATAATTCCTTGGATCTCAATTTAAAAATATACCAAGCTTCATCATCTATTTTACATACATTCAACTTTTTGAAGATAGAGAAAAGTTTCATTTTACATGTTGTAAAACATAAATGTACAGCATAAAATGGGGCACTTACAGCATCAGCCTATCAGTTTTTTCCAGAGGTATGCTTAATAAGTATACTAAGATTACAAATAGTAAAACCAGAACCTCTATTAATTTTATTGCCTGTACCGAAGGAACATTATTTTGCATTATGAAAATGAAATTACTCTGTTATTCTTTCTCAAAACTGTAGTTTTTAAACTGCAGATGATTGCTATATAACAGTTAAATACAGTTAATCCACTTTATGTTAATTGAAAGTAAAGATAAGGAGACTGAGAAGGTAAGACAAAACAATAATAAAAACTACTATTTCCAATTAAAAAGCACTTTACATTTTATTAGGGGCTCTCAGTACAGATACTCTGGCATCAGATAAAAGAAACATGAAATTATGACACTGGTTTATAACAGCTATAAAAAGGGCTTTCTACAGCTGATTCTTTTCTATATTGTACTGCACACCCCAATGACTCTTCAATTTCTAGAAACCATGTTCAAGAATTAAAGGAAATGTGCACTATGGAGTTTCCTTAACATTGCTGACATTCAGAACAAAGTCAGGACACAGGTAAGGTGTAACAGATGAATTACACAGGGGAAAATAAAATGAGAGTGCTTGAGCTTGATAGTGAGATACAGTTGTTTGTTTTGTTTTGCCTACAATTTAACCTTTTCCTTGCTTAAACAACTAACACCATCTGAAGACCTAAAGGGACTAGATTTGTATTGAAATCATTTTAGAAATTTCGGTTTCCTTAATTACTGTCTATATTAAAGTAAATTCTCTAAAACAAGCTTAGAACTCAATTGGATCACCATTAGGCACTTGGCTGAGAAGGTAGAACAATCCAGATTAAAACTGCTCTTCTGAATAAAAGTGCAGCATACGAAGTTCTTTTAAGGCTGTATTTTTCCAATGGCTTTTAAGATCCTAGGTCCTACAAGAAATATTTATTACCTAGAGTTTTGTTAAATTACTTTGATTAGTGTAATTCTTTTTGAGAGTAACTTTTCACTGTATAAAAATATAACTGAATATAATTTACTAGCGGCTGTGAAGCAAAGATTCCATGTTTTTCCTTCTTCAAGTGGAGGTGTTCTGACTCAATGAAGCCATCTGGGCAGTTAACAATACGAAAAGACCCCCGTTTGCAATGATTCAACTTACGATTTTTCAAATTTGCAATGCACTTTGAATTTTGAATTTTTCCCAGGCTTGTGACATACAGCACAATCCTCTCATGATGCTGGGCAACAGCGGCAAGCAGCAGCTCCCAGTCAGTCAGCCCATGATCACAAAGGCAAAACAATGACAATTTACATGTTGTGTTGCTAAGCTATGCTCAGCGGGTCAGGTGCACTGTTAACTAACAGTATTTTGACTTACAGTGAGTTTACTGAAAGGTAACAAGGCAGTAAACCCAGAACTTCTGCAGTTCCTTGCTCTCCCAAATTCTGTAATTACTTATTATAGCAGCTAATGTTTTAATGTCCCACCAAAATTATTATTATCAATATTATTATTGAAGATAAAGGAGGAACAGTTTTTTCAATTTTTTTAAAAGTTCACTAAAACTCAGAAAAAACCCTTAACATCTAGTATAACTTACAAAGGCCTGTATGAGTCTGCTCTTGCACCATGTACTGTAATAACTTTAATCTCTGTGCAGTTCCCCCATACTCAGTTCCGGCGTCAGTTCTGTGTATACACTCCCTCATATATGTGTCCCCAGCAATGCTATTTTATTGCTCAGATCTCAGCTTAAATACTAACTCTGTGCAGTTACTGAAGTTAGTTACCTATTTTCTGTGTTTCTACTGAATCCTGTATTAATATCGTCATAACTCTTATCACTTCCTAATATTTCCTGTTTACTTGCCTATATTTATGAAGCCTTTGAAACAGGGGTTTTCTAGCTTAGCAATATATCGCAATGACTCATACAGTAAACACCAGCAGTTCGTGAGCAAAACAATAATGAAACTTTTGTTGTTTAATTTAAATTAAAATTTTTTTTCAAAATCTCCTAAAAGTCACATCAAATTGCTATCCCATGTTTTCTGCCTTTATGTTCACTGTTTGCCAGTTTAGAGCAAAACAATTACAGAAAATTTAGTAAAACTCTAGTGAAACAAAATTATTTACAGTAACTTGATTAAACTTATTGCCTAGTTAGGACAGAAATTGGGCATACAGTACAATATTTTCTGTTTCAGAGTATGAAGAAAAATAATTTTGAAATCATCTGAAATGTTAACTTCTATATGTTACTATTAGGTTAAAGGAACACTACAGTCTTATTTTTAAAATTAACCAGTTAGGTCAGGATTATAGCTCAATGCCCAGCACCTGTCGGGTAAGCACAAGGTCATGAGTTTGATTGTTAGTACCACCACCAAAAAAAAAAAAAAAAAAAAAAAAAAAAAAAAAAAAAAATCAACCAGTTAATTCTGCGTAGATGAAACAGTAAGAAAGACTTCTTATCCTGTAGTTGGGTGGTATATTTTTATGAGAAAAAATGTAACATAAATGTTTGCTTCTCCTAAAAATATTTACGTGGGTGCTGTTGTAAAAGAAATTTACACATTCATTATCAAAGCTACTGATTACTTATTAGGTCACAGTTTTCTTCAGTCTTCAGGGAACATATGCACCTGCAAAATAAATTGTTCTTGAATGTGTTTGAATTGATATGAAAAAACAGAATATTTAAAATAAAGTATGCATCTTTTAAAATTAAAATTAAACACTTAAAATTTCTGATTTGTCTTAAAACATGAGACATTTGTGGCAGGTACATAATTTGCCAATACATATTAAATGATAATATTTATATTATCAACTACAATGAAATTCTTAAAAACAGCTAATCTTGTCATACAATTCCTTAAATAATTTGAACAACACAAACTCAAGTAGTTTTCAAGATCATTAAACCACACAATTTCAATAGCTAGAATAAGGACCAATTTGCACTATTTTAGTGTATTTGAAAATGGCTACTAAATCCAGAAAAGGTACAATAGATTTTCTTTAATTCATCATTTTCTTTAAAAATCAGTATTTCCATAATCTTTTATGCCCTATAAAGTGTTAATATTCTAAAATGTAGAAATAAAATAAAAATTATCCTTATTCGAAGGATGATTATACCAACTATCAAAAACTTTCTCTCATTTTCTCTATACATTAAAAATCACTGTATGAGCCAGGCGTAGTGGCTCACACCTGTAATTCCAGCACTCACAAGGCTGAGGCAGGAGGATCACTGTGAGTTCGAGACCAGTCAAGGCTATAAAGTGAGCTCAAGACCAGCCTGAACTGCTTAGAGACACCCTGCCTCAAAAAGACCAAAAAAAAAAAAAAAAAAAAAAAAAAATCACTATATGGAACAAATAAGGCAAAATACTACCAGTTCCAAAAGGGAAAAACAGGCAAATAGAGTCTATAAAATTCTGTGATATTATCCTTTTATGCTATGAAATTTTATTTTTACATAAAACAACAAAGAAGCATTATGACAATATAACCTAAACCAGCGACGGTGAACCTTTTAGAGCTTTCAGTGATGACAAACAGTCCTCAGTGGCACTTGTGTCAAAGGTTCGTCACCACTGACCTAAACCATAATCACAGAGCTCAAACTGCAGCTCCACAACTGACCAGCTGTGTCACCTCAGGCCAGCTAACCTCTTTTTTTCTAAAAATGCAATTCTTGTAAAATGAGTGATAAAAAGCAGCGACTGTTTTATATGGTTGTTAGGATTAAATACATTAACCTATAAAGAATATTTGAGACAGTGCTTAGCACTCATTATCAGCTATTTGTTAAGACGCTATGAGAAGACGCTTACTAGCAGAAATAAACTGCTAGTAAGAAAAGTATGAACTTCTTAAGCATACTACAAGATATAGCCAAGTTTTCTGTAATTCTAAGTGTTTTCAGGTATAATTCTTTGTTGAGTTGTATGGGTTGGCACACTACTCTTTTTAGTTTTGGTAATGCTGTCACTAGTAGAAACAATGGTCAAGTCACCTCCAGGACTGATGTCAAAACAACCTTTACATCAGAGAAACTGAACACCTGAATCTTTTAGGTTTACTACATTATCTCTGTGATGACAAAGTAGCATCAAGTAATTCTTTTGTAATTGCCTTACAATATGACATAAAGGACTAGTATGAATTAAGCATTCTTGATAAATGTAGTGTTAAATGTACACATACATACTAATGTACATCTACTATTTATTTCTACCATCTACCATTTCTTTGGGGTTTTTTTGGTCTTTTTCCTTTTTATTGGTACCAGGGATCGAACTCACGACTGCCTGCTTGCAAGGCAGGCGCTTATGCCGCTGAGCTAAATCCCCAGCCTCCCATCTACCATTTCTACTACAAAGACTTATTTGTAAGCATGGAGATAATCATAATGTTATTATTTCACCTAAAAAGTCTTTACTATAGTTAAAGGAAGTAAATAATTTGGTTATTTTTTGGAAACACATATATAACATGCATTAATGAGCCTGACTTTAAAGTTTGAATATGAAACTGTGATGTACTAATTTTTAGAAAAAATATCTAAAGTATACAGAAGTATGTTTTGCTTCCTGCATGCATTTCTAAAGCAGCATGAATATATGGGTAATATTCTTAAGTTTGTATGAAATCCTTAAGTAATATACAGAAAGCTAAAGTAAGTCGAAAAATATTGAACTTAAAAATTAACCCAAAATCCTAAACTACAGTAATTTATGCCCTGCAGATATGTACTAGTAATTGCTTTCTTGGATCCTCTTTATTTCAATATAAAGACCTCTTTAATATACTACCATATATTATAAAGAAGCCAACCAATGGAAGAAAGCTGTAAAAATAGATCCTATTCCTGGGTAATATCTACTAATGGTTTCTGGGAAAAAATGACATGAAAGTACATTTGAACAAGGCAAGTGTCTCAGAAGTCATAACACCTATGGGTACACATTTCTACATGTGTACAATGAAAATCATACTAAAGTTCAAATGATCAGGAAATATCCTTATTTCCTCTCATTTTAACCTAAAGATGAAGATTCTATGCCAAAATTTAGTCATACTGATATATTCAATAGTAATACGTACTCTTAAATAGTTGGTGGTGCCTTCACATTATATTCTCACAATGTTACTGGAGAAAAACAAAACTGAATACACCTGTTAATATGTTCATAAGAATGTACAGTAAACCTACAATATGGACATAAATGGATTCGTATTTTACCAATATTTTGGAAAAAAAGACGGCATACACACCTGTACTCTCAGCATTCAGAAGGCTGAGATGGAGGATGGGAGGACTGCTGCAAGTTCAAGGCCAGCCTGGGACACAAAGTGAATTCAAGGCCAGCTTAAACTGCATAGTGAAATTGTATCAAAAAGCAAAAAAAAAAAAAAAAAAAAAAAAAAAGGGCGGCATACATTCAGAAGCATTTTGTAACTAAACCATATGTACTTATATTGTAATAATAATTACACCCTCAATATTGGTAGTATTTCTAGTTCAGTATGACCAAATGAAAATTAATCTATTTTATTTTTCACAAATTTATATATATATATATATATAAAATATTTTTAAGACTACTATCCAATAATAAATTTAATATATAAAATATGGGCTTTGTTTTCAGGTTATGAAAGAAATTTATTTTAATTTAATTCACACATTTAATACACATTTAATTTATATGGTATCTAAATATATTCAATTAAGATATTGTACCTGAATTAGTAGTGTTGTGCACTGAACTAGAGAAATTGCTTCTAGAGTATAACACATTTTTCCTCCTCCAAAAATAATCAGAAGGGAAAAAAATGAACAACAAAAGCAAATACCATCTCTTAAATTTTTACGTAAACTCTAAAAATCATTGAATTATTGTTCTAAGAAGATTTTACTTGTATTTTAGAGTAGGGTAAACTACCTTTTAAAATAAATCTCACTAAAATGTAAAACTGATGATTTACATAATATAATGTGATTTAATAAAAATATATTTGAAGGCTAAGAATAAACAAACAGGACCTATGCTTATTTTGAAGAATTTCAGAAAAGTCAAAGTAAAAGAAAGTGAGAATAAGATAGAAACCTCATTTTACATTTAGAAGTACAAGACAAAGAAAAATTACTTAAATTTTAGATTTACATATGGATTTTTGTTTTATTTATGTTTCTGCTTAAAACTTCAAAAATTAGTTTTCATTCCGGTTAAAAATGAACTTAAATCATTTTTAACCTCTATTTTTCAGAGTCTATGGCACAGAGTCTATTTTTCAGAGTCTATGGCACAGGTCTTGTTATTACTTTGGCAAGATGAAAATTTTTAATTCAAAACCCAAGAAATATACAAGGTGATTATGATTTTAGAAACAAAGAAAAGGGCTCTTCAAACAAACAATTAATAGAAAGAAAAGGACACTATCTAAGCCTTTCAAAATCAATAAAATGAGTCTGTATACATCTTAAAATCACTCCCTGAATATCTCTGAATATCCCTTTTCCCTGAAACAATTTCCTAAAAATATGTCAGTTGAGACTGGATATATTAAAACCATATTTTAGGCATCGATCAAAAAATCATTTTGCATCTAGAATCCACACATAAAGGCAAACTTAAAATAAGGAGCTAAAAATACTTCATAAAATGTGTTTTTTCTAAAATGTAAAGAACACAAAAACTATGTAAAAGCTAAAATTACAGAACCAATCATTCATTAAATAGCTTACTGCTGTTTTCCAAGAGACAAGTTTGGAAATACAATCAGAACCCAAATTTTAACCTTTCCTCTTTACTAACACTTACATACACACACACACACACACACACACACACACACACACACACACACAGTTTTTAAAACAAATTTGTTAGTTGTATTAGTTACTTCAGGCCTATTAAAAAACTGAGTTAAAAAATATTTTCACACTTTAGAAAAGTGAAATTGTGATTGTGAAAAGTATTTTAAAAACTGGTCTACCGTACTTTCAAGACATTTTGTCAAACAATCATATCAATAGCTTTTTTCTTTTTTCCCCAACAGCTTTTTATGGTTTTGTTTCACTTCTCTTAAAATGAAAAGCTTCATTTTATGAGAATGGAAGAATAACAGGATATTTTATCAAACTACTGCAAAACCCTGGGTATCACATGAGACTGTATTTGTTAAATTATTTTGGTTTGATTTTGCATACCAATCTTTCTAAAGTATAGCATGATCAAGTAAGTAAAATTTCAACAGGGTTCATGAAAAATGTGGTAACTTAAAAATCAATTTTTAAAAATCTTCAATAATACATATAACTTCTCAAAACAATAATTGCTGATGCAATTTTGAAAATACACTGATGTACCTGTACTTATCAATCATATTCAATAACAGCAAAATAGTCCATTCTTAAAAAATTATTACTACTTACTTTTATTTTCTCTCATATTTTTTAAATGTAAAGGAAAACTGCAGGGGAAAATTTTTTATGAGCTCATCCATTTATCTCAAGAGTTTAAAATCACAAAGAGATTTATTTACATATTGGAAATCTTAAATCCATATTTTAATATTTCACTCACTAATACCAATATTCCAATCAAAAAATATTCTTAAATTTTTACTTCCAATCTTAACGTATTATGTAGAATTCTTCCCATGAAAAATTGACAAAAAAATTCATCAGTAGATACATAAAATACATTTCTTTCAAACATGAATGCCTGTTTATTTATAAAGAACTACAGTACGCAAAAATATTTTCAACCCTGCAAATGAAGATTATTACCTCAATTTCTGAAGAAATGCCTCCCTCAATGCATTCTTCAAACATTCAAATCCCAGCTTAATAAAAACAAATGGCATTCCTCATTTCTCCAAAATTGCGCACTGAATATTACAAGCGTTGGTTTTTTTAAACAAGACACTAACAACTTTAAATTTAGTAATTAAGCATTCATAACCTTTAGTGGAGGCAGTAGTATTCTGGGGATAATGAGTTAACTATGATAAATATATTTATAACGTCCAAATTAATGAATTTAAACATACAGTTAAATAAAAGGTAAGTTTAAATGATATAAAAGCACAGCCTCATAAATTCCAAACAGTGGCCTTTGATATTTCAGCATAGAACTAAATTATTGCTATTAATATATACAGTATCAGAGAATCCTAACATTTTTATCTCTCAAGGAATTTCTGTCCCTCAGTAATTATACCCACTTCTGAAAATTACAGACGTTTAATTTGCAAGCTATCGGAGTATATTTCTATGTTTAATAGGAAACTAACTTTAGCACTTACTATAATCAGTTATTTGAAAACATGTGTAACTATTGCCCTCAAAAATTATTTTACTGAATCTTTTAGGTTCCAACTCTGATTTTCAATGAAACTGAAAAACAACTTAAAAGACAAATATTCCTTTAAGTAAAATATATAAACAAGTCAAATGAGACAAATAAGAATCTATACAAAAAAATGTAGCCAACAACCATCAACCATAAAGATCTTTTTCCTAAAATAATCTCCAATTTAATAAAACAAAGTATTTTAAAATGAATTTCTGGAAACTTCATGATTAAACAATATTTTGTCTGGTATAGGTAACAAAAAAGGAAGATGTAAAATTATAACCTGCAATGATTTTACCGAGGACTGTGTATTATCCTTATTGTTGAAAACATCCAAGGAAACTAACTGGTCAGTGCAATAGTCTAGAAAAATGGTACAAAAATCTTTAGAAAAAAAAAAAAGTTATGTTTATTAACTAAATCAATTTTTTTACTGCCCTCTAGTGGCAAAGAGTCAAGTCACTGGAGGAAGATGAAAGCCCCTGGTTTAGGAAGAGAGTCTAGGAATTATAGAAAAACTCATTATATAATGGAACAGGAAAATCTCTATACCACACGTCACACTTCCTTTCAGACCAATTACTAAACAAAATAATAGTACAACTATAAGGTTTAAATTTGATTTGCTAAAAAATTATAAGAACAGCATGCACATTACAAATGATAGCAAACAGAGCCACCATTAGTGCTTAAATGACACTAAAATAGTCGGGTCAAAAAGTGAAAAAATACAGTAAATTTTGTCTACACATCAATAGACAAAAGCTGATGAATAATTTTATGAGATTGTCTATTTTAGTGTGCATTTATAAAGAACTAGAATATTAATGAGCTTAAATATTTTTGATAGTACAAATGATATTCTCAGTTATAAAAGTAACTCAATATTCTCTAAATTCCAAACTCAAATAAATTAGTAAAGGTATTTAAACTCCACAGAAACAAGTACTGTAAATCAATATTCAGATCTGGTAGTTCACTTGACTAGCCTGTACAAGGGCCTGGATTTGATCGCCATCAAAGGGAAAAAAGAAAAAGTTCAGATATATTTGGAAGCAATTATTACCAGGTATAAAATTTACAACTGGTATGATATAAAAATATACAAAATTTCTAAATAAGTTAACTTTAGTTCCACTTTATACCAAATTAGTCATAGGTCCTCACTAGAATCATCCAAAACACTTGCATGATTTTATTTATATTTTGTTTAATTTATCAATACTCAATTCCCATAATCAACATGGTTTGTGAACATAAAATTTTAGCTTATTTATGATTATTAAAATAGGTGTGGAAAATATAGTAGAGCTATTATTTATCTGTATAGATCTGCATTTCATAAAATTTGTTAAATGGTTTGTGCTATAGTTTTAAAAAGTATAAACTTGGAATTCTAATGTAATTTATTCATAGAGCTTGTCTTAGGAAAAAAAAAATCATAGAATACAACAGAGATATGACCCAAATACAAGACATTAAAATGTTGAAAGTCACTGGAGAAAGAATACAAGAGGCAAGCAGGAAAGACCCGATGCAGATCATTCTTTTCAGTTTCTATGCTACTCTGATTGTAAGAAATAATTTCATGCTTAATATTTCTGTTTACTTGTTTATTTTTTCAAGGTACATATGGCTACCAGTTCTTTCCCTGGGTCTCAGTTTATATTATATTTATGTCAAAAGACAGAAGAAGCATAGTCATAGCATATTTACATTTCTTTCTGGCAGAGCCTAAACAAACTCAGATACATGCTCTACACAAAGTGGCATAATTTTTATACAACTGTCTACTCATTTCTAAGGTTTTAAAGTTTAAAATGATTAAAGGTTTTCACCAAGTCGAAAGATTTTTGAAGAAAATGGACAATTAAAAGTACAGTCTTTAATAAATATATCTATAAATGCAGCAGAAAAGATCATTACTAAAAATAAGAACATATTCACTATGAGGCAGTCCGTGAAATCAATATTCTCTTTTGAAATTAATATTTTAATAGAAAATAACTCACAAATATTTTTTTTCATCTTCACTTTGCCACAGATAGTGGCTATTCTATGTTATACAAAACTTATTTTCTGCTTGCAAAATTTCTAGGAAATTTATCAGTATTAAGAACCTCCTAGTAGGGCAGATGCTACATGCCTATAATCCCAGCACTCTAACAGGCTGAGACAGAGGGATCACAAGTTCAAGCCCACTGTGGGCAATTTAGTGAAACCTATCTCAAAATTAAAAAATAAAAAGTACTGGGGGTGTAGCTCCCTGCAAACCTTAGTTCAGTTTCCCAAAGAGGGGGCATGAAGAGCCAAAGAAAAGAAAAGAAAACTTTCCAAAACAATTGAAACTTCATAGCAAATTATTTATAATACTCAGTGAGAAGAAACACTAGAAATCAGTTGTCAATCACATAAAAATAGCAAAGAAATTTGATTAAAAGGAAATGAATTCAATAGTAAAAAGGTAAAAACACATCAAAGAAATTTTGCTCTTTTCATACATATTTTGGTAAAATAAATTAATTTTCACTATAAGTTCACATTCTAAGTTGCAAAATATGTATTAAATAAAAATAATAATTTAAGAGTAATAAAGAAAAGTCATTGTTCAAGTTGTTAACCTAGCCCGAGCAAAGCCCTTGATTCTACACCCAGCACTAACAAAAATAAACAAAACCTATCAAGCTGATGGTTTCATTGCCCCACCATTAAATGTAGCTCGTAATAAGGAACATCAAAGAATAATGTTTTGCAAATATATTTTCCCCCTAACTCTCACACTAACTCAACAAATAAACTCATAGATGTGATAGTTGAAAAAAGGTGGCTTTTGGAATAGATCTAGTCGGGCATAATGGCACATACCGAGCATACTGGCACATGCTGTAATCCCAACACTCAGAAGCATCACCGGGAATCTGAAGGCAGCAGTGGATGGTAAATCTTTTTAGAGCTTTCAATGATAAAAACAGCTTGCTATGGCACTCCTGCTATAGGTTTGCCCGTGCTGTGAGTTGAAGGCCAGCCTGTACTACTGAGCAACTCTGTCTCAAATAAACAAAACAAACAAAATGAAAAAACATAGTATCTATTAATAGATTAAATCTATTGATGGAATGAATCTAGATTTAATCTAGGAATAGATTAAACTTTAAAAGTGGACATAAATAACTTTTCTGATGATTCAAGTGGCAAAACCAACGTAAGTGATAACCTTCTGGGATAAGAGTTTTGTACTTTTCGGCTTCCTCTGTCAATATGTTCTATAATATCAAATGAGGTACAACTGGAAAATACAGTGAATGTTTAGATTTTTAAAAATTTTTATGCAGTAAAAAACACATTACCATTAATCTCCCTCAAAATACTCCCCTTCTACTCAAACACATTTATCTCATTAATTCTTGTCACTTTCTGAAACAGTTTTACAAGTTCCCTTTTAAGTGTTTAGTTGTGCTGTAGTGGCGTTGATAGCCTGAATTAATTCAAAATGTTTTTTTTTTTGGTGTTGGGGATCAAACTCATGACCTTGAGCTTGCCAGGCAGGCGCTTAAGCCACTGAGCTAAATCCCCAGCCAAAATGTTTACCTTTTACAATCATTTCAGCTTTGAGAAAGATTCAGGAGTTACACAGTGCCAAATCCAAGGAAGGTTGGTGAGAGAAACATTATAATGTTCTCATGAACCTGACTTTCTGTTAGATGGCACATGGTAGCAGCATTCGCCATTCCTTTTATTTTACCTGGTACCAATTCACAGCCTAAAAGTTTATTTGTGGTTAATAAAGAGTTCTTAAGGAAATCATAAATAAATTCGGGGTTTTAAAATTGGTGGAAAAAACTGAGAAATTATATACGTACATGTGACTGTGTATATAGTTTATAAATCTTAAAATACAAAAGGCTGCTAAAGTTTTATGTTCTTAACACCACCTTTCATTTTTAAACATTTTCTAATTCTTTAAAAGTTAGCAATAAAAATGTATCTTCCTCCAGCACCAATGAAATTTTAAAAAACCCTTTAAAACTATTTTTCATCAACGTTTTATCTTCACCAACCTAAATTGTTAAATTTAAAATCATACCCAAGAACCACTACAACATAATCTATCTGTTATCACTAACAGGAGACTGAATAAAGAAATAAATGTTTTCTAGATCTAGAAATAAGGCTACAGGGTTCTAGATAAAAGACATGCATTTTAAACACCTACTAGGAATCACTGGAGAGTGTCAGCTGTTACATGAGACTTCACTTAATCAAGTGCAAGTTACTTTGGAGCGAGTCCAGCAGCATTACCAAGGACTTATTTTGTTTGTTTGTTTGTAATTTTATTTAAGGAGAAAAAGAAAAAAAAAACAGAAAGAGGGTACAAGTTATACAGAATTTCAGAAAGAATAAACAGTAGGAAATCACTAGTTAATAGATTACATATTGTTATCTTAGAAATAGTTGTTCACGTTACAAAATGAAAGCATATAAAGTGGACTTTCAAACAGTGGGACTGCAAACAGTTTTGTTCAATGATCCAACAAGACTCAGTAATATGGTTATCTGTCTTATACACTTAAATATATATGCAGTTATATCCTTTAGAGCACTTTCTTTTCCTCTCTTTTGTACAATGACAATTACACATTTTGGGTTTTATTACTCCCATAGTTCTTATTACTTTTTTTTGAAGAGAGTAAAACCCAATGTGACATAACAGAACAGAGTCAAATCAAAAGGATAGACATAATAGATAATGTAAAAACAAAATACCAGGTGATCAACAATGGTTACCATAGTGCCTCTTGCTATCTTAAAAAGAATTGCCTATATAATCAGTTATAATAAAATTGAACAAAACAGTAAAGAATAAAACCAAAACATTGGAGACATTACAGGACTTTAAGAGAAGATAATAGTCAACCAAAATAGGCGTCGTAATGACTCTTACTGTCTTCACAGTTGTTGCCTATACTTTTGAACTTGGTACTATCAAGCAAAGCAGAATAGGGGAAAATCAGTCAAAACAAGGTGGTGAGGGCAATACAGGGTTTCAAATCAAGTTAATAGGAAATCAAAGTAGGTTGCTATAATGTATCCTATTTTTTATTTTTCCCTTAATTAAAAAAATAATAAAAAAGTAAATAATTTTAAAAAGGAGATTGAGATAAAAGAGGGCATAACAACAAAACAGCGCAGGTCAAAGCATAACCATTTAAGCAAAATAGTGTTTTACCACAAGATATCCTGTCATAAAAGTAGTTACCACAGTGTCTCTTTCCTTGAAATCTTTTGAGTATAACTTCATATACTGTAGCACCAAACATATCAAGACAATGTAAAACCATTCAAGAGAATGACAGTATTACAGGGTATTTAGAACCAACTATCAGAAAATGAACAATGGTTTCTGTATAATCTCCTTGTCTATAAAAGTTTTTGCTTATATTATCACATATAATAAAATCCAATAAGATACAACCTATTAAGACCGATGGAGACAGAAAAATAAAAGCTTGAAGGGACTTCAAAACAAGATGATACTAAATCAGCACTAGCTATTATGATGTCTTGTTTTCTCCAAAATAGCTGTTCCCACCATCTGATCTTCTCTGCCTCATTTCTGTTGAGCTCTTTTTCTGTCGTTTGTTGTCAGTTTGTCTTCTTCATTTCGCTTTCTGCTCCATTCATTGTGGCTCCTCTGCCACTGTTTCTGGGATCTTGGTATTTTCCTTTTTTAAAATATCCTGCAGTATTCTCTGTAGAGTTGAACTGGTGGTTGCAAATTCCCCTAGTTCCTCTTTATCCTGGAAGCACCTTGTTTTTCCAACAATTTCTAGGGACAGTTGTGCAGGATATATCAATCTTGGCTGGAGGTTATCTTTCAAAGCTTGAATTATTTCCCCCCACGCTCTTCGTGATTTGATGGTTTGTACCGAGAAATCTGCTGTAATTCTGATGGGTGTTCCCTTGTAAGTGATCTGTTTCTTGTCTCTGATGGCTTTTAATATTCTGTTCTTATACTGGATTTCTGGAATTTTGATTATTATATGCCTGAGTGTAGCTCTGTTTGGGTTATAGGTGGCTGGGGTCCTGTATGCCTCATACATCTGAGTATCTTTACCTTTTTGCTAAATTAGGGAAATTCTCTTGGATTATTTCTGTGAATAGTTTTTATAGTCCATTTGTTTGTGTCCCTACTTCTTCTTTTATGTTTTAAACTCTTAAGTTATAGATCTTCTTATCGTCTTCTAGCCTTTGTATTATTGCTGTTTGTTTTCTTGTTATTTTTAAGAAGTTTTTTTATTTCATGCTCCCACATTACAAATCTGCCCGCCAGTTCAGATAATTTATCCTTAGTTTCTTTCAAGCTGTTATGCCAGCTTGATGGAGTTTCTAGTTTCCTGGTAATCTCTTTGAACCTGCTTCACGTATTCTATGTTCTCTCTATTTTCTCCATCAAACAATTCTCCCTTTTCTCTGTTCTTCCACTCCACCACCTGTTTTTTCTTGGGCGGCGCTTAGCATTTCTCTAACTATTCTACTTATATCTTGCTTTATTTCGTTAAATACTTCGCTTTTGAACTCGTCTATGTGGCTCTGGAGATATCGCTTTATGTCTATTGGTGCCGTGAGTGATATTGCATGTTTTCTTTTCTCATTCTCCTTTCCTGGATCAGTGTTCTCAGGATTGGGGACTGAGGGCCCTTTCTTGTTGCTTCCTCTTCCCATACTTTTTGTTCCTTCCATACAAGCGAGTATAGGAGGCCCAGTTTTTTTTTTCTCTTTGTCTGTTACAGTTTGTTTGAATTGCACCGGCTAGGTGTTCCCACCCACCCACTGCAGTGTACTAGGGAGACACAGACCTGGGCAGCCTCTGCTGGGCCTGCCCCTCCAGGTCAAGCTACCGAAGGCTTCACCGCTAGGGTGCACCTCCAGGCGCTGTGACCTCGTTTGGGCTAGCTTACTGGGTCTTAGTCAGCTGCATCACCCAGGCCAGGCACTACCCACCAATCCTGCTTGACAGAGGAATTATGTGACTAAAATCACTGTAGTGTCCTGTTCCGGCAAGTCTGCACGGTCGCAGTATGTCCTTTGCTGAAGCCTCCTACTCTATGTAAGGGTCCCCATTCCGCAGGTCAATGCATGGCTCCCTGCCAGTCCCACTCTCAACACTGTTCGCCGATTTCCACTCTCAGAGTTTTCATGCATCTCTCTCGCTGCTGTGCCGATTCAGACACAGCAGCGGCAGCAGGAAATTCAAATCGTGGCTTCCAGCAGCATGGGCTCCAGCTTCCACGCCGAGACCTTATCTGTTCCTGTTATAGCACGGGGATTGCATTTCCAGTTGGTTTCTCTTAGCTTAGTTTGTTCCTGGGTCAGCAGGGTACATCTCCCCCTGCTTAGGACTCCTCGCACCGCACCATTCCTGGACTCTATACGGGGTATCTCAGAGAGCCTCTGTAGCTGCTGCTATCTATCCGCCATGTTCTTCCAGAGGTCCAAGGACTTATTTTGGAATGGTAAATGCTGTTTTTAGACAGCAAAGAGTTATACTGAGGGCTTCCCCACAAAATCTATTCCAAGTAATTTACATAAAATAGTATCAGCCCACGTATTTCACTTAAATAAGAATACTTTTGAATATACTAGAGGGACAGGAATACGGAGATCAAATTTTGAAAAGGATAGTACCTACAAAGCTCAAATTCTCTTTTGGAATCCAATTATCATAGCCACTTAAGGGACACTATTATTATTTATTGAATAGAGATGGACAAATCTGAGTGACTGTTCAATAGAGACAGATATTAAAACCATTTGTGACTACAGAAAGGTAAAATGTCTGATAAATTAGTCAGCAAAGATTAAATCCCTAATATCTGCTTGCTATCATGTGTCATTTTCACATGTACATTTATGAACTCAATACAGAAGTTATGTGTATGTATGTAGAGATGGTAAGGTTTCTAATAATGTAAACCACTAAAGAATCAATCTTTTAAGAACTTCAAAATGCTTTCTAAATTTCTTCTACTACCATGGTATTTTGGTCTAACATTAAATAAAACATATCCCCTATCATGAATGGTATGTTCACTAAAAACATCCATCAGATAATTCTGTTGAATATTGATGCTGTCATACAACTAACCTAGAGAGAAAGAAACATCAGGGGATTTTTGTTTTTGTTTTGTTTTGTTTTGTTAGGAATTGAACCCAGAGCCTTTGCCTTGTTACAACCTCAGCCTTCAAAAAAAAAAAAAATTTTTTTTTTTTTTTTAAATTTTGAGACAAGATCTTGCCCAGTGTGGGCTTGAAATTGTAATCCTCTGCCTGAGCTCCCAGGGTGCAGAGCTTACGGTGTGCACCACCAGATCTGACAATAATGACTAGTTTTAAATAATATACTATACTCAAATAGTAGAGAGCGATTTCCAGTACTATTTGCTGTGAACTGAATATCATCTCTAAAACTCATGTGAAATTTAATTGCCAAAACCCAGTACAAAAAAATATAGACATATTAAGGGCTAGGGATTTAGCTCAGTGGTGTAAGCGCCTGCCTGGCAAATTTGAGGTTGTGGGTTTAATCCTTCATACCAAATAATAATAATAATAATAAAAATAAAAAATTGCCATGTGATGGTATTCAGACTTGGATCCTTTAAATGGTGATTAGGTCACAGGGACATTCATCTCATGACTGAATTACAGACAGTGTCAATGGCTTAGCTAAAAAGGGGAATTCCGTATCTTTTTCTTTTCCCTCCCTTTTCCCCTTTCCCTTTCTCTCTCTCTGTGTCTCTGTTTCTGTCTCTGTCTCTCTCTCTCTCTCTGTCTCTGTCTCCCTCTGTTTTTATCTCTTGGTTCTCTATGTGATTGATGCCTTTCACCATGTTATAATGGAAAAAGAATGGTCTTAATCAGATTTAGCCCCTCAATCTTGGATTTCCCAATCTTTGGAGCCATGACCAAATAAACTTATAGTAGCAGAAAACCAACGAAGATACTGCTTACCAGAATTCTGTGTTACATATACAATCACTGAAATATTTAATGCATAAATTTTTAAAATGTAACAACATTCAAATAAAACAACGTAGGCTTTTAATAATCTTCCCCTCATCTAATAAGAATTGAAATAACTAAAGCATATCAAACCAAGAGATAATCCACCACAAAGAAATCCACTGCATTACAAAAATAGAAGAGGAAGTGTAGAGTTCCTTGAGTGGGTCAATGTCTGCACAAGTTCACTTGCAAAGTGAAAACTGCTAACTTCCAGGAGTCCAAAAATCTTGAAGATAGAATGTTTTGCCAGCTTGGACAGAGATGGACTTTATAGAGGAACCAAGGAAGTACCCAAAGGGACAATCAGATAAAATTATTCAGCCAAACTGTCACCATGCCTTGCTAGCTGAAACAAACAACTGCGCTCAGGAAAACTCGATTGGCTTTGTTGTTCCTCAATAAAGTAGGGGTTTGAGACAATTCAAGACTTCATTCCAGTGAAGACCCCCATACCTCCTCCCTCTGCCGACACTTACCATGAGGAAATATCTTACTCCAGAACAGCAAATTAATGAATGATGAACAATTTAACGGTTTGTTTAAATAAAACATTATAAACATCATGAAGACAAAAATATCATGAAGACAAAAATCTCCAACAGCTTTATAACAAATATTTTACTAGAATGAATCTATTTATTTTTGGACCTTGTATCTACTGAATATAATTAAAATTTAGATGGGTACCATGGCTCATGTTTGTAATCCCAGCACTTGGGAAACTAAGGCACAATGATTCTCGTAAGTTAAAGGTCTAGCTAGGCTACATAGTGAGATAAAGGCCAGTTTGGATTACATGGCAAGATCCTGTCTCAAAACACCGAACAAACAAACATATAAGTAAATAAAATTTAAAGCAGACCATTTGTTTGTTGGAACCTAGGGTTGTAAAACATTTTTAAAATTAAAATTTATATTCACATGGCTGTCTTAAAATTTATATATTTACCTATATAGATATACATTGTGCTTACTGCAGTAAAATAGAAGGGGAAGAAGAGAACTCTCAAGAATAAAAGGATATTACTTTAAAATGAAATACCCTATGAGAAGTGAAATGAAACGATGAATTTCAAAGAGACCGAGCAGAGTTGGCTGTGGCAGCGCATATATGAGGGTATTTATCAAAATTCTTTTAGCGGGTATATAAGCAAAGAGTTTGAAGATCACTGTGTGAGACAAAGAAAAGCTCAATGCATAAATTAAAATCGAGCATTTCCAAGTCACACTCTCTGTGGCTTGGGAATGTTTCTAAATTCAAGTAGACATAAATTTCTTAAAAAAAAAAAATTAAAATGCTCACAAAAAAATAAGCACTTAAAAATATACACCAAATAATGATTTCAAAAGCACCCACACATAGAATGTGTATATGGCTATACACTCGTAGCAGTAAGTATGTCCAAAAAAGACAAGAAAAGGAACTGATGGAGATTAAAAATCATAAACTGGACAAAGATAAAATGATAAACTATGGAAGGTTTGAAAACATATAACACATTTTCTGCTATAATAGTCAACAAAAAATATAAACATAAAAATACAAAATTTAAAAAGAGAAAAAAATAATAGTTACATTTAAGAAGGATAAATACAAAAATTTCAAGGTACTGGGAAGAAATGGAGAACTAGTCTTTATAATTTACTCCCTAGGTAAAAAAAATCCCTCAAAATCCACAAGTCCACTCAAGAAAGTTCCCCATGGGTATCTTCAGGAATTAAAATGAACTAATCTTCTAACTTGTAGAGAAAGCTTAATTGGAAATAGGGATAGAAATGGAGAGTTCAGAGAAATATAATCCACCAAAATGAATTATCTTAATTATCTCTGGTTATAATAGCAATTTAGTGAGATTTTAAAATAAAAGTCTATTAAGAAAGCAGGTGAATAAGACAGGATGCATTATGATATAAAAATTTCTGCTTAAATGATCAATTCATTTGTTTACTACTTAACTACGTAATTTTATAACAAGTTATAAGTAATACACTTACTTTAAAAGTAATGTATTTAAGTGTTCAGTTACATACATACACAATTAAATATTTTATATGACATAAAATCATCATATCAGGCAACACATAGCAGAATATTTCCTCTCAACAGTGGAAAGCTAAATTTTAAACTGTTTCAGCTAATTTGAATTTTTTTTTTTTGCATTATCCCAATTACAGTGAGGCTTTTATTATACTGATGAAAATTAAACATGTCTTAGATTATCTTTGTTTTCTTCCCCCTGGCTGTCCAACTTTTGATCATTTCACTGCTCATTAAAATTTCCACAAGAAAATAGGCATAGAAACAAATGCCAAAAAAAAAAAAAAAAAATTTAAATCAACTATTTTATTCACGTTGACAGATACAATAAATTCTGTTTTTTAAGAGTTCTATAACAGAAAAACAATACCAATTTTCATTTAATTCACTTAAAATAAGGCCCCAAATCTAATTTACTTAAAATCCAGTGACTGTTTTATTCAAATGGAACAGTTTCAGAACTATGCAACTAAATGTTTTGCAATTTACCTGAGGACTGTACAGAGTTTTGGTTTGAGGCTACTTTTCTAATGAGTTGCCCCCTTCCAAAAGTTTCAGAACAGGTCTATCTCCATGGAGAAGGGTTTTGAAAACTTCCTATACAAAAGACATACAGTGGAACAGTTCTCTAATGGCACCTCTTAGCCTGATAACTGCAGAAGTTCAAAAGTGTGGCAGTCCTTAGGATGGGTTTTATTTTCGCTGCTGGCAAAAATTAAACAAGAATTTTTATGTATCTTAGGATTCTTTTCTCTCCCCTTAGTAGCTACTAAGAATGTTTTTCTCCTTCCTTTCTACATTCTGAAATAATTATCTATCTATATCCCATTTTATGGTTCAGTGTAACAAATGTTTAGGTTGATGTTCATATGTTTAATCAAATGAGTTGTGGGTTCCTGGCATTCAGAACTGGAACGGAAAACAAGAATTATGAGACTTTTCTTATGATATGTCAGACTGTGAGTTAAATAGGATTGTGTGGATTACCTTCAGAAAATAAACTATTTTAAGGAAGCACTTTTTAAAAAATCTTCCTACATAAATTAGGTATTGCCTTAAAAACAGGCATATTAGTGGTTCTTTAAATACTTTTTTGATTAACAAAATGTTATGTATTATTCACATTAATACGTATTTTTATAGTTAGATAAATGATTTTAAGGACCAACATGAAGCAGTTTTATACCAAATATAAAAATCTTACAGTATTTTTTTAATGATGATCCTGTCCAAGGAAGAAGTTAGTATTCATGGGCACTCAAGATTCTTTTCAACTCTATGAATCCATTACTAATTTCTGAAAATGATCCTGTGTCAGTTGAATAATGTTTAATTTTAAAAATTCAAATTTGTAGGAATTCTTCCAAATGTCCTGAGTTTATTAGACCAATAGGAAAAATAATTTATTAAAAGTCATTCCTTTAGGCCGGGGATTTAGCTCAGCAGCATAAGTGCCTGCCCAGCAAGCACAAGGTCATGAGTTCAATCCTCGGTACCAAATAAATAAATAAATAAGTCATTCCTTTATGCTTGTTATGAAACAAAACTTTACATACACATGGTCCAGTCTCAGAAGAGAGCTATTTTATTTTCTCTAAGGCAGCTGCCCTTAAATAAAGTATTAGCATAATGGGAGAGAATAGTAAAAATTATTTGAAAGGTAAGTTTTATTTCTTTTAACACCTAGCTATGTCCATAGTCAAAACTTTTGTTTTAGTTATTTTTTGGTACTGGGGATCGAACTTACGACCTTGTGCTTGCCAGGCAGGTGCTTATGCTGCTGAGCTAAATCTCCAGCCCCATAGTCAAATCTTTTAAAATTTCTGAGTCTAGATTTCATTATTTAATTCTTTTGAATTTTAACATAAAGTATGAATTCAGCGAGATGAAGACGTGGTAATTGATATTTTTAAAATTTTATTACTGTAAAATTATTAATTTGAGTCATATGGCTGCAGTGATTCATACTAAACAAAACAGATACATGAAACATCAGCTTGTTTCCTTTGGTTACTGTTGTTTTGAGACAGGGTCTTGCTAGAAGTCGAGGTTGGCCTGAACTTTCTATGTAGCCCAGGTTAGTCTAGAAACTGTACTCTCCTGCCTCAGCCTCCCAAATCCTGGGATTATAGGTAGGTGCCTGTAATAATTTTAGTATCACTAATTTATTGGTATTTTTTGAGCTTCTCACTATTTTGCCCTTACTGGTCTTGACTCTCCTGACTCTACTTCTCTAGTAGTTGGGACTATGGGTGAGCAGTAATGCACCTAGCTTATTCTTTATTTTAAATCACTTATTTCAGGTGGGCATGGTAGTGCATGTCTGTAATCCCAGCACTCCAGAGGCTGAGGCAGGAAATTCACCGCAAGTTCAAGGCCAGCCTGGGTTACAAAGTGAGTTCAAGGCCAGCCAGAACTCCATAGTGAAACCCTGTCTCAAAAAGATAAATAAATAAATATTCATACATACATATTAATACATGTATTTCAGACATACATATTACAACTAGTTTTTCAAGTCAGATATTTGACCAATAATTCCAAATATAGATAAATTAATATTAGCATTGGAAAAAAACAATATACATTAATAACATACTTTATACACAGGGAATTTTTCATTTTTAATTTACTTAAAGGCTCTTAGGAAATAATCAAAGAATTTATGGATACAAGCCTAACAAAGTACCAAAAAGGCAGCTCCTAAAATTAATACAATGTCAAATTGAGTTATTCACTCCTGTATTAACATAATATAAAAAGTAGATCATAAAAGGGAAATGCTCTATCATCACAAAGTATTCATATAGCAATAGATAATACAATTCTGACACCTGAAAATACAGATGTTATTTGTCGGTTTAAATAAAAGTACAATGGTAGAATTTCCTCACTAAAAATTTTAAGATCTTCTATTCCAAGCCATTGCCTTTACAGGTCTTTTGAGACATCTGCTAGACTTGTTATTCAGGTGCAGTAAGCAGTTGACAGCAGAGAACAGATTTGAACTCTTACCTCCTGGCATCCAGTACAACTCATGTACCATGTCCCAAAAGACACAGCAACCTATAAAGCAGAAATCTGACCACTGTCAAGTACATTTGGGTAACCTAATTCTATAGAAAAACAAGTTAGCATTTTTTTGTTTTTCATTTTCTTTTTCTGTTTTAGACAGGCTCTCATTAGATAACTCAGGCTGGCCTTGAACTCATGTTGTAGCCCAGGCTGGCCTCAAACTCATAGTGATCCTCCTGCCTCAGCCTCCCAAGTGTGGGATTACAGGTGTGTGCCATCACATCTGGCCTAATTTCCTATTAATACATGAAGTATGAGAAGCTATGAATTTAATGCACTGTTTGTTACCTCAATTCAAAACACTTTTAAACTGAAAAGGCATTTTGAAAATTTAAATGACTATTAATATCATCATAAATGTAAATCTTATAGGTATGAACATCATTCCTTCTATGCAACCTGCAGTATTCTGGGGATAGGTGGGTATTTTCTAGCATTTCAGAAAGAAATGTCAGTAGATTATCTATCTACATTTACAAACATTACAAAATATCTGCTTGGCTGAAGTGCTTGATTCAGAATTCTTTCCCATTCCCCATTCCCACCCTCCACACAAAAAGGACACAGAACACTCAAGCACTTTAATTAGAAGACTGAAATTACAGGGTGTATTCACACCCTTGACTATAAACGTAAACTATATTCCGCATCATTATAATCCATGTTTGGACTCTTCACTGACAGGTTTAACCCAGAGCTCCTAATAAGCCAGATAGAGCATGTGCCTGAGGCTTTTGTCTCCACAGTAGCGTCCTTAGTCTAGTTCGGAGAGGCCTTCCTCCTAAATAACAAATTCCTCCTAAATAACAAATAGTTGCTCACAGGCAGGGATCAGCCAGGCACTCCTTGGAAATGTAACACTTTAGACTTCCGTGTATCACTTGTGGTCTTGAAAGATGATGACAAAATTCTTTACATTTTTTACCTAGATAATAACTACAGTCATAGGGAAATAACGCATGCATTTATTAAAATAGTTTTTTTAAAAACTATTTTCTGTTATGTACAGATATTTTGATTTTACTACTTAAAATCAAAAGTTAAGGATAATTTTAAAAATTACAAATAAGCTTTGTTGAAAAGTATAAAGTTCATTCATGATATGATTTCTTTTTTCACTAAAAATAGTTTATGTGGGGGCTGGGGATTTAGCTCAGCAGCATAAGCACCTGCCTTGCAAGCAGACAGTCGTGAGTTCAATCCTCAGTACCGATAAAAAGGAAAAAGACAAAAAAAAAAAAAAAAAATAGTTTATGTTTAAAATTCAGGGAAATTAACAGGCAACAGACCATATTCACACAAAATTTATCATAACAAGAGATGACAGTATATTCCTCAGATGCTCAGTGTATAGCTAGAAGGTTTAGGTCTACATTCTCTGAATGGTACACCTCTAATATAGCAGCCTCAGTAATTTTTGTTTCTAGTTTTTCAAATTCTAAAATATAAAGTAAACATAAAACTAAATTTTAATTTCTCCCTGATGAATAGTAAATGTTTACAATTCTATGGCTGTCTTACTAAAGTGTCCCACGATGGGAAACTTTTGATAGGAAAATAGAACAATCACTTTAGACAGATTAAATACCTTAAAAATAATGAGTATGTAGGCATTGAGATTAAATTCTAATACACTAAATGTACTAAGGAATGAGAAAGCAGAAAACTGAGGACAGATAGCACAGGAAACTGCTTTTCTCCTTCTGTAATACTACTCTTTCCATTTGCTAAGCAGTGGCTTGAAAAGTACCCCCCCCCCCAAATTTACCTCTGCTCACAGCTCCAGAATGTGATCTTACTTGGCGCAAGATCTTTTATATGTAAACAATTAAAATGGGCTGATCATGGAGTAGGTGGGGCCTAAGTCCAATGGCTAGAGTACCTGTAAAATGAGGAAGAAAAAAAAAAAAAAAGGAAAGGAAAGAATACAGAGATACAGAAGAATGACTATGTACAGACCTGAAGTGATTCAGGTATAAATCAAAGAATGTTAACCCTCAAAAGCTGGAAGAGGCACAGAAGGAATCTTCTGTAGAGCCTTTAGCAAGAGGTTGGTCCTGCCAACACTAATTTCACACATCTAGATTCCAAAACTATGAGACAAAGAATTTGTACTATTTTAAGCAAGTAGGTTATGGTTATTTGTTACAGCAGGAAACTGAAAACAAACAGGCTGCGCACGAGTAACCCTGGCACTGTAGGGGCTGCAGCAGGGGAATCATCAGCCTGAGGACAGCCCAGTCTACACAGTAAGCGCAAGGTCAGTCTGGAGTACAAAGTGAGATATCACCTCAAAAAGTAAAAAAAAAAAAGCTAATTAAGAATTACATCTTTCTTGGGCTCATAGAGCAGTTTTTTCTATTTTGCTTTCAGGTATTCTTTTGTGATTTTTTTTCCCCCAGTACTGAGCAATGAGCACAAGACCATCACACTGAACTATATAACCAGTCCTCCGCCCCTTTTATTTTCTCTTTTAAAAAGCATATTGCTAAGTCACTAAGTTACCCAGGCTGGACTCAAACCTGTGATCCTTTTTCCTCAGCCTCCCAGAATGCAAGAATCTCAGGCATGAGCCACTGATCTGGTTTCTTTGGTGATTTACACTAAAATTTCAAATAAGTAGCCATCCTAAAAACTAACACTACTGTTCAAAATCATAGTGTATGCTTGTTTTAGCCTTCAATAATGAGTTAGCTTTATCTGCATTTATAAAGTTTAATTCAGAAATGAGACCTGGCTTCCATATGTCCGTAAAATCTTAAAACAGGAACGTTTCGTTTTTACTTGTTAATATTCAATAAATATAATGAGAACAAATTATTATAAGAACTATTGCTTTACTATTTTACTACCCTGAATCTTAATAGTGAATTTTTTTACGTCTTATATAACTGATGTCGAGCGCATTGTAAGTACTCAATACATATTTATTAAACTGAACTGAATAACAATATTGTTATAAGTAGCTAGGAAAAATGATTTCTAAATTCCCTAAACCTTTGGAATATGTTTATTTGCCCCCTATATTACTTTCAGTTGTTCTAACAAAACCACACAAACTAGGTAGGTTGTAAATAGAAAATTTACTTCTTATAGTTTTGGTAACTAGAAAAATCCAAAATCAAAGTACAAAGAGATTTGGGTCTGGTAAGAGCCTCTGAGACGGCTATCTTTCCACTGAGTCTTTACACAGCAGGAGCATGAAGTAGTGCCATTTTTTGAAAGGGCGCTAATCCTAGCGATGAGGGCTCCACTCCCATGATGTAATCGAATCCAAGAGACCTTTTCCAAAAATATCCTCACAGTCGGGATTAGAATCCAACATATGAAATTTGTGGGAAAAAACAACATTAGTTATAAGAGCTTCCCTCTGATTATGTTTTGTCATAGTAATTTGCATAAAACCACTACAAATATTTTACTATACTCACTCCTTCTTTAAGAAAAATGTAACTTCTAGACAGTTAAATCAATTCATCTGAGAGTAATCAATTCATCTGAGAGTAATCAATATATCCTTCCCTTATCCTACTCACCCCAAAAATCTCAAAGACATCATCACAGACATTCTGTCTCTACAATATGCCCAAAGATCTTTCATGACTAAAACCTAGTTAACTCAGGGAGTAAACACCAAAGGAATAAACACATTTAAGCAAGGAACACTAATCACTTAAGAGGTGAGGCGAGTCATATCTATAAAGGTTCTAATTCAACAAAGAATAAAAGTATTATCAATTTAGCTTATATTACAGTATTATGGTTTGCATGCAGAATCTGTCCAAAAACATAAATACATTTCACTTATATCACCTCTTTGATAAAAGATCTGAAGGAATTTATTCCATCATTTTATAAATGGAAAAGTACTAAATCAGCATTTTGTAGAACTACACATTATTTGTACTGTCGTGTGTAGAATAAGCCTGATTCATATTTCAGTACTTTTAATCAATTTTAAGATTAAATGTTTGTGGGGTTGGGGATTTAGCTCAGTGGCATAAGCGCCTGCCTTGCAAGCAAGCAATCGTGAGTTTGATCCCCGGTACCAATAAAAACAAAAAAGACAAAAAAAAAAAAAAAAAAAAAAAAAAAAGATTAAATGCTTTTACATTTTAAAATTTTAAATCTGGACAATTATAATATCAAGACTTCTCTGACTCATAAATATTTCACGTTTTAGAGAAACTTATTGTTCCATGAATACAATATTTCTATCTTTTCTTTTGAGCTCTAAATTTAAAGGGTAATGGTTCCCTGACAATTAATTATACATATTTATAAAAGTGTGGAAATCTCTTGGCCTCTCATTTCCTGATATTTTATTAACCTTAGTAACAGCTTCCTTTACATATACTAAGTTGTTGGGAGCCGCCGACACCGGTCGCCTTACTTGGCGGACGTAGGGCCTGTGGGTGGGAGCGGAGCCTGAGCTAGATTGCCCCTCCCATCGAGTGAGTCAAGTTGGCGCCTGCTTCCTGCCCCCTGATTGCGCTGGCGACTTAAACAACCCGCTCTGTAAGATAGTCTGCCTAGCAACAACTGATGTTAGCCAATCAGCCCGCATCGCGCGCTTTGAACTGATTGGCCACTGTCACCCTATAAAAGTGAATGCCTCTCCCGCCACGAGACAGGAAGCACAGAGGAAGCACAGAGAGAGATAGAGAAAGTCCACCGGCGAGAAAGGGCTGGTGGCAGAGTGGAGGCCTCGCGGGGCCCACGCGGAGATAAATAAAGGCAAGGTTGCACACCGCCAGACTTTGTCGTGTGTCTTTCCTGCCGGCCGGGAGCGACCCCGACACTAAGTACCAATTTTTAGGCAAAGAAACTACAGCAAAATATTTATACATGTAAGACTACTAAATGGATTAAGGTACTCCATTGATTGTACTATTAATTTAAATTAATACATTTGTAATAGATACAGTTGTGTTCTTAGTAAAATTCAGACAGTGATACAGTGCGTCTCTTCATAGTTTTTTAATGGTTAAACATAATATCAGTTCACTTTGTGGAGCATCTTATTTCAAGGTTGTTTCAGGATCAAACAGACTAACACTCTGAATTTTTTAAATTTTTCTTTTAAATTGCACAATGATAACTAATCACTTAATTCCACAAGACTACAACTTTGAGTTGAAAGCTACTGTAGAAAGAGCTAAAAAAAAAAACTTAATTTTTCATTTTTCAGCTTGTTACAACTATTTAAAAAAACAGCAAGTAAATTTGAAGTAATTCTTTGCTAATCTTACAAAAATAACTTTAACCATGTCCATAACTTAAGAATTTGAATTAAGAGACAACTTGGAGGTTGGGCAACCAGTCAACAATCTTCTCTACACACAGGTGTTCTGGATACAGTTGTTTTGAGAGAGGACTGCTGAAAAGTATGCAAGCAACCAACAAAATAGCAAAGAGAGACTCAGTCTTTGATCTTAAATTTGCCATTCAAAAAAAGTGATAGGATAATTTAACCCATGATATCTGTATGTAAATATGTGAACACAACCTATCAACAGTTTAGAGGAGGGCGCAAGGAGTACTAAAATATGAGAGCAATTACATTCACTTGCAAGAAGAAACAGAAAAATTTAGAATTGACCAGGAGTACAGAAAAACTAAATTAATAGAAACAAGTTGCGTAAAAGCAAGGATCTGAACACCAGAATGGGAGTAGGCTGCAATTTTTAGCCCTGAATCAATGACTATTTTGGCTGTGTAAATCTTTAAAACATTCCTCTTGCTTTTTGGGTGTACTCATTCATGCAACTCACCAAGTATTTAATGGGTACCAACCATCTGCCAGACCCTTTTTAGGCTCTGAGAACACCACAGTGAACAGAAGGCCTGGCTTTATGAAGCTTACATTAGTGAACTTTAAAATTTAAGAGAAAATGATGAATTGAAAATAATAATAAGAAAAGTTCATGATAATAATAGTAAGAAAAGTAAATGATTGTTACTATCAAATACTTCATCCAAAAGAAATGTTACAGCCAGCTAATCACATTATTCTTCCTATCACCTTCTTCCTTTTCTCTTCTTCTATCCTTTCATAGGCAACCAGCAACATCCAGTTGCCATATATCCTCTTCCATGAATGTAACTGTAGCAATTTTGCTCATGGAAAGAGGCTTATTTTTGTGGCTGATGTATATCTTAGTAATTGGAATCAAGCTCTGGTACATTGACATTTCATTAGATTATGGTTGACTAAAATATAAAAGGGTTAGTATAACAGCAGAACACTACTAATGTCTAATAGAAAATAATTTTACTATTGATGAACTTAAATAGAGAAATAATTCAATACACTGTTTCAAATTTAGTTTTATTCAATTTTAAGGTGCTGGGTCCAAGTGACATGGGGATCATCTATCATTTTATCAGAACTTATACCTAGTTATCTCTTGTTTCAGAGTGCTTCTATTTTCACACTACAGAGACAAATATAATCTTCAAATGGTTTTTCAATGTAGTACCCCACTAGAGCTTAAAGTACTGTATATCACAGGTACTTACAACTAGACATTATGTTATTACTAAGATAATTCTAGAAACAGAGACTAGGGAAAAATTTTTTTCAAAAGATACACAAGGGGATTTTTTTCAACTGAAAAGGTACTATGAATTTTCTTAAATATTGAATATTTAAATCTACCCATATTCCACTTGGACTGAAGTGAAAAGAATATTTTAAGTTTATAATTCTAAAGTGCAGCTCTGGAGACACTTAGAATCTCAATCAGTATTAATACCTAATATTAATAAATTAATAAAGTTTTAAGAATCAGAAGTTTATGTTAACATGTACACATAACAGCAAATAATTTTTTTTCAATTATGAAAGACCTTCTACCTTGAGTCACATTTCCTAAGTGGCAGTACAAAAGTGAAGTGAAGTTTTGCTCTTTGTTTGAAATGTAATATATGCAAAATTTATATTTCAAAGAAATGAAACATTTAAATTCACAAATCTTACTACTGTAGTTTTTAAAAAAAACTATGAGTCTTGTTCGAAATAATCAAGCATACAGTTAAAAAAGACACCATAAAGTTTTAATTTCTGAATTTTTAAATTTAATTGTTTAGCCCATAATGAACTTCTGGTTCAATTCCTTAACCATAATATGTAAAAGGGTCATAATACCACTCAACTCTTAAAAAAGTACTATAATTCATCCAGATTGAGAACAAATGCCTTCAGAGTGGGCAGTTCAGGAGACATTGACTTTTTGCAAATGATGCAGCCATTTCTCAGTGTACTGAGAGTTCACTTTGGCCCCACAGGTTTTTAATATTATTTTTCTGAATATAATTAACTGTAGCAAATACTCTCTCTTGAGAACTGATTTAATTTTTGAAATAGCCAAGTGTTGGTTGTCAAGTCTATGAGGAATGTAAGTAATGAGGCATGCCTATACAATAAGTATTTTTTTGTGTGTCTTTTAAGAGTAGTTTCAAAAACATTTTGGGTTAACGGTACTATAATGAACATGGAAATAATAATGATCTATTCATAATTAGGACAATCCCATCACTGTATAATTTCTATTATATCCAAAGACCCATATAGAAGAAATAGGTAGTCCACATACATTTCCTGAAACCTTCCATAAGGTTTCTCTGAGGAACATTAAATCAACAAGAGAGCCAACAGAGACTCATCTTCGCTAACCAATGACACTTTTATAAAAAGTATAAAATATGCACAGAAAGTGCAAGACATACATGTAAAAATAAGCTAATTCCACAGCAAAAGATATAAAAATGTATTATATATTTTACTTGTTTATAGCCATTTCCTTTTTCTTTTTTTAACCATTTTCTTTTTGATTTTTCCCCCCAAATTGTAAATCAATTTTAAAAACTCTACAAGAATTTCTACAAGAAGCCACACTGTTAGAAGTCATACGTTTGGCTTATTCCCTCCTTTCACAGGTAAATCTAGAACCTACAGTACACATGCTGCTGCGGGGCTATTTTTATCACTGAAATCTCTAAAAGGTTCACCATCACTGTCTTATACAAAGAATCTTAGCACACCTGCAACTATAAAAAGCAATACCAAAAGATTAACTCCAGGGAACAAGTATAGACTAACATAATTTATCATTTTGCCAGGTTTAGTATATACCATTTTGATGTGTTAATAGTTTTTAGTAGCAAAAATGTTAGTTATCAGTTCAATGCCACTAAATGGGGAATGAAGGCATTAATAAAAGCATATTTTATTAATTTTCTAATCAGTAATGCTAAACATTACTAGGTATTACAGAACAGACATTAACCAGATCATAATTGATGATTTGTGATCGTGTATTAAGAAAAACTAAAGATAAAAAGCAAAAGCAATACAAAATATTTGTTCATCAATTCAATGATTTGCCTTGAGCCAGTCTGGAAATCTATGGTTATGTTTAGGAAAGGCTGTGTACTGACATTTTTCTAGTCTAATACAGGGAAGAGAATTTACATGTAAAGCTAAATTAGAACTAAAGTCAAAACAAATACTAATTTGACAATTACCCTGGATGTAGAATTCAACAAAGGAGGATATAAATTTGAGAACAGCACAAACCTAAGTTCTTTATTTCATTTTGTAATTTAGTAGTTGAATAACTTTATGCAAAAGATTTAATCTGTTTAAGCGACAGTTTTCTCATATATAAAATAAAATGTAAGGATATTTACTCATAAATAGCCTACTATTCGGACTAGATATTTGAGGGTCCCGGGGGGCCCATTAGTTAACAGTAACTTGGCACTTTCCAGTCATTCCAAAGGGGAATGGAGCATGACTATAGGCATGTTCTCATCCAAGTCTAAACAATGGCTTTACCTCTAACTAGAAATTTCTCTTTAAGTGCCTCAGCTTCCCTGTTTTTATTTTTATTTATTGGTTTTTTTGAGACAGGGTTTCACTATGCAGTTCAGGTTGGCCTTGAACTCACTGTGTAGCCCTGGCTGGCTTGGAATTCACAGCGACCCTCCCACCTTAGTCTCTGAATGCTGGGAGCGCAGGGATGTGCCACCACACCTGACCTCACCTTTAAAATGAAGATTAAAGTATTTAACTCCATTGAAACTGAAATAATATCTATACAAAAGCACACATAAAAGCATTTTACTAACTACTGACTACATGTTCGCTATTATGAGGCCTTGGATTTTCTACTCATAAAATGCACTGTCTGAACTAAGTGATTTTGAAGATTCTCTGGAGAACTGAAAGGTTCTAATTTTATTCATGTTTATGAAAGTTAATAACACTTCTTAAATGTTTAAATTTTAAAGGTTTTTTGTTTGTTTGTTTGTTTGTTTTTAAGGTCAATGGAGTTGGGTCAAGAAAGTAAAAATATGATTTCTTCTGTTCCTTCAGCACTCACTTCTTTTGGGAGCACTTACCACCAACACATCTTCTGATAAAAACGCATTACATATATTAGCTCTTGCTCCAAACAGCCTAAAGAATGTATCTTCCACATTTTAGTCATCCAAAAGAGTTTCATTAGATAGAATGTTTACCAGTTAAAATACGATATATTACAAGCGGAAAAAGTATTGTTATGATGGTTCCTGCCCCAACTACTGTGGAGGCCAAGCAGAAAGACTGCGTGAGCGGGGAGTTCAAGGCTGGCCTGAGAAACAGCGGAACTTCCTCTGAGAAACAAAAAAAATCCCTGTAAGGGCTGCAGGTGAAGCTTCAAGGTAAACATGACTGGCATACAAGAAACCCTGAGTTCAACCCACAGACATTCACACATTACAGTCTATGTACAGACATACACACATATTAGAATCAATCACAAATACTTTTATTAATGATTTCAAATTAACTGTACATGAAATTTTAGCGTAAGTTTTCTCATTTAAGTTTATTGTTACAAGTCACTGAACTTCTTTTAAAAGGCATTAATTGTGAAAATTCATAATCAGCTTCATCTTAACACCTGATTCAAATTCAATCTCAAAAAATCTCACCTGACCAAAAACTCAAAGAAATGAAAATAGGCCAAGAAGTCTTCTAAGAAGCCATAAGTAATAAAATAAGATTAGCTTTGAGATAAAACCTTAACTTAGCACTTTTCTATCATTTTATGCATAAATTCTAATAACAACAAATCTTGGTTGTTTAATGACACTAATAAATCAAAGTAGAGCATGAAAGGGAAGAAAATGAGAAATCTAGCTTAAAAAGTATACCCATACTGGAACTGCACATGTAATTAGAAATGCTTAACAAGGAGTGTGGTATTTAGAATAGATTTTGAATCATATCTGATTACATTCAGATCAGTTTTTACCACTTAATAGCCGTGTAACCTTTAATTTACTTAATCTATATAAGTAACACTCATCATCATTGAAATGGTGAAATCCCTCCTTGAAGACATTTTCTGAGAAGACAAAATTTTAATATATACACCCATCTATAGTTTACATGTAATTCATACATAATTTATATATATATATATATATATATATATAATTAGTAAGGCTAAAAAGTGAGAGACAATGGCACAGTAGTCACTGCCAATATGGGGCCATTTAGACTTGGAAATGTCTAGCCCTCAACAACTCCTGAGTAAACTACTATATTTTAACACAGAATAATTAAACAACTGATGTTCACAGTCATCTCCAGCCACTAAGAAATTAAATTATATTTAGCATAAATATCTAATAAGCATTCAACATTTTGATTCTCTTAGTACTGTGTGTATCACTGGTATACAAAGATGAGTAAGACAGATGTGAGCTACAAGAACTTGTCCCTTAGTGAGAGAGAAATGTAAACAAAAGATTGTAGAATAATGTGTTAAGTGCTATTAACAGAAATATGCATCAGGTGCTGAGGAAGAATAAGAGCTACCAGCTTTGCCCCAGGCAGTCAGGAAGGGCTTCGGAGAAGAATGCCATGCAACTATGCTCTTAAAGATTTGTAAGATGGTAAGTACAAGCACATGTGGCAGAAGGAAGTGAAAATGCTGAAGCACGGGTGGAAGGGATGAGTGGAAAAGAGCAGCAGAATCTGAAGAAGGATCATGGAACATCTGATAAAATAGGGATCAGAAGGCCAACTGTAACAACAGCGTGGGGGTGACAGAAGGCAGGGCACCAGGCTGGAAAACTGAAGAACACGGTCTAAATCACAGATGCTGAGACAAACCGACTTTGGACCCGGAGGTGGGAGACGGAGAGTCTTCAAGAATTTTAAATGTATTGCAATCTGATGTGTCTACTTTTTAAATAAAAGGTTTTACTTTTTTAAAATTAATTCTTTATTGATACATCATTTCAGATATACACAATGATTACAATCATCAGAGGGAATTTGTACCTGTACTTATCTTTTTTTCCTATGCGGCTCTTGATTCTGCCCTTTTCCCCACTCCCATCCCCTCCCTTCAACCTCTCCTCCCCTCATTTACAAAAACTTTGTTTCAATGTTTTCCTTTTCTCATTTTTTTTTCTTTTCCCTTCCTCCTTTCCCCCACTCCCCTCTCTAGTTCTCCTTCCCATTTGAACATTTTCTTAAAGGAATAAATCTTCTGAGATTAAAAAAAAAGTGTGACTCTCCTGATGATCTATTTTTGGTGATGTTGAGCTACTGAAAGCTTTACATAATTCATAGGATGATGATAGGGAGAGATCTCTGATAAAGCATGAAACAATACACCAGGTATTTTGAAAATGGGCCAAGTTTCTCTTTAAAATTTGTATTTAGTTCTGATTAATTGTAATAAAAGATATACTACGAAGTAAAGCATAAACTAAACTTCCATTGGTAATGTTTGACAGTTTTACCTAAAAAAACAAAATTCTTGAACACAGTACTTAATTGCTTTAACTGGAGTTTCTAAAAGATTAGATCTTGTACTATATTTAATAAAATTCTTCCTTTTATTGAACAATATTCATTTAAATATTTAGGCAAGAATTCTATTTTATTAGAGTTGACATAAAAAATATCCAAGGAAAAAGATGGCCATTAGGTTGAGAAATACAAACTACAAATCTTTTGTTTTACTTCTCCAGGGAAGTGATGACTCCAGAATAGCCAGCGACAGAACTACTAAAACTTGAATAACTCTCACATAAACATACTTAGTCTTCTTGTTAAAACAAACATTATTCCCACTGCTAAAATTAAGGTTGGCAAGTCTTTCCTCTTAATAGCTTAAAAAACAATTTGAAAAATAGCAGAATAGCAGGTTCTTTGCAAGGAAACCAATCACCATCATTAAAAGACCTTTAAAAGCAAATACAGAATGGTCAGCCAGCTTGACCACCCTAATTTTTAATGAAGGGATATTTCAATATATACATATACAAGATGAAATAAACTTATGAAAATCTGCCATTTAAAAGAAGTTTTTAATTTTCACCCTGACTGCGATGATCTATCAGGGAATAATATGTGAAAACTAAAATAAGGAAATAGGGTAAAGTAATATGTAAACCTGTGTCAGTGATAAAACAAGCAAGGGTAGCTGTCATAAAATGGCCATATGGCTTTTTTACCTCCATCAAGGTCAGTTTACTGATGGGCTCAATAAGATGATAATGCATTTAACCACTTTCCTTGCATCTGACTTCGACCTCACAAATTCAAATGGCCTTGTTTAACTACCCTGGCCTTTCAGCATTTCCCTGAACAAAGATAATTAAGGAGATGTACTGCCCCCTACTATCACAGGAATTGAAAGACAAATAAACTTTTAAGAGCACAGTCAGGTGTCCACCCCTCTAATGTACAACTTTTAAGCAGGAGGTAAAATGAAATAATGGTTAAATAATTATAAAAGGTTAACAACATTAAGTTTGTTATATAAGGCAATTTTATTTAAAAGGAAAGGCATGAAAGGTGTTCCAGGTTACAGTTTACAAATCTCTAGACAGCAGATCCTCACTTACCCTGCCAGAAACAGTATAAGGGGTCGGGTGTCTTATAATAAATAATATAAAAAGAGTTCATTACAACTTCTACACATTACTGTAAATTTTTGAAGATTTAGGTTAATATATATAACTAGAAAAGATCGAAATATTTTCTATAAAGTTTGAACTCTTATCTCTTTATTATACATTCTGGTCTGTTTTCTAATTCTGACGTCTAACTGTAAAAAACCAACACATTTATGTCAAACATTATTTAATATTAAAGGAGTGGGGGCTGGGGATTTAGCTCAGCTGCATTAAGCACCTGCCTTGCAAGCAGGCAGTCGTGAGTTCGATCCCCAGTACCAATAAAAAGGAAAAAGACAAAAAAATATATATATATATATATATATTATATATATATATATATTAAAGGAGGGGATAACCCTAAGAGGAAAACAGTTTTAAAAAGTACTATGGCATGTGGTTTCCCAAACATAATTTTAAATGTGATTTGCTCTCAACTATTTGTGTACTTTTGAATTACAAGTCTTCCTTTGTGAAATAATTTTATCATCACTAACATCTATGATAAAAGTATCCTGGGATGCCAAAGAGATAGCTGTTTTCAACCATCATATAGTAAAAATTAAGAGTAGAATTTCAAAATGTAAGTACAGAATTTGTAATCGAAAAGCTAGGTTTGTAGAAGGTTAACATATAAACATCACCTTTTAAATAACTGGTCTTAAGTATTAAAATAGGCATCACTTCTAACCAGCTTAGATACATATAATAAATAATATCTACACATTCATAGTTACTGTCTGAGGAAAAAGGAACTTTGATGTGGCAAAAATTATGCATTCTAATACCTGATGTGGAACCTCAAAAGACTTTGGACATAAATAAATATACAATAAATTCGTTCTAGACAAAACTCCAATTGAGTCATACAAATTTTATATATTTTACATTATCTATTGCTAGAGAATGCTGTAATGACAAGCAATTTAATAAATCTAAACAATGAATTTCTAATGTAAACTATCTCTTTTAGAAGAAAGATATATTAAGTGTTATTTTGGCTTTAAAATACTCAGTTTTAGGATACATGAAATCACTTTATCTAAGATTATAGCCAAAACAGCACTTATGATTGATAATGTAAAAATCTGTATTTGCCTGCTTCACACTTGTCCAGATCAGTGTGATAGAGTAAAAATCTTGCTCAGAATCCTAGCTACACTTTTAGGAATCATCTTACTCCTCTTTCCTGTTCCCTTGCATTCCATTCTGCCTGCCAGTAAATTCACAACTCCGTTTGGACTGCTGTGTACTAGCTAAGAAACAGGTCACTGTGCTATCTAACTTATTGAACACTCTAATAGTTGTGATCTAGGTTTTTAACCATAACTATTTAGAATTTCTGGTCAAATCCAGAAGGGGACAGTTCACTCTCAGGTTAAAAAAAGTACTGCCCCAATTTATTTATCTACTTTGTTTCTTTGTTTGTCTACTTCCATGATATTATTTTCAAACATCCAAATATCCATAAGGAAAAACACTATATTTCTCAAACGTTAGAGGCAAAGTACCCGTATTTATGCAAAGATAAAATAACTGCAGCCATATATATGTAAATTATGTATATATATTTGTATATATAAAATCTGTAAAGAAATTCATAGTGAAGTTAATATGTCATATTAGTACAAAATTTAAACTTTCTTAAAATGAGAAAAGTTAATATAAAACTAAATAATTTAGATAACAATTTTAAACAAATATATCCTAGTTTTAGCATTACATCTGGACTGCCAGAAAAGTAGTTTGTTAAAAATTTTTATTCACAATTATTTAGTTAAAGTCTGAGAAACAAAATAAATTATCAACATAAAGAACTGATGTTCCAAAGCCCAATCTCTTAATTGCTGATCAGAGCTGAAAATAGATCCTTTTTCTCAACTAATTGAATGAGTCTTGTTAAACCTTTTGAAATGCACTTTAGAAAATGCAAGAATACAGCTTAGAACAGGTTCTTTAATTTGGGTCATTTTCTGTTACTTGCAGTGGTGATGGGTGCTTAGCAACGCTGTTCTGGTGGCCCTTTTAAGGAAATGAATACCTGGAATACAGCATTTTAATCTATTTTATGGCATTAATTATCAAAACCACTGTATTTAGACAGTACCTCCTTTGCCACTTGCCCGTATTATGAAAGACAGAAGTCACATGATAAATTGAATGTATTATTTCAGGTGACAGAAGATCTGTATCTCTCTCTTACCAAAAAATTTTTTTTAATATAAAGACATAAAAACTAACAGTAATAGAAGTCACAAAAAGATTCCTTTAAATGTTTGGACAAAGATATGGTATTGTTCAGACATATGTAAGTTTCTTTTTCTAAATCTCTGAGAACTAAACTCCACCATGCCACACACTAGGCCAGGGGTAGCTAAGAAACATCATGCGACACAGTCAAAATTTATTAAGCTTTTATTTGGCAAAGACTTAGTGAGTATCTCAAATATTGATTTTTTTTTGAAAAGATAACTTTCCCATGAAAAATAATAATGAGAATAGCACTTAAGTCCTGATGAAGTTACTTCCTCATAACGTGCTCAAATGATTAACTATCAGGCAGCCCAAAAAACATGGTCAAATATACAGCTACCAAGTAGCTTCTAAGAAATTAAACTGCCATGTGATATTCTGTCCACATTTTATTAATAATCAATATAACAGGTTAAGAAACTAGTAATTAGAACATTGAGAATATTACTTTTTCTCATCTCAATTGTCATTGTTCAAAGTACAACCCTTTTAACTTTTCCTCATAATCACACAATTCATTTTAAATTTCCTTCAAGAAGGAAGGTGATACTCAAATATCTCCATTCTTTTTATCTTCACGGCTAATAGGAGATCAAGTGACTCCCTCTTTGTCTAGAATATATCCTAATTTCGGTCTTCAATAATCAGTTTTTTTAAAGCTTGAACATGTAGCCCCCAAAAGATGAGACAAGAATCCTCCAGGTTAACGATCTGTCATCATATAGTTTACGGTTCAGTCTATCAGTTAAAGTATACTAAGCATCTTTTAAAATTAACATTTATCATCAAATTGTGTTTATCACAGGATAAAATGATACAACAACAAAAAGGCTCAAGTTTTTAAACCTTTGAAAATAGACTCTGCTTGAGGTTTTGGGGTTTTCAATGTTACAGTTGCATTACAATACCTGGGAATCCGTGGGGGGAAAAATGTGGGGCGCAGACAGTACATGCTGCACTGAAATATGCTCCTATTGAGAGGCATAAGTTAACTGTATTTCACAAATGCCTTTTCTGGATATTTCCAATCCTTTTTTAAGACTACTTTAACAATTAGCACACAGAGATCTCTGGATGGCTCTCAGAAACATTTAAAACCAGAGAACAAAGGTTTATTTTAAAAATGAAAACGTTGGCTTATACAACTCCAGACGTGAATCTGCTTTCAATTACTGAAAGTATTTCCACTTTAGTGGAAGGGGCTCAAATCTTCAACTACACCATCTTAAGGCACTGGCTTTGATTATATTAGACTCGAAAACAAAATGACTTTGTGACAGAGGCATATATGTATACAAGTAGCATACATATAATTTATAAGATATTCCACAGAGAGAAACTAGCAGAGAGGGGGAGGAAATGTGATTTCTCATTCTGAGAGCAGCCACAGACCTTTAATTTTATTAAAATGCACACACAAAATGAGCAAATGGTTTTTCCTAAACTCTAATAGATATTGCATAAGTTTTCCCCAACCATTCTTAACTCTTTTTTGCACAGGAGTAACCTGCATCGCAGCATAGCCACAAAGTTGAATTTCTTATACTCTGATCTGCAAAACCCTCAGGGAAAAAAAAAAAAAAAAAAGCAGCACACACTAAGTATTTCGCAGGCGAAAAACCTCTTTTAATTTAGCGTGATTATTTTGCACCCTTTCCCCCCACTAAGCAATTAGTATGATGGATTTCGGTTAATGGAACCAAATGGCTGATGAATCTAAGCTCAATGCAGATTTTAAACATTTCAGACTTAAATTACCCAAAATCATTATTGCTCCCAACGAATTCGATAAGATATGTCTACAGCAAAACTCGCAGAATGCAGGGGGGTTAAAAAAAAAAAAAAAGACAGCTTTACCTCACAGGCTGGGACTATACGCTATTCATTTTTTTAAAAATCCATCTAATTAAAAAATACCGGGAACAAAAGACTCCATTCTGCCCGCGGCTACCTGTACCGCTCCGGGTGACAAAGAGTAATCGAGAAAGTTCAGCTTTCACCTCTCTAAATCCTTAAATTCGGCCCCTCAGGGGTTAAAAAGCCACCTCATTTCAGATGCTAATGCCGTCTCCGCACCGATTCCAACCCGCGCGCGGAGCCTCCTCCCATTCCGACACCACCCGGGGCAAAGGAGCGGGGCCGCCGCCAGCCCCGAACGCAGCGGCCGCCAGCCCCGAGCGCCCCGCGGTTGTGGCCGTCGCCACTGCCGCTGCCGCCGCCGCCGCACGCCCGGGAGCGAACGAGCGAGGGAAGGAGCAGGAGCCGCGCGAGGAGCCGCCCGTCCGCCCCAGGCCGCGGCCGCCGCCGCCGCCGCTCACCCACCTTTCCGCGGCGCGCCCTCGCTGTGGCCGTGCGGAGCCGAGCCCGGCGCTGCCAAGTTGCCTCGGTCTGGAGCGTATCGTGTTACAGCGCCGGGCTCGGGGCTCGGGCTGCGAGCGGCAGCCAGACATGATAGGCTGAGGCTCCTCTGTTTACACCCGGCCGCGGAGGGGGCGGCGGCGGCGCTTAACCCCTTCGGGCCGGGCCGGGCCGCCCCGCCAGCGCCCGCCGCGCCGGCCGCCCCAGCCGCGGCAACGCGCGCACACGCGGCCCGGCGTCCTACCCGCTCACCGCCGCGCCCCAGCGGAGGCTGTGCAGGCGGCCCCGCGGTCCGCTCCCCGGCGTGCTCGGAGGACCCTGGCTGGAGGCATCCGCACCCCCCCGCCGCCGCCGCCGCACCCGCCCGCGGGGCCGGGAAGCAGCCCAATTCTCCGACGTGGGTCTCCAGGCTGCGACGGCTTTCGCAGACGGAGCTTCTCCATGCGCGCTACTTTCCAGTTCTCACAAAAGAATCTCCTTCCCAGCCCGCGAAAGGGTCCGGACCCCGGTCCGCCACCGTGCGCGCCTCGCACGGCCGAGGCGTTCACTGGAGCCCGGCGCGGGCGATGCCGGCTCCCCGCGTCTCGGCCCAGCGGAGACCTGGGGCCCGCGGGACGCCGCGCGGGGGAGCCGGGCACGGGAGGTCCGCAGCGGGGCCCACGCGCGAGCCCAGCCCTGCGGGGCACACGTGGAGGGGTCGCGGGGAGACGCCGGGGGACCGTCGCAGCCCCTCCGTCCGCCCTCCGCCCCAGTCCTGGCCACGGTCCCGGGCCGTGAGCGCTGAGGGTCAGGCGGGCTCCCGCCCCCGGAGAGAGGCTCCCTGGGGCCCCTGCACTGCAGGATGCGCCAGAACCGGACAGCCCTGGTGTGCACACCCAGCTCCTGTGGTGGTCTTTACTTTTAAATTAAAAAAAAAAAAAAAAAAAAAAAAAAAAAAAAAACCTTAATACTGTGGCTCTTAAATTTGTATTTAAAAAATTGTCATTTCCTCCCCTCCAGGTCCGCTTTTATCATTATTTTTGCCTTGCCTCTAGCCTTCCTTTAATTTCTATTCTAGAACATTCTATCTACACCATTCAGCCTCTTCCTCCATTACACTGAGAACTGAATGACTGCTCATGAATTTTTACATTTACCGATGTTTTCTTCCAACTCCTCCAAACTCGAGTATTTTTTATAAATAAAACAGCACTTTATCACAATACCATTATCAATCAATACACCATCACTAGCTCTCATTTCACATTTTAACGGTCCTAAATACAATTTAAACCAAACAAAACATACTATCAGGCAGGATAAGTGTTCTCCCTTTATCATTAGAAGATTGCAGTTACAATTTTTCTCTTCTCCCAGTCGCTTTCCTCCAGTAGACTAAATTCTTTCCACACTCCTAGGGTTCAACAAAACTGTAACTTCGTTCTTTTTTTGACATATCACTTTACCTTGACTTTTGTCACTTTTTATACATAATGCTACAAGAATGTGAATATGGCTTCCCTGCCTCTCTGTGGAGACATTTTCTTCTCGATTTCCTACCTATCTATCGTCACACACACACCTGGTGTTACTCCACCTTTGAGCAGTCTCTACGCCTCAGTATGTTTTTTTCTTTCAGTAACTCGGTCTGCTAAAATCACAACTCATCAAACATATCATGTTACAACATGATAACAAACATCCTGTGCATTTTTCTCTTAAAGATCAATAGAGTCACCCTTTACTGGGACATTATTAAGATAGTACAGAAATTAAACTCTGAGCAATCATTTAAATTTTACACATTTCTTTGTGACAGACAAACCTGTGAAATTTTTTCACGATTTTAAAATTCTTTCTCTTTAGTAAAATTGGGTCAAATACAGAACAATAGACATTTTGCGGGCCACCAAAAGGGCTGTAAGCTCTGAAACAAATACCTTTCTAAATCATAATATTTTGAAAAAGATTCTTTCATATATAGTTGTAATGCTTGTCACTCTCCTAGTGGGGGGGATCACCTGAAATAATTGCAAATAAAAACTATTTAGATCGAACAGCTTTCAACTGAAGAAACTGTTCGATTAGAATCTTAGCAAAATTACATAGGAAGACTATTACACAATTAAAATTTGCTAAGACCAGGAAGCTTGCCTGAGCTTTAGAAATCTCTCTGTTGATTTTTGATGACCACAAATTTGCAGGTCTGTACTAAAATAAAACATCAGAACACAGAGAAATGAACATTAATAGGAGAAATGAAATATTCTAGGATCTTAGCTAAATCACTGGTTGGGTCAAGATGAATCTCAAGAAGACCGATACGTGGCATGTTCATTTCCCCAGATTAATGCTATGTAAATTGGTCATTGATTGATAGCATTTATTAAAATTCCAATTCAAAATGCTAATTAAGCATTGCCCACGTATAAATATCAGAACCAGGTTAGACAAATTTTTATTAATATTAGACTTCATAGGAATATTCTATCTACATGTATGTCTAGTGCTACTTTTTTCTTATTACAAAACTAATTATTTTCGAATTGGACAAGGATAATATCCCCCGAGAATTATCAAGGATTTACTTTGAACAAAGCTGAGCAGTAGCAGAGCAGCAGCCCATGGGAAGAGGCAGAAGGAGAGATGTGGCTTTAAACTATTTCTATTGCTTGAAATATGAAGGATAGATTCCATACGCATCTTCCAAGAAAACACAGGGGTTTGTGACCACACCCATCCAAGCATTAAATCAATGCCTTCTTTTAAATGCAGGAGTCCACCAAGGAGTTCCACAGAGATGTGTAGTCACAAGGCACACATTTAACTTCTATTTTCCTGTACTGTAGTTTGCCATATAGATGATGTCAGGGATAATTAGCATTATGGATACTGCCTTTCGTAACTTAAGCACTTCTTGTCTAAGATCTACAGAATTCCCTGCAGTTCCATGAGCAGACACTATTAAATATGTTGAATTATGTGGCTATTTTATGTTGTGAATAAATAACCACATGGAATCATACTTGCAATATTAAATGAATTTTACTTATAACTGAATTCAGTTCTTTAGGCATAAAAGCCTAATGACTGCACACCACGAGGAAGATTTTTAAAAATGTATGAACCAAACCAAATCAAAGCAAATTGTATTTAAAAAAAAAAAAAAAGTCCATGAATGAGCAGTTACTTCAAACTGGCACCAACTTATCTTCATGTTAAGAGTGTTTCTGACCTCTCTCTCTGCTCGGGCCAATAACCTTGAAGAAAAATCAGAATGTAATGGAAACCGAGATGATTAGTTTCCCTGCTAATTATTAAGCACCAAAGCCATATTGTTAGCGATGCTAATACAAAACCCCAAATCAACTACGTACAACTACAGTAAATGTATGACTATGATAAAAGCAAACAGTGAGCAGCTCATATTATAACTAACATTATATTGAACACAAGACACATTTGTTTCCAGGGCTGAGGGGAAATACCAGGGCTTTCCGAATACTGTACCAGGCGAGCACTGTCATTGAGCTTTATTCCTAGCTCAATGCATACCACTTTTCTTTAATTTTCTAAGTACCTATGAGTAAGTAATATTATTATCCCATTTTATAGATGAGCAAACAAATTTAATGTTATCAAAAACAGGACCATGTAGTTTATATGTTTGATGGGCTCCTAAGCCTGACACTAAATCATTTGCATAAATATTTACAGTATCAACTCAGTATCCAAAAGTGATATTAAGAAAGTGGCTCACCTTCCAAGTCAATTTATCAGGATAAGCTACATCAATGATCTAAAAATATGGTATGAATTTTAGACATTGATAAGAGGCACAGTTCCTTGTTTCTCCTATATTTTGCATTTATCTCTAGGTATAGATTATCAAATAGTGTCAATATGAGAATCCTCTCCAAAGAAACGATCAAAATATATTCCTAAATACTTGTTTAGTCATCATCATAGATCACTATGTGTCTGTCATTGTAATTTGTCTAAATGGACTCTGTTAAGAACTATGACTTTATGTACAAATAAGGTTTCTGTTTTTAAATAAGTATGCAAAAGAAACCATTATATATAGCAATGCACTGACATCAATTGGTACATAAAAATTGTACAACTAATTCAGTTCCCTGCCATGAATAAAATTTTATATTTTATCTTATGATTTACAAAGTATTATTCTGTCAGTAATTTTCTAATTACTAATTACTGTTATAAACTGACATAAGCTATATTTAAAATCATACTTATTGGCCTATGCTTTTTGTTTGTGTGCTTGATTTGTTTTGATTTTTGAGACAAGGTCTCCCTAGGTAGTCTATCCTGGCCTTGACCTTGCTATGCTGCCCAGCCTGGCCTGGAATTTTCAATCCTCCTTTAACCTTGCTTTAACCTTGCAAGTGCTGGGATTATAGGTGTATGACATCACACCCCACTCTGGGGCCTTTCTTTTAAAAATATTAAATTATCACCTATACTAGAGTAAAAGTAAAGGTTTGAAAACAAAGTCCTGCATTCATAATTCATAATTTTTCAAAAATGTCTACAGTAAATCTAAAAGACCAGTATAATATCTAGGTGGTTCTTTCTTTAATTTATCCTATAGCATATCCCATTGACAGTATAACATTTATTTCACAAACCATCTGAAATGACCCATATTTAAATGACCCATTTCTAAAAGGTAACTTTCGTATTTTTAAAGGTATTAGCTTATCTTATAAAAGTGCAGTCTGAAACCTGATACATGACCAAGGCTTAAAACTTGTCCTCTAGATAGCCAATCACAGTTGCTGTATGCCAAAAGAACTGGTCCTTATTGTTGTCCTAATTCAGATGACCTTGGGCAGCGTCCTGCTGCGTGCTCTGCAGCCTGGACAGGAGGGAAGAGAAGAAACAGGATCTAGGTGTGCCTGATGAGGTCTGGGTGCCTTGCAGGGGGCAGCCAAGCGTTGCTCTGCATCTGAATGGTTTGGGAAGCGTCAGCCCAGTACTGGCTAATGTCCAAGTGGGAAGGAAGAGGGTGAGGAAAGGAGATCAATTCCCACCTGGTGGGGAGAGCTGGACAGAGGCAGAAAGGCAGAGCTTCCGGAGAAATCCAGATGGCCAGCAAGAGTGAGCTGGGGATAGGGATGCCAGGAACAGAATACATAGTAGAATACATAGTAAAAAGGTCAAGTCAAGTCACCAGGTGTTCACGACAATGTTAGAGAGCATTCAACAGACAGAGAAGTTCATAGAGGCCTAGAATCAGTAAGGCTCCATGCCTGGGAAGTACCGGTGTGGCCAACAGGCAGAGTGCAGGTCTGCGGGCCGCAAAACTCATAATTCCTAGGCCCACCCAGCGAGGGCAGTGTTTGTCCATGCTTGGCAACCATTGAGGTGCATCTTATTTTCAGGTCTTGAAAATAGGAATACACGTTGGAGGGGTATTTTGTATGCATTCATGGACTGTTTAAGTTTCATAAATGTAGATGCGATGAATAAAAACAAGTGTCTTAATTAGAGAACATTATCTGGGCTATTTGTTTCAAATGATTGTTTCTATCCATTCACCAAAACATTAGTTTTCAAAAATAATTTTCAGTTAAATATCAAAAAGCATCTTTGTAATTAAATATATTACTATACGTACTTTGTTTCCACACCAAATCATTCAGTGATGACTGGCAATGAAGTGATATAATTAGGCTAGTTTCTATAGAGGCAATAGCTATGCATAGGCCAAATGCTTCTCAAGTGAACAGAACATACAAATCACATAAACATTCATGTTTACCCTTAGAAATTTATATTATCAAAATGTACACCAGCTGTGATGAAATACACCCGTGATCCCAGCATTTAAGAGACTGAGGCAGGAGAATTCTGTGTCTGAGGGCAAATGAGCCTATACAGCAAGTTGAAGTTTGGTCTGGACAGTATAGCAAGACTTTGCTCAAACAGACAAAACCAAGAAACCAAAACCAAAACAATATGTATTAAGATAATTATTGGAAATAGTTTTTAATAATATTTTTATTTGCAGACAAATCTGGATAATTGATGTGTATTAATTTCAAGTATTTTCAAGACAGACATATAGAATGTTTTTAATGATTCTTGTAAAAACATTATGTTTGTGCACATACTTTTATATGTTATTTTGGATGCAAGTATCCTCTTGCAACCATTGGGGCTCATCTTATTTTCAGGTCTTAAAACAGGAATACATTTTGGAGGGGTATATCTGTTTTTTACCAGGCCAATCTACTTTTTCATTGTTGTTTAGAAGCCATTCTCTGCCTGTAATCTTAGGACCCTGGGAGGCTGAAGCAGGAAGATCACAAGTTTGAGCTCAGCCTAGATAATTTAGTGAGACACCTTCAAAATAAAACATAAAAAGCACTAGGGGAGTAGCTTAGTGTAAAATCCATGGGTTCAATCCCTAGTGCCAAAAGAAAAAAAGAATTCATTTCCTTTTTTGAGACTTTTGTGATTCAAGAACAGTATGAGGTCTCTCTTTTGTGTTCCCGATGGACTTTGTAAATATCCTTTTCTAACTTCCAACATACCATACTCTTCTGACTCCTTTTCTGTGGCTCTTTCCATACCCTAAATACATGAGGGTGGGCACCATTTATTTGCTAATTCTCTAGCATGTAACACAAAGCAGACAGTAAATAAATACCAATTTATTGATGGTTAAATGGATGATCAGGAGAAACAGCTAATTCCAGATTAGCTGTTTGCTAATTAAAACCATTCAGTTGTTTGTATGCATCACACTATTCTGAAATTAATGATTCATATTCTCTTCCTCTCTTCTCTCTTCCTCCTGCTCTCCTTCTTTCTCTCACTCTAGCTCACCCACACACACCGCTAATTTAATATAAACATCTTAAGGACAGAAGCTGTAACCTAATGGTACGTAGCACCATTAATAGTTCAAGGTCACTATTTTGAAAACTCTGATATATGTATATTTTTAGTTATAAAAATCACAATATTGTAAAAGTGAGCATATGATCTCTTGCATGTTGCTCAAATACAGTCCTGTCAAAATTACATCACACATAGATGAATGTTTACAAAGTAACAAGGAAAAAATGAAAGCAAAGCTTGTGTAAATAAGGAGGGGAACAGGGGTTGAATGGAGGTACAGGAATGGGGGAAAAAAGCATCAAGTTACATCATGTACAGGTAAAATTCCCTAGAATGAGTGTGATCATTTTGTATACCTAAAATGTACCAATAAACAATTAAAAAAAAATGTGCCACCATGCCATATCAATTCTGTCAATAGACTACAATATTTCACATTGTTTATTGAGGCTGACTCAATTTCATGAGCCTCTAACATACATCTCTAAGGCCACAATTTATGCCCACAAGTCTCACTAGAAATCAGTGAGTAGAAATGAAGAACAGCTGGTCATCATTTTCTTAGGAAGGGTCTCCAAATACTTGAAGATGATTATTTTCAAATCTTCCCTTAAAATCCACATTGCCTTGCTAAACTCTATCATTATTTTACTATTTCTTCATGGGTCTACTTCTTCAATCTCTCATTATTTTACTGGCTTTTATTAAACTTCCTTTGTTGATAACTGGTGGAGGTAGCTAAGAACCAAGCCCTAGTTGAGAGACCTAGTCAAGGAAGAAAAGACAGTTCTTTGAGAAGACAGATGATTTAGAGAAAGGAAACAGAGTAAAGTGAGCATTTTGCTGGATACTTCTGCTTAAAAGTGCCAGGGAGACAAAGACAGAAAGGAGGGATTTGGTTTGGTCCGTGGATTTATTAGCGCAGTTCCATAACCGTGGTATTTACGAGTGTCGATGAGTCTCAGAGGCAGTGAGCACATTGAGAAAGCACAGAGCTAAGCCTGCATCTTAGGGGATGCTCATGTACCAGAGCCACAAAGAGGTTCAGCCACCAGGGAGGCAGAAGGCTACCTCTAGGAAATCAGAGATAAGCAGTGGTGTAATGTGTCAAGCTCTGGAGGAGAGTTCTCAAGAACTGTGACTCAAAATGGGTTAGAGTATGTGATGCAACAAAGCTCCATGTTGCAGATTAATACTTATGTTTAATGAAGAAAAAAGCTCTTAAAATCGGCAGGAAGAAGCAATTTGTGACCTAAAAGAGAACACTTTCTGGCAGAGTAATGGGGTGAATGTCAGACTTAATGGTTGTTGAAAAGCAAGTAGACAGAGGGGAAATGAAGAGAGCTAATATACAAATCATTGTTTTTGCTTTTCAAAGTTTCTAGATTTGAATTCCATTCACATTTATTGAATGTCTCTCATGTTCTCGAAACAGAAACATCTTAGGTATTTTCATATGAAATGGCTTCCTTAATCCTCACAGGGCAAGGCTAGTTTAAAACTTGGGGGGAAAACCCCTGTATTTCTATCATTTAAAATCCTCTATAAGGAAAAATGTACCAATTCTCAAGGGCAAATTTCTAAACAGGGCCTGTCTCAGTTTGTAAGAATTAAGTATAAATTTTAGGATCTTGCTAGAGACAACTTCAGCGGCTTAATTAAGAGAAATCATCCAAAAATACATATTATATATTGCAAAAGAAGAGATGAATTCTTTAAGAAAACAGTGACAGAAAGAACAGTAAAAAACATAGAGACAGAAGATGTTAAGTAGGAAAATTCCAGTCGTGTGTCTAGTCTTAAATGCTTGCAGCTTTTGAGTGACAGCAAATGGCTAGGATTACTTTTCTCTTAGGTAAACTAGTTCAGAGAGAATATTTTGCAAAAAAATCTAGTCACTGAAAGGGAAAACAAGGGCATCTATTTAATTGATGTTAAGCACAAGAGCAAAACTCTTGTGGCCACAGCAAACAAAAGATCATAAGCACTAAAGCAAGTATCCAGGTGGAGATTCTGACACCACGTCATCCAGATGTCTCACCATTCATGGTGGGAATTTGATTTTGAAATGGGAATCACTGTGAAAATAGGCAGAAGTATATTATTTTTGGCCAAAGGCCTTTGTAAGATTTTTAAGAAAAGCTTTGTGCAGTGTGATCATTCAAACGAACTTTAAAGATTAAGGCAGAACAATTTAGAGTATTTTAGAATTAATTTCATAGTATTACTCATTAGGTCAATAAATCACTTTGTCACTTTAACTACAGAGTCCAAGATAGCTTTAATTCAGATAAGCAGCCAGTATAAGCAGAAGAGCTCTCAAAGTTAGGTACAAATACAACTTGAGTATAGTTGGGGTCTGTATTCTACAATGGATGTTGAGTAAACTTAGCTTCAAGGAATGTCTGGCGCGGTTCCTCAAGAATAGTTAAAATGAAAAATTTTCTAACTGAAGAAGTACAGTACAGATTATGATTAATAGAAATGTATGATTAGGGAGAAAAATCCTGCATTATAGCAAGGCACTTACGCCATTAAAAGCTTATTCTATTGCTTGTAATTATTTCTAGCAATTTTAGTTTCATAGTCAGTACTACTGAAATTTTTGGCTGAAATTCAGATTAACAGGTATCTTTTTTTACCACACTTTAGACTAGTTTTTCCTTCTCAATCACATTTCCAACCTTTCTACTTTGCTGCCTGTCTAGGACTATAGCATCATAGCATTATAAATGTATAGATCATGGTTTTGTTTATTTTGAAGAATGAATTCATGGCCTCACACAGCCATTTCCAAATGTAGATTTTTTAATATGGACATGATTTACAAAACATCTATTTTTATCTCTTTATTCTATTCTGTGTGCTAATATTCTGTATGTTAAGGTATTAGCCACGTTACAGAGCACATAAGAGGTGATAAATAAGGGTGAGAAGTTTGTTCCTTCGCAAGAATAGCACTGGAGAGGTTTTAGGAGCCAAGGAAGGTAACAAAATTTGTGAATTGTATTTTATAGTATGCTGATGGTGAAAAGGATTTAACTGCAGCCCTATAATATATGGTTTATTCTTCCTACCTAAGTCGTACATATTCTCATCTGTTGATACATTCTGAGGAACATGTCATTTGATGATTCCATCACAATGTAAATGCTACACACAAATCTAGATTCTGTAGGTCAATCACATAGTATCCCTCGATGCAATTAAGAGACTCAGCAGGCACAAAATATACAAGGGTGTTTGCAGAGTAACACGGCATACTGTAAACTTTTCTCATAAATAGAAAGAGTATACTCTAAAATAATGGTTGAAAGTATAGTATGGTTCAAGGCACAGAGGTGCAAACCTATAATTCCAACACCTGGGAGTCTAAGTCAGGAGAACTGACACAAGCTTAAGGCCAGGTTGGGTTACATAGTGAGTTCAAGTCCTGCCTGAGCTACATAGCAAGTCCTGGCTCACACGAAGTATAGCATAGTAAATATATTAACCACTAATATAGTAGTTTATTTTCATTACCAAGTATTATGTACTATATAATTATCCATGCTATGCTTTTATATGACTGACAATCCAATAACTTTTACACCAACATCACCACTAACACACAAGTAATGGGCTGCACTATAAAGTTATGATTGCTACATCATCACTTTCAATAGGAAATTTTCAGTTCCACTACAATTCTATAGGACTGTTTTCCTGAATGTGGTTCATTGTTGACTGAATGACACTGTATAGCGTGTGACTATATTTTGCAGGGTCTCTTCTAATGGCTATGATTTGTGTATTTTGGAGGGACTCTTGTAGTAACTCTGTCCTCTCAGCCACTTCAAGTAAAGTATTCTACAACTAGGAAGCTCTAAGTAATTGGTGTTAGAGCATAACACCAGTTTCCTGGCAGAAGAGATCGTACAACATCACCAAGCATCAGTCCTAAAGGGAAACTGGTGCTCCTGCTTCACCTCTTGTCATCTCACAGAGCAGAGAATGAGCAGAATCCTACAAACAGACAAAGCTGTGTTCCTGTCCTGTATTCCTGCATCCCTGCTACCTTCTCTGATATTCTCCCAGGATATCATATTCATAAGGTTATGCACCTGGAAGTATATATATTCACACAAAGGAAATAGCTCCCCTACTTCTTAATGACCCTTCATATTATTAACATTATTCTCCTCCCCTAGCTCCTAAGAGTAAAGAAATAGGCAGATATTAAGATGTGCCTAAAGGCAGCTGTTAAAGCAAAAGAATCACTGTTAATAGAAAATTAGACTCTCTGAGACCTTCAGAGTCAAACATGAGACTACCCTGCCACCTTTGGTTAATATGAAATTTAATTAATATTATATCTAATAGAAAAACTTTTCCTGTGCTTAAAATTAGTATGTTTATGATATTCCGTGTCTTTTTGTTGTACATATAAAGGATCAACATAACTTTCCAGAAAAGTAAAATGTAAATCTATATTCAGTTTCTCTGATTATGAAGAAATAAATCAACTTCAGGTCTTTCTTATAAACATACTTTCATGAGAGAAAACAAATGATCATCTTTATTTGCAGAGGCAGCAACCACAAAATGCCCAAAAAGGAGATATTTGAAAATTCCTGAATTCATTTTTATGCCCATTTCCTTATCCTAGTTCAAATCAATTTCCTATTTTCTCACACTTCTCCTGGCTGGCAGCTGCTCCCTCTGGGGCCTTTATCTGGCCCAAGGAAGGCAGGCAGGCAACCAGTTGCCTGTTCCACTGATGCCAGCCGTGTTTCCAAGCTGGAGACAGAATGTCTAATCTCCATATTGCAAGCAGCTTCCAATTGCCCCATTTTACAAAGCATTTTAACATTTGGATCCACAGGCTAGGGTCTCCTGTCTTTCTTTTTATTGGAAATTAAAACAGTTTTTGTTGGAATAAAGATTCTTAGTGAAAAAAGAAAACAGTAACAACCAATTTATATGGAAAACGCTAAGGAAAAAAAATCACCTGCAATATAAACACTGAAGACAGAAGAAGTTATGCAATAAACCTTGTATTTGTAGACTGTCTCAAGCAATACAATTGAAAAAAAAATAGCTGTTTGTTAGGGTCTGCCAAAAAGAACTGATTTTCTTGAACAAAACCATAACTTTCATAAAAACCACAGAACTGGCAAAGACCACCAGCAAAGACCATGACAGTACTCCCCCTCACCCTGTAGAACAGACAGCTACTTAAGTGGAAATGGCATTTAGTCTTCTTGATTTGTTTGACTTTGCCTGAGACTGTTTTGGGATACATCCAGAACTGTATTTTTATAGACTTCAAAGATACCAAGTCTACTTGTGTCTTAGCAATCCCTGTGGAAACATTCCCACATCTTTCCTGTGCCCACTGTTCCGTAGGTCACTGCCGAAGGGAAAGAGTGAAACCTTGGGTTAGCTGCTGCGGCTGTCCTTCAGCTCGCCCAGCTCAGGCCACGCCAGCAAAGATGACCGGCCATCACCCTTGGCGAGGCTTACTCTGAGTCTTCCTCCAAATGGATTTCTAAGTTCTTCTCTTATAGTGTGTAGTACAAGAAAAATGTCATCTGGTCTGGATTCATGGATATAATTTGGTAAACTCAAAGAAAACAGGAAACAAAAACCCTTAAAATTTTCTTTCAATTTTAATTCCACGAAGTGCAATCATAACATTTACATACAGAGAAAGCTATGTGTTTCCCTAGACCACGCCCTCTTTTGATTTCCCCTTTTATCTCAAAGTTAGCACTGCTTTTCTAGTTATCTTCTCTTCCAATATTTCTCACGGTCAGTTAGAAGTTACTGTACTATCATCCTCTAGTGATGTCTTCTGCCTGTGTTTTCTTTTTGAAAGCACCTTACTTTTAAATCTCACTATATCCATCTCAGATACCTCAATAATCTACTTGATGGTCTCTGCATCCCACTCCAATCTATATTCCGGTTCAATCTTCCTAATGATTTATTTGCAAATGCTCCTCCCAGCTCAAATCTTTATTGGCTGCTATTGACCACAGAATAAATCCAGTTCCTTAGCTTTTCATTTAAGAGTACCAGTGTAGTCTTAGCATGTATCTCAAAGTCTGACTGTTCTTACATACGTCTTATCTATTTTCTTACATATGTGTATGTAATATTGCTTCCTCGACCTAAGTTCCCCTCCTTTCCTTCTGTTTTTGTTTCTATCTCTGTCTTCCGTAATCATTGCCATCTCTCATGGCCTAGCTTAGACATTATTTTATTTCATGATTTCACTTCTCAGTCAGGCTAAGTATCTTCAACAAGCGGTGCCCATAGGAATTTTAAATGCATCATGTTCCAGGATAAGATAATTATCTCTCACAAACTTGTATCTCATCCTGCATTACCTGTGTCAGTGAATGAAATCTTTCTGTTCACCCAAATCCTAAAGACAGAAGCCTGGACGTCAGTCTTGAATATCTTCTCTTTTATCAGCACTGTCTTCTCCATTCCCCACATCAAATCAACCAATAGTCCCTTTCAGTGCACCTTTCCTATCACCAGAGTAACTACCTTTTTAATATAATCATTGTTTTTTGCCTGAATGCAATCTCATTATTGCTTCTATTTTTGTCTTCCTCTGCCACATTCCATTCTATTTCACTTAGAAAAAAATAAAAGAAAAAAACAATAATAACAACAACAACAACAAAACTGGTCATATCCATTCCTTGATTGAAAAATTGTACATGGCTCCCCACTGCCAGAAGGATAACACTCATACAGTCATCAAACCTCTCCCAAAGTCCTAACTTTAGCTTTCTTTCTGGCATTTGGCACACGACTTTATCCTACCTTTTATCTAGAATAGCATTCTCCCTTGCCTACTCTTACTTGTCCTTCAAGTATCAGCTTACCTGTCTTCTCTTCCTGTTCTGAAATCTTTCCTGTCTCCTCCTGATGGGCAGCCACTTGGTTATTGCACATATTTACCACATTAAGAAAACATAACACTTACAACACTTATTAAACTATCCATAGTGTCTTAATTTATTACTATTAAACATGATTAAATATTAAACTGGTTAAATAAATGAATGAATGTATAAAATACTTAATCTGACTACAACTCAACATAAAGACCCACACATTAGAAGGAATTATAAGAAAAACATCAAAATTATATACATTTAGTTAAATGTCCAACAAAGTGACATACAACATATTTGAGCTCAAAACTATTTGAAATGACTTTTAATTACATTTTGTATGCAGATATGTTCTTTATTCTTTGGCAACTGATGTAATCTTCTAGCACCTTCTTGTCCAATTAGTCAACATGAATCTCTTCCTGTCTATATTTCTCTAGCTCTTCCTTATTTGATTGTATTAGAACACAATTTCTATAGAAAATTGTGACTTTCTCTTAGCAACTCTAATGCAGTATTTTCAAAGTCGAATATTTTATATTCCATCCTCATTTCCAAAGTCACTTCCTCTCTTTTCCTTAGTACTTCAGTTTACATGTACTTAGTATCTTAGCTCTCCACCTAGTTGACAAAAATAGAAATTTTAATTCTCTTCCTACAACTCTTAAATAAAATCCACATCGTATCCTGTACTTGCACTTTCTTTTACCTACATCCTCTTTATTTATTGATGCTGGGATTGAACTCAGAGCCTCATATTTGCTAAGCACACCCATCCTCCATCTTGCACTTCTATCCATTAAATATGTCTTGAATGTCCCTCCTCTTTTTCTGTTCAAGACTTTTACTTATCCTTAAGATATCAGCTTAACTTCCCAGAAGCAGGCTGTCATCATCTTATAACCGGAACTTTTTAATAAGTTTCTAAATGTTTTCTTTCTCACCTTTCCCTCACTCACACAGCATACTCTTTCCATTGCTACCAAAGTTATCTTTTAAAAACACAACCTGCTCATATCTCTACTTTGTTCCCTACAAAGCCCAACTTAATCCTCTTAGTAAGACCTTTTACTTGTTGTACATTCAGCCCTTGCACTTCCTTATGAATCTTCAAATGCTGCCTTTCTTCAGTGCTCCCTTGAATATATGCTTAAAAATAAGCCAGCTACTACCCTTCATACATACTTTGCTTTCTTCCTGAGGAAATAGCCAATAACAATTTTCTTTACATTGGTTAACAAATTCAAATAAATTAAATGTTTCTTCCACACATTATGTTACTCTCCAGACCAAAGAAATATATCTGTATCATACACTTCTGAGGCAGCACTGTACTGAGACATAAGGAAAACAAACATCACTTAGAGTCAGACCTAAGTTCAAATTCTGCTCCTTCTCCTTACTAGACTTGTGATTGTGGGAAAATAATATTTTGAGCCTCTAGTACATATTTAAAATAGGAATAACATAGCTCCTATGTCATTGAATTGTTTTCAATTGAATTGAATTAAATGAGATGATTTCTAAAACATTCCAATAAATCATAGTGCTAAAATATAGTAGAAACCAGAGGTAGGAGTCATATTTTACTTATCGTTCAGTCTCTTATAGTACTCAGTATATATGATCAATGAGTAAATGTTGGTGTATAAGTGGTATTTATGACAAATTTTAAAGTGTTGCACATAATATAATGTAACCGCTACAGAGTCATTTAGTTCCGTGATAGTATAGTTTGGCTCTTGGGTATCCCCCGAAAGTCTCTTGCATTTGGAAGGCGGTTGAACCATGAAGGAGTTATACTCATCAGTGAATCAGTCTATACTCATCAATGGATTACTGCACTGACGAATTTATAGCTGACATGCTTTCAGGAGGCAGAGCCTGGCTAGAGGCAGGCCACTGCGGGTGTGACCCGTAAGGGTCTGTCTCCCTCGCAGCTTCTCCTTTTGCTCTCTTTTTCCTGGTCACCATGATGTGAGCAGCCTTCCTCCGTCATACTCTACCACCCTGCTCTGGAGCCAGCTACCAGGGTCTTAACTGTGAAACTAAATAAGCATCTTCCTTTAAGTTGCCAACATTGGACATCATGTTCAGCAAAAAGGACAGTGTCTAAGACACATGGTAAGAGAGATCTAGAAATTTTTCAAAATTCAAAACTAATAGATTTAATTTTGATCTGTTAAGGAAAAATGGTCTTACTCCTTGCCCTAATGGACAAGTTAAATTCAATTAGTCATGTTAAACAAAATATTTTTTGGAGACAGGGGCTTGCTGTGTTGTCAGGTGGATCCTGAACTCCTGGGCTTCAGCTGGTGATTCTCTTGTCTTTCTCCAAAATAATAACTGGGACTTCAAGTGTGTGACACTGTACTTGGTAGCAATGAATTATTTAAAAAAAACTGAGTTGGGGATGAAGCTCTGGTAGAGTGCTTGCCTAACTCAGTTCCTGGGTTTGACCCCTATCCAAAAAACAATAAACAAAAACCTCTTATATTGGGGTTGGGGATTTAGCTCAGCGGCATAAGCACCTTCCTTGCAAGTGTGCGGTCGTGAGTTCGATCTCTGGTACCAATACAAACAAAAAAGACAAAAAAATTAAAAAAAAAACCCTTATATTGAATCTAAAGAATTTAAACTATTGGTATGATGTAAATAATGAGGTATTTGAATATTTCTACTTTATCATAATTTTTGAATTTCAAAAATATATAGTTTATTATCCTAATACATACATTTATGGTAAGATCACATAATTAAAGAAATTTATGCTGTTTGCTTATTTTTTTTTTGTTTTATTTTTGAGACAAGGTCTTTATAAACTGTTGAGGTTGGCCTTTAACTTGTGATCCTCTTGCTTTAGCCTTCCAAGGGCTAGGACTGCAGATATGCACCAGCATGCTCAACTTTTACATAATTTATAGAGGTACACACAAATATTTCATAATCAAATGTAGAATTAAGCACTGATTTAACATAATTGAAATTAAAAAGATTTGGCAGCTATAAATAAAAATTAGTTTTAAATATCCAACAGTATCAAATAATACTGCTTAGCAGTCCTACAATATTTTGAAGAAAGATGCAGGAAAACATGGAATCATTATTTCAATGACAAATTAGTTATTGTGAATTAGGAAATAACTTTTTTTTTTAATCTGGAAGACACAAAGATTACTCTTTTATTTTTGGAATATCAACAGTCATGAAATCCAAAAATAAAAATTATCAACAAAATTATTGGAGTTGAGCCTGGTGATTTAGCTCAGCAGCACAAGCACCTGCCTGGCAAGCATAAAAGGTCATGAGTTTGGAGGAGGTGGTACCCCCAACAAAGAACCCCAAATGTATTGGAGTTGATGAGAATCTCTGGAATGAAGTTGCCTCATCATCTATTGGGTTAATAAATAAAAGAGAATTTCTCAGCCCTGGAAAATACAGGACTTTGCCCTTATATGTCATGCATATTTGCATATGCACAAAATAATATTTACCCTTTATGTTTACTGGAACCAAGAAACATTTATGTCAATGTAATTTTCTTAGCAAGAATTAGTGACCCGAAGTTGGAAAAATACCAGCGATAGAATTTATTCTCCTTTTTCTTTGGTCTAGTATTATTTATTTCTTCTTGGAAACATTCAAATACTGTTCTAGGGAAATTGTGCAAAATAAGTACTTTTAAATGAATCTTAAATTTCAAAAATATATATTTTATTATTCTAATACATATATTTATGGTAAGATATAGGGACTGTACAAACTAAATAAGATTACCCAAAGGTCCCTCTCTAGATTCTCTGCTTAGCTTCCAGGCATTTTTGTGTAACTTTGGCCGTAGTTGATTGATAGACTCAGTAGCTGACTGAAAGGATGCTACTGGCAGAGCCAGTGTCTGTGAAATAGTCTGGCATGATAGTTGCTCCTATTATGGCCATACTGTGTTCATACTCTGCATGAACACTAGTTAAATTGCTCAAATCCTCTCTTTGGGATTTATTTTTCAGTGCTAAGGGTTGAAACTACATGCACTACCACTGATTGATACCCACTCCTTAGGAAGCGTCTTATCTGAAACTAAAGTAGGAGAGTATCAGTTACAATGGAGGAAGAAGAAAGAAAAGGAAAGAACAGGTGACCTAGTCAGGTGGCACTAAGTACCTATGGTATCTCTTAATGCTCATCTACTCTCCTAAAACTTGACTGAATGACTGCTGGCACGTGGTGATTGACATTCATTTCTTCCATTTCTACTTCTTTGTCTTTTCACTGTCAAGTGTCTTTATAAAACATCATTATCATATAAGTAACCTTACTTTCCAAAAGCACTCGTGGTTGTATTCATTAGTTCTCTGAATCCGAGTTGGTTTTCTCCATACCTTTGTTTACTTAATATTTATTATATGAAAACTGAGTTTATATGAAATGCCTCTTTAAAAATATGCTGTATTTATAACAAATACATTAGGACTCATTTTTTATTGCCAAAATGTTTTGAAAACCATCTGTCAATCACATTTTCCTTTTGTTGGAACAGAAAGGTCAGCAAGTTGGCAAAAAAATAAAGTGACAGCACACTGGATAGGGTTTTGGTAGGTGGGATTAAAAAGTCACTTCACATGTACACAGCTGCGAGTAATGAATGCAACATGTTTGAGGCCTATTCTTGGATCAGTTCCCCAACATTTTAAACTCAACTTTCTTGGCAAGACTTTTGGGGCCATACTGTGTGTGTGTCTGAATTCCTAGAGCCAAAACCTCTTAATATGAAAATTCAGCACTATTACATTTTATGTAGATGTCATGACTCAAAATCTAGTCTGTTTTATGTACCACATGACACAAAGCTGACCTCTGTATCACTATAGGCTTATTTTTAGCACAAAATGATATTTATCTATGTCATTTTCTATAGCCATAGATAAAGATGGGTGCATATATTATCCTGTAGACTTACAGTTTTCAAGGAAGGTACATTGAAGGCAACCATTTTTAAGTGAATTAACAGAAAATACATATAACTCAAATCACAGGCCGACGTTTACCTTAATGAATAATAATCCTGTTATAGAAAAGACAGCCAAGAATTTCTGTCCTATGGAATCCAGCTTCCTCTTTCTAGCAAAGGCTAAGTTCCTCTCAAAATATGATTATCTTTCCTTAGAACAAAGAAAAGTTGTCTCTTTGTGTAAGATTTTCTCTCTGTATTATGAAATTAAAGTTGTATTTTAAAAGACACATTCTTAGTAAGACAGCAGTTGTGGTCTCAACCGTTAATATCTTTGCAGCCCAAATGTAAAAACAAAAGCAACAAAACAGATTTTATTAATGGGCCTCGGTAACAAGTTGACTATGTTACCAACTGGAAAAAAAATGATTTGAGTTAAATTTATGAATCCAAAAAGTCTTTTGAGTAGATCTCTAGAAGTCATTCAGCACATAAAGAATTTTTATATCAAATCCAAACATTAACACAAAAAGATCTGTAAAGTAAGCTAGAAATCATGAACAGATGCCCCAGCATGGAAGAAAATTAGAAATACAAATATGTAAAACTGAAAAGCAAATATTTTGGAAATACACTTGGAAATCAAATATTTTTTCAGCAGATAATGAATGTGAATATGTTATGTTTTCTTCCTGAAAATCCTGGAATTATTCTATAAATTCAACAATAAATCATATTATGGTAAATTTCACTTCCAAAATTATTAGCTCTGGGTTCAAAATTGTGTAAAATTTTAAAATATTTGTTAGGCAATGGAATTAAAACAGGTTTTTATTCAGTAGTAGTTAAGGTACATAAGGGTTTCAGATATTAAGGCATTGAAAAATGAGTTAAATATTCTGAAATGCAATTAGTTGACCACAAAATATTAATATTAATGACTAAATTCCAATTTTGTTTTAGCTTCTTTTTTAAAAGCAGTAAGAATGTAATGATAGTCCTTAAGTCATTATCTTTGAAAAATGTCTTAAATTTTTTCCTTTATTTTATGAAATGTTAAGCATAGCAAATTTATTTGTTAGTTCTATAAAGTCAAAGATTCATAACTACATAGGTACCACAATTTCAGTGGTTCTCCAATGTGAGTATGGAGAAGGAGTTATCCAGTTAATTTTTTCTCAGCCCATTTTTTTTTTTTTGGTCACTGTAAAATATTTCAAATATCCAACAACTGAACTTAATGATTCACACACAAATACTGGCACTGCTTAAAGTCAAAAGACACCTTTATTCCCAAAATGATTATATTTGAAACATTTTGGTAAGAAATGCACAATAAATAAACTACTATAGAAATTCTAATATGTTCAATTTCCACTTTGGGTGTTTTTAATTCAATTTTTTTCAGTTGTAAATTCAGTTGAATTCATTCAGCAAAAGAAGGCAATATATTTTGATAAACAGAATGGAAGCACTAGGTCTCAGAGATTAACCAGGAATCACTCTGATCTTGACTAACCATCTTTGTGGGCACTTTCAAACATCTGTGTTTCATCAGTAGTTCCAGAAAAGGCAGCGCATACCACAGTGGAAAACTTTCCCCAGCCCCTCTCCCTTTTTACTGGAATGTTTTACCAAGATTTGTTTTATATGTCTGACAGAAAATAAATTACTAAGATATAGTAGATTATCTGAAGATTTGTGATTCTTACAGAGAAGGTTTATATGAGCTAGACAAGATCAGCATTTAGGATATGTAAGAATACAAATGTTTCCAGTAGTTGTGTTAGGCAACCAGAACAATTTGGGTTGTTTTTCTTATTTCTTTTCTTTTTTTTTTTTTTTTAAGAAATAAAAGCACAAACATACTGCTCTTGAGACTATAATTGAGACCTATATAATCTCCCAAATAATATATAATCTTATTTCTATTCCAAAGCCATTATTTAAGCAGTATAGCAGCTAACATGGAGTGAAAAACAAAATTAATGAGTCACATGGTTGCCCACCTCACGTTGGACTATTTTCCTCTTTGATTAAAGTCATATAATATAAAAAATACACATTCCCATGAGATCTGAAAATTAGGATGAATGTGCAAGTCCTACACTTTGAGAAGACATCTCATAAATCCCTATTTATATTATGCCTTATTACTACGGAGGAGGAGAGTCAGTTTTTTTTTTTTTTTTTTTTTTTTTTTTTATCGGTACCAGGGATCGAACTCACAACTGCCTGCTTGCAAGGCAGGTGCATATGCCGCTGAGCTAAATCCCCAGCCCCTGGAGAGTCAGTTTTTATGTAGTATTTGTATGTCCATTGGAGGTTTTCTAGTAAGATTAAATATGATTTTAAGATATCTCAATGTCAGCAAAAATTTAATTTGCTTACAAAATGACAGTTTTCTCTCTCATTTATGTTCATTTCCCTTTTAATTTCTTTTAACTTTAACTTTTTAAAAAAACAATCTGTATCTATGGAGGTGCCCTGTGCCTAAAGAACACACTTGCTCTTCTAAGAAATTAACTAAAAAAGGAGTAAAATTCGCTTATTGGAGGCACACTATTTGGTTTTCTTTGTCCACAATTTGTATCTTGTTTTTTTTTTGTTTGTTTGTTTTGTTTTTTTTAAGTGATGGAACCCAGGGCCTCACATATGCTAGGCAAGTGCTCCTACACTGAAATAGAACGCCAGTTCTCTTAATTTTCTTTTCTTTTCTTTTTTTTTTTTTTTTTTTTGAGACAAGGTATCATTAAATTGTTCAGGCTACCCTCAGACTTGTGATCCTTCTGTTTCAGTTTCTTGAGTCAATAGAACCACAGGCATATGCCCCCGCACTCAGCTGCATGCTATATTTTTTTAAAAGTAATAACATGGCAAGAGTATCTCAAAGTCCTCTTATCAACCACGTGCTTTGAACATTCATACTTTAAATTTTTTAGTTATATGCATTTAAAAAAATTAGGCCCAAACTAGAGATGATAACAAACATAATTTGCTTTGATATTCATTTACAAAGAGTTAACTGTTAGAAAAAAGCATGATCTTAAGTGAAAGCCTCAAGTCTGAGAAAGATAAAGACACAAGTTACTACAAAAGATTAAGATATTTTAACACTTAAATTTATACCAAACATTCCATTTATATATTCTTTAATATTTTCACTTTTTCAAAAGAACTAGTTGAATTGCTACTTTTAATTCCTTTGTTCTGTAATTTTAGTTTTTTTAAATTTAACTTTTAAATGTAACTATATATGATCACATGTATATAAGAAAAATGGGTGGAGTCAACTATATGAAAGAGAACTGAATGACTGTTCATAGCTTATTTACCTGTGAGGTTTCTTTATTACACTCAATCACAAGTAAAAACCGCTTTTTCAAAAATGCATTGTATTAGTAGGTCTCTGGTAATTCTCTCTTAATTTTTTCTTGGTTAGATCATAGAGAGTAACAGAACTATTAAACTTCTTTTTTATTAATTATAATTTGATAAAATAATAGCTAAAATTAATGTAAGATGTACATTTAGCATTCATTGAACTTCAGTAAAAGTTAAGAAACATTTAATATATTCCCTTCCTGCCTCATAAGAAGCCCATTAGAATACATTAAAACTATTTTAAATCTTAAAATATGGCTTAGTATCAGCTGCCAAAAAGATTCTCTAAAATTAAATGTATTATTGTTATGGTTGATAATGAACAGGTGTTTCTTGTTTTAAAAATAAATTGGCCATCTTGGAGTTTGGGGTTATTAACATATGAAACTTGCATACATTTTAGAAAATGAGTGTTATCATCGTGGTATTGTTCTCTTATATATTGCTGGTTTCTAATTTTCTGTATCTTATTTCACTGGGCTTTATTGAGTCATTTTTAAAATGTGGGGAACGATCGCTATTTTTCAGAACATTATGTCCTTATGCATAGGACATTACTAAGCAGACTGAAAGAAAAATGAAGCCATATTGATCACAGCTGTGAAAACTTTGATACTGTGAGTTTCATATATTCAGAGATGTTTGGGGTTCAACTTTAACTTGTACAAATATAAGGTAATCTAGAAAAAGTTTCAAAGATGTAAGAATGACATATTTTCTTTTTGCTTTTTGGCCCCATCTCTCTTTCTAAAGTCCCTTTGAGAAATTACTCTGTATAACCTGAGCAAAACTCTGAAAATAAAATGGTAGTAAAGATAAAATTTTAAAAATTCACACACACACACACACACACACACACACACACACACACACCCCCCATAGTGAACAGGAAGGGCCATAACAGCAGATATATCCACAGAAGTTAAAACTGTAGAAAACAAATGACCAAATGGTAACAGTTTAGGTAAAGTAAGAAGTCAAAGCCCATGGCTAGTAGGAAAGAACATCAACCAAGGACACAATGATTCCTCCTCCAGGATTTCATAAAGACTTGGGAAACAAAACTGTCTGGTACTCTCAAAATCTTTCACGTAGAAGATGGATTCTAAAGTTTTTATCTTAATCATACACTTAAGACCACCAAGCTATCATTATTTTTGTAATTAGAATAAAGAGGATTTCAGAAAGTGAGTCACATTATTGAGGCAATGTCATTTAAAAGTTAGGAACAAGGATTCTGGGTGGAGATTGTCATTTCCTAGCTTTGTGACTTGCACAGTTTAAACTTCTTATGTCTCATTTTGGCTACTGTTAAAGAGTTGTTTTATTTTGGTACTAGGATTGAACCAGTGGTAGTCTAATGCATGCTAGGCAAGCACCCTACTGCTGTGGTATATTCCAAGCCCATTTGTTTATTTATTGAAACAGGGTCTTGTTATGTATTCTAGGCTAATTCATTGTCTAGCCCAAGCTGGCTTCAAACTTAAAATCCTTTTGGTTTGGCCTTCCTAGGTACTGAAATTATAAGGATCTACCACTGTGCCTGGCTTAATGAAAAAAAAGTTATGAGAATTGTATGATACATAGTAAAATTAAAAAAAAAATTGTCTACATATTTAGTGCATTTCTTCCCAAAGATTGATCCCAATATACAATGAAGTTGAATGACAAGTTGATTCTAATTTCAAGTTCTTCCTCCAGAAGGGACAATTTCCAGGTCCCTTCTAAATCCAGAGAGAATTCTTAAATTGGTTTCTTGGGATCTTTCCTGCTCAGTGATGCCCTAATTTACACTTCATAATTTGCAGCCTGCATGTGAGGCATTCTTGAACAGTCTGAACTGAAAAGAAATTCCTATCATAATTAATTTTTAAGGCAGCAGGGACTTTGTTATGAGCTTACTCCACGCAACAGCCGAAGCAGCAACGTCAGTGTGACAACAGGTCAAAACAACACTGTTATGTCTTCCATGTCACCACTGAATTAAAGTGCTTGGCTTAAAAAGACAGTAATATATCTCATGATGCCATTTTCAAAGGACTACTGTCCATTGCTTATTTGGCTTTAGTAGCTTCTAATACTGCAGTTTACACTTATTTAAAAGGCATATAAAAATCATATAGCTATCCATCGATAAGTAAGCACCTTTATTGGATTATTAAAATCTGCATGGCTTCAGAGATGTTCCATTACAAAGAAAAACATTTGCATTACAAATAGTTTTTATACAGACACAAAGGAAGACTGAACTTGAAGATGAGAGGTATTTTACCAGAAGCATTTAAGAAGTTTTCTTAAAACAGTTTCTTTCCAACCCCAGTGGGATTCATTTCCCAGGGCAATTGTCTAAAAGGAAAAGCAGAGTTGCAAAGCTGGCTATTAGATGTGACCTTCAACCAATGGTAATCTAGAATGATGAGCACCAGCAGGATCCTGGGAATTCTGCAGGACCATTAGGGTCCCACAGGTCATGGTTGGGAGGACTTTGGCTATTTGATAGAGAGTGAGTTAAGTTGCAAATCAAGAATTAAATATTCTCTGCTGATTAGAATTTTGATTTGTTTTCTTTTTTTATTGCATGGCTCATTTCATTTTCTTTTCTTTTAAAAGACTCCTAATAAGCAAAAAGTAGATCTGATCCATATAAATATGAGAGAAAAATTTGTGTTTTTTTGATTATCTTTGTCCCAGTTTGCTTTCTTTCTTGCCTTCAATGGACAAAACAGGAGGGCAGCTTTGGCTGGAGGCTAAATATTCATTAATAGAAGTCTTCTCTTCTGGATTCTTTTGGAATACTTGAAGTGTATATAGCAACAAATGGGAATTAAGATAATATGACCTTATTTATCTTTCAAAGTCAGACATAAAGCATGAAATAAGAGAACGAATCTTGATCTAATGGAAGAATATACTGTGTCAGTGTTTGAATTTATTCCTATCTTGGCCATTAGTTTAGATAAGTGACATTGGATAGTCATTCACCTTTCTTTGGAGATAATATCTTCTTTAATTTTTTCAGTGTGGCTACCAGGGAAATAACATGAAATAACAAAGGATGTGATAATAAAGGTGAGGACAAAGTTGGAGTGACGAGGAGGAAGGTAAGACCCGATAGTTCAGGGAAATTCAGATTTTAACTAGCCTAAGAAAAATTTTACTTAAAAAAATGTCACTTCTCTGGTGATACTGCATGTATTTCAGAAATTATTTTCAGAAGGCTGTTCTGCAAGCTGTCCATCTCCTCATCTCTGGAATAAGTGGATTTACTTTTATGGCACACAACTGTTTCTCTTGGCATTTATTATCAACTCTTGTCTCTAGGACAATGTATATGCTAAACAAATGGCATCCAAATAAAAATTCATGATCATGAGAAAAGCCTTCACCTTTCTACATTGAGGTATATCTTCTAAGTGGATCAAATTAAAAAATAACACAATCTCAAACAGTTGATTTATTGATTGGCTATAATTGCTTTAACTCAGTATTTCTTTATGCCAGTCATTATTCTGACATACCTAAACTTGGTATATATTCATAGGTATATCCATAGGATTCTACCCTCACAGAAGTCAAAGTTAAACTTGAGCTTTCCTTTAATTGCTCTGAGCCTAATCACTTTCAACTGATTTATCTGAATAAGTATTACAGTGGAATAATTATAGATATTGTAGATATGGTCCACCTTTTAATTTAATGTAGGATCTGAAAACTTTATACCAAACTCATTTCCCTGAAGAGTCCCAGAGGCTATGCCTCTCAAATTAGTGGACATATGCAGCAAAAATAAATCTTTAGTGCATGTGTGTATGAGAGAGGAGAGAGAGACAGAGACAGAGAAAAGAGGCAGACACAGAGAGATAGAGAGACAGAGAAACAGACACTGAGACTGGGAGATCAAATGGATGGATGTGTGGGACCAATATATAGCAATCCAAGAGTTAATGTCTGAACCACATCAAAGGCAGCCCAGGTCACTTCAGGGAAAAACAGGTGCAATTAAATAAAGCTTTTTAAAATTACTATTAATAATAAAACTTAAAATAATGTCATTTGTAAAAGATCTTTGTAACTCAGAATTCTCAGCACTGAAGACTTGTTCAGTTTTGTAAACTATTTTAGTTTATACCCACCTTGTGATTTCCACGCACACCCCCGAGGAAAGAACCCAGGCAGGTGCAGGAGAGTAAGAAGTGGGACATTGTTTGTGGCTCTGCAGGTCACATCACACTTAGGCCCTGTGTCCAGTTTCCATCCTTACAATCCTGGTTCTCAGTTCCTGTCTCCCCTGTGTGGCCCTGACACAGGAACTGGGTTGTAGAATCTCTCCCAACAATCATTCAGGTTCTGTAAGTGAGTGTGTTCACAACCCCAGCAAATCCAGAGACTCATTTTCCAAATATGACAACAATATTACAAAGTCTGTGGTCAAATAAATGATATACATTAGAGAACCAGTTGTAGGTGGCTGTTTTCTATCTCCCTTGACTTGTTATACTAACTTTTTTTTAAAAAACAGAGTGAGACGACATCTAGAAGTGCTACTCAGCTTTCCTGTCTCCAGCAATCAGCACTTAGAAGACGTTTGGAGTGAAACGTTTCCTTACTTTTTGTTCACCAATATTTTCAAAAACATCTGCTCCCAAGGCAAATTTTAAAGTATGTTTTCATTTTCATGCTAGCACCTGCACAAATAAATGTTTTGGAAATAACAATATCATGATTCATTTTTATTACAATTTAGGGCCAAGTTATAAAGTTTTTTTCAAAATTAGGAATATTAAAAAACCATATACATGTAATCTTCAGGCATAAATTCAGTGTTTGAAATGTAAATCTTAGTTCTGGAGAGACATACAGATATCAAATGCTCAGATGAAGTATGAAAAATGTCCTTAATCATCTATATTTCCAAAGAGCTGTGTTAAAAACATAAAGAAAACATCAAAATGATCTACTTTCTTGCTCTTCCTTTGGCTTTGTCCTACGGGTAGATTTTTACTCTTCACTTAAATATCATATAAAAATGTAACTGTCAATTTGGAAAAAAAAATCTTCTTTTGTCCCGACACCTATATTAATCATTGTTTCTTGAATCTTGTTTACAGTCTGACAATTTTTTTCCCTCAAAGTGATTTTTAGTTCGTCACTGGAAAATGACTCTTTTTTATATTATTTTTAGCTCTAGAAGACTATTTATGAATGTTTTTCTATTGGTGTTTTACATGCTGACATTAGCAAATTATAAAAACAATGAAAAAATAAACAAAAATCATGGAACTTAAAGATATAACATTCACAGCAGCAAAAGGACTAGATATCATTTTATTAAAGTGGTGATAATTCTTTACACTTGATTACTGAGAAGCTCACAAACGCTGAAATGTTCCATGTTGTAGATTACTAGGAAACAACATTAAGATATAGTCACTATTATTGTGTTACATGTTGAGGCATTCTATATTGGAAATAGTCTTGCCACTTTAGAATGAAGTACTTTTATTCATATCAAAGTGACAAAATTTGATCAAAACATAATTCTGATACAGACAGTAATGGAGACTATCTATTTCTGTAAGATGGATAGTTTTTAAAGAACAGTATTACATAGTACTTTTTTATTAGTGAAATTTTTTCATCTTGTCAATGGAGAAGAGGATTTATGAGAACACGATTTGCATAGCTGTATGGATACATTTATTATTTTACAGCAAGTTCTATCTAGAAAGAAATTGGTGGTAGTTATTTTGGGAAATTAGTTGTAACTTTAAGAATAATCCTGATGTGGTCACATGCATAGAGTCAATGAACTGATTTAAATCATGAGTTAAGTCATCTCAATTCAACTGAAGACTAAAGTCTCATAAATATCTTGGAAAAAATGCAGTGAATCAAAAGAAATGTTAAACTGAAATAAAAACAATCACAAGACAGCTTGATCATGAAAAATTGCCTAACTCAAAGAACTTTTAAAGGTTAGAGTTCCATTAGAGGTTTTAAAAAAGGAAAGCAATATGAGAGAAAAAACACAAGGAAGAGAAAAAGATTAATATACTCACTGCCTCCTTTTTTGTTCTATTAAGCTCACTTTTTTTTCTAAGAGGTTACCATTTTTTGCAGCTGGTCAGAAATATCACATTTCTTGAAGTCTCAAAAGGTTTTATGAGACTAAGCTCCACCATACTTTAACTCGAATAACATATTAAGCAGCTGTTGAAAATAAAAATGCATTATGGATGTCTGAACAGAGACACCAATGAGAGGAAAGCAATTGCTCTTGGGATGTGAATTAAGACAACCCATTTCCTATATTATTCAAATTTTCACAAAAATTTCACAAATATTATATTAACTAACCATAGGGATTCTAAAACATAAGCTCCAGGTGCTTTTTAGTTCAGACAATTTCTTGGTACTTTTACAAGTACAGTTAAAAGTTTTATTTTTAATTAATTTAACATATGGTTATGTTTGGGAGGTAAGGGGATTGGATTTATTATAAGGTGTCTCAGGATGATATACATGCCAAATAACTCCTTTTAAATGACAAGTGGCTTAGTATAACTACACTATATAAAGCTGAAGACAAGACAAAACAAAAGCTTATCAGGTCATAATTAAAAAGCTACCTAATATGAATTTTCACTAAGAAATATTTTCAAAATTTCAGAAAGCAATACTGTATTTAATCTTGATGTATTTTAAGCCTTCCTGTTTCTTGACATATTGGCAATTCAGTATAATCATAGTACATGCACATGATTGTTTACCCACTGTCATATATAAAACATAGGTAAATGATTCCTCTATGCTAATGAACCTTACTTTACATTAGTTTAAAATTTTTATGTGCAAATTTCCATCCCTGTCTGTTTCTTTTATCATGCCAAGTGAATAAATGAATACATGAAAGTTGATTTCTAGTAAAAGAAATGTTCAAATCTGGCTGCCAGTCGGGGGCATATATATATATATATATATCATAATAGATGTATATTAGCTCTTTCCAATTTCAGAGTACTAATTTTGGCCATAGCATTATATATTTTTTAAAGACATTAAAGTCAAACTGAGTTCCTTCCTACTGCCAAAAAATCTATAGCACATTTCCGACATTTGAAATGCTACATTCACTTTTGGAATCAAAGACAACACTGCCAGGATGATAAGACAACCAAGCATTCAAATGCGCCATGAGGCTTGAAAATCACTGTGGTCAGAAAGCACAGTTACAGAAGCAAGGAAAAGCTGACTTTTCACTCCTCTGTTACAATTTCATTTGCAACTCAAAGGCTGCAAACATAGGGAAAAAATAGACTTAATGGGCATTCAAATATTTTGAAATGGTATGCTGATTAACTCTGTCACCAAGTAGCTTTCAAGGGAAGAAATTTACAACTAACCCACCAGTTTAAATAATGGCAAAGGTTGAAATTTGGTGAAGTGGCACAAATGAGATCAGCTAAAAATTGTTTTAGTTATGGTAATAGAAGATTTAAAATTAATATAAAATGGATGTCTGTTTGTATATTTTTCTTCCCTCTGTGAATCTGTATGTATATATGTATGATTTCTGAGTAAATGTTCATATAGTACCTAAATAGCAAAGCTTTTAAATGGTCCCACTATAAACTCTGAAATATTTTATGAGGCTTGTTTTCTTCAGGTTAGCTCAGCAGAATAACATGTTTTGGGATCTCAGGGTGAGCTGAGCTGTAGAGTACTTGCCTAGCATGTACAAAGCTCTGGTTTTGATCCCCAACACTGATCTCCCAAATAATAATAACAATGACATACATGTTTAAAATGAACTGCATTTTTTTTTTTTTTTTTTTTTTTTGGTACCGGGGATCAAACTCAACCTCGCACTTGCCTGGCAGGTGCTTATGCCACTGAGCTAAATCCCCAGCCCATTAAACTACATTTCTATGCAAGTTCAGAATCAGAATCCCTGTTTTAAAGATTTATTTCAAACAATTGCTTCTATCCAAACTGCTACAGTAGTTTCTAGAAATGTAATAGGGTATTTTAAAAATAATGTTTGTGGTTTTTTTTCTTCCATGCACAATCATTATAATGTTAGGTTATTAAATAATATTTTTCGTAAAGCATAGTTTTTCCTACACTGGTCATAACAAAGGTAGGTTTCACTTTACTCTCCTTTTAAAAGTCACTCATTACAATATGTACTTCCAATTGATTTCAAATACAATACTTTACAGAATTAAACAACATATATAATGAGGGATAGATTTTGGCAGAATCACAGATAATGCCTAAACATGCACTAATAGCAAAATAAATCCTGTTTTGGTCTGATATGGTACCAAAATTACTACGAGTATCCTAGCAACTAAGTTATATAGTGTCTACTTTCTAAAGAAAGCAATCAAATTTTCTGAAAATACAGTCAGGATATGGAATATATTGTATGATTTCTCTGTTTACAAGAAAATGGACAAAAACTTCAACTATAACCTTATAACTTATATGACTGTTTCACTATATTAATGTAATACAACTAAAGCATATCTTTGCATTAATGAAGGATATTATATTCTTATTGATATCACTTATTTGATTTAACATTATAATTAATATTTATAGTATTGTGCCTCTAATAACTTGAATGTTTGTGGCTCCGGAGCTCTTACATACTTATCAAGGCAGATTATTTTCCCCTTTCTATTCAGAATGTGAATGACTACTTTATATGGCAGGTTAGCTGGGAAGAAGGATCTAGGGTGATACTTTATTTCTATTTTACTTCAAGAGCATTTTGGAAAAATTTGTTTTCCGACAATGCCCGCAGGAAGACTTCTATGAAGGAGTTCTTTTTAGGAAATGTCTTTTCCTTTAGGTTGCTTTAATACTTTTCTTTTTTTAATGCCCTGCATTTTCCTATGCAAGTTTCAAAATTTGTTTTATTTCAGTTTTGTTTATCCATCATGTGTGGAAAATCCTCTATTATTTTTTTGAATGTCACTTCTCTTTTATTTCCTTGTCTCTTTTTGATATTCATATTACACCTTGTAGTACATCACCTCATTCTCCATGTTTTATTCTCCTTTCTTTTCTTTTTTTTTTTTTTTTTTTTTTGGTACCACTGCTGAGCTAAATCCTCAGCCCTTAGATTCTCATTTCTATCAATCTCTATTTTGTACAAATAAATGCCTTGAAATAGTCCCACAATGAATCTGTGAGATATTTTATAAGGCTTTGTATCCTCAGAGAAGCTCAATAACACGTTTTAAGTAATGAGGATGTGGGTCAGCAGTAGAGTACTTATGCTCTATTTTAACTAAATTTCTTAACACTACATTTCAGGTGACTAATTTTTTTCTATGTTGAATCTAGAGCATATCTGTTATTGTTTCTAATTCCAGGGACACTATTTTTCTTCTATGTTGTGCTTGTTCCATTTCATGTATGTTTTCATAATTTTATATTCTTTATGAATATTATTCCTTCACTTTCCTGTTTCTATTTTCTCTTTTTGAGATGGGATCTTGCTATGAAGTCATGCTGGCCTTGGGCTCACTTTGTAGTCCAAACTAGTCTGGAATTTGCAGTAATTCTCCTGCCTCAGCCTGCTGAGTGCTAGAATTACAGGAGTGTGCCATCACATCCGGCTATTCCTTCACTTTTCACTTTGAGGATATAAAATATATTTATTTAAAACTAATTCTTTGTATTTAAAAAGCAGTGAAGTCATCTTCCAAATATTGACTTCACTGGGGTGTTTTTTAGCATTCATTTTATTTATGTATTTTGGAATTCTGATTTGCGTACCCTGAATATTGTTTTGTACATTCTCTGTGTCTGCCTCTCTTTATCCACTCACTTCTTGCACACTGGTATTTTGGTTGTCCCCATGTAGCCCCCTGTTTCCTTTTCTGAATCAGACCTTAAACATGCTGACATCTTGGATCTTTTGTCCTGTCATGAACCTGGCAACATCACAAACCCAGGCTCTAAATTAGGGAGCACCTGGGCTCAAGATTTGGCTTCAAGGCTGCATTTGCTCGCCCAGCCACCTCTAGACATTCAGCTTTCTAGAGAGGAAATTATAGTTTGTTTGTTTTTTTTTTAATTATTCCTTTTTGGTATTTTTCATGTCCAGCCCAATCTTTGGTTTCAACACAGAACTAGTGTAGATCCAGGCCTTAGGCAGAGGACCTTCAGGTCTTATCATCCTATGGACATCAAACCCTGCTTGCTTCTGAAGATCTCCCTACCCAGAAACAAGAAAGACTTTACTTCTGTAACACTCACTGGTATATTTCTGTTATTTTTCTCAGCCATGGAGATATTTGTGCTGTTTGTTTTATTACAGATATCTTTTTAAATTTTTCTGTCTTATATTTCATCTACCATTGTTGGATGTTTACAACTAAGGAGGCAGAAAAGGGCGTTAAGTGTGGGGAGGTTGGTGCTAGAAAGATAAACTTACAACCTTCAGAGGGAGTCATCATTGTCCTCCCACGACATCTATTAACATGCATAGTAGGAAAATCTTTCCTCTTGGAGTTTGAATTTAGGAGAGGACCAGATCTAAGCTCCTCTCCTCCTTTGTTAGAGGATCTTAGAATACTTGCATTAGAATCATCTGAGACAGTCCTTTAAAATTTAAGTCTAGGTCTCTCTCCTGCTTTACCCATATGGCAATCTCCAAGCCAGAGAGCCTGAGTCTTTACACTTTTAACTATACATTAGCTGTTTCTCCTGCAAACTGAAGTTTTGAGAAATCAGTGCCTATCCATTAACCCTACTTGCAAAATGCTGTTTCTAAAAATCACTTAGTGTTCTCTCTTACATTCCTAGAACAGACAGTGAGAGCATTAACACAACAATTAGCAGACTTTCACCTTGAGGCAAGGAAAATAAACACTTATAGTCAACAACTCTCCATAAAGTATCTTAAAAGCAAAAAGGATGCTAAAGCAGTTATCTTGTTAGTTACTAGCAAGAAATTACTTTCTTTGCAATCACTATGGTGTTACCTGGTGACTGACAAGTTATCACTAGGCCCAAGAGTGAAGACAGCTATGAGGGACAGACTTTAGATAAAGGCTCTTGACCACTGGAGCAAGGCTTAGGGGTAAGTCATTGGATCAAGTCTCTCCAGCTGATGAGGACACACAGCAGGTTAATGGCCTGTTTTAACTCCTGCCTTTACACCAGTCTTTGAGCACGTGGAAGCAATGACAAGAGGGGAATGCAAGCCAAAAAAAAAAAAAAAAAAAAGATGACACATACTTGTCTGGTGCACATTAATGTACAAGTAGAATGCATTTTAAGGTAACGGGAAAATACTCAGAATATACTTTAAATAGAATAAGTGAGAATGCTTTTCATTTCTCTCAGTAGAAATACAATAAGATCCATCAAAAATAAGCATGAAACTTTATATTTCAATGTACTCACAGCCTGGGAAAATATTTATGTAGTCAGTTATTATGTTCATGTACTTTTTATTTGTGGTCTTCAGTTTTAAGAGAATTCTTGATCTTTGTCCTTGGGCTGCTCTTAGCCCATCATCTCTTCTTAATTTTCCTGTGGTAGTGATGTTAATAGGGCTCTATACGCAAGTGAGCACCATTAATTATAGCGATAGGTTGCAACTGGAAAGTCACAGAATTATTTTACATGCAGAAAATGGCTTTTTAAGAAAAATCTAGTTGGCAACATGTCAGCTGAGAGCTACTCACTATCAAGGTTCAGCAAAGAAAAATACTGCATGTCAGTATGATAGAGAGAAAGCAGCCTCTGTCCTCTCTGTATTCTGCTGTCCTCTGTATCTGCCACAGAAGCATACACGCTTGTGTGCAGTCAAGACCATACACACTGAGGAGGGAAAACTCATTCTGACTGTACTAAGTCATCTTCAGAACAAGAAAATTAATCTTGCCTGGTTAGTTACTATACACGTGACGATGTCATCATATTGTCATCTTTACTATTGATACCTGTCCAGCACACATGGCTTTCAGACACTAGGGATTTAAAATAGGACATGATTTTTGATCACTTAAAATTGTACAAAGTAGTGTGGTAATCATATGGATGTTTTTAAGGACATGTTGATAACTAGAGAAAATACTCATTTTAGATCATTATATTCTCATTATGATATTTTCCTTGGGGTGGATTTAAATATACAAAACAAATAACGGCTTCCTCTTGCTAATATCTATCTTAACAAATCACCCATGAAAGTAGATAGCTGGAGCAGAATCCTTATCAACTACTTCCAAACAACTAAAATGACAAATGAGCATCAACACTAATGTATAAATGGAAAGAGATGCAATTATTTGTGCTGTAGAATATCCAGCCCTGATCCTGGATCTGCACCCAACAAGGAAAAATACCACGGCCAGAGCTCCTGGGACTATTATAGTCAAAATGAGACCAGGAGGCCTCTGCTTTGGCTGCTAGGATGAAAGGAAATACGCTCCTTGTAACACAAACTGGAATAGGAACTGCATTTTCTCATAGAAACTGTGTTATAATAGAACAATGGCATTTTTCATTTCTCTGGGACCCTATATGTCTCTTGAGAGATGACCCCAGAAGGATACAGATGCCCCATCCAACAAAACAGCTTTGAGGCAGACAGACAAGACCATAAATGTTCTGATGGGCCAATTTTGTACGGTCCTCACCTGGATCGAAAGAGTCTCTAGAAAAGTCCCTTTAAGAAAATGGATGTTACTAGGAGCCACAACTATTTGCTTTGGCTTCTTACTTTTTCTTTCTTTCATTCAGTGTGTTTACCTCATTCGTCAGAGTGCCACTGCATGGATGAAGCAATTTTCAGTTATCGGAAGTCTCTGCTTGCTGTGTTTATCTGAACCCTTGGCTGCCCTTGGTTATCTTGAACCTGCCTCTGTGCTGCTTTGTGGCCTTAATACAACCAGGCCTGAGGTTTCACTTCTCTAAATAGTGCCCATACTGCTAAACTAACAGAATGGGAGGTGATAAAAGGCACACAGGTCATCTCAGAATGATACGTTTTGTTAGTACCACTCGAGAACACTGGGCAGGAGACCCGAGTCCTTGAAGAAGAATGCTTGTTTAATGGGTGAATGAATTCCACTTTGTCCACACTGAACCCCACCAATGTTTAACAAGAAAATAATGCATTATGAAGGGTGACTCTATTTTTTAATTCTTCAATTAGGCAAGTTAAAATTGTATTTTATTTTGCATCACTGGGAATTGAAAATAGGGCCTTTACAAGAAGCTACTTTCACTCCCCTTTTTCTTCGTGAGATGAGTTCTCACGAAGTTACCCAGGGTAGGCTCGGACTCGCAATCTTCCTGCCTCAGCCTCCTAGAGTGCTGGAATAAGAGATGTGCACCACTGCACTCACGTTAAATGATTTTTTAAAAAAGAACTCAAGTGTTTGTGGTTTTAACCAATCACAGTCAGCAGCCACCTTGGTCATGTCTTGCCAGCCTTCCTTCCACGTTCTGTGGTCAACAATTCTTTCCTTTTTCCTCTTTTCCCCTCCAAGGATGAGGCCCTTCAAATCCACACAAGATAAATGTTGGCTGTTAGGCCTAAGGTTTCCCCAGGGAAAAACAAACTTCCAGTCAATGAAGATTCAGTCTTACCCCTAGCTGCCCAGAACATGGTACATATTTCTATCTGCATTTTATTTATGCTTTACTGTCACAGAAGGAAGTGCTTACCAAAGAATTTAGAAGAAAAGACCTCTGGGAGGAATCACTGATAAATGAGTTTCTTTTTTTGTGTGTATGGAATAGGGAAGAATTTAAATACAAGTAAGTTAATATTTATCTGTATTCTTGCAATGATTTACTAGCCACAAGACTTGAGAAGCAAGATTCCCTGGTCAATATCCTATCTCTTCTACACACTAGGGTGTTAGGTTATGGTTCTGTTTGCTTTTTTACATTGTAAACTTGTGATGGTATTTCTAGATGGCTCATACTAAGATAGAGAAATCAGGATTAGAGATGAAGTAATATCTAAAGGAAGATAGCACAGGTATATTTGAACCCAATAAGTCAGGTTTATAAAAAAGGTGCGAGTTTGTTATCATAGATATTTGAAAAAATATCTCAAGGCTATTATATGTACTGTTATGTGCATATCAGTTCTGAAATGGATTTTAATATATTGGCATCACCATTCTATTCCTTACTATACCTTTTGACAAAAAAAATGTGCTGAATGAAGAATGAATTTTTTAAAGCAGCATAAAGCAGCAAAGGTATTATGGGAAAGTAGGTCATTTGCTAATGATTTATTGAGATGTCTTTTTTAAATGATGCAATATATTTTGAACAAATGTCAATTTCATTATTGCAACTTTTAAAATTCAGAGTCATTCTTTATAGCTCTAATATGTTCAGTACCTAAGTCTTTCTTCTCATTGAAGGTCAGTATGTAACAAATTCCATTCATTCATTCACTCAACAAATGCTTAAGGTCCCTGGTCTCAACACCAAAGTCCTTTTGGTTACCATGTTATAAAAAGTAACAAACAATGTGACATTTTCTTTCTTGTTAGAATGACATTATTCTGAACTACTTACTACTAGCTTTTTCTTTACAGAGGTTTCAAGGGTCACAATTTCCTTTAATATTTTATTTTGACATATTTTGATAAATTTAGTTGCTGTCAAACATGAGACCCTGAGAATCACTATTCATTTTTTGAAATGAATGTATTTTGTTTGTATTAAATAAAATTCAACAACTCAAATGGGCAAGGTCCTAGAAGCAAAAAGTAACTGTTTTAGATGACAGCAGTTTATTCTTTTTCATTTACTGAATTTATTTTAAGAGATTGGTTTTTAAGTTAGGACTTTGTTGACCACAGTTCTGGATTAAAAACTGGATAAAGATATTCATGGAAAGAATATAAAGATAGTAAAACTTTTACAGGCCACCCAACAAATATTCACTCCTTTATTTCACAGACAATAAAGATAGAAAGTACTTCAAATCATCTCTTTATAATTCTAATCAGTATAGACTGAATAAAAGCAAACAGCATTCTCTATCACTCTAGAATTTCATATTTTATATCTAAGCTTGTTTCAGTGCCCTGGTTTAGCTTACAAAGTTAAAGTCAGTGAATTTCTGTCATGAATGTGACAGGGCATAAATGTCTGAAAGTGTAATTAATCAAGCACCATTTCAGTCATCAGTTCATACTTTGTCAATGGAAATACAGGCAAAAATTAAAATATGCCTTTGCAAATTTACTTTTTAACATTACAATGCTGTCTTTGACATTTTCATCTCTGTTGGCTCATGAAGAAGTTACAGTGAGTTTGACTTGGAGAAAACAGTAACAATAAACTTTTAAAACATCACATTATTTTTAAGAGTAAAAATGATCCTTATTAACAATCTGCAAAGATAATAATTCAGAGAGGTTTAACCTACATCATTATGTTAATGATTTAATATTCTAGTCTCCCTTTCTATCTGAAGGGAAGAAATTCATATTCAACTCAGTGTCTATTGGATATCCTATGGGCACTTTAGAACCAACATATCCAAAATTATTTCAGAGATTAAAATAACTGGGTAGCATGTATGAATTAATGAATTACTGTGTTAGAAATTGGAGAGGGGGAGACAGCTTGATCTCTAACATTTTGCTAATCAGATCCACAAAAGAAATATTCTCTGAATCTGATTCAAATCAATGTACAATCACTGACATTGAGTTTAGCTCCTGAAGAACACAAAGACCACAGCTTGTCATACATTTAATAGATGGGTCAATATGAAAGAAGCAAATACAGATGACAAAGTTAGAGAATCATTAGTTTAACAAAACATTATGGCTAGACCCAGAGAAGCACATGTACTATTAATAGCTACTTGATGAACCCAAATCTAAACACAGCCTCACAGGGTAGGCTACTTAGGTAGCCAGCTCTCTCTCTTGAGCTCCGTTTATGAGGCATTCCACGACTGCTTCCAGTGTGCCAAACTGGAAACCTTTTTGCTTTTGCTTCTTCAGTATTTGCAATGAAATATAGAGGTTTATTAATTCTTCATTTGAAATATTTTACCTTCTGTCTCTATGCTTAATATCTATTATTATAATTACAGCTCCTATTAACTTATGCCTCGGATTTTGTAAAAGCTTCTAAGTGGATTGAGCTTCCAGCATTTTTTCAGTCCTATTCTTCCTGCACAATATTTCCATGTTAATCCTTTTAATATTCTACTCTTACACAGCATCTCCAGTGATGGTCTTTGCACCTGAAACTTTATTCTGATTCAAGTCTGCTTTGTGAGGCTCCTTTATTTCCCTAAACTCTCCAACTTTCTTGCTTCCCTCTATGCTTGATTTTATGCCATCCCCAAATAAATATTCCTTCCCTTCATTCTTCCAAATCCTGATATACTGACTCACCAGTATTCCATCTTTTTCAAGGCCTAATACAAATATTTTACTTTTTCTTATTTTCTTACTGCATAATGGCCTACATTATGTTCTAGGGAGTCTTTTGGAGAGGAGGGATCAAGTCTTTTATTCACTATTGTAACCCAACACCTCGCACCTAGCCCGGTATATCACAAGTACTCAGTGAACAAGTGTTAAATGAATGAATATAAACACCACTGATAATTCCTTTTTATTTTTATTTATTTATTTATTTTTTTTGCACTGGGATCGAACTCATGACCTCGTATTTGCCAGGCGGGCACTTATGCTGCTGAGATAAATCCTTGGCTTAATCATTTCTTTGGTAGTTTTTTTGAAGATGAGGAGGTGTTTATTATCTCATTACCATCTTCCTACATGTTCCATGAACTCAACATAAAGTGAGTGCACTCTTCATGAATGCACAACCACACTCTCATCAGTATACAAAAGGAGAGATGATGAGGGAGGTAGGGGCCTCCTCGGCCCTTGGGTGGGGTTACCTTTCCCAGCAAAATAATGCAGTATCTTCTCTGAATACAACAGAAGGCATCCAGGCAAAGCTACAGAAGTGTGGAGGGCAGATGTGGGATGTTCCACATAGTCGGCTGGGAGCTGACTTTACCTGATCGGAGACAAGGTGGAAGTTACAGGAAGAGGAGTGGACGAAGCCTTTTGGCTGGCAGTAGTGAGCAGCAATGCCTAATAATTTTTTCAGTTTATAGGTTCTGGGTTTGACTTTTCGAACGCTTAACAAAAGCCAAGTCAGAAATGAAAGTAGCACCACATTACAATGAAGCTCCTAAACAGCAATTTTAGCAGCCTTTCTTGTGCTCTCTACTCCATTTATGAAGAAAACTGCCTTCCATGGGTAAGTGTCAGCACTGTGACTCCCGATGACAAAGGGCCTCCAAGGGGAATGCAGTGACTATGTGCCTCCACCTTGGCCTTGTGCTCAGCTCCCAGCCTGCAGTTTCATTTCTCGGGCTCCTTTGATGAGGAGCTCTATATTCTAATCATAGTTAAGCTTACCATGAAAGGATTTCCAAAGGGTTGTCTTGTTTGAGTACAATAAAATAGAATGCATTAATTAATAAACATACTTTATTACCACGTTGTGGTTTGGGGCTTCTTGAACTTGGAATTCAGGTTGAAAAAGCATGTGCTTCACATTAGCAAAGGCTTGACATTTTTAATCAGTCTGGCTGCATTGCCTGCACACACAACGTGTCAACATGAGAGAGTGGAAATACTGCCTTTGCTGCTTCCCGTTCTCAGGGATCTGATTAGGCACACGCTGTCAACTTCATTTGTACTTGATCCATAAAAAGAGTTACATCGTGATATTCTCCTCAAATTCTGGCAAGCTTTATTGATGGCTTATATGTCTGAGTTAGTTTAGCTTCTATTAAAAACTCTAAATTTGTTTTTTTAAAGTGATGAATTACTTCCCTTTGTAGGTGTAGTTTTTCATATTCCAAAATAATATTACTGACCTTGGGGAAGATTTAGATTGAATACTCTCTGCCAACCATCCATAGATTTTTTCACAGTTAGGTTACACACTGTAGAACTGTTAAAACTTTATATTTAATAGTCCTCAAGACACCTTATTTCCCTGCATAAAGTAAGGGTTGTGATTATTTTTCTTTTACTGGATGAAAGGGGAAGCAAACTGCAAGGAATTGTTTTTATCAGACTGTATTGATGGTAATTATAAAAACAAAATAGCAAATTCTGCAGCACAGTGATAATAAGCCCAAGTTCTTCTTGTTGATTAAGAAAATAATTTTCAGGACTGGGGGTAAAGCTCAGTATCAAAGAGTGTACTTAGCAGGTGTGAAGTCGGGTTAAACTGAGAGAGAGAGAGAGAGAATATAATCTTTATGAAAAAAGAATCTGCTCCTAAATTATATCCTGTTTTGCAAAGGTATCCTATTGCTCCAAAGGGATAAGACAGCTCTCTATCTTAGCACCACATAATTATCACATCTATGAAAACAGGTGAAAGATAATTTTCTTCTCAGATGAATAGATAATACTTAAACACAATTTAGTCAAGGGCTCCAATGCTATTTCTCTTTCCTAATCATCAAATAGTGTTTTCCTTACTGCCTACATTCTTCAAAACAAAATGTAACATGGTTTATATGCCATTATATACCATTCTTGCATTTGTACTTACAGTCAAGATACAGTGCACGAGTCTTGTGGCAAGTTACAAGGTATAGCAGTCAGAGGTCTTCCAAAACAGATGCACAATCTTTTATTTATTACAGGCCTTTTTATTGTTACAGCTGTACCATCATTATATTTTAAAATAATTCCTTATGCTCTGTTTGTTTGAACTATGAAAGTACAGTCATTGTGCCTTTGTAAATATGTCTTACTGGAGAAATCTTATTCTTGACCGATCAACCTGAGGACTTAAAAGTACATTTCGCTTGACTGAACTACCATCTTTGCCAAACCATGTCTGAATGATAGGAATATTGAATAGCACAGCTTCAGAAATGTTCAGGATTATATTTGTGTCATATCTTTGGAACAAAATATATATGTGACCAAAGCAAGAATCTGAAACTCTACAAGTAATTTGGAAATAATTGAACTGTGATGAAAAATACCTGAGACAAATCAGCTTTGGACAAAGATACATTTCCATCATGGTTATATGTTTTTCTTTATTCTCAGATCAAATTTGTCACAGAGACAACAACAAAAGTCCCTTTCATTACAAAAAAGTGAGGTTTTAAAATAGATTTCCTACCTTAGATCTTTGTCTTTGAAGTTATACTCAAAGATCATAGTTTATAAAAATCGGAGTTGTCTTGTGGAATACTCGTGTGATACATTTAAATTTATTAATACAACTTCTCTTTTTATCTTTAGGAGAGAAATAATAATTGTGGGAAAATAAAATCCAAGGCAAGTGCAGAAAACAGGAAGTTTTACCCACATAAAAATTCCCATGAAAAGCAAACCAACCCTCTTAACCTCCAAGAAAAGAGGTGAAGTCTATTAAATTTTCTTTTAAGCTTACTGGAAAATTTTCATTATGTCCACATTGATTTATGTTGGTCCATGGATGTGCACGTGCTTGTTTTTCTGACTGGTTATGTCTATGTTGGCCCGGAAAACTGACGGCTGCACAAATGTCAGTGCAAACACTCAGTGCTTGGAGGGGCTGCACCAACCTTGTTGCTACTAATAGCACTCAATTAAAATAAAGGATCTGAGGCATGTGGAACAACTGTGCAAAATTCATTGAGGGAGTACAGCTTTCCCTAAACTTAATATTTTGCTCATAAGTTAGAAATAGTTAAAGGTCTTTTTCCTAATGTTTTGAATGAAATATTCAAAGATAGAAAAGGAAAAGACTTTTGGTATTTCAATAAAGAGTTGATGTGAACAGCTACTGAGTATAGTTGAGAGTCTTACCAGGCAGGGGCTGGGGATTTAGCTTAATGGCATAAGCACCTGCCTTGCAAGTGTGTGGTTGTGAGTTTGATCCCTGGTACCGATAAAAAAGAAGAAAACAGAAAAAAAAATTCAAAAAAACAAAAACAAAAAAGAGTCTTACCTATCACCTGAACTAAGCTCAGTTCTCAAATTGCCCTTCATGTAGCACTGGGATTGCCAGCAGGTGATGAGATGCCGTTTTCACACTTTCCCACAGTTCTGGCATGTCCTCCATTCATAAACTCTAACCACTTGTTTTTGTTAACCAATATCTAAGGATTATGTTTTACATAGATAAGAAGACAATGAAGTGGGTTGGTACACAGATGAAGTGGTCTCAAAGAGGAACCCGCAAGGCAAGGCTTGACCACATAATTCCTTATTATGCACTTTCTTCTCCATTCCTTAAATTTTCATTTGCATCTCGAACTATAGTGGTTAACAAATAAGAAATCTCTCAAAATATTAGAGAAATCAACTCTGTTATGCTCAGGCACTAAAGGAAAATTTTAGGTCTGCAGCAATTTATAAAAAATAAATGCAAGAGAAATTCACATAATGAAATAATAAAATATGGGACTTAGAGTTTCACTTAATATTTTTATTAATCCATGGCCCTGAAAATCATTTTGATGAAACAGATGTTGAATGGCCTCAGTGGAAAACAATTGAAGGCTTGTGCCATATGATTATTATAAAGCACTACACACCTGGTACAAAGTTTGGTCTGATATCAAAGGTCATGTAGGACAAAATAAGCAAAAAGACAACTAGCCTCTTGAAAGTCTCAGCTGATGTTTTGTAGAATGATTTCAGCGTTCCTCTAAGTTCTGCCTTTACTAAATAAAATTCACTTGACAAAAAATAGCAGTTTTCTTTGAATAAATAAAACACATTAAAACTGGAAAATAATCTATTATTTAAGAAAAAAGCAATGTAAAATTATACAAAGCAATCTAGTTTCATGGAAAAAATAATGAAAGAATGTGGAAGATTGTCTAATGACCTTTTCATTCATGAAAAGCTAAGGTCTCAAAGGAAATCTGGAATAACTTGCATATGAGTTTATCACTAATCCATCATCAGGGAAAAAAAACCTCTGAGCTGAGAGAAGACCTGCTAATGTATTCTGAGTCCACTGGAGCAGGAGTAGGAATGTTCTGGTTGTAATATTTCTTTCCCTTGCTACAACCATCTGCCCGTCATGGGTCACATCCACTACCGACCATCAGCAGAGGGTCGCTCCGCATTCATATTTATCAAGTCAAATCTTGGATCTGGGTAATGCCTGACTTTCTCTCTACCCTAACAGTGTAATATGAGTCTTGTATTAGCCTTATAAATAAATACATGAACCTTTCTAAGTAAACAACTCTTAGAGGAAGCACTGATTTTATTATTATTATTATTATTATTATTATATTATTATTAGTGGGGGAAAACAGGATTGGGAAAATAAATGAAATAACACTTGTGAGAATGAATAAGAAAAACTTTAGAGCTTCCTTAATTAGAGAAACAGAGCTTAGAAATATGTTAGCATTGTGAATCTTTTAAAGATTCATTTGAAATACATGATTTTGCTATTTATTATACTTTGTTAGACTGCTAAATTGTTACAAGTTTACCCATCTTCAGAATTTTATTTTTTCCATCCACAAAGATGTTATATCTTAAAAATAACTTTAATGTTATATGTAATATGCTAGCTTTACAATATCAACAGTACTTGGAAATAAATGAAATGAGCCTTATTTAGCCAACATACAGTGTTTTATCGATATATAAACAGAAAAATGTCATGTAATGAGATGATTAAGAAAAACATGAGCTTTGTGTCTTAAAGGTTATCCATTTTAGGTTACAGTAATTGATCCCAGTCACTTCAAATGTTTAAAACATTCCAAACCCTCAGCCAAATGTTGAAGAAATAACTCTGCCAGAATTTCAGTAGAGAAAATTTTAGAAGGCTGTTCAAATCCAAAGAAAAGGAAAAATATATATTATTGCTGAAAGTTGTACGTGTGTTCTGCTTTCCAATGAAAACCATAGCCAAATAAGCTTTCATTAAATTGGAACAAGATGACAAATACTTAAGCTGAAAATGCATATAGTAAATTGAAGAATTAAACGTTACATAAGGTCTCTAATGTATAACAAAAAATTGAACAAAAAATAAAAGAAAATATTTTCAATATCTGAACAGCTGTCTTCTTTCTCCCAAGAAACACAAGTAAAACAGGTAATGGCTTTGAAACTAAATTTCAGTTTTTAAACGCCAAAGCAAGAATGCAAGTTGGTTCGTAAATTTCACTACCAAGATGCTACAAATGTAGGAATATTTACAGTAGTAGCAAACACAGCCTATCTGGAGACCCTTGTGCTGTAGTCAGGTGAAGTGACAGACTGCCAGAGATGTACTTGCCATAAACTTCACTCTCACAACAACAACATGTTGTATATAAAACTGCAAACTGGCAGGCAAGAAATGATCTTATTGCATAGCAGTTTAGGGCACATTTTCCATCTTCTATGAAGGTTATAACAAAACCTGAACAAGTAGTGCATTATACGGCTCAAATGGGCCATGACATAATACAGAGATTACAGGAGAAAATTTGTTTTATCTTAGTCTACAGGAGAAAGCAGAATTGAAACATTTTCTTCTGACCAGGTAGTTGAAATATCACCAGTCACTGATGCAAAGAATACTCATAGCTGGTTTTCACGCACCAAAATTTGTTCTTGCAAACAAATTGTATCATGTAGGCAGCACACTAATAACTTTATTGCATATGCTAATTCAACGGGAACCGATGTTGCCACCTTTTGCCCAGTTGCTTTTACTGTAAGAGCAAGATATGTGCTTAGAATTTGTTTAGTTGGTTCTCTCTATAAGGGAGAAAATCCTGAAGGTTTTAAAGATGAACAAACATCACCACTTAAGTATAAAATAGGTCTGTCCTCTTTTCCTACCCTGAATACTTACTTTATAATTCATGGTGTAACCAAAGTGTTAAAGTGGATATTCCTTTAGATTTTACTGAGCTATTACATATTGCATACAATGATTTATAAGCTTATTTGTCAAGGCATTTGAAAGTTGAAGTGTTATTCCAAAAGTGCACAGGGTGTGTCACTGGCTTGATAGGGTTTTCCAGGAGACGCAGTTCAGATTTGTGCATAGGGTAAACACATGTAGGCAATCAATAAATACTTGCTAGATTATACTGAATGAATTGAAATGAAATGAGCTTAAGTAAACTGAATTGACCTAAACTGAAGAGGTGGTAAATAAATATTCTAACTCCCAAACAATGAGTCAAGTCTTAAACTTATTTTATATCAGAGGCAAGGGGTTACCAAGTTCAAGCAGATTTTATAAAACTCTTTCTGATGTTAATATAGTGATTTCTTATTACCCTAAAGAGAGAAACCTAGCTCTTACCACTGCAGTATCTAGTGGAAAAATGGCCATGAGCTAAATAAAAACTAAAAAACTAATATTTTACCTTTCCTCCGACTTTCCATCCCTTTGGTAACCACAGTCAAGTCACCACCAATCAACAGATTTTATTCAACTGCTAATTACATGTCATTCATTCTACATAAGTAATACAGTGAGTTAGGAGGACATATGAGACAATTCTCACATTTCTTTGATCTTCGTGTCATACTGAATTAAGTTAGCTAATACAAACTAGACAGTAAGTCAATAAGCACTAAATTTATATAATAGGACCTTTGAAAGAGAGGCACATTCAGATTAAAAACTATGGTTTATCCATTAGCCAGAGGAGCTCCAGGAGTAGAGCATGAAAGGTGCGTGTGTGAGTGCACACATGCTTGTGTGTGTGTGTTTGCCTGTGTCTCCTGTCGCTGAATTGTTTCCCCTCAGAGCATGTGATGCAGTCTAATGCCTGGATGACATCTGGAACTATCTTACCTTAATCACAAAGATTCTTTTGTATGCTGACTGGATAGATTAGTGTCTTTGCTATTTTTGTTGTTGTTTTTGCTTGCAGTGCTGGATCACTAGATCAAACCCCATAGCCTCATGCATCTGGACAAGTCCACCGCCACTGAGCTGCACCCCACTTCATTAAATTGGACAAGTGCTAGAGTGCTTAACTAGCACACGCTCAGGCCCTGGGTTCAATAACCAGCACTGCAAAATTATCAATTAATTAATTAATGCACCCCAATTTGAACTGGATTAGATTTGAAAGAAGTCATAAATACAAAGTCTTTTTTATTTAAAAAAGATCAAAGTAAAAGATTTTCACATCAATCTGAAACAATTTTATGTCAATTAAGAATTGCGCTATAGGGCTGGGAGTTGAACTCAGAGCTCTAAGTGCCTGCCTGGCAAAGGCGAAGTTGTGAGTTGGATCCCTGGTACCAAAAAAAAAAAAAAAAAAAAAGAATTGCGCTATAATGATAATAATAGCTATTTTTGTTTCTTGCTTTGTGCTAGTTGTTATTTGATTTTATTTGATGCTGTCATGAAGTAAATATTGTTAGTTTTATTCCATTTTAGACATAAGGAAAATGAGGCATCTAACATTTTAATAAATACATGAAAATCTTATACTTGTAATTGGCAGATATAGAATTCAAACTCAGGTCTGTTCAGACTACATTCTTACGTTGTCTCTAGATACAGCCAGACTTATCTTGACAGCAAAACTTTACTTAGACCTCCACACCCCACAAAGATGTGGACAGGTTGGAAGAGAGCCAGATCATGCCCAGTGATGAAAAGTATAGAAGGAATGACTTATGAGAAAATGAGAAAATTCCAAATATGCTTATATTGAAGAAAAAAAGAAATGTGGTAACTATCTGTAGTGAAAAATGGAAGTATTATAGTGATTTAAAATAACCATCTATGGTAAATAAATGAGCAGATTCTAAAAAGAGAAATTTTTTAGGCAAAATCTTCTTCTCTAAGCATGCAAAACTAAATTTATCTTGAAGAACTTCTGGATTTTAGCAACTTCAGAAAGCAATGAAAAATTATCATCTGTGGCATTTCAGACTATGCAGACAAATGTGAAATAAAATCATTCCACCTAGTCAGAGAGAGAAATCAAATGACCTTTTGGTCTTTGTCAAACTTTACCTTTTATGTTTAATAAAGCATTTTTAGTTTTAAAGCATATCCATTAATTCTTCAAGTCTCTTGAATCTCTTAGCTAAATAATGTGTTTCTAACATTTAGCATATTATTTTAATGGGTTTAGTATATCAGCAATCCCCAACTATAAAAGAGAGCAAAAATTATACCAAATCCTAGTATCTCAGGCTATAGTGGAGGCTTAAATATCCCTGGTCTAATTAGACTTATTAAACAATGTATTAATTTAGTACTTTCATTCTTCATTTTAGACAGAAAGTCAAAATTTCATGCAAACTGATTTTTATGTTTAATTCTCTATTCATTATTACTTCCCAAAATGTATTTTGAGTTTTAAAAAATATTTTTATTTGGGGAGTAATAAACACTGACTATGATAATATGTGAAAAGTTTCTGGCAAACTTCCTAAAGGGTTAACTTTTTGAACGAGTCAGACTGAATAGAAGACTCAGTGTTATTCCTAAAATGATTAGTATATCCATTTGTTTCAGAAGTGTCATATCAGGGACAAATCAATGTGTTAAGAATTGTCTGATAATATTGTTGAGGGATTAATCTCACAGACTAGATCATCAGCACGATTATCTTTGGCATTCTGTGGGCACACTGTTCCATTTTAAACATGAAAAGCCTTCTAATGCCAAACTATGAGAGCCTATATATTGAATGATCTGCCACCATTCAATATTTAATCCTGCAATTGAGGCCACTAAAGGGATATAGCAAAGTAACAAGATGAATGAATCGTGACCTCAAACTTGCAAAAAGACAACCCAAACAATTTATCTTTCTGGCCTGGATAGCATTTTTTATCCAATATTCCTATCACTTCTCCTCAGTCTGGGAATTGCAGATTGATCAATGCCACATTAGCTAATACTTGAAACGAGAGCTGAGAAATTAAGTGATCCATTGTTTATGCTGTAAGAATATTGTAAATCATTTTAGTTTATCTGAAGTTTAAAATCAAGAACTCATAATTAAAAATCAACTTAATTCTCCAGACAACATTTTCAAGCAACCATGGAAAGACCTAAAATAATTCAGTATCTATGAAAAATAAAATAGGTAAACAATTAAAACAAAAACTTGGGACTTTGTGCCCCAAGGCTTACATAGAATTCTTCGAAACCGTAGAATTCTCAAATGCAGCAAAACCACATTTTAGTTAAGAGCATAATTCCACTCTGATTCATAGGCTAACTGTATATTATCACATCATTTCAGTGTGTGATCTTCTTTTCTTTACAACTAAGTGGCTTTAATCTGATGTTCACGTAGCCAATGCTAACTTATCTAACATTTCTCTGTCTCTGTCTCTGTCTCTGTCTGTCTGTCTATCTTTAGCTCTCTCTCTCTTTGTATGTGTATTTCCTTCCTGATAGATTAGTTTCATAGTTAAGGTTGGGGGTGTAGGGCTAGGTAAACCTACGTGGCCCTTTCTCTAGTAAATTCCCCATAACAATAACAATGACAATAATAATAATCCCTCAGATTTCTTCCCTAAGGAAATAAACATAAACACAAATTAGGCAGCAAGAGAAACCAGTGACTTATTCCACAAGAAGCAACAGGGCAAACTCAGGTTGTAGGTAACTGGATATATCGATGATCTTCCAAATAACAATACTGTAGGTTTTGATGCTTATTTTATTCTATTACTAAATTTTATTTTGAATCACCATGTGCTCAGAAGTGATAAAAATGATGCCTTCTAGAATTAAAACTAGTGCCAGGTGTGATGGTGCACACCGATAATTCCAGCACTCAGGAGGCTGAGGTAGGGGAATCACTGCATGTTCAAGACCGGCCTGGGTTACAAAGTGAGCTCAAGGCCAGCCTAAACTGCATAGTGAAACCCTGTCTCAAAAGGACAAAAAAAAAAAGTGTAAAAGAATATTCATTCCCAGCCCTGGTACATCATTTCTGGTCAGTGAGTGAGAGCTCCCAATCATGGAGAAGTTTTAACGTCTACATTTCTATCTATGATGTCCAAGAGTTTTTCAGTAATTGTGAGATAAGGAAGGAAACTGGCAATGTATATTAGAGGTATTATTGTTATGAACATTCCAGCAATCCTCTCTGATAAAGTGTCATTGACTTCCTGCCAACCTTCATGGATTGATGACAACTTGTTAATCAGTCTACTAAGAAATCCATAACAAGGTATTAGATGATATTTTAAAATAATATCAAAGCAAGACCCTTGTAACATGTAGGAATCCTATATGTTAAAAATGATAGCTCCAAAGTCTATCAGTTATATTTGCCAACATCTACTCTGTATAATTTAATTATTGTGTTTACCACAAAATTCTAAAATAAAAAATTATCTTTTGACAGCATACATATGGCAAGTAAATTAGACGTGGGGAATGATCATTTCTATATTCCAATATTTCTGCATTCTAAGGTATTTCATAAGAGGTATTAATATGTCTCCTATCACTGGAGAGAGGGAAGCCCCAAATCTATGAATAGTTTTTAACTGTGAACAGTAAATGTTGATTCGCTCTCCATTATTCACTTTACCACCCAACTTGCAGTCATTTCTGCAAGATGAAATTTAAGGTGATAATTCTATTTTTTCTTTTATTTTAAAGGCGGGGGACACAGACAAGAAAAACAAAAAGCAAAAGAGACAAACAACAACAAAAATCCCCTCCAAAACAATAACAATATAGGCTTTCAAAACAAGATGATAGGAATTTAATTAACAATGGTTGTTATATTGCATATTGTTATCTCCGAAAGGGCTGCTGAGGTTATAGACATATAAAATTGATCTAATCATATGGAGAGGTAATAGCTCTATATTTCTGATGTTTCTATATCCTCATATAGTACAGCAGATGGCTACAATGACATAAAGCAGCCTTGAGGAAGAATTACTCCTAACTGTTTGAACTGTGCTTATGCCACTGCTGCTAATCAGCCCAGTCTCTCGAGCTCTCTAGTGTTTCCTGTGCTAGTCTTGCCTACTTTTTATTTTACTTCTCTGGGTGTCTAAAGATGCATCTATTACGGCTTCTGAATAAGATGCATGACCACTTCTAGCGTTCTGCTTTTTGTTTTTTAACCAGTGTTAATCCATCAAGCTTTTATTTAAGCTATGCAAATCTCTGAAGATGACAAGCAATATAGAACAAAACAGTTTCTCCTAATGACTTGTCAGCAAGTGCAAGAAAATAAGCAGGAACAGGATTCAGATGTAAATATTTAAGTGAAATAATGTGTCATTTAAAAAGACATTTTCTGTTAGATATTTTTAATGATGTGCTATATAGATATGGTGATGGAAATGCACCTCATTAGGAAGAGACATTTTGATAGTATCTTTTATCCCATTAAGACAAACTGCCACTTACTAATCTTTACTCTTTTTTTCACCGTTGGATCTTTAATTTCAGCCTACATGGACACTCACAAATCTCACCAGTCTTTCAACAAACAAATTTCTACTCCTATTTCATTCTCATCCAGTTAATTTTGCAACCCAAACAGCACTTCTCATTTGCCATTGAGCTTCAGTAACAAATAAGACAGGTTTAATTTCTCACTGTTTCTTGACTCATTCCAGTGATCTGAAAGCCCACTTGTAATGTAAATTAATTTCTCCCTTAATTTCTGGTATGAAGTACTCTCGTTAGCTCTTTCCTGTCTTCACTCTTCCCAATCTGTCTCTCTTCTGACTTTCACCCCTACCACCAATGTAGCAACCCCTAGGTTCGCTGGCTGACACTCTCTCCCTGCACTGTTCTCAGTGATCTTCCTTGGCAATAACTCATGGCACCACAGCCTCCTCTGTCACCTCAAGTCTGAATATCTAATTCCCACCTCTCTCATGAACACTGGCTCTACTCTTCCAAAAATATTGCTATAGATCACTGGTGGATGTATCACATTTCCAAATGCAAATATCAAGTTACATGCAGTGAAGCCCATTAGAGTTACATGGGGACATGAGCTTACTTTTCATTTCATTTTGCAGAAATGACTGTGCGTTGGGTGGTAAAGTGAAAGACAGTGAGAGAATCAACATGTACTGTTCACAGTTAAAGCTATTCAACAGATTTTGGTTCTCCCTCTCCCCAGTGATACGTGTTAATGCCACTTATTAATTTCCTGAGTTCTGTACAGTGGAGAGGGTGGCTATAATGTCATAAAACAGCCTTGAGGAAGAATTAGCCTTATCTGTTTAAATCTCATAGCCTTTATACTGAAAATGTAATCATCTTCACTTGAAATAGAAGTATAAAGTAGATAAAATAGCCATTCAATTTGGTGTATCAGTAACTAGAGAATACTTGTAGATGAATGATAAGTAAAGTTAACTAAAAATAGGGAAAACACTAGTTAGACTCCATTCTCTGGAGCATCCCTTTTAAAATTAAGGAGCAAAACATTTGAGCAATTTGTTCAATATATGGCTGAAATTGTTTTTAATTGAATATTATGGCATATTTCCTCAACTGTACTTCATAAATCAGGTTTTTCTTAACTTTCTAGAGGGAAGAGTCATTTATAAAGAGAATGTCCTCAGACACATAGAGGAAATTTCTATAAAGTAATAAACATTTATTCAGTGCCAAATATATACAGGGCCATGCACACATGTCTTCAATGTAGTCTCCCAATCTGTTATCCCCGCCATCTATAAACACAGTAAAAAGCTTACAGAATATATTGGAATTGACCTTTAAATAAAAGATACTACAAGCTGAATAATCATTACACACCAACAAAATTATTGAATCTTTTCAGTTACTGAAAACAAATGTCATCTTTTAACTGTGTCTTTGTCTAGGTAGTGAGGCAGCACGGCTACACCCAACATTTCTACAAATGCTGCAGCTGGTGACTGTGGAAAAGGCCTCCAAAGAGCAGAGGCCAGTTGGTCTCATTTGACTGTGTCTAATTAGGGTTTGATGATCAGCACCTAGCTTCTGTTTGATAAGAAAAAAAGGAATCTTTTTGGAATCCTTAGGACATCTGCTTTCGATTTAAACCTCTGAAATGTACTACTTTATATAAGCAAACTAACTTCTGGGCTTCAGCTTCCTAATCTGCCAAAAGAAACTCCCACCCTCTCTATAGTCATGGACATTATTATAACCTTCATCAGATGATCAAATAACTTACATAAAAGTAGACTGTAAACTGAAGAACAGCTTACTTACAAAGGCAGATATTATCTTTTATATTAATTTAATACAAATATTTTCCATGATAAAATAAGTTTTACAAACAGTTGAAAATATCATTATATCACTACCAGAAACATGGAAAACAGAGATTTGGGCATAGAATTATCAACTAAACTGGTACCTTGGTTTATGAATTTAATTTGTCCTAAAATTTAAAAAAGATGGCCACATTTGCATTTGTGTGGGAAGGAGGCTGTAGTCATGTTTGTCACCTTATGCAGAGTTTTGAAGCAAACAAAATTTTGCCAAATACTTCTGTTTGTGAAACAAATCGTGTAGGATATTGTATTGCATCATACAAGAATTAACAGGATAAGGCAGTGGGGTGTATAATTCAGTCCAGTTTTGGGCAAAAGTAAACAGCAAGAGCTATCCAAAGTATGACAGTGAAGTACCGTACGTGAGTCAGAGAGGAAGAAGCAATATCCATTCTGAAGAACATCAATGAAGGCCTCATGAATAAAAAGAGCATTTGAGATCACTTATGAATATGGGCAAACTTTTAAAAGGTGAAGAGATGAGAACAGCCATGTGTTATGTAAACAAAGTCATAAAGGCAGGAGAGTGTAAATAAAACCACCTCGCTGGAGCACACACACAATTCAGGAATGTCTCAAAACATACTGCAATCACATTTTACTGTCATTGCTAACTACACTGCTAACTATCTTGTACATCAGAGCCATATCGTTAGCAAACTCAAAACTGACATAGCAATCTCGCTTTAAAAGTAGAACACTTTCTGCTGTCTTCCAAACAGGTAAACCAACAAGAGCTCTCAGAGGAGTCCTTGGCTTCAACAACAGCAAGAAGAAAAAGGCCATCGCTCTCTTAAAGAATGTGCTTCTGCGAAGTTCTTCATATTTATAATGTTCTGTGACTCAACAACATCACACAGATAAAGCCCAGAGGAAATGTTGCAGCTAATAAATTATTAAGCTGCTTTCCTTTAAAACGTCAGGACTGGGCAGTACAAAGACTTGCCATGGTCTGTCAAATGCAAAGGGATCTGTAAATCTCAAAAAGAAGAATTATTCGAGCTAAGAACAGCTGGCCCTGCAGATCCCACAGTCCACCTGGGATCCCCTCACTGCAGCCTGTCACTCTTAAAGAGTTTAATGCTAATATAGTCAATGAAACAGAAAACGATATTGAGGCAGGGGGCAATGGACACCCTCGGAGGATCTACCTTTTACTTTAGAAAATGACCCTTGAAGAGTCATCTACTGAAAAGCAGTTTTGAAACTGCAGCTCTGTGCTTGCCCAGAAAGAATTTAACTGATATTGGTGACTTCATTTATAATATGAGGTATAAACACATTTCTCTTCCTACTTCCTGTTAGATATTTCTGTTAGATAGGTACATTTCAGATTTCTGTGTGCCATATCCACTGAGCTAAAATGACTAATTCTTAAAGTGATTACATGTAATTTTTTTTTTTCTGACAGGTAAAATGGTTTTACAATTACTTTAGCTCCATTTTGAAGTCTAATTTCTATGGCCTGGGCATGGCTCCTTAACCTCTTTTTCTATCTACCAAACCTAAATTGGCTCATTTTGCTGAAATGGCTAAAACAAGCGTCTTGCTTTGCAAAGTTGTATGAGTAGGTTGCATGAATGTGTACTTTCTGAGTGAAGAGTTTACAGAGCAGGTGGAAAGGGCAGCTGGTTGAGAGGATCAGATTAGTCGAAACACAAAACTAGTACTTTCATCTATGCTTCCCTCCCTCCTTAACACAGGCACTGATACTTACAATCAGGATGAAAAGTTGGAAAACATCCCAGGTTCATTTAAATGGGAAGAGAGATTTGACATGTTAATGATGTGGCGGGTATTGAGAACAGCATCTTCCTTTCTTTTTCATTTATGATTTCAGATATTTCTGTAGGGATATTACAGTATAATTCATGCTTGAAATTTCAGTTATGAAAGGGACCAAATTCAATAACACTGACTAGGAACTACAGCAAAAAGGAAGATCTTAAAGGCAGCTCTACCTACAATCTCATCTTCATCCATCTCTGAGCTGGTTATGTCTACTTTTGTTGCAGGGTCAACAAATGCTGCTGGAAGCTTGTTAACCTTTTCAAAATGATTCTCATGTTTGTGGTACAGATAAATACTTTGAGAAATTGGAGTGGCTAGATAGGTTCACATTGCACTTTACTTATGATATAAACTTTAGATTCAAAAGCATGATAACACACTAAAGTAAAAACAAAATTCCAAACGTTGTATGAAATTTATTTTCTACCTATGTCCAGGGATGGCGGGCAGGAATTGCATTTAAAACAGTAAGAATGTTGCTGAGGATGTAAGATGGACATAGATCTTGTAGAAAGTCAAGCAAGGAATTTTAGATTTAAAATTGTGAGCGACCAAGGAATTGCTAAAAGTTGCTACTTAACCTCATGTAAAGTATCTGTGAAGCTTCAAATCTCTACCTATTAAATGTGGCTAATGGTCAAACACACTTTAAAAAGTTGCTTTGAGAATGAAATGAGATAACACATCAAAAGGTTTAAAGACTAGTGCACGAGGGAACCACTCAATAGTATTTGTATTGGTCAGATTTCCCACTGATGGGGCAAAGTACTTAATATCTGGTACTTAAAAGAGAGATTTATTTTTGCTCACAGTTTCAGAGGTTTCAGTCCATGGTTGACTTGTTCCAAAGTAAGGACATCACAGTGGAAAGTTTTAATAGTTGGAGCAAAGCCATTCCCTTCATGGAGACCAGGAAGCAGAGAGTACAGAAGAGTGCCACTGAGATATAACCCTCCACTGGAGGGCACACCAGCGGTGACCCAATTCCTCCAACTGGGCTCTACCATCTAACAGGACATGCAGCTATTCATCCACTAATGTGTATAGTGTCCTCATGAAACAATCATTCTCCAGGAGTCTCTCAATCCAGACTGACTGACAATGTTACATGGCACAGTTAATAATAAGTGTCTATTACATCATCATCATTCTTATCATTTAAAAAACTGTCATTCATGAAAATAGCATAATAGCAGCAGCCTTACAGAAGCTTGGGTTGGCCACGTAGAGGACTGAGTGAGAGTGTTACTGAAACCAGCAGTAAAGTAGATACAGGATCCCTGGGAAGTGGTGAGAGAAGTCAACTGCAGTGTAAGCAACTGAAATGGAAGGGAAGAGACAGTTATACAGAAAAAAGAAAGCAACCCAAGATGCTCAGATTCCTGAAAGCACCATAATTTCTAAAACTGAAGAACCTCCTCATAATTTATGAAGGCCCATTCTCAAACAGACATATGCTTCCATATTGGCTAAACCATAAAAAAAAGAAAAATCCTTGAGACTACTATTTGTTGTTTGCCTTTGCAATTATTATCCTGCAGAACTAAGAGTCTTACTTTTATATATCATTATTTCTCTTCAAAAGACAAACAACTTCTACAATTTTGTGTCTATCCCTTCTGTGTTAATGATATCCAGACTTCCTTGTGAGAATTTCTTTTGCAGAAACCTATTCTTTTGACAGCAGGTTTATTATTCACAATTTTTAGAGTTCCAAATCATATTGTTCCATGTCTACTAAAATTTTTAAACAGAATGCATAAATATGCTTTCGTGAATTTTAACTAGCTACATGATTGACTTTTTCCAACAGCAGCTCATTGTTGAGTTTGGTATTTACCTCCTCTTTCTTATAATCTAACAGTGAGATTCTACTGTTTATAGCATAATAAAGAAAAGTCGATTCATGGTATTTGTGATCGAGTTTTCAATTTTAAGGCAAAGGATACTTTTCCCAGTTATAAGATCAAAGGCATCATAATTTATAAATGCAATCTGTTAACTTTCTTCCTGAGACTACCTTCCAGATAGTAATATGAAATAATAGCAATTTATTCTTTCAAAGAAAAAGCTAGCTCATAAAATAATTCAAAAACTCATTTGTCTTCTACCAATAATTTTAAGAAATTCTCAATTTACATCATTTTCTTGTTGAGTAATTTGTCTTAGAGGTAGAGAAAAGAATTAAAAAGTTAATGAAAATTTCTATTTTTTCTCATATCACTTCCACTCATTTTATTATTTATCTTTAAAATAACTTTTAACAAAAACTCCTACTGAATATTCTAATAGACTTCTCTTAATAGGATAATAGTAATTTTTTAATCTTTTTAAAGTACACAGTAAAATTTGTTTGCCAGATTTACCTAATAAGTTGCTATGCTTATATGATTATACATTCCCAGCTCAATATTCTTTTCACTTAATGTTTGGATGAATTCTGAATGTGATTTTGACAAGTGCAAGGATTTCTCTTTCCAGAACGTCTGATGATGTGTTTGTGCTTACAACAATAGGGAACATAATTTAATATATGCAAAAATGAGTGTAAAGCTGAAGAACAGTTTGCTATACTCATCACTAAGCTCTTCTTTTTGGGGTTGTCAATCTGTCTTTTAAATTCCTCAGCACTAAGGACAGAAGGCTAACTTTGTCAAAAGAAAATCTGTAAAACCATTTTGTAAGATGGGGTCTATTAAGCTTTGAGACTTAATGCTCAATTTAAGCACTTGCAGCCAAATAAAGAGGGGAGTTGAAAATAAATGTGGGATGTAGGCAAGAGGGAATAGAGGAGAACAAAAAAGGAGAAGAGCCATGAAAGGAATCTGGAAAAAAGGAAGAGTAATTAGAGGAGAGAGCAAGCAGGAAATGGGGGAGACCAGGAAGGCTGCAGTGTGAGGGCTCAAGTTGCAGGAAGAGGCTAAGCTGTATTTTTGGAGAACAGTGAATATCCACTCTCTTCTCATCTATTATGTTGCTGGCACCACAGCAAAGGAAACAAAAATATTGCAACATCGGTGATGTTTTTAAATGTCAATGGAAAGAAACTAAAACAGCCCATTTATTCTACCTATTTCCTAGCCCATTCAAAGGCTACTTTAGTACAAACTGCTTTAGGGGACAGTAAATAATGACAAATGCATTTCTTTGTTTATGCACTTTGTTTGTAAACACACACAATAAAATTCTTCAAGGACACCTACCTGCATTTCCTCTGCTATTTTCCCCTCAAAGTCATTAAAGGAAGAACAGTGTATACTTTCAAGAACAAAATCGAACTGCACAAGACATTTTCAAAGAAAACTTGGCCAGTTTTTCTGAGTATAAACACATTAACTCCTTTCCTTTAGAATTTTGGCTCGGAGTAAAATGTCACATGTGAGTAGTATATGTTTCCTCATTTGATAAAATCTACTTCACAGGGTGAGTGTGAAAGATATGAGCATCATTATTGAGTCATTTTTCCAAGGACTTTTCTCAAATCCCTTCCCCTACACAGTATTTGTCTTGCAAGCAAACTTGAAGGCCAAACTTCCCAGGCCCACTGAAGATAGCAGAGAGAGGGTGCCAAAATGTCACTGAGAGGGCAGGGGCAGTGGAGGTATGCTCAGGAACACACACTGTCTCGGAGCAGAAGAAATGCAGTCCTACCTTGGGCAGAGCCCTCGTTAGCTGAACGTTTGCTGCTTGTCACATTAACAAAGACTCTGACCAGACTTTACTCAGGGTCCTCTGAGTCCTATTTTTGACTTGGTCTTTATTTTGCTTATTTCTACCCTCCACCTTGCTAGGTCTGCAAAGCCCAGTTTTAGCATGAATCCTGCTAAGTCAATTTGGAGACCATCCCTGTCCTGGATATTTGACCAAATTCCTTATCCCCCACTTTTGGTATCCAGCTCCTTGGCTTACCTTCAGCAAGAATGCTGCTTAGTTATTTAGTCAGAAGTCCCCTCCCTTTGATATTTCTTCCTAGTAATTTTCCATCCACTGCTCCAGCCCTGACAGGCTTTCTGGCTATATTGTAAATACCCACTTGCTATTATATTTGGAGATGAGTCCCATCTCTCTCCCTTATTGCAACAGACTTGATGGCAGTTGCAATAATCCTGAATAAAGTCTTTCTTACTGTTTTAACAAGTGTTCAGTATTTCTTTCAAGTTCCTTCAAGAAATATCTGATGAAGAACTGGAACAAATGATGAGAAGCATATCAAAGGTGACTGGCACAATGGTGGGCTCTGGCTGCGAATCAGAGGTGACAGTGCTACCTGTTTCAGGCATCAGGTGACTTTAATGGGGTGAGCTCACTGCCAGAAGTATGATCAAGGCAACAGGTTTGTGAAAGAGGTTTTTAAAGGTCAGACAAATCAGTGTCTCATGACTTCCATTTCTGTCTGTCTTTCTGTAGATCATGTCAGTGACATGGACGCTGTGGTCTGGGATCTAGAAAGCAGCATTAGCTCCAAGAGTCTGACCTCTAAGCAGACACCACGAGGAGTTAGCACCGTGAGGCTCAGTTTGGAAAATGATCATAGCACAGAAGGAAAAAAATCATGCAGGCAAAGGCTATTTAGCTCATAGATCTCAAAATACTTCTGGAAAAGCCCTTCACGCCCAGTATGAATGGAAAAAAGAGCCAAGACTAGGAATGACGTTGCTCAGCCGAGTTATTTTGAATGTGAAATATAAAACAAAATGCCTGGATATAATTAGAAAATATTCAAAAGACCTGAAATATCAGACAATCAAAGTCATTTTAATGAATCAGCCAACTAGTTTAACATGATTAAAATCAAGAGAAATTACTAGTACACAGTTTCTTTGAGAATTAGCTCCCTTTTTCCTCTTACCAATCATGAAGAAATGATCTAAGCAACAAGAAACAAGTCAGACCTTATTCTCCGGGCATCTCCATATCATCTTTAGCAATAAAATTCCTCAGCTCTCTTAATGGCTACAGATATTCAATCAAAGCCACATATTTAAGAAACTACCAAACAAGTCTCTCTTCAATAAATTATATCAGAGTGTTATCCTAGAAGAATTCTCTACTATCATTACTCCAAATGCAACATGAATACTCTAATTCTTGTAATGTCAAAAATATTCAGCCAAGACCTTTACTACTTAGCAAAAAATGAGCAAAATATGAACAAAATATGAACAATATTTCTTCTCAAATAAATGACACCTGGCTCTTCATTAAAACAACACAGAGGTGCTGATGTCGCAGCTCAGTGGTAGAACATCTGCCTAGCATGCCCAAGGCTCCTCGGTTTGAGTCCCTGCAACGCCAAAAAGCAAAAAGAAAGAAAGAGAAAAGGAAAGAAAGAAAGGGTCAGCCACACACCATACAAGCCACAGAACCTTTGTGAAGTTTCCTACTGCTATTCAAATCTTTAATCCAAAAGAAAAAGTCTACTGTTCTTATTCTTCCCAATAATCATTCCTTTTTTTTCTTCAATGGTTACTGATCCTTTCTTCATCTTAATACCAAAACCACGTGGGTGTTCTAAATCTTTTTTCTGCCCAGGGTCCCTCCTCCTTACAAGCTGACTGAGATATAACTGGACTGGACAGAGAGCGAGGAGGACACACTGGGGATCCATTTATCTTTGGCAAGGGGATTGACTAATAGGTTTTTTCTGTCTCTAATTTCTGTGATTTTCCTCTGTCGGGAGGATTCCCAGACCAATTCTTTTCCTAGCTGTCAAAAGCACCTGCTCTCAGTCCTCGGCTCTGCATTGGCTGGGGCCTTCTTACAGCTGTCTGACCCTGTCCCTGGTCAGAACTCACACCTCCCTTGGGGAGGCTACATTAGTGCAAAGGCTCGGGCACACAGACTCCTGGTCAGTGTCAGCCCTTTGCCGGCACAAAGGTAATGAGAGCAGCTGCCCATCCTACAGGCCAGGCTACCCTCTCATCAACCTCCTTCACGCACTGGGAGCCAAACAACAGACAGTTTGATATGAGGTCAGGAAGTCAGAGAGGGTATGCAGTAGACACTTCCACGGAGATTTTACTAAATTCTTCTGGGCCGTCAGCCAAAGCCTGGGTTAACCTAGTTGCATCACTGGTAAACTAATCACCCCTTGCTGAAATGATAACACAAGATGTGGCCTTGGTTAAATTTTGGAAAATTGGTAACCTTTTGAATTAGATACATTCTCACAATTGAGAGACATTTTAAATGTTTTGAGTGTTTGTATTCTTTTTTTCAAATGTGAATTTCAAAGTACTTGGCATGATGTTATCAAAAGCAATCAACAGTATTATCAACATGTGTATGCTATGAGAAAATGTAATATATACATAGCAGGACACTCATAAATTCATTATGCCACATTTATTAATTCAGTGCAAATCCATAGATGTTTATTACATGCCCATTCAATGCCAAGCACTGTACTAGCCATTGGGTCATTTCACAGAGCCAAAGTACACATAGTATCTGTTCTCATGGAGTTTCTGGACAAATATCATTATTAATAGAGCTTCTCTCTTCCTTTCCTTCTGCCACTACTTTGTAATAGTATTTTTTTAGACAGGGTGTCACTATATTTTGGAGGCTGAGGTTGAACTCCTGAGTTTAAAAAACCCTCCTGCCTCAGCCTCCTACATAACTAGGACTACAAGCACTTGTGCCGTTTATGTCTTTACTGAACCTTAACCAGTTCTTAGAGGAATGACTACCCTAGTTCTTTTTGTTTGTTTGTTTTTGTTCTTTGACTTCACTAACTGGCCTGAGAACTGACTTCTGACAAGCACTTTGGTAAATGTGTGGATTATTTATTTTTCTCTGCTCAGTAACCTTTTGAAATAGGCACTATATTAGCCTTATTTGGAGATAAGGAAAAGGATTGCCTAATCCCACAGTGCTAGCTAGTGGCGGAACTAGAACACAAGGTTAGGCAGTCTGACCCTGAGTTGGATTCCACCATTCCACTCTCCGGTTATACAAGTTTGTTTTATAGATCCTTCCATAGTTTGGGCTCTCCTTACTCAACTGTTAGACTCTCTACTCTCAGATTATAATTTTTTAAAGAATTTTTATGTCATTCTTTTCCTCAGATACCTCAGTGGTTATTAATGCATAAGTTATATACATAGGTCTCAAGACAGAATGGAAAGCTCTGTTTGGGCTTCAACCTATCTTTGCAAATTTCAGGGAACCACTTATGGGTGGCACACATTCAGGGGAATGAGACCATTCATTTTTCCCTTAAAACAGTGACATCTTCTTGTCTATTTTTATGTCCTTCTCTTTTTCTGAGTTCCAGATATAGCATCTCTTAAGTATTTTTTGAAAACCCGAACTGCCATGCTTTGTCTTCCTGCTTGCAATCACCAAATGCTTTCTGGGTACCCAGTAATGGCACGTATCTTGCGCCACATTCTCAGTTACTTGCAGAGTCTCAGGGAAACTATTTTAGAATGTGGAGCTGAGCTCTGAAGACAGATTGGCCTAAATTCAATTCCAGCTCTTCAAATGTTTGGCTCTGGGATCTTAGGCAAGTGGGACCATGTCTTTCAATGTGCAAAACCCTTTCATGGGGCTGGGGTGTGGCTCAGAGATAGAACACATGGTTGGCATGTGCAAAGCTCCAGTTTCAACACCAAAACCACAATAAGACAGAAAAAACAAAACAACAACACAATAAAACTCATCTTTCATAGCTCTCCATTGCAATTTTGGGTGGAAAAATAGTCTGGAACCCAAAATAATTTTTTAAAAATTCAAATTATTTTAAAATTCAAACATTTTATAAAGCTCAACTTTCTTCCTTCTTCTACCTTATAAGTGGTACAGGTCTTCTTGGGACCACTAACCATGCTTCAGAAACCAGCCTTCAGTGTCTCAAGTGTTCCTCCTAGCTCTTATATTCCAGGGGCTTTGCAGTGAATTTTACCTGAAATCTTTTTAGAGTGATATCTAACTGCTCATTCTGATCATTCAAGTTTCAGCTTTAATTTGTCACTTTGTTAAAGAAGACTTCCTTGACCACCTGACCCTCATCTACTTTATGAGGCATCTCTCTCACTGAAGCCAAATCCCTTCCTTGGATGTGTTGTGATAAAACATTTTTGAGGCTTACTGGTGGAGTGTCTTTCTCACTTGTAAACTTCTGTGTTAGTCTGTTTTATGCCATCATAACAAAATATCTAGGCCTGGATAAATTACAAAGAATACAGAGGTATTTGGCTAACAACTCTGGAGTCTGGGAAGCCTACAGGCATGGCACCTGCCCTGGCACGGCTTCTGGTAAACTAGATCTTGGTGCATCATAACATGGTAGAGGACATCACATGGCTAGCCAAAGAAATCGTTCTAACAGGGTTTTCCTCCTCTTATAAAGCTATTACTGTCACCATGTGGTCCTCTTCCTCATGACTTCATTTAATCCTAGTTATTCTCCACAAGTCCTACTTCTAAATACCATTAACATAGTAATCCAGGGATTAAATTACCAACAGAAGATCTTTTGAGAGACACATTCAAATTACAGCATCTCCTATAAGGACAGGGAATATTTTTGGTTCATCATGACGTCCTCAGAGAACTGTAAATGGCACGCGTGGATGTGTCAGGAAAAAAAAATGAGAAAGAGATAAATCTCTATTTTAGTTTCCTTATTTATAAAATAGGAATAACGGTAACCAAAACTCATTGTTTCTTAGAAATTGATTATAAAGTGTATTTAGAGTAGGTGCTGAGTAAATGTTAGCACTGTTATTTGCACCTCTGAACTGCAATTCCCTAAGGGAACTAACTGCCTTTTCTCTCTGTTCTTCACACCACCTACCCCAGTGATTTGGTACCATGGGCATTTGTCCACATATGCATAACCTGAATTGAGCATGTTAACTGAACTCTCAACTTTCATTTCTATCAAATGTATTCAGTTTGGCTCATATAAAGAGATTTGATTCTTCATAGTCATGCAGTAAAACATCCAGTCAAACTGGGCTGGTGGAACGCAACTGTAATCCCAGCACTCAGAAGATCGAGGCAGGAGGGTAGTAAGTTTGAGGCTAGCCATGGTTACATAGCAAGTTGGAGCCTAGTTTAGAGCAGTGCTACTGTCTCAAAAGACAAAAACCAAAACCAAGACTAAGACAAAATGAAAACTAAATCAAATCTGCTCAAACTCTGCTGTTGGGATCAACTTGGTACGCAAAGAGAATTTTACATGAACATGCCAGCATCATCAGGTTCTTTTACTTATACACACTGGGAATAATTCTGGTTGGGAAATTTTCTCATGTGGCTTATTTTGTATACAGTATAATATAAAGAAGAAAGCAACTAAAATTTTTAGATAAGAATTTGACTGTGACTGTATATGCTTATATTCAGAATTTGATGTCTGAGAAAAGAAAGTTTGAGAAGATGCAAAGCAGGTCAAGTATAGTTTTCCTAAATAGCACACAATTATTTTAATCTTACTGTATGGATCCTGTCTAGGAAACAGAGGAAGTGCTACACTAAAAATGCACTATAGGTTGGGTGACCATTTGTTATGGATTATATCTAGATGTGTCCCCAGAGCTTCGTGCTCTCAGAGATGGGGATTTTAGGAGATGAATGAATCATGGGTATGAGATCCTGGATCATGGGTGTGTGACTACTCTGCCGATGGATTTATAGGTGGGTGTAATGTTGAAACCAGGTGGGAAAAGATGGGTCACTGTGGGCATGGCATGGAAGGCTATATCTATCTCCCTCCTCCCTCGATGGCCCTACTTCTTGCTGTCATGTCATGAACTCTTTCTCCTCTGTCATGACTCTCTGTGATGCTGCCCTGCCTTGAAGCCAGCTGACAATGGACTAAAACTTCTACAAACCATGAGCCAAAATCCATGTCTACTCCTTTCACTTGTGGGTGTCCAGTATTTTGTCAAAATAATGAGAAAGTAACTAAACATTTAAATTAATGAATAAATTAATACATTCTTAAAAGCAGAAAGAGGTGGGTGTTGATAGATACAAACCTGGGTTATTTTATGTCTTCATCTTGTGCTTTGGAGTTGTGAATAGCTCAGTTATGACTAAAAGGCACCAAACAAAAACCAAAGGTTTTTTCCAATCTGTAGTCCGGCACTATTATTGTCTTTTTGATAGCATAGTTTTAGAATATCACACAGTATAATATCTGGTTCATCACAGACAAGGGTCAACGAAAAAATAAAAACGATTAATTTGATCCCAAACAACTAGCTTTTAGGGAAGAAGTTCCCACTTCTGCCATTGTGGTCGGGTGCAATGACTTGGGTAAGACAAGCCTACTTTCTGACTTTCTAAGTGTTACCTCATGCTTGTGGACTTTCAATGTGATTTTCTGTATTATATTCCCCCCCAAAAAAATCTTAGCTGACAAATGAATTTGTATTTTTAAAAGACATCAGTTTATTACCTCTATTGCATTTCAATGGTATTTTAAATTGCGGTAAATAATGTAAAAAGAAAACAGCAAGGACTTGCAGCGAATCTTTTAAATGTAATGCAATCAGGTAGATATTTTTGCAATGTTTGGTGACATTAATGTGGTGATATTGAATAACTGCTGACAATTAGTCAGAAGATGGAGCAGAGGTCTTACAAGAAAATTACTCCCAGGTGACAAAATATTGAAAATTCAATTATACTCTGTTTATTACAGGCTTACATTAGCAACTATATTCCTAATAAAGACCTTGATAGTAAACAAATTAATGGGAACACAGGGGAGTACTTTTAGAAATATTTTTTCTCCACATAGTATTCTACAATATTGATTTCTAAAGTGCTCCAGATGACAGTGTAAACCTTGCTAAGGAAATTCTTAACATAAATTATATGTATAAGAACATATGACACAGTAAAGTACTTGAGATTATGAAAATAATTTTAATATATAATGACAATGTGCAATAAATTTAATGTTTAAAATTTCAAGTTATGCAAGTGTATAAATCATTTAGGAAAGAAAATCTAGTGAATGCAAATGAGAAGAAACCATAATAAGGGATGCACAAATGGTCTGAATTCTAATTAAAGCAGTATGTCATGGAAGTCAGTGTATTCATTCCTCCTTTTACAAATGTGATTTAAAAATACATCCCCAACACAAAACTCTGCATAAAATAGCTTTACAAAAGTGCAGAGTATACAAATACTACTTTTTTCACCAAGAAAATACAAATGTTTAATTCAATCAGGCTAAATTTTCCTATCAATTCCTCTTATAAATTTCTGACATTATGCTTAGTTCAATGGTTATTTCGCTCATGTATTTTATTACTGAATTTTTTTTAGTGGCGCTGGGGATTGAAGCCAGGGCTTTGTGCATGTTAGGCATGCACTCTTCCACGAAGAACATCCTTATTTGCCGCTTTTTCAACAGCTAAGGATTTCCCTTAGCTGTTGAAAAAAAACTAACTGGACATCTACTATGTGTGTAGTTCTTTGGCAACATGATATGTGTCTAGAAAGCAGGTCTAAAAGCCTGCTTTCTCTTACAGAAAATAAGGCAAATATACAGGTAATTTCAAAATAATGTGGTAAATGCTAACTGCCATACAAACAATAAAGGGGATGTATATCATGGGAATTTAGAAACATACCAGCTCAGTGGCTTTGTGGGTTATAAAGACAATTAAACTGGCATTTAAGACGAACCTTGAAAGATTTGAAGGATTTTGATCAGTAGAGGGGAGCTAGGAAGATACTGCTGGTTATCACCATAGAATGATCAAAGGCAAGAAAGCACATGGTTTACTTACAAGATGGCAAATGATAGAGAAGAAGCCATTTTAGCATGTCCATAAGGAATCTCAAAGTAAGAAGAGGAATATAAGATTATTTGGTGTTTAAATCTCAAAGTAAGAAAAAGAATATGATTATTTGGTGTGTAAATTCTCTAAGAAAAGATTGGCTTAGAGAATTCAAGTTATCCTAAAAAGGCTGATTCAGTCACCTCTGTCCTGTATTTGTGAGTGACTAGACATTGAAGCCATAATCGAGATAGATAACTGGAGAGAAGAAAGAAAAATTATATACAGAGACAGACAGACAGACAGACAGTAAAACAGATATATATATATATATATATATATATATATATATATGTATATATGACCAAAAAAAGATTTCAAAATAGCTTGAATTTGATGTAAGTATATTCAGTAGATTTCAAGTAGGGAAGTAAGACAAAGTAATATGCTTGAAAGTTTGGAAGTGACTTGACAATGATAAGTGGCAAGAAAAAACAGAAAATTGAGCTCGCTTTGGTAAATCATTTTGATTACTATGATGAAAAATATATAATGCAAGTCCTCATGTGATTTTGTTATGTTTTAAAATTTATAGCAGTTTATGTTTGAAAAAGTTCTTCTAAAAATTTACAATATGAAAGAGAGAGAATATATTTTGTATACAACTATTTGTAGCTTTAGATAGCAATATGATTTTAAGTGAAAAAAGTAAAAAGTATGTGGATGTGCCAAGCAGACAACAAAAAAGCAGAGAATTTAATATTAAGTTAGCTGAGATTTTTACTGCCAAACAGGCAAAAGAAAAAACTGCGGCAACTCCATTAGTAACAAAATGCTTTGTCAAATAAACAAAAAACTAAACTTCAGAGGAAAAAGGGATATCTGAATGATATATTACCTAAACAGTGAGAAATTAACACAGAAATATTGAAAGATAAAATATATGATTAAGTTCAAAATACACAAGGGATTCAGGATCCATCAGAGTTATTTCTAAGACATTCTATACCACAAACTCTTGCAAGTTTTGTTTCTCAGCCTTGTAGCCCTTGAAAAGTCAAGGATGCAATGATTGTATTTGTTGAAGAACAAATAAAACTGAAGTAAGGAAACCTTGGATAGCGTTGTCTACACAAAAGGCACAGGAGACCTGAAATAAAGTTCAAAAATGTCATATAACTAAAAAGAGAGGATCAAAGAGAGAAATTTGAGGAAATCATGATTCCAAGAGCTCTCAAAATGACTCCACCGAACCAATAAAGAGCTGTGCCCTGCAAGTCATCGTTCAGAGGCTTCCAGAAAGAAGACTGATAAACTTCTCCAAGAAGATAGGTCAGGTGGAGCTTGCAGCGGGCAGGCTTGTCAGGTTCTCTCTGTGAACCAGCAGGAACTTTTTTGTCTTATTTTGGAGGCACAAGAAGATCTCTTCTCAACAAAGCAACAGAAACTACTGGAAGAGAGAGATGGTACCAACCTTTACAGAGAGTTCCAAGAGGTAACATGTATATAAGATTGTCCAGACACTGAAAGTGGAAAGAGATAAACTAATTTAATATTCAACAAAGCAAGAAATTATAGGATTTGGTCCAATTAATATTTCCCCCAAATAGTTTTTTTTCCCCCTTCAGCATGGAGCAGGTTACCATGATTTTCTGTGTAAACACAAATTTCAAGGGCTATATAATTATTTTTAGCCCTTGAGCTATGTTAAGATGCTTTACAAATGCTTATTCTTTTGTAGGTTTTACTACTTTAAAAAAATGCCTAGCTGTTCATCAATCAATTGTCATCAAACATCTGTCTGCAAACAAAATAATTTTGAAGGGGTATCTTTTCAGATGAACCACAGAAGAAACAAAATATATTTAAAGCTTAATAGATACAATTAGAAGGTATTATTAATTAAACAGTTCTGTGGAGTATTTTTTTTACAAAATCTGCAAGGATGTCGATGTCATAATATGAGAAAGATGCAAAATATGGTTAAAGGAAATAAGACTACTGCTTTATGTTTTTCATATTATAATGAATCTGTTGACAGTACATATATTGCTGTTATTTATAATCCCATGGTGACAAGAAAATGTCACCAATTACTGGCTACAATGACAGAACACAATTTATTCCTAATGATTTATACCCATTAGGGAAAAAAAGTAGGCTACAAAAAAGACAGCTAGATTTCTAGCAGCCTTTTAACTGGAAGCATATTTGCAAAGGATAACTAGTTATTTTTGTTAATGAGGGCTTACACAGTTTACCTAGGTTTCACTTAAGTCACAAACTAAAGTAAGATTTTCTAAGGTATATATTTTAAACATATATAAAGTAAAATATCATGTTTGTGGAGCAGCTTTCATCAAATTCCATATTTTGTTCTTGTTTAAATCTAGGTCTCTCCAAAGTTGCATTGATTTTTAGGAGCATGAGAAACAAGATTTGAAAAGCTACTAAATTAGCCCCTCAAATAGATATTTATTGCTCAGCATATTAAAATCTGCAAAGTGAAATAAACATGCATTTGAATACCCTAGTTACAAAGAAATTTAGAATGATGACATTCTAAGGGAAAGGAGATCTGATAATAGTGGAATAGAAAACTTAACCTCAAAATGTAATTGCATTAGATCAGTAAGATTAGATGACATATAGAGATAGAAGAAAATCTTGATCTATTAATCTACATGGTCTGGGAAATAAGAATTTAATGAAAGATTCTTAAAAATTCCAAAGTTGAAATTACAAAGAATTTCATAGAAAAAGCAGGGTAAAAGAATAAAATAATATCATAATTTTAATGATGACAGTACTTTTACTGCAAAGCTTAGGTCATTTGAATAAATGGGTTACAAAAGGAGACTGAACCACTAAACATACCGTGATGTCATGTTTTGGATCACAGTGCTTATACATAATATAGATATTAAAATTAAATTAAACAGTAATGTGATGTTACTATCATTAAAAAAGACAGATGCTGGGTACAGTATATTAAAAGTATAAAACAAAGTGTGTGTATATGTTCGAAAGATTAAGGAGAAAAATTTGAGGTCCTCAGAAACTAAGGAAACATAATCAATTGGGATAAGTTCTGTTTACAATGAAAATAATTAAGGCTAGGGAGTAGGATCAATTTATCAAGGAATGAATATTAAGCCTAATTAGTTTTGAGAAAAGAAGAATAACAGCCTTAGTTTTCAAGTGCAAGAAGGATCACGACAAGCTAGGGACCACAATTTCTCCACTTCACCCTAAGAATTTAGGCTAAAATGTAGGAATAAAATTCTAACTAAACATAGATACAGGTTAGTTCTGAAAAGTCATGTCTAATTCCATTGTGTCTCTTTGGACTTCCTCACAAAGAATAGAACTAATGTCTCACAAAGTCCATGCCAGACTTATGATTGTAATAGTCAATTATTTGGCAGGTCCTTTAAGCAACATAAAGCAGAATTGATTTTGCAGACATCATTTCCCCTAGAAACAGGATGATAATTGCTTGAATGTTCTTTCAATGAAATAATAAACTAAAAAAACACACTGAGTTTTGGAGGGTCTGTAGTATCTCAAGAAAGAGACAATAACATTTGAGGAAATCTAGGATAGTAATGATTCACACATGGCAAACAAGTATGGCCATAGTTAAACAAAACTATGTTGAATATCTATTTTTTCCTTTTGAATAGTATGTAAAAGAAGAAGAAAATATGTTGACTGTTTTTATTTGTTAAATTTGACTTGATTATGTTTTTAAAGAACTGATAGAAATATTTAGGTAATATTAATACTTCTATACTTACCTATTAAATATAGCACTTGTCTGCTAGGTATGGCACAGCCTTCATCAAAACATTTCTTTCTCTGTATCACCACTATGGAAGTTTTCCAAGCATATGTGATAAAATACTATACTATAAAGATCTTCATCTTTATTTAGGTAAAAGTCTCACCACTGAAACAAATTTATTTTAGGAATCTGAAATGATTTAATAATATAGATAAAATGCTAGAACAAATAAAAGATAAAATCTTGTAGTAACAGTTTCTGTTGAATTATGTTCAGGGGTCATAGTTTCATTCTTCCTAGATGTAATACTTATTAACGCACACATACAGAAATCAAGGAAGCTTAGATTATGTTTCATTGACGCAAAAAATGAATGTAACTTTTCTTACTACTTTTAGATGGTTTAAGAGATTTTTATGCTTCAGGTCCTCACTTTGCTGGACCTATCTTAGTTCAACATGACTTCCTCTCTTGAGGGAAATCATCAAGAGAAAGTTTTGCAAAATAAGACTTGTAGTGTTGACCAAAATTAGTGTATTTCAAAAATGATTCAACAAGAAAGTACGGTTTGAGAAAACTCAGATGCAGATAGTGAGTAAAACAATGAATTAACTGTCAAGCTAGAACAAGAAATCTAATCTCTCTTCTAATCATATTGATCTTACCACTGTGCCTATGAAATTCTTTTCTTAATATAGGAGGATTACATCTTAAACTAAGAAGTGTGGAACAAATTCAACAGCACAGAAACGCATGATGACATGGAGGATACTTACATTTACAACACTCTTTCCTTCTCAGTTAAAAGTAAATTATCTGAGAGTATCTACAACCTATTACTTCTGATTTTCTTTTCTTTTTTTTTTTTTTTTCTGCATCAGGGATCAAACACACGACTTGGACACTTACCAGGCAAAATTCTAGGCCCCATATTCCTTTGGATACCAATAGATTCCAAGTGAGAACAAAATTATAGGAAGATTTTGAATTAGACTGTAACTTTAATTTGTGATTTTATCATTTAGTATCTGTGAGATCTTAGCAAAGTATCTATATTCTTTAAGTCTTAGTTTTCTTTCCTCTGTAAAATATGGATAATATAAACCTCAGAGGGTAGTTGTGAAGACTAAATACAGTAAGTGCTCAATAAATACTGAATATCTATCTCTGCCTATATGTCTATCAAATTTTATTCTGACATTTAAATTCTACAGTGATTTTTTAAAGAACAATAAAAACAACTTTTATACACAACATTCCTAACCATTGTTGGAAATGTTATCACAAAATGCTTCTCTATACTTGAGACTCTTTCTATGGGAAGTCGAGGATTTTAGAGAGAACACAAATTTTTCTATAATGGTACTATGTCTAATTATCAAAACTAGTATTGATTATATTAAGAAAATTTTTATAGGTAAAATTTTAAAATTAAAATAGGACAACAAATGGGTCTTATGCGAAGGGTCAATCTAAGATCCCACTCCTTTGTGATTTTTTTTTTTTTCAAGAAAAAAACACTGCCTGCCAGGTCTCAACTATCAAAGAGCCACACATTCAGTGCAAACTACTTAAAATATGGGGACGCCACCAGGATTCATGAACAATGTTCTCACTCCTTAAATTATAAATTTTCATTTCCAAATGGATCCCCTTGCACCAATTTTTATCCCTTTAGAGATTACTTTGGGACAGCAAGTGAAATGTGCCAGCACTGTAAGGAGAGATTGTCGTGTGTGTCACCCTTCTGACTATGTGTACTCCTCCTTTGATATTTTGAGATAAAGTTAACATGAGATGCTTTAAAATGCAACCGTTGACATTAAGAGCTAGTGAGATTGAGGCTCCTTTTTTTTTTCCTTCCTTTTTTGAGGATTGGTGATTGATCCTAAGGACACTGTACCACTGAGCTCTACCCTCAACCCTTTCTCATTCTAAGACAGGATCTTGCCCAGCTGGCCTTGAACTTGAAATTTTCCTGTCTTAGTCTCCCCACTCACTGGGATTATAGCCACACAAAGACACTCACAGAGGGTCCTTTGTCTTCCCATGATCAAAAGGCACTTGCAGTGTTAGGCCATCTGCAGTGTCTTCAACAAGCCTCAGACACCGCTTAACCACCTTGAAATCTCAAATAGGATTGAGAAACAGGTGGAATAATCTTAATAATTTTGTTCAGAAAATCAGTTTTATGGTGTGATTTAAGATTTGTCAGAGATAACAGAAGTGTATAGAAGCAAAATATTTTCTGATTCTGCTCTTCAATCTCTTAAGGTCTTATTACCGCATTTTGGAGTACTGTGGTCTATGGGACTTAATTGGGAATCGTGGTGTAGTGTTCTTGTTGGTTATTGAATGATCACTTAGTGTCCTGTTCTGAGAGATGACTCAGGAAAGATGGAGAAATAGCTCCTCTTTCTTCCTTCCTTCCTTTTTTTTTTTTTTTTTTTTTGTACTGGGGATCAAACTCAGAGTATTGCGCTTGCCAGGCAGACGCTTACGCCGCTAAGCTAAATCCCACGTCCAGCTTTTCTTTTTAAATCTCAACTAGATAGGCTACTGTTTATTGTCCATCTTATTCTCTAATTATATCCCTATTTATTTTTGGCTTTTGATAAAATCTTCACATATGGTATATTGTTTCACTAGCTGCAATGTCTACTCTCCTATGACATTATGTAATCATGTGGAACTATTTTAACTTTTTCTCTGGTATCTCCTTTTCTCCCACAATTATGGTTTAGATCTGGGATGTTCCTCCAAAGCCTCGTCTGTTCACATGTGGGCTTTTGGAAGGTGGCTTGATCATGGAATACTGTCTTCATCAGCAAATTCATCCATAGTGGGCTCAGCAGTTAGGTGTTGGGAGATGGAGACTGGATAAAAGAGAAGGTTCTCTGGAAACATGAGTGGGAAAAACAGGTATCCCTCCCCAGCTCCTCCCTTCACTTTCTGCTTCCTATCTATCATGATATGAGCCACTTCCCTCTGCCATGCAATTTCTGCCTAGCATCCAGGTGACCATGGACTGCAACCGTGAGCCTAAGTAAACCTCTCCTCCTGTAAAGCTCCAACCGTGAGCCTAAGTAAACCGCTCCTCCTGTAAGCTCAAGGTATCGGTATTTTGCCCCAGTGACAAGGAAAGTGACTAAAACACTTAGTACAGCACCATTTTACAGGTTCTGCAGTCAAATGTTCAGGGTCATCTCTGGCTGATTACCATGCTTCTCTTACATTATCATGTTCAGTATAAATTGCTGTTTCCTCTGTGTTTGCTATATATCCTTTCTGGTTCATATCAAACCTTGGCTCCTTAACTCAATGTTCATATATATATATATATAGTCCATTCATCATTTATTATGTCCCAGTTCTCCTTAAGGACCCGATCAGACCCATCTACACACAAGAGACAGCCTCAGGCCTTTCAGCATTACGTGCACAATTCTTCCTTTAATTGTCACCTCTGACTTCTATTACTTCCTAATAGGATTCTTCCAGATCTGGTGGCCCCTTATAAAGCTACAATCGCTTCCTCTTATTGTTTCCATGCATTTCCTCAAGCTTTTCCAACTTTAAGCATGTGGTATTCTTCTGCCATGCTGACACATTTTATCACCTCCCAAAATCTTGCTCGAACTCTATAAATTTTCTAAAATCTTTCCTCTTCTGACTTCTTCATTGCTTTTCTCAGTAAGTAGGCTAGCAATGTATTTCATCTAACTTGTCTTCTAATTGTTTCCCCTTTGTAAGGTCCTCTATCTTTAAACCTGACAGCAAGGATATATTTTATTCCTGAAAAATATCTCAATATATTTAATATAAGGATACCCACAAATGCTTAATACAGTCTGGCTTATTTCAGGATTATTACTTTATCTTTTAATGAAAAATAGACCTCAATAACTGACATTATACATTATATATTATTTCCATAAACCTAATACAATGTTTTACTTCTGTTACATTTTTTACAGTGCTTAAAGCTTACATATTATATGACTATTAGTTAACTGTGTATTCCTGAAAATGTTTACTTTTATTTGGTATTCTAAATCTATCAGAAACTACCAAACCTGCAATTAGTTTCTAAAAAATCTTTTCTACACAAGATATTTTACAACTTTTTCTATCTCTTTGCAAAGATTGAACAGCAAAAAATTTTATTTATGCTTTATTGCTGAAATTTACTTATATTACTATATTTTACACATTATGAAGCATTCCATAATTAGATTAAATGGCACTGACCAGAGTAGTCCATATATATACTATATTAAAAACTAGGGAAAAAACTGAGATGTGTTTAAAATTAAAAAAACATTAAAAGGAGCAAATGAGTTTTTAGAGATGAAGCCAGCCAACTACAGACTGAAATATCTAAAAACTGTCAGACAAATAAATCTTTCCTTCTTTAACTTTAGGTGTCAGTTATTTCATTTCAGCAATGAGAAAAGCAACCAAGTCAATCTGAAAGACCCATTTTTTCATGTATTCTGACACAAAAACAGAGGCACAAATTGGCAGTTCCCAAAAGAAGAAATACAAATGGTACACATAAACACGAAAATCTATCTAGTTCTTTAATCAAATGAATACAAACCCCAACAATAATGAGAGACTATGTTTCATCTATCAAGTTTCCAAAAATATAAAGCGGGAAAACACTTGTGAATTCCTTGTGAGATAAGGTACTTAGGATAATTTAAGACAAGCTACTTTATAGAATGTTTTGACAATATGTATCAAAAGCTGTAAATCACACATATACAATGGCTCTGAAATTCTAAGATTTTATCCTATAGTAATAACAGAATTAACAGTAAATATTTAGTCACTAGGATAGTTACTAAAATATTTTTTCTAATTTTTAAATTTATTATACATTATGTACATATTTCAAAATATGTATATATTCTGGAATGACTAAATCAAGTTAATAAACACAAACATTGTCTCAAATACGTATCTTTTTTGGTGAGAACACTTAAAATCTCTTTTAGCAATACAATATATTTTAACTAACTATAGCTTTCATATTGCACAAAGATCTATTGAACTTACTCATCTTCAATGAAATTTTGTAACCTTTGAGCAACACTTTTCAACTTCTCTCTCAACAAAATTTATAATAATGAAACTCTAAACACCCTACTTGGCAATAAGTACTAGGTATACTGAACAAACTATGATACAACATACCACAGAAAAAAATATTGTTGAATAACTAATAACATGGAGAAACTTAGGTCAGTAGAGGAATTGCAAATTATAAAAAAAATTATACACAGAGAAACAAAGGATAAAATAGAAGTACCAAAATAGAAACTAATTAATATTATTCAGCTTCTTTGTATTGTCTAATGAACATGCAATGCTAAGTAATTAATACAGAATAAAGGCATGAATTTAAAAATTCATAATGCTTTATTCTTAAATCATTTGCTCTGAAGTTCCAATTTCACCATTAAGACAGCACATTACAATCATTAAATGCTTTAAAAATACTAGTGGTTACCTGAGACCTTAAGGTCTAAATGGGCTCATTTAAACCATTTGGTTCACCTGTAAGTAGGGTTTTGTACCCTGCTGTCTATACAATGGTCCTCCAGTCACGGCAAATGAGGCACAGTCCATTAGAAAGAAATGACTCTGCAGCAAGTGACATTTCACTCAAGCACTTTCGCATCCCCCAGGAATCTCCATCTGCTATATGTCAAAATTCAAAGATCTCTCTTTGTGAACTTTAACACTCCTTATAAACCAGATGGAAGGGCATGTCTACTTCATCCTGATACTTTAGTACTAAGCAATTTAGTACAAATCATTGTTTTACAAAGCCATCATTTTCCAAATTCAAATAATAACCATCACTCTGGATTTTTAAGGCATATTTGTATTTCTCTCGTATTATCATTTGTAACCAGGCTTTTTTCTGTCTCTCTTTGTGTATATAAGCAAATATACTTTTAGTAATTTCCCAGGAGAATTTATTTAAAGATAAAATCTGATTGTAAAATTTTATGGGGGCTGGGGATTTAGCTCAGCGGCATAAGCACCTGCCTTGCAAGCAGGCAGTCGTGAGTTCGATCCCTGGTACCGATAAAAACGAAAACGAAAAAGACAAAAAAAAAAAAAAATTTTATGTTTATAAACATGCGTTCTTTTTAGCAAAACAAAATGCCATTTAAAACAGCCAATTCAAAATGATATAACAGTAACTAAAGTGAAAGTACTTATTAACTGAATCCTTAGGGCAAAGATTATACACACACATCCATGTATACACACATACACACATATACACATACATAAACATGTTATATATTGTTTTATATATATATACATACATACACATACTTATAGTCTCTCTCGCTCTCTCCCTTCTCTCTTCCTCTCTCCCTTGCTTGCCTGACTTTGTCTCTTCCTCTCTCAATACACATGTCAAGGACCAAAAATAGGAAATAAAAAAATTATCTAGACCTTCAAAAGTATTACTGAGAGCAATCTTGAAGTTCAGGTTCCAAAGTTATAACTGTTTTCCATCACTTTGGGTAAATACGTTTAGTCCTACAATTGTGTACAACTTATTGTGGTTCTGGAGATAGAACCCAGTGCTTCACGCATGTTAGCCAAGTACTCTGCTACTAGCTACATCCCCAGCCCCTGTTTCTCCTTTTTTCTTTTTTTATCGGTACCGGGGATCGAACTCACGACCGCCTGCTTGCAAGGCAGGTGCTTACGCCGCTGAGCTAAATCCCTAGTCCCCCTTTTTCTCCTTTTTAAAACTTTTTATATGTTTGAGTCAGTGTCTCATTAAATCACCTAGGGTTGAACTTGAAATTGAGATTCTTCTGCCTCAGCCTCCCAGATAGCTAGAATTACAATAGTATGCTGCTATATTTAGCTAGAACTGTTTGTTCATTTTGCAGTACTAGGGATTGAATGCAGGATCTTTAGAAGAAGCTAAATTCCCAGTGGATTGTTTATTTCCTTGTCCATTCATTTTGGAGATAAGCTTTCTTTAAGTTGCTAAATTGAGCTTGAACTTGTGATCCTCCTGCCTCAGCCTCCCAGAGTACAGGGATTTCAGGCTTGTACTGCAACATCCATCTCAGAATCATTTTAAATAAAATATCTACTTTGGTAAGAATGTACTTTTCCCACAAATCTTATAACATAGTCACAATTTCTTCAAATATTCATTCTTACTATATTAGTCAGACATTCATTATGAATTCAATCAACACTAGAGAGAAATGTATCTCTTTTGGTATAATGATATGCACAAAATTATAAACTAAAAAGTATATTAAATGATGAAAAGCTTGAAGAACCTTGAGACATTACACAACACTATATCCAAAGATCCCTCCACTCCTGATTTCTTGGAGATCACTCTTTATTTTTCTTAATTTTCCCTAGCTCTTCCTAATTGCATGTCTACTTGTTTTGCTTTACGAAAATGCTGAAATGTCCTGCAAGATAAAAATATCCCTCCCCTGAGTTCCTCCAGAGTTGCTAGCCCAGCTCTTTCCTTCCTTGCTTAGTTGAGCTCTGGAAAGAATAATCTCTCTGGTACCAATTTAGGTTTTTCTGTAACCCTCAACCCTCTGCAATTTAACTGCCACATCCACTGGATAAAAGTTAGTAGCATCCTGTGCAATCCAAAGATAGCATGTAGACTTTGGGAGCTTTTGATTTGCTGATGACATTGTGTTTTTCTTACCTTCTGTGAATTAATGTTTTGCTTGTTTTTTGGCACCATGGAAGGGCCCTTTTGGTTTCTTACATTGTGTTTCCTCAGTAGCCATATATTAAGTACTGGCGAGTTCATGAATCTATCTTTAATTCTCTCCTTTTCTCATTGTATAAATTTCATATATTGTATGTAGTTTCACATATACTACATAGACAATTTTTATATAATCACCTGATAATTTATTGAGCTTCCATACCTTACAGGTACCTCAAACACTGCCTGACCCTGTCTGAATAACTAACCTGACCACAAACTATATATTTTAACTCCCCATTTGGATTATACCATCAACCACTCAGCCTCTCGGGTTAGATAAAACAGTCATTTTTAAATCTCTCCCTTCTGCCTGACCCCATGCAATGAATTAATCATCAAATGATTCTCTGTTTGAATGGGTCTTCCTGTTCTCCATGGTCCTTGATCCAAACTTTTCTATTTTCCCACTCTGATTATCAGAATGCTACCTAATTGGCTGAATTGATTACAACTTTGACCTCTATATTAGTGTATTTTCTCTTTAGCAAAATACCCAAAGGTAAGTGCTTTATTTAAAAAAAAAAAAAAAAAAAAAAGAACTCATAGTTTTAGAGACTGAAAGTTAAGACAGGGTGATCCCATCTGTTCAGCTGTTGTGAGGGTCCTTTTGACTATGATGTAGCATGGCAGAGAGGAGGAAAGGGAACCAGCCACGTGTAGAAAAGAGAAAAGCACAGAGTAGGGCTTCACTTTAGAAGAAGGTGCTGTCACGAGAGCTGCTTCACTTGGGAGCAGCGCCGACCCCTTCCCAGTGCAAACTTCCCAATGATCGATTTGCCTTCCACTAGGCCTCACCCGCAGAGATTCTAAACACTCAGAACCACACTGGGGAACAAGCTTCCAGCACATGACCCTTGGAGGGACATGCCAGATCTAAACCACTGCAGCCTCCAGGTCTATTAACTCATTCAATGGCAACTTCATTTCAGGTCCAGGTACTGTCCAAGGTGAGCAGGATGGTAATCACAGCAATTTCTCCGGAGAACTTTTCTCTGATGGAGAAAACAGCATCTGCATTGCATTCAAGGTACTCTAAAATGTGCACAAGATGGTACTACTCCTCTGTTAAACTCCCTCAGAGCCTCTTTATTACCTGCAGGAGAAAGTGAAAAAACCCTGGAAAGACTTTTGGGCGTGTTCTGAGGCTTCTGATGCAGCCTCAGCTCCCACGTGTTACAGGCACCAAACAAGCTGTGGCTTTAGGAACAGCCCTTGAAGTCCTTCTTCATTGTTTTGTCTGCATCTTGAACTTCTACAATGCCACTCCCAATGCCACTTCATTCCTCCTTGATGAAACATCTCTAGTACAGCAATCCGTACTGTGCAGATACTGGCTTTGCATATTCTATTACAATAACACTCGCCACATTAAAATCCAATTATGTGTATGTCTACTCACCTGTTTGCCCAAATAGTTGTGAGTTTAGAGGTCAGCAACTACACCTTACTTGATTTTTTCCCCTAGAACTTGGTACAATAGTCAGCATTTATTATTCATTGAATAAAGATATAGCTGATATACTAACTAGGAAGTCAATTCACCCAGTCGCATCCAAACTTTATTCAATTTTCCATTTCTGTGTGACTTAAAATAATATTTAAAGTCAAGGTAGTAGTCACTGGACATTTTCAATTGCTCATTTCTCAAATTTATATGTATTTTTACCCACTTAATATGCATTCAAATAGCTTTTACATTTAGTTTATGTACAGTCTAGCCATTCCAGAAAGCTATCTCAAGTCAGTCATCTATATAAGAAAATTTCAATATAGTGAAATCATCCTTTAAACTACTTAATAAATAATGTATAAGACTTTTTACATATAAAAGAGTATGCATATGTGATGTTAATAAACACAATTACTGTGGCTAGAGAATAATATTCTTTAAATAACAAAAAAATCAGTGAGTTGCTCTTCAAACACTTGAATACGCTCAGAATGATAAAAAAAAAAACCCTAAGGTTCTATGGCTCTAACACTTATTTTTTCTATATCAGTGATAATTACATCAATAAACGTGATTCAGCGTTTACCACTATTGAATTCATTAATTAAAAAAACTTTACTGCTACGACTGTGATTTTTCAAGGATATCAAAAACACATTCAGAAATCAAAATAGCCTACATCATCAGTTTTGATATGTGCTTCAGTACACTTCACTTTGATTTCAACTCTGTAACTAAAAGAATGTTCTGAATTTAAAGAGTTGCCTTACATCCCATACACTTTGAACAAAAGTACTTAGCATACAAGACGAGTTTAGCAGAAGTGATAATATCCATGTGACAAGTAGCAAATTGACAAGTTTTCTCAGAGCTTACAATGGAAAAATACAGATGTATATAAACACTTAAGTAATATCAATGGTTGAAAATTTCCAGGTCTTTATAATTCTAATTTTAAAATATTTTTAAAATTTTTACTTAAATCATAACTTCTATGCTCATTAATAACTTGTATATATCCAGCAAGTGAATATATTTCATCCTTAAATGAAAAATGGAAGCTTTAACGCAAAGAATGACAAGTTGCATTTGAAACTATAAATGTATATATCAAGGCAATGTAATTATTTTTATATATTAGAAAAGATTTGGCTGCATTTTGCAAAGTAGCACTTTAATTCTGAGCTTGATTTACTAAGCGCAGTAACATATTACTTTTGCCATTTTTGACACTCTAGAACACCTAAGACATAAAACGTGATTTACAACAGCAAACTGTGCCAGAATTGACCATGACATGCCAGAGGAGGGCCTATAATGGAAAATATATTCAAGTTATAATTTAGTGTGTTCAACAGGATCTCATAAAACTGGAATAACACTGAAATAGCATTTATTTCTTACAAGCAAGGGAATTCCATCTTAATTCTCACAATCAGTTTCCAAAGGAAGCTGACAAAAGGGTTTTTAATAAAACTGACTTAGGTTGTGAGGCAAAAGCCATCTCTTTTCAAATTACCTTTAGGAAATGCAAAAATATGTGTATCAGGAATAGGTGACATAAAATGGTGCTCTAATGCTGGTAGCAGTTTCTCCCAAATGTTTTAGAGTTTAATTGATAGAGTTTAATTGAAGAGCTACAGGCCCTTCCAGTTACTCCCCTTCTCCTACAGCCCATCACAAAGAGAAGAAACTGTACTATCTGCCCACACTTCCATCCAGGGAACAGTTCCTGCCTGACATGTTTTGGATTACAAAATAACTCACATTCTCCATTAAGAGACTGATGGTTTATCAAACTAATTTAAGGGAATACTGGTTTCCTTTGAAAGTACAATAACACAGTGCTTCTTCGACTATTTCTCCACAGAGCAGGTAAGTCTTAAAATATCTATTTCAAAGGATAAGTAAAATTGTGAAGTATTTTGGCTGTGCCATGCAATATCTTTTACATGAAAAAGATGGTACTTTAACATTTTACCCTTTTAGATAGTCAAATCAGCTCATAATACTTTAGTATCACATACAGTTACTGTGGCATTAGTGAGGTCCTACAACAGGTACACTGCTAAGACCCCACGTGAGAAATAAAGTCTTGAAGAATGATATATTTTATTGTGTGAACTGATGAGCATCAGTTAAATTGCCTTTTAATTGACTGACTGTCTAAGTAACATGCCTTTGAGGGAAACACTATTTTGAAATTTCCTTGGCCAGGAGGGGAAGAAACACTCCAAAGTCTTTGAAGTTTACAGCCATCAGACTAATTATCAGCACTATTCAATGTACATTCATTTAATTACTGTAAATTAAAAAGGATGTGGGGTTTGGGAGGAAAATAAGGGAGTCAATATATAATGACAAAAATTCCAGATGATGTAAGTTATCCACACCGTTGACGGAGGAAACCATTAATTCACTCTCATTGTCCCAAACCCAGGAACACTTGACTGATACACAGGGAGGGAAAGACAGCGTGGAAAGAAGATGGAAAGAAGAGAAAGGAAAAAAGCATTTATTGTGAATCAAAATATATAGATAATTGATATTGTTTATTTAATTCAATCTTCATAACCACTTAAAGATACAATTTTCCACATTTATAAGTTAATAAGGGCACACACTCATAACTCACTATCTGCCGAGCACTGTTGTAAATATACACTGAACTCTAATCTTCACAGCAACCTTATTCTTGGAGGACTGCATAGTCTCACTGTCATCTCTCTTTTACCCTCATGAAAACTCTAACACAGCATGGGTAAGTGACTCGCCCAAGGTCACACAGCTGTGGTGCCCATACTAACAAGGTGGAGGGCCTCCCGTTAACACAGTTTCGGGGCTGGGGTTGAGCTCAGTGGTGTAAGCACCTGCCTGGCAAGCGCAAGGTCATGAGTTGGATCCCTGGTACCAAAAAACAAACAAACAAACAAAAAACAATTTCAGTTATTTCTCAGTGTGCACTCTGGAAGCCCTGAGTCATGATGAGATGGCACAGCAGAGCCAACTCCTCCTGGCTTACCTGAAGTCACAGTCCATCTGTTTGGTTAAAGGTTCTCTGTTTCCAGGGGTACTAAGAAGTGGAGAAGGACCAAGATCAGGGATCTCCAATAACAGAGCACCTTGGCCCTGAAGAAGCAGTACAGCTGATGAAATAGCAGGCAGAGGAGACAGAAAAGCTGGGAACTCCTGCTCGGAGCGACTTAGAAGGAAACAGTCTTAGGGGATGAATAAAAGGATCTAACTCCTGTCAACCTCGATTGGAAACCCAGCACTTCTTGGTACGACACTCCTGGATGACAAATAATAATACAATGCTCAGTTGCTTCTGGGAAATGATACATATGCAAACATTTTTATGCTTAATGATAGATGTTCTGATAAAAGTAAAGTTCCTTTGTTCCTGACATTTAGATAGACATTTGGAATGGAGATCAGATTAGAAGCAAAGCCCTAAGCAGCATTTCAGTCAGGGGTCTTTTATAATAGCACATCAGAGATGGGAAAGTTATCTAAAATCATATAGAGCACACTGGTAATTTTTTTCCTTTGGTTAGGGCATCCCATCACATTTATTTTGTAATCATTCAACAGCTTGCCATGTTCACTGTTAATAGGTATTCAAAAATCACTGTCCTTTCTGTATGTTTGCTGGTACATGGCAGTTCACTTACAACAATGATGTCAACAACAGCAACAGATATTTGTCAAGAAAGGACTTCTATATCTTTAATTTCAGACAAGATAAACATTTGGAATTCCATATAAAACTCAATATGCTCTCATTTCTTTCCTTCAAATTCCTTTCTTGTTTTTACTTCAAATTCCAACGGTTGGTGAAAAGTTAGTTTTGCAAAACAATAAATTTTATCACTTGTTTTGAATCTCTGCTACCATGAGGGCATGTGACACGGTTCAAATGCTTTTCTACTTTTGTGGGATGCTCCCGCTATCAAAATTTCATTAGCTTCCCAGCAGTTTTAGTACCTTCTGAACTTGAACTGTTGGCCTCTTTATCAATAAATAAGTGAAATCTAATCTGTTTTAGTGACTAAACTCTTCTTTGAAGTTAAAACTCGAAGGTCAGGCACTCTGCTCTCATAATTTTACAAATGTTGAATCACATCTTTTCCGGGGGAAAACAGCCTCATGCATGGCTTTTTTTTTCAAATGATAAAAACACTCAATGAAACCTCCCATTTTACATCAGATGAAAACAAATCAGTGCTTGGTTCCTAAACTAGTTTCATTTTGGTGAGCTCTTTTGCCCATGTTCTTCTTTCAACATTTGGTGAGCTAATAATAATTCTACTGACTCATCTGAAGCTACTACAGAAATGAATACAATTAGACGGTGAAAATGTAAGCAGAAGATCAGTAGCCTTTCAAAGTCAGAGCAATTTAAAATAACAGACAAAAGTAAAAATGATTTAAGCAAGTTTATATTGGAAATATTTGATTAGAAGGAGTAAAAAAATGTATCAGTTTTGAGGATACTGTTTATAAAGATGTTACAAGAAACTATATATGGTTTCAAATTTTAGTTCTTAGCTCAGTTTAAGGAAAAAAACAGCTTCTATATTAAGAAAAAAAAAATCTTCAATGCTTTTGTTTAGTTCTGTAACCAAAATTTTAATGTTTGCTAAGTACCTCAGAGCACTGTGTCCCCAGTTCTTAATGAAATTAATTACTTTAATGAATTCTTGATCTTTCTGAGTAATCACTAGAATTTTAAAGCAAATTAATCTGAAACATTCCTCCGAATGTTTGATTAGAAGGAAATATTAAACATATGAAATAGCCAGTATTCATTAAGACCACGTATCTGTTTTCTTTCCTCTTGCTTTCCTCCTTAAACTGACCTCCCTGGGAATTCTTAGACCATCAAAATGTTTAAAAAATCATCACAACCAAAACCTCAAGACAACAATAAGCATAAGTTGAAGTCATCACTGCTCAACTCCACAGACATTGCTGTGGACATTTTATACCTTAAAGTGATCTGTTTACTCCCAAAAAGTGCTGCCACATGCTCTGAAATTCAGAGCAAGGCCCCTGACGCCCTCTCCCAGTTCTTTCTCCTTCTTTATCATTACCACTTAAGGAAATGCATCCAACCTTCCTCGCCTTCCCATCACTCTAAGAACAAGGTCTATGAGATTCCCAGGGAAACAAGTTCCTCCTCTGGTTAAAAATAATCCATGCAAATGGAGAGGGCAGTGATGTGAGAAACTCACAGGCCCTCTCCTCCTCCCAATGTCTGAGCATCACATAGTGTTAACTAAAGGTTACAAGGTTTTCAGTTTCCTGCCCCTCTTTTTTTCTTCTTTTTCAGTACTGGGGATTGAACCTAGGACTTTCACAGTGAATTATACATCTCTAGCACTTTCTTCATTCATTTTGAGATGAGATCTCTCTAAGTCACAAAATTTCCTAGGCTGGCCTTAAACCTATGATCCCCCTGCCTCAGGTTCCCAGGATGCTGGGATTTCACTATATTTTCTGAAAAAAAAAAAAAAAAAAAAAAACTATATTTGGAGATTTATCATAAAATAGTGTTACAATAGAATTTTTAAAATAATAAAATTATATTTTGCTAACACAAATACAATAAGATACATTTGTTATGAGAGAAAATGAAAACCTACAAAGATTTAGGATAGAAAGGCCAAGTTGAGCCAATGTGAAAAATATGAGTATGGACATAAACAATCTGGGATGCAGATTATCACAATCAGGTGCATTATTCCCACTGCAGTCTCTTTTCTATAATGTCATACAATTTGTTCTGTATTTTTAGGGAAACCAAATGCCACTTGCAAGACTGGAATATAATCATATACCTGGGATTGCTAAAGGAATGTTCTTTCTGTGAAGTACACCTGGACTGGAAGCAATATTAAAACTGATATATAGGTACTTAAGGTTAGTGTATTTTTAAATTTACTAAGAAAAATTGAGATAAACACAGGCTTTGCTGAGGTAAATGGATTAACTGAGGGACTTGATGGAAGTTAATTTTAAGACTCATTTTATCAAAAAGGAGTATTCTCATTTCCTGTTTCGGATTATAATAGAGGCAGCCTCCATCCAGAAATCACACTTCCAAAATGAAGATATTGAGTGTATGTTATTAATTGATCTTATTTTAGTTTAATGCATAAGAAATTACTTTCAATTGCTTAAATTAGATTTTGCTTTACCCACAAATAGGAAAGAAATGTCTAACCAACAACGGGAAGCTTGAGGTACCATTTCATACTGGGCTTCAGCTGAAAATGAAAGTCAACCATAGATCTGTTCTCCTTTTACAAAGCAAAATTGACAAAGTTGCTCGATAAATAATAGAAATGAAATATTATTGACAAAACAACCACCTTTTCAAATGTCACGCCATCCTTTTACTTTAATTTTTCCTTTGCTTTTTTGCTGCACTGAGTATGCATAGCATCAATAACCAGAATGAAGTAGCGAGTCACTGATAAATATGAAAAGCTGAAGCAAAAAAAATTGTTTTGTTATCAGGTGCACAGGCACTGAAGTTCCAATTTTTCCTAGAAGGAGCATGACTAAAATTTATGTTTTCTTTTAAATCAGTTACCGCATATAACTTAAATATTTTTTATTATCCTGCATTGTCAATAGGACAGAAGTCCTATTAATTTATAAAGACATTTTTCTTGCAATATGTAAAGCTACCATTTAGATATCCTGAAGTCCAATTCTTGTGTGTGGATTTAATTGCATAGTAATCCAGTTCCCAAAGCACATCAAAGGCCATACTCCGCCTCTTTACCAAGATTTCAATTGCCCTCATCAACTAGTAACTTTAAAGCATGATCAAATTTGTTCTTCAATCACATCAGCCCTGTTAATAAACTATTCTGTGTGCTCATTCATCCATCCTAAGACTCCGCAACTTCTTTAAGGTATCTTCAAGAGGAATCTACAAAGACATCTTTGATTGCAAGCTGGCTCTGGAGTAAACTTTATCAATGCTTGTTTTGCTACTCCACAGAGGATAACAGGTGACATGCTCCAAGATAAGTAAAAGCTGATCTTTTTTTTCTATACACGATTAAACTGTTTTCAAAACTATAGCTAACACATCATAGGCTGCTTGCATAATTTAACTATCTTACTTCAAATATTAATTTTTTCCAGGAAAACAAACACATTATTCAAGTACATTTCTGGGGTTCAACTGCATTAAAACAAACAAAAACAAATAAAGGAAAGAAGAAAGAGAAAGAAGAATGAAAAGAAACAAGAAAGGAAAGGAAGCATGACCCATAGTCAACCAAAACAAGCAGCAGCATTGAATGCCAACATTAGAAAAGCAAATCATGAGACTTACCATTCTCACTGTCGGACTTGTTTTCGTGCTCCGTGTCTGTCAGGGTGAGGGCTGAGTTGGACCGACTTGACAGGCAGGAGCTGCGGCCCGATTTGACCCCCCTGCCCCACAGTCTCATGGCATGCTCTGGGGACATCACTGCTTCATTTTCAGTATCAGCATCTGACCCTGCACTGATAGAGTAACCTCTGTGAGGGAGCCCCATTTCCGCACAAAATGCCAGTCCTCTTCGAGTTGCTGGTTCACAAACTCCTAACTGCCTTAGGGTAAAATTCTGTCCTAATTAGGGGGAAAAAGAGATAACAACTAGTGAGTATACGATTAGTGTAAGTTTTAGTTTAGTTTATTCTTTTTTTTTAAATCTCCCTGAAACAAACACTCAAGTACTCAGGCTTTTCTGCTCTTGGCACTCTGGGCGCCAGTGTTTGCTGTACTCTGCACCGTGCATGGCTAATAGGTGCAATTGTGAGAGGCTGGGGCTTCCCTGCAGACTCCCCATAAGCTCCAGCTCTGAACCCCTTTGTCAACTCTTTAAGCCCCAAACCTCTCCAGAGAGATGGGGCAGACAGTGAACAAGCCCACAGAAAGAATTTGTGACCAACTACGGAATTTTGCTTAGCAGACTTGTGAATGATAGAAATTGCCAGAATTATTTTCTATGTCCTTGCTCCAGTCCTAAACAATAAAATTTTCCCACCCACATGTCATTCTTTTGGAAAAGCAAAGGCTTCCCTTTAAAAAAAAAAGCTACTTAAGGAAAAACAGGAGTTTAGTCAGTGTTATATCTTCCCACCTTAATTCTGCCATTAATATAAATATTCACCATGCACACAGACACAGTGTTTGTGTGTATGTACTCACTAAAGTTTAGAGTGTCATCCTGAAAACTTGCAACTTACTTTGGATATCTCTGACTTTCTAGATTTTTTTGTTTTAAGAGACACCAGGGAATACCTGTATTGTTCAAAGTAAACCAATTTTTGTAAATAAAGTGAACTGTAAAAATAAAGTGGAAGTATTATATATTTAAAAATTAATGATAAAACCAAGTTCCTTGAAAAATAAATGGATCTGAACTCTGCAGGCCTTTACTAATAAATTGAGCATAATAAAACTCATGACACTGCAATAACTTAGAGCAAGAGTGTTTAAATTAGGTGACACCTTAAAATGATTGCTGTTATTAATGACTTTTCCATTCCTGGATTTATTCTTGAAATTTTCCATATGTTTTATGGATGTGGAGATTGAGAAAAAATGTTTGCTTATAGGATATATATATATATATATATATATATATATATTTCTTTCATTTCTTATCTCGTTGACATGGTAGAATTGAGATTTAAGTACCAACCAGAATCAAAATACATATAAAGAATAGTAGTGTCTAAAGATGATTTAGATACATCTACTTAATAATCAAATATTAAGCATTTATATTAGGTATACTTTTAATTTTTCTACTTCTATGTCTTAATTCTACAAACATTTTAAAGTTATTTCACTGGTATGAGAAACCTATGCTACATACTTTTAAAGTGGCTATTATACATTATCTGTTGATTCTTCTAGGAAATAAGTCAAATATAATGCACAGTATAGTAAATATTTGGTTGTAAAGATCTTAGCAGCCCCCAGGCCTCAGCACACTTTAACTAATGTGGTTAATTGCTTTATTGCTGTGGTCATATCAGAAGCTGGAATCAGCTTTATCTTAGTTAGACTTCCAAATGGATTCTGACAATGACACTCATAAATAATGAAAAATCAGTTGCTACAATTAGCTGCAAATCAAACTGTGCTTATCAAGGAGATGTGAATAAGCATCTGAACTAAAAAGCAAATCAGAAAAAACAAAAGGCAAGTCAGAGAAAGCAGGAGGGGGAAGGGAAAGGGAAGGAGGAGGGGACAGATGGATAGAGATAGAGAGAGGGCAGGAGGCTGTGAGGAAGGGAGAGAGAGAAGCGGCCACTCACTGAATTGTGAGAAATAGTGAGCAAGTGTGCAAGTTCTTTGAGGTAAGATGCAGCCCTGCCAATATTTTTAAAGAATTAATGCGACTTGTACTTATGAAAGCCAATTCAAATGAGGTCATTGTCATCATGGACAGTTAACGGAATTGCTGTAGAAGAGTTTACTCGTTGTTATTATACGCTACATTTAAAACCGAGGTGTGCTCTAAAGCATTTAAACATCACCATCGTCCACGCAGTTTTCAAAATAAGAATGCAAAGTACTTGGTTACAAGAGGAAAAAATAAATGATAGGATTCTCTGCTTTTCTTTCCTATTTTGGGAGATGCCTACATTCAGAAAAAAAAAAGAGAAGTTAAAAGGCTATATAATTTTCTTTCTAATCTCTGAGCTATAACTTAAAAACATTTTCCAAGTTATTGCCTTCTCATGCTATTGCCATCCTGCTGCAAAAATCTATGAGGTGAAAGAAAGCAGAACGCTGCAATCTCTGTTTTCCAGGTAGAGAAACACTGCGCTCTGCAGCTCATTGGCTAGCTCATCACCCCTGTGAACTCCTCTGTACCCCCAAACTCCAGGCCACGTGACCCTCTAGGGCAGAGTCCCACAGTGACTCAAAATTCTTCATCACTATTTCTGAAATGTAAACTAGAAAGCAGGAGCGTTCTTGGCGGAATATAAAAGTTTATTTTTGTTCCAGGCCAGGGAGGGGGGGACACGATACTTGCTTCAGGTGGACTTAGTTGAAAACCGCTCACTTGTTCTGTTCAAATCACTTCATCATGCTATTTTTTATTTTTAATCTTTTGGAATTTTCATGACATGGTTTAAGAGATGATTTGAGTAAATGTGGAGAAAATGTCTTCAAATAAACACCTTGACAAACAATCATAATTACTGGAGAACGCATAATTTGATGATGGAGAAAGAAACATTTTCCAATCACTTGCAAATAGACACATCACTACCGAGGTTGCCTTTTACTGAAACAACTGCCCACATAATTTGTCTCAATGCTTTAAATTCTATTGCTGTCATTTCTCCTCCTTGGTTAAGGAGTTTTGATCTTAGAATCTCTCATTTCAATGCAAACCCCCTGGGGAGATCTAGCCATTGAAGTAGAATAGATTAGACTATCAATTTAGACAAATTCCGAGAAGATGGAGACAAGAAAAGTTCCTGACTGGAAAAAGAGGTAGCAACAAAGAATAAAGGAGAGACTTGGGACGGCTAGGCGAGGTGGTTCAGGGAAAGACTGAAGGCGATGTAGAGAAGTAGGAGAAAAATGGGCATGACTAGGGCAGCTAAGGTATCTCTGGGACCAAGTTAAACTCTAGACAGCCCTGCTTAGCTTCAACTAATAGGCCAGATATCAAATTCTAATGTTTCCTGATTTCCTTAGATTGTAAAAGCCTTATTCAACCACCATTACCTTAACTTTTCTTTTTGCCCTTCCCAGTCTTAATTCTATCCGGCTAAGACGGGCAAATAAGTATTTATCTCCTGCACTTTGAATTTTGGTAACATTGATCAGCAGCGCCAACAGCACAGTTTCCCATTACAATTTGAAACAGTACCAAAACAATAAATTGCAGCAGGAACAAAATATACCTGAGGGTGGAATTCATTGTGATTAAAATGCAAGGTTAGCTTGGACTGGGTTAGGTATTTTTGTTTTATGACACTCATAAATTTGAAAATCTATAAAAGAAAAACTGAATAAACATGATTGAGCTAGGTTGTGTTATTTAAAAAGTTTACATTTTAAAAAATGACAGGCAAAAGGCAAAAGGATAGTGTAAGAACGAATACCTCTGATGAGGTGAACATATAGCACAGCTATCCGTTTCATAAAGAAGGGGATCAGAAAAATGCAGTAGTCCCCATACTCGGCCTTTTTCTCACAGGGTGCCTAGGAGCCGGTCAGAGGAGACAGGGATTTCCCAAACCTGCAGTCAGAGCAACATTCACCAATGGGAACGCCATCAACTATCTCTTAAAAGAGCTGGAAAGAAAAATTTTATAACAGACCGATCTCAGAATGGGATGGGGTGAGGAATGTACCCTGAGAGGAAGGCATTCTCAGCACCCCTCGTGTCTAGACTGCTCTAATACCCAGATTTAGTTCTTTCTGTCTGTCTCTGTCTCTATCTCTCTTAGATTTTTTTTTCCTTTGGAGGTAGCATCTCGCTCTAGAGCAGAGTCTGGCCTTAGACACACTACATAGCCAAGGAGGGGCTTGACCCTCCAGCAATCCTTCTGCTTCAGCCTCCTAACTTCTAGATTATAGGCATGTGCCATAATGACTGGGCTCTTTTTTTCTCTTTAAATAAACAGATTTCCTGAGCTATAACTCATGCACCATAAAATGTATTCATTTCTAGTGTATAATGGCTTTTAGTATATTCATAGTTCTGCAAGTATGGCCACAATTTAGAGTATTTTTATCATCCCAGAAAGAAATCTCCTAAGTATCAGTTACCTCCCATTTTCCCCCTACTTGCTTCCTGTCGCAGCCCTGGGCATCTATGAATCTGCTTCTGTTACTATCAATTTGGTGATTTGGGACATTACAAATAAAGAAGATAAGTGACTGGCTTCTTTCATTTAGTGCAGTGTTGTCAAAGTTCAAACATATTGTAGTACATATTAGCATTTCATTCTTTTTAGGCCTAGATGATGCTCCTGTACATGGATACACCATCTTTTATCTATCCATTCCTTAGTCAGTGGATACTTTCGGAGAATTATGAGAATGTTTCTGGGAGTATTTATGCAGAAGGGCTTTGTGTGTATACATATTTTTACCTCTCTTAGATATATACCTCAAAGAGGAACTCCTGGGCCACTGACTGCCCTGTGCTTCACTCTCTGAAGCATGGTCGGACTGCTTGCCGCAGCACGTGTACCAGTTCATTCCCACTGGTATGATATGAGGGTTCCAATTTCTTCACGTTCTCACCAACAATGTGAGACCCTGTTGGTTCACTTTTATGTCATACTGAAAGTAGGACCCGGAATTTGCAATGAGTATTTGGAGCATAGGTCATTGGTACTGAATTTAGGGGACAATTCAGAAAACTGTTCTTTCTAAAAGCAGTTGATTCTGTGGGCCTATTTTGGGAATTCATTATTACTTTATTCTATCTTTTTTTTCTTTATCCTTTTTTTTCAAGATAGGGTCTCACTATGTGTGCAGGCTGGCTGACAACTCACACTAATCCTCTTGCCTCAGCCTCCGGAGAGGTATTAGCCCAGCTTTTATCTTTTATGATGCTGCTTTTATTCCTTATAAAGTATTTCTCCATTAAAATTATGAATGCTCTTTAACTCAGACTGTATTGAGACTATATCCTGTGGAAATAAAGTCACTGGATTCTAACATACATACATCAAAAACGTTTACTATAACATTATTATAAAAATTTAAGTAACCCAAATGTTTACCAGTAAGGGAATGGCTGAATAAGTTACATATCCATGCCCTGGAACATTGTGCGGCTAGCATAAAGGATGAGTTTGGACCTATATTTTCAGATCTGGAGGAAAGCCCAATATGTATATTTTAAGTTAAAAATGTAAGTTCCAGAATAGTGTGTATAGTATGATTCCATTTTTGGAAATCAAGGAAAAGAACCAACAGATTATATAAGTGCTTATGGTTTGAACATGAATAAAGATGAGAAGGATAATGTAATTCTTATTATGGTTCATTTAGAAGAGGAGGAAATTATTTTGAATTTTATTGTTTCAAATTTCACTTTTAATAATTATATTAATAATTGAGACATACAAGGAATAGGGCTGGAGGTATAGCTCAGCAGCATAAATGTCTGCCTGGCAAATGGAAGGTCCTGAGTTTGATTTCTGGTACTAAAAATAAATAAATAAATAAATAAATAAATAAATAAATAAAATAAAATAAAATAAATAAATACACATACAAGAAGTGAAGGCAGTGGTGATGTCCAGGCCTGTGATCCCAGCACCTGGGAGACAGAGGCAGAAGATCTGGAACTTAAGTTACACAGTGAGACCCTGACTCTAAACAGATACATAAATATTCAGTATCTAAAAAATAAAGGAAAATAATGCCAACCTATTTTAAAACTGTATTTTCTTGATTTGCTATTTGATAGTTCCCACTCAATAATTAGAAAGTTGATATATTTCTTTTGGGAAAGTTAGGATTTAAAAACTTTCATTCTTTATTATAAAGAAATGAAACTGTGTAAGAGATAAGCAAGACATTTTTGCTCCATTTCAATCCTTCCCTTATAGTTATTTCCAAGGGTTAATTGCCAAATTCAGGTATGAGAAAAGGATAGATTAACCAACATGTGCAAAATACACAGAAATAAAAATAATCTATCACTGCCTTTTACTATTTTTCTTAGTTGTGAGTTTGAATGAAATTACTTTTTGAATTTCATTCTTCCACGGGCCGAGCAAAACACGGAACTACAAGCCCTGCCAACAGTTCTCATTAGGTGCTTGTGCTATCAGTATCCCCATCATCTCACTAGAGTTCCCTTTGGGGCTGTGCTTGTGGAATGGTAAGAGGATCAGACAGGAATATATGTAACTGTATTTCCTGCTGTCTGTTTTATAGGACTCTCCAAAATCCATCACCGTTGCAACAGAACACCTATCCTTGAAATCACAATAGGAATTTCAATGAGGATATAAATCTCTACTGATCTGTAGGCCCTTCGTAAAACTACATTTTAAATATTATCTTTAAGGCCAAGAGAATAACTGAAAATATTTACTCTATTTTTCTCTGCACGTAAAAGAGAAATATTTTCAACTTGCTAAATGTCTCTATTAATATGTTATTAATATCCCAAACCACATCTTAATGTTGGGGTTTAGAAAGTAATACCTCAAAGTACAGTCATTACGAGAAGTTTGAACCAAAGGAGATGAGAGGAAGCCCAGTCTCTCTGACCTTCTCCTGTCCTCCTCTACCCTGCTTTCCTCCCTCCTCAAAGTGAGTCACAGAAACCAGAATTCCTTTTTCTCAAGATAGGTCCTGGATACTGGAAACTCTCCCAAAGCAAGCCTTAGAGCTGGGAAAGATCACTCTACTCTCTCTCTCTCCTTTTCCCCTAGATGATCCTGTTACATATCCGCAGCAAAGAATGCCACACAGGCAAGGAAAGAATGCCAAAAGAGCCTGGCAAGGCTCCACTGGGTTTCCTCCCTCAGTCCAGCACCTTTGTATCGCATACGTTTTTTGTCAAATCGTGTATTACTACACAGCTATCCACTTTTCATCAAACCAAATCCTAAAAACTGCTTTCCCTAGGTATCTGGGTCTTCATTTCTGAAGGCTCCTGTGTCACATACAATCTTGGTTACAAAAATTTCTATTCTTTGCTCTTACTCTTAGCAACTTTTGTTATAGGACTGTCCTAGACGCCCTTATGATAGGTGAGAAAAGGTGGGACACCTTTCTGACCTCATACAAATAATCTCAAATTTTCAGAGAACACTGAAAAGTCATTTTTGTGTACCACGTGCATAATTCACTTTATTACTCCAGACATAAAATCCAATGGAAGCCATTGCTGGTGCACTCTCCACAATTACAATGAATGTGGCTGTGAATGAGCTACCATGGTAGAAGTTTGAGGTGGGCAGTAAGATAAACCTGTGTGCTAAGGAAAAGCTCTAGGTGTACTTGCAAGCAGGGAAAGCAGGATTAGAATGCATGGCCCTGGCTGGAGAATATGCACTTTCTTCAAAATAAGATTAATGAGGCTTTCAGGGGTGGAGGGACATACAGACACTCAGTGGTGACAGAAATGAGAAAACTTAGGTTGTGAGTCAACTGATTTGTAAATAAAATACATCTTTTAAGCCTGTATCATAAAAGATTTATACACTCAGCCATTAACAAGTGATTTTAGCAATGATTTGTAATTAGAGAAGTCACTTTAAAATGTTTCTTTTATCAAAAGCATTTTGAAAGTGAATTTGCTTCTTTTTTTTACTTAGTAATTATTTTTTTTTAAGACAACCCAAGACCCAGAGATAGTAATGTACCTACAACATATCTGCTGGTATCTGATAGTCAAAGTGCAGTAGGCATCGGTATAAATATGCGTATGGTTTGGCATAAAGCAGCAGGTGTTTAATAATTGTGACTGAAGCAGCACCACAGTGAATCACAATGTGGATCCAAAGTTGGCAACGTGGCAAGGAACTGGATACAAGTTTAGCAGTAAGCTGGAGGCTCAAGACATCAGACCAATAAAGGCCGAGGTAGGGGGAAAGGATTACCCCCACTGTGTCCCGAGGAGGGCTGTAAGCTACATCTATCTCCTCACACCTTCTGGTAGGTAATCTACAAAGCAGGTCCGCTGCCAGCCTGAAAGAAGCACTTGCCTACTTAACAGCCAAAATTAGTTAACAATCAGTTAGGCAGGGGAGCTAAAAGAGGGAGTTAAGAGGAAAACATTAACATGAAACAATGATAAACCAGAGCTATTTAACTTGTGTCTTTAGTACAGAAATTTAAGGTTGAGTAAACATGACCATCTAAATCCTTTAATCCTGCCGCTGACATTTATGGTGACTGAGAAGGATTAATCATTTTGATCTCTAAATGAATCATTTTAAGCAGTTCATATTTAAAAGTAATAAACTTTGGACTTGCAGTAATTAGCCTAGTGGATCTGATTAATGTTTCTGGGTTTTGTCTCTTATAAAACCCTATTTTCATAAAAATTAACTTTTCTCAGCACTAGTATTTCAGAAAACATGAAAAAGGGGCTTCAGATTCTTTTCATTTTTGTAAAATGACAAAGGGAGGGTGGGGCACTGGGGAAATGAAAATTTTGGGGTCTAACTAGAAATTCACAGCAGCATTAAGTGCTGAATGGTAAGACCATATGGTCATATTTCTTTTGAAGTCTAGGATCAGTTCCCATTATTCACTATAATGGCATCCAAGACTAAACCAAATTTCAGTCTTTAAAATTAAAAGCATTTTCCTCTTGGCTCTTCAATCTTCCTCTTTCACAATTTCCAAAATGTCTGAAGGCTTAACATATTTTGTAGTGTAAAAAATACAAATAAAAATAAAAGGAATAAAAAACTAATTGATTCCATTTAACTTCCAAAGCAAGATAAAAATGGTGCAGATTCACAAAATTAGTATTTTAATCAAAAGAGTAATACTACTTTTATACTTGTCCAATGCGATTAGTGACACTGTATAACCTTAACATTCTACAGTTAAGAAATATGAATTCAATTCTTTTGACCTATCTGGAACATACAGTGCACAGAAACATTTAAAAATTACCTATTATTTTAGTAATATTCTAGTAATGAAACTTCCTGCTGAAGTAACCTATATCTGAGATTTGAGAAGAGGTCTTTTTCTATTTGGAAATTAATGAAAATATCTAAAGGCATGGGTCCATCTGCACGCCACCAACTCTTCATTTTCTCAGCACAGCCCTGAATGTGTCACATATGTTATTATCTTGCTGGGCAAAATGTCTTTATCCAGCAAAACCTCACAGCACAACAGCAGCAGGGTTGATCATAAGAGAACATTGTGGTTATGGCTCAGTAGAGACCACGGGACTGATTGCCTTTGGCACCAAATGAAATCTCAGGCTGGCTGAAGCTGCGTGAAGGAAAAATACAAACCCCAAATTTGCCACATTCAGCTAAAGATGTTTGAACATGGTTTTGCTTTTATATCACTGTTTGGGTACATATTGTATGCAGATCTAAAGCAGACACATGTATGAGCTTTAAGAAACGCATTACCCACAAGCCTGAAGTAGATATGGCATATCTCCTTCGCACTCACCATGCTATCCTGCGCCCCAGCAGTCCCTCCCCAGAGGCAACCACTGCTCTGCTTTACTGCACTACAGATTAGTTTTGTCTCTTCTTTGAAAGTGATACAGATGGAGTCATACAGTATGTATGTATTCTGGGTCCTTCCTATTGACATCGTGTTGCTGAGGTTCTTCATGCTGCTGTAGGTATCAATAGGTAAGCTGCAATAAACATGCGTGTTCATGTGTTTTGAGTAATCACTTAGAATTTCTGGGTCAAGGGGGAGATGTTACTTTTAACTTTATCTATGAAGCTGCTAGTTTCTAGAATGGACATGCCATTTTATATTACATACTCTTATCAGTAATGCATAAGAGTTCCAGTTGTCCACATCTTCACCAATATTGAATGCAGTGGATCTTTCAAATTTTTGGCATTCTCGTGGGTAAAGAGTAGTATCTCACTGTGGTTTTAATTTTCATTTCTTTGATGATTAATGATACACTAGCAGGCATTTTTCATGTGCTTATTAGACATATGTATCTTTGTGTATCTTTAAAGTGACATTATATTGCCATATTGCAGTATTTCTCTTTAGTTATGAATTTTTAGGAGCTATTTTTATGTCTTATTGCACATGCAAAGACATGGAGAAGTACATACATAGAAAAATAGGTAATTTTCTCCTAGACTTGAGACTTGCCTTTTCATCTTCCTGTAGATATCATTTGATAAATGGAACTATTAAATTTTGATGAAGTCTAATTTATCAAGTTTTTCTGTTCAATTTAGCCCTTCCATACCCTTGCCAAGATATGTTCACCTATGCCAAGGTTGTGAAGATATTCCAAAACATGTTAACTTTTTTATTGTGGTTTTCTAGTGGCAAGCAGAAAGATGGAAGAATAGAGAAGAAAAATAATTCAGAGTGATGTTGGTTATTCCGAGGACTTGGAGCTCACTGAGTTTTTGACTGTGTGAGCATTTTACAATTCTAGGTCTCACTTTTCCTCCCCTATAAAATGGACTTAGCTCTAAAAGACTCACTAACAATGGCTTAAAAGTTTATTAAAATTAAATGTCCCTCAACCCAAGAATGCTTCACAGAGGCAAGAAAGAGGCAGCACAAGGACCCTGAGCCAAGGAGGGAGCAACAAGACCACGAGTCAAAGAAGGAAAAAATGGGGCTGGGATTTAGTTCAGTTGTGCAAGTACCTGCCTGGCAATGTGAGGTCATGAGTCCAACCCCCGGTACCAAAGTGAAAAGAAAAAAAAAAAAAAAGAGTTAACAAGAAGGAAAAAATACCCCGAGCATGGGTATTTTTTATTTATATTTCACTCCCATGCTGTCTCCTGGTCAAACTCCTCCCCTAAAGGCCATGTCTAGAGCTCATTCTGAACTGGAAGCTGACCATTAGGATAGCATGGTCATTAACCGGCTGACTTGTCTGGAAGGGTGTTTTTCTTCTGCATTTCTTAAAGTGTACAACCAACTTGCTGTGGTTCCAAAGCAGGGGTTATGTTCTGTGTTTGATCTTTTAGTGACTTAAAATTGGGATTTCTGCAAGACCAACTCTCTATATAATTTCTGTTTCTATTTTGCTGTTTATTCTTTTATTTCCTATACGGTTTTGTTTTGTTGTCAGTAATTCAATGGCTAAATTTTTGTTGTGTGTACCTCCTTTTTTTTTTTTTTTCTTTTTTTTTTTTGAAACAGGGTCTCTCTATGCAGTTCAAGCCACCTTAAGCTCACTTTGTAGCCCAGGCTGGTCTTGAACTTGCAACAATCCTCTTGCCTCAGCCTCCTGAGTGCTCGGAATGCAGGCATGCACCACCATGCCGGGGTGTTGTGTATATTTCCCGTGCTTTTATAAGAGTGTTTGGGTACAATTTCCTAAACTGCTTCTTTTCTATTTTGCTTTTTTCCTAAACTGGATTTCATAAATGTAAAGAACGTCCTCACTCTAAAGAAATGTGTTGTGTTTAGAAGTTGATGATGATCAGTATATATTTTCACATGAAAACAACGTATAGATGCGGGATGGAAAACATAGGTCACTAAGTTGTATGCAGTTAAAGAGCTGGAGCCTGAGCACTGTGGAACACAACTTTCATGTATGACACTGTCCCTTCGGAAACGTGTGCTTCTAATTTCAGCCATGGAGACCTCTCACACAGGAGTCTCTCCATGACTGCTCTGCTCTGCACCAGGAGAAACATCCCAAGCAAATCACTGGCGATCCTGAAGGACAATTAAGGTCGTGAGGGTCAGTGAATACTAGGAATTGTATACTGCGGCTGAGCAATTTGGGATTAGCTACTATTTCCCTAGACCAATAGGAAAACTGACGTATGTTTTCGTGTTCACTGACCATCTGAATTTTTCTTTTGTGAAATGTCTATTCATGTTATTTCCATTTCAGTTGTCCATTTTCAATTTGCAAGTCTCTCAACATATTATATATATATATATATGTATATATATATATATATATAATTATATATATTTAAATCTCACACATCACATGGACTAGAAATATATTTGTTAATATAGTGATTTTGTTTTTAGATATTTTAATTTAAATATGAAGGGTTTTAAATAAACATAATCATTTAAGTCTACCTTTTATTTTTTGTTTTCTGTTGTCATTAAAATTGTCTCCTCTACTCCTGGATGGATTCAGAGTCCTTGGAACAGGCTGTGTAGATACAGAAGCGTTTTCTCCTAGGCATCTTCTGTTTGAAAGACTGGAAAGCAAAAATAGTACATGCTTCCTCCTCTCATGCCGCCAAGAACGGCCCTGTATGACAGCTCTGAAAAAGGAGTGGTAGGAAGAAGTCTCCGGAGAGTAAAAAGACACAGTCCAATGTAGAGAAGAGGCCTCCTCGCCCTTGGGTTCACTGTTGTTTCAGAAAGAATATGAAAGTGTACCTACCACCCGGGGAGCCACAGGACAAAAGCCACATGCTACAGGCTGAGAACAAAGAGACAGAAGCAGCCTGGGTCCTTGGTGGCATCTTTGATCCCTGGATAGTCTGCCTCTGGAATTATTTGTAAGAAAATAATTCTCTAAGGTGCTATAGTCACAGTTTTTGGAGCTTCCCGCTATTCACGGTTCAAATCATTCCTGTCTTATTCAGTCTCCCAAATTAACTTCTAAAATCCTTATTGCTTTATTTTTTACATTTGTCTTTAATCCATCTTAATTTATTTTTGAATATGCTGAGAGATATGGGTCCAATTTTATATTCTTCCAGATGGATAACCAGTTGTGCCAGCACCATTTATCAAATCCTACTGAATAAAAAAATTCTTTTTATGTTAAATTTTCCTATATACTATGATCTATTTCTGAAAATTTAGTCTATTTTACCCATCTAATTATTATTATTTGTGTCAATAAAATATAAGTGTGACTATGAAAGTTTCATGATACTTTAGAAATTACATAAGGCCATTTTATCTTTGCTATTTTTCTTTTAAATATGTTTTTAAGCTATTTTCAAACATTTATTCTGCCACATGAGTTTCAAGATCACTTATTCCAATTAAAAATAACCCTAACTCACTGAGATTTTATATGACAGCTTTGATTTCTTTGCGTTCACTTAGTGCAAACTGACATGCTTATAATTTCAGTCTTCCTATCCAGTCTTTCCATTCATTCAGATCTTATTTTATGTCTTTCAATAATATTTATATATGCCTTCATATGGGTCCCATGTTACGTTTGTAAAATTCATTCCAAAGAATATTACTATTTGTTGCCTTTGCAATAGGACTTTTTTCTTGACTCCTATATTTAATCGATAATTGTTTAATAATTATTACTTAATAACATGCATTAATATTATTCTAAGCAGTTCATATACACCTTCTTACCTTATCATTATACTTTAGAATGATCTACATATAAGAAAACTGAAGTAGACTTGGAAGTGACTTATTCAAGCAAGTTATTTGGCCAAGATTAGGCAATGTGCCACTTAGCTAATGAATAGCAGGGCTGGGACTTAAGCACGGTCAAACAGACCCATAATCTCAGCTCGTACTCTATATTGCCCATGCTACCTATGTATTTATCTAGTATTTGTTCAAATACCAAATTCACTTCTGATTCTACATTTTTTATTTCTAGTGACACATGGTTTTATAGGTATATAGTTGTATATTGAACAAAAGTACTGATTTTAACTGTCCTCAAAACATATTCTTCTCATTCCAACTGTCAAAACATCTAGAACAATTTTGAATAGTGATTATAAATGAACTTTCCATATCCCCTGGATTTTAATTACAATGTCCTCATATTTTCCATTTAGAATGCTTTTAAATTTTTGAAGGGTCATTTTAAATAAAAGATCCACAGCATCAAGTCATTTTAAATATGACTATCATGTAATTTTTGATTTGTTAGTGAGATGTATGTATGTGTATGTATGTATGTATGTATTTGAGTCAGGGTTTTGCTATGTGCTTCAGACTGACCCTGAACTCATATGTAATGTAGGCTGACCTCAAACCCATGGTGATCCTCTTACGTCAGCCTTCTGCACGCTAGGATTATAGGCATGCATAATCAGTTCTGGCAGTGAGTTTTATTTTTATAAAGAATGGTTTCCAAACTTCATCTAAAACTGTTTCACCATCCAATGATAAGATAGTTTTTTTTGTACTTTGATTTATTCATCTAATTATGTTAATAGATTTCCTAACCTTGAAAAATTCTTGTGTCTTCACAAGACATTAGTAATCACTTAGTTATTAATTTGATGTAGGATATTATTCTTTTTATATATTGCTAGATTCTTACATGAAAATAGTTGTTTATAATTTTGACACACATATTGAGAAGCAATTTTGGCTTATACAGATTCTCTTTTTAGTATTTTAATGAAATTTTGTTACTAAGGTTATTCCAATTTCATAATGCACATTTCGATGCCTTTAATTTTCAGGAGGAGTTGTGTTTTTTTTTTGGTGCTTAGTAGCCTTTAGAATATTGGATTTAAATATATTTGAAAATTATATAAAATTTATATGGAATCTATTTGTTCCTCTTTGACATTTTTAAAAATTGTACTGAGAATTGAACCCAGGGCCTTCACATTGAGCTATTACTCCAGTCCTTCATTTTAAAATTTTTTTATTTTGAGATAGGTTTTTGCTAAATCATTTACTTGTCCAGGTTTGGCTGGAACTTGATCCTCCTGTCTCAGCCTCCCATAATATAGGCATTATAGGCATGATCTGTCTCTTTTTAAGATCCCTCCTTTTTTTTTTTTTTTTTGTACCAGGGATAGAACTCACAACCTCACACTTGCAAGGCAGGCACTTATGCCACTGAGCCAAATCCCTGGCATAAAATGCCTCTTTTAACCACCTTTCTAATCTCTTCTGAAATTACTGGTTTTGACAAGCTTTCTCCATGTTCTATCACTATTTAGATTAATCATATCTTGTCAGAAATAATACATTCCTCTAGAGATTTTAAAATTCACTGGTGAAAATAGTCCTATTTAGTTGGTGCTCTTCTGTATCTTTTCCATATCCTTATTTTTTTTCTAATTATTCCTTAATTAGGCTTAGGTGAGCCATTCACTTTATTAGACCTTTGTAAGAATGAGCTTTTTAATTTATTTTTAATTTTAATTTTATCTTTACTATTTAACCCTATTTTTAAGGTTTATTTTCCTGATATTTATCCATTTTAAAATGTCTAGTCAATTGCTTTCTCACTGGTTTTCAGTATGCAAATACATTCCTTAACAGTGTATTTATTCTATTATTATGGTTTTTAATATCTTGCATAAACTTCAGAAGAATTTTATTTTCATTATTTTATATTCCTTTTTAACCATGATCAAAGGACATCATAATCCACTGAAGAGAAGCATTTTTTGTTTATGTTTTTCTTATTTATGCCTAATTTTACAATCAAATATTTTGGCCTATAAAATTCCTTCCTTTTTTGCGTTTCTATTTGTGGCTAAATATATAAGCAGTTTCTGTAACTATTCCATAGAAACATGAAATACTGTATTTTTCTTACTTGATAGTATAAACTTATCTACCTATCTAGTCATAACTACCTGGGTTTTAATTTTTTTAATGAGAAACTGGAGATTGAATCCAGGTTCTCTGGGCTACATCTCCAGGTCTTATTTAATTTTTATTTTAAGATAGAGTTTCATTAAATTGCACTTGCTAGACTGAAACTTGTGAGCCTCCTGCTTCAGCCTCCCACAATGGTGGGCCTACAGGCATGCATCTCCCAACCCATCTCTGAAAGTTTTGATTAATATTATGAAGTTATCTTAGTTTTTAGATATGCCGGATTCTGAAGGAAATGAATAAAAATATCCCACTCTAAACCTTTCTTTTTAAATCTAATTGTTTTTTTTATAAATCTACCTGTTACATTGTTTAATGGATGCAATTTAAGATGCTCACCCTTTGTGCAGGTTCTTTTATCTTTTATTTAATGGGCCCCTTTATCCTGTTTAGTTTCTACAATAAATTCTACCATTCCTGCTATTAATATTGCCACTCTGGCTTTCTTTCTGTTTGTATATACCTGCTCTCTTATTAATCTCAATCATTTTCCATGTTAGTGTGTTTCTTATAAATACTAGTAATTTTCATGAATCAACTGAATAGTTGTTAAAACTACCTTTATAGTTCATATATGTAGTATAGACTTGATTCCCTTCATCTTGTTTTATGGTTACTCATAATTTTCCTGTTTCTCCCTTTTCCTGAGCTGTTGTGGCTCATTTGGTCAGATTGCCCTTCACTGCCTTTCCCCTCTAAGTAGGTGGGGCTCTTCTGCTCTTTTCATTCCACTAATGGTTGCTTTCCCTTTCCTGATATTCATATTCAGATACGCGTTTTTCATTGTCACAGAAATGCAAGATAGCAATTATTTCCCACCACTAAAGTTCTATTTCCTAACTGTTTTCACTTCTTCAGATGAGGTGCAGTTTTGAGCATTTTTACTTCCCCTTCCATCTTTCCCAGCTACTGGGTTTCGCTGAGATTGATAAGGACTGATAAAGATGTTTAGTTCTGCTCTGTTGTTAAGGTTTCCACTGCTGTGCTCTACACATTTGCAGATGCTCCATAATCGTCTGAGACCTGAGATGTAACTAGATGTTGTATCGTAAAGCTGCTTTCTCATCACCTCTTGTCTTCAGAGGCTTGATTCTAATTCAATTGGCATTCCGCCTTCAATACTATGGTGTACAAAATTGATACAGTTTCTGAATCTCTGCATTCCCTAAATATGTTTTATTCATCCTGAGAGAGGAACGATATTTATAGAGATTCAGAACATGCTACCCCAAAATATGGCACCTTGGCATCTGAGAGACTCACAAAGGCAAGAAAGTTCCTCTCAGCTTTTCCTGCGCTTCTTTGACTTGATGCAGAGCATTAAACTGAGGATGGTTACTCCAAGCATCTCTAGTCCATTTCCCCTCAAGCAGCTCATAAGACTCATTGTGTTAGGCACTTAGCAGGTAATTCGAAAGGCAGTCACCCATGCTCCAGTGGGAAGACTGCGGACCCTTAACATGACTTGTGGATGTTCCTTCAAAGCTGTTTTGTTGGGGGTTTTCTGTTTCAAAGATGGCCTCCAGAGAGACTCACATGGAACCAGCCAAAGTTGTTATTCTGACTCTTCTTGCATAACCTAAAGTAAATGTCGCTCATTATAATTCTAAATCCTTTGCCCAGAGGCATTCCCATATGACTTGTTAAAAAATATGTGATGTGCTTGAACTGAGCATGCTCTGTAGTGCACTTCCCTTTTCATGTGATGATGCCTTTCCTATATGAACACATATTAAGTTTCCCCAATAAAAGCCGCTTGCTTTCTTTGTTCAGGGAGGTACTGCTTTGAGAATTATCCCTGGTGCTCTGTTTCCTTGCTATAATTTATAAACCTTTCTTCACATTTGTCTCTGCCTCATGCTTACTGGCTTGCATTCAACAAAGGGAAAACCAAATGCATATGATTATAACTGGAGAGGTATCTTGCTATACTCAAGTGAAAAGAACATCTTTTTCTCTAAAGCCATGGGAACACAGAGAAGAACCTGAATATACAGGCCTTTCTCAATACTTTCTAGCTACCTCCCTCCAAAGGGCAGGTAGGGGCCTTCCCTGAAGTTATCTCACTAAGGGAAGTTCCTCCTCCAAAAGGAGTGTAACTTTCATGGAACTTTTAAAACCTCATTTAACATAGAACATTAACTTATAGCAAAATAAACATAGAACATTAACTTATAGCAAAAGGAAACCCAAGATCTGATACCTCGCCCAGAAAAACTGTGTGCTACAAACAACCAGGAATTTCTTGAGAGGGCTGTTTGTATAACAAGACAGAGAGACTATTTGTATAACAAGACAGATTTTGCTCATGGAGCAGTTTCTCCTCGTGTCCTCCCATAACCTGTCACCATGTTCTCCCCAGAACTCCAAGTCCGTACTTCCTTCCATAGCTTAGACTGCTGTTTAAGCTGCAACCATCTGGCTTTTCTTTGGGTTCCGTGTTCTGTGTGATTGCCATAAAACTGCACACTAATAAACTTGTATGCCTTTTCTCCTGTTGATCTATTGTCAATTTGTTTCCAAAACTCAAATTATTGAAACTTTAAGAAGTAGAAACAAAAGTTCTCTTTCCCTTACACTACCAGAAGACCATACCCAATTTGTCTATACTTCCCATGACTATCCATTTCATCAAACCTAAGCATGAAAATACATTTGGCCATTTCTTTGGGTCTTCATTTCCTTTCGAAAGCTCCCACAGCATATAAACCTGCATACTTTTCTCCTGTTAATCTCCCTTCAGTGGCCAGTCATGAACCTAGTGATAGGTAACAAAAGGTATCTTTCCTTCCCTAGAACATTGTCTCTGTATATAATAACGACAATATTCTGTCTGCAGTTTTTTTTTCTCTTGGTACTTATTATTACACTCTCTTCCAGCTTCCATTGTTGCAGATTAGTATATTCATTATTAATTTTAGACTTACTGGTTTTTTTTTTCTTTTTTCTGGTACCAGGGATTGAACTCATGACCTTGTGTTTGTCAGGCAGGTGCTTATGCCACTGAGCTAAATCCCCAGCCCCATTTTTCTTTTAAGCAACAAGAAAAGTAACTTGTTTTTTCTCGCTTGAATCTTGTGAAATGTTTCCTACTTTGTTGTGTTTTTGTTTTTATTTTTGTAATGGAAATCAAACTCAGGACCTTGTGCCTGCCAGGCAGGAACTATGCCACGGAGTTACATTCACAGCCCTGTAGAATGTTTTTATTACTAAAAGTAGAGACATTTTCTAGGATATGCTTAAGGGTGTGTATTCATACATGTTCATAGTAAATGTGTTTTCTGTTTTAGTTTTTTTCTTTTATTTGGTCTTCAAAACCATTAATTTGGATTTTATCATTGATTACACTTTCTTTGTTGTGACTTGCCTCTAAATGGTCCCCAAAGTCTCATGAGTAATAGTGGGGCTTATCAGAGGTGGCTGGATCTGAGGAATGTGAATATAGGTTAAGGATGCGTGATAGCTAAATTGGTCCGCTGTTTGATTTAGCATGGTTCTAGGTGTGGATAATGGGAAAGCCCATACTGGGTATGGGTGGAATCAGTCATTAGGTTTGTAGCCCTGATGGGATAAGAGGAAGTGGCAGGCTCCTTGCTTTGCTGCTTTTTTTAAAAGTCTGTTCTGTCATGGACTTTCTCTTCTGCCATAATGTCTTGCCTTCAAGCCAGATGAGTATGAATCGAAAACTGTACAAACTATAAACTAAAATAACCCTTTCCTCCCTTAACTTTGGATGTCAGGGTATTTTGTCTCATCAATGAGAAAAGTAACCAATACACGCTTTTCAACCAAACTATTTTACTTTCTTTTTTTTTGTTCTTTGGCATTGGTAACTGACCCCAAAGGTCTCACGCATGCTAGGCATGGGTCTACAACTAAGCTACATGCCCTATCCCCAGCTCTTTTTAATTTTTAGTTTACAACTTATGGCTTTTTCTCTAGCCATTTGATTATTATTGTTCATTTTGCTGGTTTTTTTTTTTTTTTCTGTTGGTCTTGGTTTTCCATCAGTGAAAAAGCCCCTTGTTATAATCTTGTATTTAGGTTCAAGCTGTCATCTCTTATCTCCATTACTCATTTTCATTTTCTGATTCCTAATCTGTTTACATCCTATCCCATTTCTTGCTTGCTGGGTACCAATAACCATGTTGTTTTCCTGTGTGCTTTCAGAAATAGGGAGACATTCTGTCAGATTCTAAGGACAAATCTTTCTATTCCCTAATTTGTGTGGCTGCCACTTTCAATATCAGGAGATGGAGAAATGAATCTGTTTACATTCTCCCAGCTCCTGAGAGATCAAGGAAACAAGGCAATATTAACTCAAATAGGATGAGAGAGACAGAGACAGAGGTGGAAACAGAGACAGAGACAGACTTCTTGCAACCACAGAATCACTGCAGTCTTTCATCTTCACCCGATTCTAAGGTTTCACCTATCCCAAAGGGTAAAGTACCTGCACCAGCTTGTACCTTAGCATTCTAATAGATTTTATGATCTCATTTATACCCTAAATTGCTCAACTCAGTGGAGGCAAGGATTTGGTTGAGTAGATCATGCATCATTCACACTTCTTGCATGCCACGATCAATCCTGGATACATACTCAGAGCTCAGACTGTTTCTCCCTTGGTGAAGGGCAGCTCTAGCACCTTGAATATTGCATAAAAGATAGACTAAGGCTGGAGATGGTAGCTCAGGTGGCAAAGCACTTGCTTAGCATGCATGAGGCTTCTGGTTCATCTCTAGCAAGGGACAAGTTCTTAAAAGACTGGGATGTAGGTCAGGATGTAGACCACAAGGCAAGTTCACTAGCAGGGATTCAGGGCTTCTGGGAACTACATTTTTTTCTTGTCTTTGTTCTTTCCCTAGCAGAACTCCCACATTAAACTTGAATTATCTTTGGACCAACAATATCATAGGATGGAAAGCAGAAGCCGTGCTCGTGGGAGCTGGGGACTACTGATAAGAATGAAGAGAAGGCAAGCCCCAAAGAGAAGACTCCCTGGGAGCAGAACAACATGCAAAGACGACTAAGGTGAGCCACACTTGGCAGTCAGCGGATGCCTGTCTTTGTTAATATACCTTCCCCATCCCCTTCTCTTTTTTTGCAAATGCAATTTCTATTTTGATTTCAGTTAAGTACAAATATGGATATGATTCTGTTTTTTTTTTAATGTAAAAACCAATAACCTGCTGAATGTGATGGCATATGCCTGTAATCTCATCACTGTGAGAGCTGAAGTAGGAAATGGAAAGTTCAAATATGGCCTGGGCACTACATTGTTTTCCTGTGTGCTTTCAGAAATAGGGAGAAAGTCTGTGTTTATGAGATTCTTTCTCAAAACAGAAGAATAAAACAATTACTGTGGACGCTGCCCAGTGCAAAGGCATTGTGTCCAATCCCTAGTACTGAAAAAACAAAACAAAACAAAAAAACCAGTAACCTTCCTCCCTACTACCATTCTAGAAATGAAGAATAAGTTATAATCTTTTCATTTAAAAATTCTGAGATTCACAACCCTAACACCAACAGCTGACTACTAAACACTTTGTGTTAGGACTGTCTCAGAGATGGTTACTTTGAGGACTTGGTTCAATGGAACAAAGCATTCTCATTTCCATCTCTTTTCAAAATCTACACTTATGGCAAACATTCCTTGTTGGATTTGATAAGAATTCTTGTTTGGTCAAGAATACTGCAGGCGCATATAACACACAGAGAAGTACAGGAAGAAAAAAAGAGAGAAAAGAGAATCTTTTATTTTATCACTTGTCCATGACCATGGGATGATCTTGTACAGCTGTTTCATAAGAAATGTGTCTCAGACCTGACAGGATAAATTCTCTTCAAAGATGAATCAAAGAAAATAGTATCCAAGAATGCAAAACACGCCATTGTTACTCTAACCCCATCACACCTATAAAACGCTTCATAGCTGCTGGAAGAGCAACTAGTTCCATCGCCCATAAGCCACATGAAAGGTTTTAAATAGAGAGCTCTGTGAGATCCAGTCAAGTTACACATTACTGTGAAAATGAAATCATCCTCAGCTTTACAGCATCTAAATATAACATGTAATTAACAGTAGTCACCTGTCAGTCAGTAAAGCCATAAAAATGATTAAAATCAAGTCTAATGACAAGCCATAAAGTTGATTGATAAAAATAAAAAATACTGTATTTTGAAGATTGGAATTCTCCATGTAAGTTGCACTAACAGGGTCTCCGGGTCTCCTTCCTCCCTGGCTGAAGTGGCACGTTCCTGTGTCGCTGGGGGAGAAAGTGGGCGCAGGACTGATGGGCTGTTTCAAAACTCCACGGACAAGCTAAATTGGCGTGATTCTTTGGAATTGTTTCAAAGATCTCTGGCTATTATTAATATTTTTAATCTTTCATTTTTATTATGTGTATGATGTCAGGAGCTGTGTCAGGAAGCACATTTTGTCAATTAAATAATTAATCCCACAGCATAATAGTCAGTAAGGAAAAATTGACATTTGTCAGGTTCAAAGAAAATGAAAGCCTGAGAGGATTTTTCATTACACTTGTTCAAAAAAAAAAAAGGAAGAAAGAAAGACAAAAAAATCTGATAGCCGACTTCCCTTACTCATTCCTCTCATACACCTCCTACTCCAGCTACGAACACTTCCCGCATCCAACTAACAAAAAAGAGTATTTCTAACTCCTCTATTGCCGTCATCCTCACCCACCCCATTACAAAGATCACTTTTACTTCCTACAGTTGTCATGAATTTGCTCAGTTTTCACTATGCATACCATCACAGTTAAATGAAGACCTGAAGATAACTAACTCCAATGTGCCAAAGCGCAGTTCTAACACTGAGCTTCCTGGTTCTCTGTTTTTTTGACTTTGGCAACTGCAGAGATCCTGAGCCCCAGCACTGGAAGTAGGTCGGTGACGGTTCCAGTCTCAGCTCCTCGCACTAGCCTTGGGATCTCCAGGACTCAAATCCCTGGTCTATGAGGTTATTGCCAGGCCCTGTCAGCAGGTGCCTATGCCCACCGCCTGCTTGGTGCGCTGGCCCACAGGAAGGGGTCACTATGCAGCAGCTGGAGTCAGCAGGACCCTGGTGTTTTCACTAGGTTCTAATTTATGAGCCTGATCAGTGACTGATGGCGCCTCCAAACGCTGCAGCTTGCTCTTCTTGCTTCTGCTCTTAAACCTCTTCTCACTATCCTACCTGGCTACCAACAAGAGGCCTCCATCTGCTGCCTACTCATTTCTCTTTCCTACGGTCGGTCGGTCCTTTTCCTTCCTTAGTCCTTGGCTTGTAGGGAGCTAACAGTACTGTTTGGTCCTCTTCAAACTTTAGTTCAGGGTTTCCACAGATGGTACCGCCAGTGTCGTCAACAACAGTCTGCACTGGATTAACGCTGCCTAGGAGGTGAAAATTTCAGCGTGCTATTTTTAAACCTGTTTAAGCATCCTGCGCGCTGCCAAAACTAAATGCTTGCTTGGGGTGGGGAAGAGCCCTTCCAGCGCACCCCACATGTGCTGCTTTTTCTCCTAATAGTCTTCACAGTGTAGGGCTGCCCGCCTCCCAACCGGGCACTAAGCTGTTATTTCTGTTACAGAAAGTAAGACTTTCACTGTGTTTAGATTATACGTATTTCTGTGTTACCTACTTTTACTTAATTGATGAAAAGTGTTTGCTGATCATCTATTTCAGTTGTGTAGACCATATAAGAGGGGAAAGTTGAGTTTAGAATTATAGTGCATGATAAAATGAACTAAAGCACTCTGACTCATTAAGAATACATATCTGAAATATGTCTTTCACTTGTCCTCTTAAAAATGGATTAAAATTTTAAGCAGTTTTGTCTTTTGCCATAGAATTTGCTATCAGTAATTAGTAAGACTTGCTTTAGGGAAAAAAACCTCTCTTTAGGAAATCAAATGCTTTTCTTTTATTATATAAACTTTTTTGGGAGAGAAAATATTATCTCAGTATAGTTAGGGTGGCTCTTTCCACAAGGCAGAGAAAACAATCGTGGAAAAATTTCAGACTTTGGAACAATTCATTACTTTATCACTTTTCATTAAATTTGTTCCTACCTACTATAAAACTCTTACAGTCTGTGATTGGGAAAAAATCAATATATTCTTTATTATCTGTTTAACCGACTTTTCTTCTTTCCCGATTAAATTAGCTAAAGGACACTAAGTTTTTGTAATGCACAATACAAACATAAGAGGATTTTACTTTTATTAGTAAAAAACTTGCCCACATCTCAAGGCTGTATTAAATGAAACACAACATAACTAACTGGATACTTAACTTAAAAACTATTGTCTTAAACACTAAAATCAATGACCAAGACATAGCGGATTATGTTACAGGAAGCCAGGATGTGTTAAGGTACAACCTTCATGTATCAGGGTGTCCCAGAGAAAGTAAGTGGAAAACTTCAGTGCAGGCTCTTGTGTAATAGTCACTTCCACAGAGCTGGGCTGGATGGATTAGATTATGGAGGATCATAATTGTTATTTTCTTAACAGGAACAGATGAATTTTCTTTCCTACAGCTTCTGTGCTCTAGTCTAACTATAAAAGCAATGTTTACGAGTGCTTTCATTCAGCTAAAAAGAAGCCCTAGAGACTTGAGGTTCAGCCTAATCACACATACTTTGGCCATGCATAGAACCGGAAACCTCACATGCACAGTGACTGTGAAGCTGTGGGCTTACTCTCCACATGAAATATTCTTGTCCAGGAGCCAGTGTGCTATTGGTGGCCTCCCATCCCTAACCTGAAATACTCCGTGATCATCTAATATCTCCAATTAGGATTAATGGATAGGACACCAAAATTGGAAATTAATCATGTCACCTTCTGGGAATAAATGTGACACCTACAAGTTAGCAACATTTGAGCATGCCTTGTCTTAATAGAACAATTACCTACCTTGTCTAGTATACTCGTCAGCTTCTCTGTGAACCAAATCCTTTACTCTGTTTCCATAAAGCAGGCGCGAGGAATCATGATCAAAAGCTTTCAAAGTTTCACTGGAACTATAAGACTTCTGCGTAGGGACCCTACACTCCTCATTGTCTGCTGAGGAATTTGTATACCGTCGTTCTTTTTCTCGTCTGCTCTTGGTCAGGGAGCAATAAGGCCTACGTTCTTTCACATCCATACTTCATTCCTTCTGTGTGCACATCGGTCCTGCTTGTTACAAATTATGCTCAGTGTTCAATTCTCATTGGCCTCTCTGTAAAGATAAAAGGTTGGCATGATGTCAGCATAATATTCATCTAAAAACTGACTACTCTCTACAGGTCTCCATCTGGAGGATGGTGGAAAACAATAGCCTTGCCTGTCTAGGAATCTTGCTTTCAACAAGAAATTAATATCTGTAAGACCTGTATAAAATGTTTTGTAACACAATAGGTGAGGCACATTTTCTACTAATGAGAACTATTATATATATTAAGCTACTATATCTGATTTTTCACATCAATAAAAATAATTTAAGATGAAGCTCAAATTTTACTATGGAAGCCAGCTAAATATAGGCTTCAATAATTTGTTAAATTTTCCATAGCAGTAAAGTTTTCTATTGTGGCACTTTCTCCATTCACAATTTTTTTGGGGGGAGGGTGGCACTGGGAATTGAACTCAGGGCCTTGTGCTTGCCAGGCAGGTGTTATGCCCCTGAGCTATATCCCTGGCTCCACTCACAAATAAATTATTTTTTCTTACCAAAACTTATACTACTTTTTTCTTTTTCAGTTTTTTAAAAGCATGAACAAATTGGAATAAAATTTTGTCAAATGCATTGCCTGTTTTATTCATTTTTGCAAAGATTTTTTTTCCTTCAGAGGGCACAATTTTCATGTTTTAAAGACCTAAATGCCGTAGAAAAAGATGTTTTCCCCTCATACCCCTCCTTAGAATTCGTTTTCCTCTCTAAGAAATGAATTTAATCAGCATACTCTGATATTTAAGGCAATTCAAGTGGCTAATTTGATGGGGGTAGCTTCCTGTAACCGCCCGTAGCAAGAATAACTTAAGAGGGAGCAAAGCAAATTGTGTTTTCTTTGCTTAGCTATTTTCTTTTTCCTGAATCTGCTGAACCGACAGTGGTCAGGGCAGGAGAAACAAGCTTTGCTGCACAAGATCTGAGGCCTGGAAGGGGTAAGAGTTGCCCAGGGATAAACTACATTTTAAAAGGTCCTGTTCTGTCTTGATTCTTTCTCATTTTGTCCTGTCTTGGTCTGAAGATCCCCCAGGGCTTACATGTCAGCCCTCAGTGTTTTTTTCCCAGCCTAACCCTACTTTCATAGATTTATTTTTTATTTGGGTGATTCCATAATTGACTTGAAATAAGTGATTCCCAGTTGGTCCCCAAGTCTTCGATATAACATCTTTAAGGCTGTGAATTCTATTTTGATATTTTCTTCCATGCAGAGTCTCTCTCCTGAAGAGTCTCTCTCCCATTCTTCATCACTGGCTATCATTAGACACATCTCACAGCTCTTTAATGTGCTTCCAACTTGGAGCTTTGTGGCTGACTCTGATTCTCCCATGTCGGCTCAGTTTACAGCAAACTTGTCAACAAGTCTTGGTTTTTTCGGCTTAGCATTACAACTTTTATACCTCTCCCTTCCAACGTTTGCTTTCCATCCAGCTACAAAAAAAGTGGCACAACTCTCTGGGCTGCAAGGATCACACATTTCCAGAGATTATACTGGGAAAAGTTTGGGCTGCTCCTTTATGGTACTTTCCAACAAAACTATATACCTCTTGTCTGGATGGTCAATAAAGAGCTCCCCAAATGGTGTCCTGTATTTCTCTGCTATTGAACTGAGCCAAGCTGTTCAAAGCAGTTACTAATATTTTAGTTTGGTGTTGGAATGTACTTTGATTTCTCTATCTTTGCTTCTTTTCCAAGAATCTTAAAGAAACAAAAAACTAAATCAGAGTGTGGTGATGTATGTTTGTAATGACAGTTACTCAGGAAGATGAGACCAGAGGATTACATGAGTCCAGACTGGGCAACACATAAATAATTCATAAAATTTAAAAACAATATTTTTCATTATCCTCAAATAGCTGCTCATAGAAATTGGATTCTTAATTGTACCTTTCTCTTTAAGTTTAAGGTAATCAAGTTTTAAGGTATGGTGATGGAGCTATCTTTACAGAAACAGGATTAAGACAAATAAATTTACTCTTTTTATATCAATAAATAGAAGTTATTTTAGATAAATATTCACTGAGACACTATCATGTGCTAAGAGTCTTTTCTGAAAGATGAAGAAGCAGGAATGAATAAAATAATGTCCTTGCCTTCATGGACCATACATACGTTCAGGCTATGCTCAGAAATATTTTTCCCAATTTCACTTTTGTAGAAAACTCACAGGATGCCACGGTTTGGACTAGGTTCCTACACTAGGTCCCACAGACCAAATTACAAATCAAACTAGTGTCACCCACCTAAGGTTCACCAAAGGAAAACTAAATGGTTGTCCATGTCCCCTGACCGGCAGAGAAAGTAAAAACAGCCAAGTTTCCTAAACCAGCCATTTTAATGAGATCAGTAAGATAATGATGCTACTTTTGCTTTAATACTTCAGAAAATGTAACCTTAAGTACCTGAAGCTAACCAAGCAGTTATTTTTCTATTGTTCTACCTCTTTGTCTTCACCTGACAAGGAAAGTAACTTGGAAGTGACAGATCCACCTTTTGTTCTTTGTTTTTATTTTTTATTTTTTTTTCAGCCCTTCTCTATTTATTAAATCAGCTTCTGTCTGCCTGACCTACGGAAACACTAATTCTATTTTATGGAATGAAGCATTGCCTGATTCTAGAACCCTAAGATGTAATCATTAATTGGCTTTAATGATCTCAGTGATCTTTAAACTAAATTGTTGTCATCTTGTCCTTTAATAGACTGAATAAAAATGTCTAAGTTCAAAAAAATTTTTCTTTCCAAAATAGTTTTGTCCTCTTTGGAAAAAAGGCCACATAGCTCAAAACTAAATGATCATCAAAAAAATCTTTTAATTGACTGCAAAATATAATGCAAGCATTTTCAGTAATAGACAGTTGGGCTTCAAAATCATTATAGGACTTTCTTTCCTAGCCCTAAGTTGGTACACATTTTAAAATAAATGTTGCTAAGAATGTGGCTTAGAAAATCATACCCCAAAGTATGGAGTTTTGCCATTCTGAATAATTTACTTCTGAATGTAAAAACAAATTCTTTTTATTGTGTGATTTTCATGATACAATTTTATAATCTTGTAAATAATATAGCCATAAAGTTCTTCAACATGATATGAAGTTCTTCAATACAACATATCATCACAATTAAAGCTACAATTTTGTAGCAATATTACCAAACTTTAAAAATCAATTGTTAATTATATGTTAACAAATTAATAATAAAACAGTAATTTTAGCATTTTTAGTTTTTGATGTTTCTTTCTTTGCGGGGAGGTTGCTGAGACTTCAGACTTATGATCACTGCCCAACAAGAACATTTTAGTTACTCTTGAACTTTGTAGACCAGTGATGGTGAACTTTTTAGAGATGAGTGCCCAAAATGCAACGGAGCTCACTTACGTATCACCAATTGCCACACCCAATTAAACCTGAATACTGAAATTGCAGTTTAGGGGGGAAAAAGGTTACACATTAACTTCTTTTGTCTTAAAAAAAAGAAGAAAAAAACAAGTAACACACATGCCATATGTTTGCTATCACTGTTACAGACCATCTCAGGCACAATATCTGAGTTTTCATTATTTGCAAGCAACTCTCCAGTTCCCTAATAAATCAAGGTACAGTATTCAAATATATGATCAAAGACAAAGGCAATTTGATCTTGGATATTCAAAATAATAAAAAGCCCTTTATATCTGTCATTCCACTTTTGTACATAGTTCAAACTTTTCAAGGATTTAATCTACACTGTGATGTTTGCAACTACTGATATGCTTCTGCTGCAAGTCAATGAGTTCAGTAGATTTCAAAAGGCAGTTTTCTATGTTATCTCCCCACTCAGAGCTGAGGACGAGAGGGTTAAGAAATGTAGCTGCTAAACGGGTGCTAAATTGTTGGAGCACTTTGATGGTGACTGTGCGGTTCCATACAAAGAAGGGTCACTGTGTACATATTCAGCATAAAGAACTTAATGAACAGGACATGAGCTGAATCAGTACAGGCAGAGCCTTTGAAAAATAAAGAAAGCTATTAGAAAGTTGACCTAAACTTTTGATTGAACTGGCAAGCATACAACAATATCAAACTGATTAGGTTAATTTTCATTCCCTCCTTGAAAATCAACTCAGTGACTAATCATAATACTCCTCTTGAAGTCACAGCTGTTCTTAAAGCAAATTGCAATACTTAATATAGTTGGTGCCAACTTGTGATGGTTTAACTTAATTTTTTGAGTATCTGATGGAGCGAAAGCAATAAATATTTAATAGAAACTGTATTTCAAATTTTAAATTTTGATCTTTTCCTGGATTAGTGTCTTGTGGTGTAATACTGTCTTGTGACGCCGACCAGTGGTAGGACACATTCATAAAGTAAGCAATCAGTATTGTATACTGTGTTGTTAAATTCTGATATTCAGTAGGTTTAGTGTATTAAATTCAGGCTTTGTTCATTTTGTTTTTCTCAGACCATCTCACTCAGTTGACCAGGTTGGCCTCAAACTGCCAATCCTCCTGTCTCAGCCTCCTGAGTGTTGGAATTAAAAGTATGCACCACCGTATCTGGTTTACATGCACCTTTGAATTATGATATTTTCAATTTACAAAGAGTTTGTCAAGATTTAACTCCATCATAAGTCAAGGATACCTATACTTTGAAAAATGTGTTTTCTACCAAATGATTGAATAGCAGGCTTTTCTTAATTTATGGACACTAATTAGAGAAATAAATCCTCTCTTTGAGATACGGTATCTAAATATACTTTGAAATTTGGCTAGAAAATTGAACCTTATTACATTGTTACATTTCCCTATCTCTAAAGAAATGCATCTTACTTTAACTGGAGTTTGTATATTTCTAAAACCCTTAATGACAATGATTACAATTTTTTCAGTTCTATGACAAGCAGCATGTCTAAAATCAATTGCAGTTTTAAAATTCCATGAGCTAAAATAAAAACAAATATACTAACCCAAGGAAAAATTCATTCATGCCTCTGTTGTTATCTCCTATAAGAACTACAAACTCTTATATGTTATCTTGAATGATTTTCTACGTCCTGTCTATTTTATTATGCTTTTAAAAACTCACTGAAAATAACAAGTAGACTTTAGAGAAACAAACTTACCATAAAACATTTTAAAGATTTATGTTAAATTCTTTATACACAAAACCAAGAAATTTTCTCTTCTTGTTACTCACAATTCATATTCCCCTAGTAAGTTTGTGTTTATAAATTATTGCCAGTTGTGTTAATCAACAGCAGATACAACTTTGCATACACTATAAAAATTTCAAAGTGCTTTCTTTATTGAATAGCTAGATTAACACCAATTGAACACAAGAGAAAAATCAATCCTTACTGTTGGTTTTAGAGGAAATTGTGTTTCCTGAGGCAAATTTACAAATCAAAGAATTGAAACAATTAAGGACAAAAATAAAATCGTTTACAGTGACTTTTTTATAATGCTACATTCAAGCATAACTAGGAGTTGAGTTTATAGTTTCAGACAGTCAAATGAAAGAGAATGTAACTATCATGTTTGTGGTACAAAGTGAAAGAAAAATTCTTCAAGGAACGATAAAGTGGAGTTTATTATGTATGACTAATAAAAGTAAAAGAAAGCTTGCTGAGAAACTGAAGTACAGAGAAAAATAAATATGATGAATATTATTGGTTGAGAAGGTAAAAACTTCCTTTAAATGTGATTGGTAATAAAGATAATAGTAAGTGGCAATGATAAATAAGTCTGCTACTGCATCCAGCCTAGATGGAGTAAGAGGCACCAGATTTATGCTTCTGTGTCATGCAACAAAATAGACAGAATACCTGGAATGAGAGTTTTCAAGCCCTAGACTTCAAGCCATGAAGGACAGCGAGCCTTGAAACACTGGAAACAAACAAGGCAAACCCTTAATTATCTCTGCTTACTGCCTTGATGGTTTCCAGACTGTGCTGCACAGGAAGAAGAAACCTAAGCAGAGCTCAGCAGGTGTCTTAAACAGCTGGAGCTGGAACCAGGAGACTAGGTGGTAAAAATCTGCAGTACCAAGTGTTGAGGAGAGAAAGGGATGCATGAAAAAAAAAAAAAAAAAAAAAAAAAAAAAAAAACAACAACAACAACAACAACAAAAAAAACTGGGAAGGTCTTCGGAGGGTCCCTGTTAAGAATTCAGCAGAATGGGGGCTGGGGATTTAGCTCAGCGGCATAAGCGCCTGCCTTGTAAGCAGGCAGTCGTGAGTTCGATCCCTGGTACCAATAAAAAGGAAAAAGACAAAAAAAAAGAAAAAGAATTCAGCAGAATGGCAATCAGCAAATGTATGAGGAGACCACGAGGCCAGAGAAATGATACTTTGGAAGTATGACAGTAGCAGTATCAACAGGATGACATGAGCAGTACTGGTATTTTGGAAAGAAAAGTATCCTTTTCCTGCGGAGCCAGCCTATAACAGGATGTTTGGGATATTCCCAGCCTCTACCCACTAGTTGCCAGTAGCACCTTGCAGTCCTGATAATCAAACATGATTCTGGGGCAAAATGATCCCCTTTCAAAAGCACTAGATTTAGAGTAAAGAATCTATGATTCTTTTGAAGATTAGTGTCTGTTACTACCAGTCATAATAGAAAAAGTTCATAATTCAACGACTTTTGGGCCATGTATGTAGAAAGAACTTGCCTGGGTTGTGGAAAATAATTAACATCAGACTAATCATAAATCTTTTCTAGCTAACAAAACAAAACCAGAAAGGATCAAACTATTTCCAAACTACTTAGCTGCCCCTATGAAAAGGCTCAAAAATACTGTAGAACTACATACAAAAACATTCAGCACTCAGAAAGATAAAATTTATAATGTCTATCATTCATTCGAAGATTATCAGGCATGCAAAGAAGCAGAAAAATGATGGAGAGAGAAATCAGTTGCAATTGATCCAGAAGTGACATCGGTATAACAGAAATAAGTAAGGATATGTAAAGTTTTCATAAGAGCATCTGATGTTTTTGAAAAATTAAAAGGAGACATGAACTACATAAAAATAGTAGTCAAAATTTCTAGAGGAAAACTATTATATCTGGTAGGAAAAATAGACGGAGTGAGATTAAGGCCAGGTAAGATGCTGCAGAAGACAAGAACTATGAATTCTAAGAATACTAATAGAAATTATACAGAATAAAGCACAGAGAAAGAGAATGGATGGATAAATAAGTGAATAAGTCATTGGTGAGGCAAAATTATTCTAAAAGGCCAATATAGACACAAAGTAGAATTCCTGTAGGAAGCCTGGCACAGTGGCACGCATCTACAGTCCCAGAATGTGGGAGGCTGAGACAGCAGAATGGAAAAGGGCAAGCCCAGCCGGGGTTACACAGCAAATTCAGGCCAGCCAGCACTACACCATGAAACCATGTTCCATTAGAAAAAGAAAGAAAGAAAAGAAAAGAAAAAGGAAAAGAACTTGGGTGAGTACAGACAGGAATTAACAGAAAATATTTGAAAAGAAAAGAAATAAGTTTTAAAAATTTTCACACTCTAAAACTTGTAGACCTCTTAGAGTTTCACTTGACCCCAAGCCCAAGAAATGGAAAGAAAAATACATCAAGGTGTTTTATTATAATTGAAATTATTTAAAACCAGTAATGTCATTTAAAATGTCATTAAAATGGCATTTAAAAGCAAACACAGGAAAAATGTATGTCATATAGAGAGCATTTCAATGGAAATAATATAAGCAAAAATACAGTAAAGAAGCAGCTTTAAAATACTAAGAGAAAAAAAAAAAAACTGTCTCCATAATTCTACATCTAAAATTTATACCTCAAAAATTGAGGTGAAATACATACCTTTTCAGTTTCACAAAAGCTGATAAATCAGCAAACATCCATCACAAAATACGTAAAGGAAGCCTTGAAGGGAAAAGGAATATGCATCATATAGAAATATGGATCTTTGAAAAGAAGTGAACAGCACAAGAAAACATGTATACAGCTAACATGTAAGCACATACGCTATTTTTCTTATTTAAATCTCCTTAGAATATAGATATCTGAGCTCAGTACAGGTACGCATAGAACACTCACAGTGAGGGTCAGGCAGCAGAGCTTGGCAGGCTCCACACACTGCCAGATGCCTAAGAGAAAAGGTCAGCTTGGCCTAGGGGAAGAAGGAGCCCACAAGGAGATGGGCAGGTAGGTAGTTGGCCATCTGTGCCTGCAAAAGTGAAAGCAAAACCAGAAAAGGCAGCGGTAAAGGATAAATCTTTGGACAAAAAAGTGCAAAGATGAGGGAAAAACAGATCAAAGGGAAAGTAGCCCAAAGCGGCTAACCAAGAAATTAGAGCTTTACCTGCAGAAAACAGGAACTAAAAACAAGAGAATTCAACCTCTGATGAAGCACAAAGGAAGCCAACTCTGATTAATCACGCTCCAGGTTTTATCAGTGGTTCTCGTCTCCTTTTCTGTGTAATTCCGAGAAATATTTTGCCAGTAATTTTTTTTAGCCAACTATTTTGTAAATGCAAGTTTTTTGGTAGCTCTGGAAACATTTTTAAAAAGAAATAAATCCCCCCCACACATAGCATTTTTAAAGTGTAAATGACTTTTTTTAGAAGTGAAATCATTTGTTGCCTGTTTAGTTTTGGGTACCACCAGAAAATGATACACTATATCCTGAGGGTAAACTATGTTACATTGAAAAGGTATACTTTAAAACCTTAAAATAAATCATTATAATTCATAAGTCAACAAAAATGATAATAGAATAAATTCAACAAGGTCAATAATCACATTAAATGTAAATGGTCTACACATCCCACAAAATGCTGAGATTTTATTCACATTGGATTACACAAAAAATATCCAATTTGATGCTGCTTCCAAGAGACTCCCTTAAATACAAAGATACAAAGAAGTTAAAAGTTAACAGAGGGAAACCAGGCAAGGCAGGACATCTGAGCACTTTAGGAGTCTAAAGAAAGAGGATCACAAGTTCCAGCCCAATTTGGGCAACTTAGTGACAATGTAAGACTCTATCTCAAAATAAACACAGCAGTAGGGATATAGGTCAACTGAAATCCTGGGTACAACTTCTAGTATAGAAAAAAACAATTGGTAAAAAAAGAAAAACTTAACCTTATCAATAATGAGATTAAATATAATTATCTAAATTCACTAGTTACAAAGCAGAAATTGTCAGTTTGGATGAAAAAACAAGACTAGAAGGTTTCAATAATTCAAAAGAAAGCAGCTGATCTACATGTATCAACAAAATGTACACATGGCATATTGATCTATAGCTTATTCTTTGTTACTATATTTTCTTTAGCTATTCTATTGGCACAAATATATAGCTTCCATGGCACCTGTCAAGCATGATGAGAAGCACTGAGAATAAAGAAAGAAAGAAGGCACAGTCCCATCTCTCTTCCAAACTGAAAAAGAAAAAAGAAATTAGAGAATGGTAACAAACAAAATACAACTAAAATTGTATAAATATTGCAAAAAAAATTATGTTACTGGAAGAATAGAAGATGTGCTTCAACTGAAACTAAACCAGAAGACCTCTCTGGAAAAAAAAAAAAAATGATATGGAAGGCGACACCCACAGGATAAATAGGATAGAGCCTGGTTGCAAGTGTGTACCTTACAGGGAAAGAGTCGCCAATAGAACTGCCGGAAAACATCTCCGGAAAACCACCCTGAAGCTGGAAGAGTGTGGAGGATAAATGCCAGCGAGGCAGGATGCAGTGAGTGGAGAGAGAGGCTGGAGATAAATCCAGAGGGAATTTAAAGTGAGACACAGGCTTTGCAGGAAGGTTAAGCAGTTCCTTCCAAGTTCTACCAGGACTCATGACAACTGAGCATTATGAGCAAGTAATTATCGGTCACATTTTCAGTTTAGAATAATCTCTAGCTGACATGGGGAGAATGTGGAGCAAAAACAGTAAAACCTGTAAGCTGATTTTTTCCCTCCCTCTAAAGTAGGGTTGCACTAAATTGCTAAATTATCCATGCTGGACTCAAATTTGCGTACTTTCTGCTTTAGTCTCTGAAACTGCTGGGATCCCAGGAATTGGCCACCAGGCCTGGCTTGCAGGCAAAATTTTGCAGAAGTCCAGGCAAGAGAATACGCTTGAACTGGTGAAGCTGAAATGGCAGTGGGGGTTTAAAGACAGGGCAAGATCTGAGAGGTGGTCAGAGCTGGTACAAACAGGGCTGCCTCAGCGGGGAGTGAGAACAGGGAAAGGGAAGAGCTGAGATTGCAGGCAGGTTTCTGCCCTGCACAGCTGGATGAGAAGGATTTCTCGGACAGAGACAACAGGGCAGCAGGCTGTTCCCTAAGTACTGAGCACTCTACTGAGTACTCTCCGTTCTTGTTTTTCTTTTATTGAAAATATGTATTAAGTAGGTAATTTTTTTTCTGGGTAGAAACAAAAAAATTATCTTTGCAATTTTTGTTGTTCACATTTTCAGGATTTTTATATTAATTTGTTTGTTTGAATAGTTACATTACTATGTGCACATACACTTACTATGAATAACTCTGTAATTCATTTTTCATTAACATGAACATTTTCACATGAACAAAGATATATTTGTGCTTTTATTTAAAAGATAAAATTTAAGAAGTTTAGTGTTTTAAAACTCAAAACTATTTCTTAAGTTCTATTATAAAGATAGCAAATATGTAAACTTAGACATCAAAATAAATAGAAGCAGCGTACTAAAATAGGTGCTGAGTAAATGTGAATACCAGAAAAATGTTAATTGGAAAATATGTGGAACAGTGCCTGAGGTGATAAGAAAAGTGACTTAAATCTCATCAAATCATTAAAATTCCTTCAAAAATATTTATACGAACAAAGAAACAGAAACCGAAAATCATCAAAAAAAGAAAAAAAAAGATAATGAAGCTTATTTATTCAGTAATGTAAAATAGGAACATAGTCTGTGATTTAAAAACAAAACATTTCACTTGAATTGTTTAAAATTAAAAGTAACTCTTTTGATAACTATAGAAAGGGATATTTAGTAGGTAACATTAGTATGTTGGTACCAGCGTGTAGTCTATGTCTACAATGGCATGAGTCACGGCAGTGAGAAGAGATGGGAATGACCCCAAGAATCCAATATCCCTGAGTTAAACGACACTTTCCCAGCTTGCAGACCTTTAGGGTAAAGTGTGACTAACATTTCCCAAATTGTCTGCTTGTCTCGATCTGCTCAGTATCCACCCCATCTATTTACACGTTTCTATAACGACTTAACTCGCACGCTGAATACAGGGGCCCTTACTCTAATTCACCTGTGCTTCAGAATGAGCCAGGGCTTTGAAAGTTCTGACACTAATAATATCTGATACAGATGAAAATGCAAGGAACATACTTATATGTCACATAATAATCCCATGGTATCCAAATGGCATCAAACACACATTAGACAAAAAACAAACAAATAGAATTCTTGCTACCACTCCAGATGTATTGTTCTGACCAAACCAGATCTTTCTGTTTTCAGTGGCTGTGTCCATCTTACTGACATGCTGGCTATAATCAAATGTCCAATGATAATGGTAACTCTCATGAAGTAAACACTTTTCCACACTACATGTTTTAAACATCAAATTTCTATTCATTACAGCAAAACAGCAAGTTTCAATTATTTACTAGTTTAACAAATGAGGGAATACAAAACAATAAAAATTCTCAAGTCATACAACTATTAGTGACTAAGATAAGTTCCTACTCCCGTAGGAGTTCTTCCATTTATTTATTTGAGGCTGCCAAACTATAAGACCCATGTTGCATCAACTTCAAATCCAAGGCTGTAGTTGTAATGACAGAAAAAGATGCCATATAAGTGGCTGAAAAGCAATAACAGCTTGCTGTATCATAGTGACTTGAAGACAGGCATTCCTGACCTGATGACAGTTGGTAATGCCGTATACAATTGGGGCAGCTTCTTAAATGAAGAGCTGATATTATTTCCCTAAGTGCTGAGCATATTCATCTCTTTAAGAGTAGACATAAAAGCTCCTCAATTAATTATTAATTTCAATCTTGATTATTTATTGAGCCCTTAAAATATGCCAGGTGCTCTACATATATGACTCAATCCTCACAGCAACCTTGCTATGTAAGAATTCTAAACTCCACTTTAACGCAAAAGAACTAAGGCCGAGAAGGAGTAATTGACTTACTCAAGGTCCTTGAGTTAGAAAGTCACGGAGCAGAATTTGAACGTAATTCCAAGTCTATGTTCTGTTTGTTTTGTTGTTGTTATTTTCTTCAGACAAGGTTTCACTAGGTAGTGCAGGTCAGCCTCGAACTGATGGCAATCCTCCTGCCTCAACTCGCAAGTGCTGGGATTATAGCCATCCACCATCAGACTGAGCCCAAATCTGAATGTAATCACTAGACTACATTTCCAAACCTTAGAACAATTAAGAAGATTCAAGCAATAAAAGCCAACAAGACAAAAAAAAAATATACACAGAGAGATGCCAGTACAGCATTTAAAAGTGAGAATAACAACACAACCAGTATTAACAATCAATGAAGATTGTCATATTGAAATTACCATGGTAATTACATTTGCAGATATCCCAGTGATGGGAGGCAAACATTAAAACTAAGTAAAATCTACTGAATAAGGAAGCCGCAAAATTCAAGACTGAGATAAAAATTTCCAACCTACATCTTCAGTGAAAAAATAAATACCTTGTGACTGCATGCATTTCATAAGGAGACACAATCACGATTCCCTCTACTTGACTTCCATCACATGTGGTCTGTGAGACAAAGAAGATAGGCTATCCTGTAACACACTCACTGGGGTGGTACTAACTTTCTGTATGCCTCACATTTCCTTCATAAGACCCTCTGTAACTGGATCTCAGGATTCATGTGGAACAGATTCCAATTCTGAGGCCCAGGACCTACCTGCACAGAATTCCAGTGACTGGTTCAGGATTGGACAAGTGACAAACACAGTACCAGGACATCTGATAAAACTACAGAGAATGAGCCTACTCTTTTCATTGGTATCGCTAACTTGACAATTGTTTACATTTCTAGAGCCTGCTTGCTGTTAAATTATAGTGAAGAAACCAACCTCACAGACTGAGAAATATGATCCAGAAAGAATAAGTTCTTGCCTTGCAGTTTTTAACTAATTTTTTTAAAAAACCTATATAGTATTAAAAAACTGGGGAGCAAAATAGAGCACAAATTTTTGATCAGACAGATCTATGCCTAAAGTCTAGCTACACTATGTGACATGTGACCTGACAGGGCAATTTAAGCTCTCTGAGACTTTGTTTCCTGTATTTAATTCTCTAAAAGGTATAAGACAGAACCTTTCTTATGGAGAGACCATGAATATTGATGAGACATTTTTTTAAAGCATTTAGCACAGTGACTGCCACATAACATGAGTGCTTGATAAAGACCAGCTATTATAATTAAATAAAGAACACTGTCTTGTGTCCAAGAAAAATGTTCACTGTCATTGAGCTCACACCTAAGTAATCTAGGGAAAATGGGTTGGAAAAATGCACCAAAGTGCATTCCTGTGAGTTTGAGATCAAGGGATTACACATTTGCAATGAAATTGATATTTTGCTAAAATATTTGAATGGAATTTTAGTTTTGAATATTTATGAGCTTATCTGGAAATACTATCTCATCAATAAGGGGGAAAAGACTAGTTTCCACACTAGTAATTTTAAAATGATTTCATCTATAAGGTTACCTGAATATTTATGTCTTGGTAGTAGAAAGCAGTAGGCAACAACTGGAAGGGCTTTCAAGAGCAGCAATAAATCTGATTAAGAGTCTCCGGATTGAAAGAACTATGTTAGGTTTATTTTAGTAACAACTAGGTTGAGAGCTGATAACTATCCACAGTATTTGGAGAATAAAAGATAACTGCAGTTATTCATGGCTCTGTAACCCACAGGCAAAATTACAGTAATAAACATACACTCTTCCTACTGCCCACCGGACAGTTTTCATCTCTCTCTGAAAAGCGTTAACCCTCCCAAATGGCACTTTCTTCACAGACCCAAGGGGAGAGAGACAGACAGACAGACAGACAGACAGACACAGAGAGACAGAGAGAGAGAGAGAGACAGAGAGAGAGAGAGAGAGAGAGAGAGAGAGAGAGAGAGACAGAGAGAGACAGAGACAGAGACAGAGACAGAGAGAGGATTCTGGTCCAGCACTAGAAGAGAGTGTCTCCCTTAACATGTGGTCTCCCAGTGCAGAAGGGAGAGAGATGTGGACAGATTTCCAAACCCGACTTCCTCCTTGCAGTTGGGGAAGCTCTAGAGTACTAGAAAATTCCGGGCTGCTTCTGTTTCAAAATGCCTTTTGGTTCAGTTTAAGGTGATCAAAGAATGGAAGGAAATACAGTGCTCTCAGCCTGCTGTGGGGCTTCGAGGCTGGCTCAGGTCGACTCTGGCTCAATGAGCCCACTGGGAAATGGGATTGACATTGCTATAACCAGCCTGGCAGGCTGTGTGCTGTTCCCGAGGATTCACTGCTCTTTCATACTTTTCTTCCTTGAGATTTACTGTTTTGTTTTTAAACAAATTCTAATGAAACAGTATTGGGAAAAGAAATTCGTTCAACTAGATGTAGGCTTAGGAAATGTAATGTTTTGACACCTCAAATTTAGTCATATACCTTAAAGTCAAAACTGTGACTTTGTATAAATGCTGCTGAAGAGCCAAAACAGGACATATCTATCCAATTACGTCGTTCTGGATTTCTTGAATGTTTTATGTTATGAAAACAAGTATGTGTATTACTTACAATTTTTATAAATTCATGTTGATAAGGCCCAACTCAGGTGTGAGAGGGAACATGCTGAAGGGTGTGGGGGCTACAAACCAGCTGCTGCTCAAATCAGCTGTTGCTGCTCAAATCAGCACCTCTACAAGGAGCTGTCCCTACTCAAAGGAGGCATCTTTCAATAAGGAGCAGAAAGGCTCAGGGTAAGAAGAGCAATTAAAAAATGTTATGCTGTTACTAACAGTAGTTACAAACCAAATCAGAGGACTAAAATGGACCTGTGCAGTAGATAAAAATGTTGCCTTCTCAGATGTCTGCTGAAGTAAGGTTCTTTCAAACCCCCTCCTGACCACAAAAGGGCAGTGCAAGCAAGAATGTCCCTACAGGCACTGGCAGAAAGGCAGTTTCCTTGGTTTCTCGCTGACTGCCTGCCAACCAGAGAAGCTGGACTTTTGCCACTGTGTTTCATACACTGGTGATGTATTCTAGACAATTGTTAAAAACCACACTTTCAAGGTAAGCTAGTAAATTGTGGCTACTCAATAAATATTAAACCACAGCAACAATTTGGGACTAAGTCAATTTGGTCTGTTTCTTCAAAGAGAAGCATTACTAAAGTGCTATAGTTGAGAAAATATGATCTAATTTTGGCCACCGTGGCTTTGCTGTAAAGTAATTTAATTTGCTATTCATGTCATTATGAAATAGTTACGCTATCAGTTAAAAGTTATAATCTATAAGCCAGGAGGATTTTAAATTTAATTTGATTGAAGTGCTAAGGAAAGCACTCTCATTTACAAACACCTTCTGAAGATGAGTGATCACCGTCTCTGTCACCTTCCCAACCTGGCCTGGGCATTCCTGTCCTAGTCTGGAAGCAGCACTTCTGCAAGTAACAGGAGCATTATTTTAATACACTTAAAATTTTTGGTACCTTTTCTTTCTAATTACCAGTAGAGGACCCAATTAATACTGATTGCAAAGATTCTTTTGGATAATGGACATCTATCACCTATGGACTGGACTGAGACCACTAATCTAATTTCATGTCTGTCACCAACTAGTAGTGACTATTAGTTATTATTGTTCTAAATTGCATTCCTCTCCCCCCACCCCAACCACTCTCCACCCACAGTCACCATTTCCCTCTATCTACATGAATGTAATAGTAATACCACTTTGGAAAGAGAAAATCATGAATATAAAGAGTTCCATGATTATTTTCAGAAAAGAGGAGCATCTCATTGGATTATTTCTACAGTATGTAGTAGTAAGCATGTAATGTGGAATATATTTTAATTGCTGTGATGTAAATGAGACTTTAGGGTCATGTTACAGAGTGTTAACTGAAAGATCCAGCTATGACTTTAGCATGCCTGCAGGCCTTTTAAATTGTTATGGGAAATTGCTGCATTCAATTGAGTAGTTTCAACACTGAGTTCCCCTAAGGCTTATTACAATTTGGCAACATGATGCCAATTTCAACTAATGTACCTAATGTCTTTCCCCTCTCATCCTTTATCCTCAGAACCTTTCTACTATGTATAACTTGTAAACCATGAAACAACAGACAGAAGAGCCACGCACTTAACGTGGTTTACCTTCATGTTCATGGCAGAAGTTCTCAAGTGCTACAGGGTTTCCTCTCAGATGGGGTGCAGAACACCATGAGTATCAAATTATTGGTCTAGTAATAGTAGGTGTGAGGAGAAAATATCCAAATTATTATGGTATTTCCCATCTTTTGTGATAAACTCTGCTTAAGTCTATTCAGGTAACTCAAAAGGTTCAAATAGCAAACATCAGTTTAATTTAAGATAATATATGTTGGGGCTGGAGATTTAGCTCAGCGGCATAAGCGCCTGCCTTGCAAGCAGGCAGGTGTGAGTTCGATCCCTGGTACTGATAAAAACGAAAAAGACAAAAAAAAAAAAAAAAAAAAGAGAGAGAGAGAGAGAATATGTTTATAAAATGTACTACAATTCACAAACATTTTTCTCAATGCTCTAATACATAGGAAATTGGCGGCACAACCTAGTTGAGAAAATACATCTCAAATGACATATGTTATATGAGGACAAAGACATCTCAAATGATATATGTCATCAAATGATATATGTCATTCTTTCTTGCCCATCAAATGAATTACAGGTCTGGGTAGCTTATTAGTGCTATGGGGTAAAGACCAGGCAAGTTCCCCAATGCCTGATCAGATAAAGCCTGGCACTGACAGTGTTTCTTCTCACATTGACAGTAATTCTTCTCTACTTCTTCCCAAATGGCTTGGATGATACTCTTAATGAAAATGTTGTAAGAATTCCTTTCTCTCTTACCATTACTAAATTGCCTAAGAACATCTAGGATACAAACCATGCATGAAATAGGTTTCTGTGAAGTAAGAGGCACATATCAAGCTGGGGCATAGCTAAGAGGTCATGAAATGGGAGTTGTGTTGGCCATTTAATATTCCAATGGAAGTTACCCATCCATCGAAGGCTAGAACAAGGAGGCCAAAAAGGGAAACTTTGCAGAGGCAAAAGAGTATAATAGGGAAAGAGAACTAGGACTCAAAGCTATAGTGTCTAATTAAGAAGCTAAGGTAGGCCAGGTATGGTGGTACAGGCCTGTAACCCAAGCAGTTGGGAAGTGGAAGCAGGTGTTTCACACAGAATTTGAGACTAGACTGGGCTGCATTGTGAGTTGAAGGCCAATCTAAACCACAAAACAACACTGTTTCAAAACAAATAAATAAAAGAAATTAAGGTAAAAGATGATAAATTATGACTAAAAAGTGGATAAATGGAATAACATCAAAATACTGATTATCAATAATAAAACTCATATACCTGTGGACAGCACACTGAAAGAATGCTTTAGTTTAATCACACTTAATTTTCTAGTTCAACAAATGCTCCAGTACAGTGTTTATGGCATACTTTGAAACATTACACATTTGATTGTACTTTGAAAGGAATAAAAGACTTGAAACAACATTGGAAAGTCACACACAATTATGATACAATTATTTCCATTGTAAATCACTGCCTTACAGTTTCAGCAAAAGAGTAAAAACAGTCTTCATCCCTTCATTCAATGGCCTTCAAGGTTTTTTATTTGTTAACAGTCTATTGCTTTTTATTTTGCAGCACTGAGGATTAAACTGAAGGCCATGGGCATGCTAGGCTAGCATTCTACCACTGAGCTACATCCCCAATCCCAATTTATTGCTTTTTAAGGAAAGTCATTCATTGTCTTGATTATATCCTATAGTTTCAGGGGTGAACGCTCATGTTTCTGTAAACATGTAAAAATTGCTGAACCAGACTAACACTGTGAGGCTCTATGGTAGACAAATGTGCCACGTTCATAACCAGGGCGACTCTATGCTTTTCTCATGCAGAAAAGGAGAGAAGAGGAGAGGATCCGTGATGGAAGGATCACACTTTACCGGCAACCCTCAGCGGCAGCAGTGCGTGAAGAAGCCAGGCACAGTAGCTGAAAGCCACTGAAAAACTTTAGCCAGTCTGTACAACCTCATAAATTCTCTGGTCTGTATCCATGCAAAACAGTTTTATGCTGTGTCACTCCTGTTTCAGCCTGAACTCTGAAAAGCAGAGGGAGTGCTGATCGTAACTGAAATGCTACCATGGAAAGGTAATAGAACATCTTCTGTAGGGCATCACCTACTGCCACTACTAAATATAGTTTGTACATTTTGTGTATTTTCCCTTGCCATGGAGTCTTCAAACTCTCCTCTAAATTTTTTTCTTGACTAATAGGAATGTGATGATGTAGTTAGGAGCCTATTAAAACAGAATCATGCTATAATATTTATGTGTCCCTATGACTTTCATTGTTATAAAATTTATATCTGGAAAAAATAATGGTTGAGCAGAATATTCTAATTATAGTCATATCATATAAAAACAAGAGGAGAAACCTTGAAATTAAAATTTAAACCATTAAAAATCCTAAGCTGAGTATTTTTAACAGCCTTGCGTGCCCAAAAGTTACCGAGTAGAGAAAAATAGTTTAATGTTCATAGCTAAAGCTTATTAAGCACTCACCAAATGTTAATTTTACATGCATTACCTCATTTAATTTCTACCAGAAAGCAACCCTTTGGGTTGGTTCTTTTTTAACCCTTATTCTTTGTACATGATGAAACCTAGACTGAAGAAGTTAACGCAACCAAGACCACACAACTGCTCAGAAGCACAGATAGGGCTCAAAATAAGGTCTATATGACGTAAAATCTATGTGTTTGTCCATGACACTAGGTTCACTACTACAGCAGGTATATGTGGTCACGTTAGGTAAAATAAAATTGGTGGGTATTACCGATTTTCATGTTTTACGGTAAAAGCTTTTAAGGCAAAGATGATCATCTGCCGAAGGAACAGAAATCTTACAGTTATGTCATAATATTGCTCAGTGGGGCTTTGGTAAAATCCTAACATCTGATAGTGAAGCAATCAGTCAGTCACATGCCCCTAAATAGTAACCAAGGCTTGAAATGGCAGAGCTCTAAAGGCCAAATGTCCAGACCTTGGAGCTAATGCAGATAATTTCAGCTATTAATTTTCATACTAATAGTAATGGAAAGTATGTGTGCTAATTGGAACAAAGTATATTTAAATGAAAAACAAACTCTACCCATGGTTTATGGCAGCTTATGAGAGAGACAGTTTTCATGAGTGAAATTAAGATAGGGTCCTATCACCAAGAACACTGCAATTCACATAACTAATCACCCATAAAAACTATTACAAACAAACACTAAGAAAAACTCAAAAAGCATATAAGAGTGATGAAATTTCCACTTCAATGACTGATAAAGTGAGATATATCAAAAATCAACTGAGCTGGAAAAATGACACACTGTGAAGAGGTGCTTAGGATGATGGGTGGTCAGGATCCTCCATTAGTCAAAATGATGACTCCATACACAGAGATTTCAGGTCTTCATACCTGGAAGCTCAGTTCTTAATGACAAAAGTCTGTCTTCTCACATGGAAATTAGAAAGGATGCCTCCAGAGCCAGCACTCTAAAGGAAAAATGACTTGTCAGGTGAATGGCTCTCTGTCTGAACCTTACGAAAGCCCTGGCTATCTTTCCATTTTAGAATTAGATAAAAATACAAATCTATCATGTGTTCCCTAAATATTGTTTTCAAAACTAGTTTCTTGGCTTCAAGTATCTATCTTCTTTTATCATTGCTTTTGGCCAACCATATTTAATGATGTTTTCTTTTTAACTTGTAAGAAAAAGATATTTTGCTTTTTTAAAAGAGTAAAACAGAGCAGATATAAAAACAAAAGCTAAATGCTGGTTACTAAATATCCTGCATTGCTCATCTTACCATTAAAAAACAATATAGGAACTTTCAGCAAAGTCCATTTATCCTTGAACATTCATGGAGACTCCATAAAATTTTTCTGAATATGACTGAAAGAATGACCCCACAGAGCAAAATCTTGTGCTTTTGTACAGGGTTGGGTTTAGGAACCCTGGAATTTACTAATGTAGGCAAGCACTCTACCACTAAGCCACACCCCCAGCTTGTAGAGTGCTTTAACATGACTTTCACCATTCACAGACATCAACATAAACACAAAATGTTACTTCTCATTTTCACAAATGAATGAACATTCAAAGCATTCATATGAGAAAAGATGGGACAGTAATATTAAAACAGGATATGTTTAAGGATAACAACCTGTGAATGACTTTTTTTAAAAAATTCTTGTTTTGAGAGGGAAGGAAAAGAGATTTCTGAAAAAGAGTTGAAAAATGGAAAGAGATCTTATGCAAATGGGAATGGGGAGAAGAGTTGGAGGGATCAAGGGGCAGGGGACAAAGATGTGCTATGCACAAACTCCCTACAATAAATACAATCATTATGTACTGCACACAAACACTAATAAAAGTTTTAAACATACTCTTCCTTTTGAAAAACAGTTTTTTCTTTTTCTTATAAGGTCTCACTATATTGCTCAGGCTAGCCTTGAATTTTTAGGCTCAAATGATCCTCCTGCCTCAGTCACCTAAATTGCTGGTCCTACAAGCACTTCTGGCTCAAATATTCCTGTGTTTGTACAGATGTTTTTTGCAAAATAGTCATTTTCAAGTAAAATAATCTATATACTATAAGATAATTACATAGTAGGGCTGATAAAACAACTTATCAGTCTGCGAGAAAATGTGTTAGGCCCGTGAAATCTTTTAGGACAGGCTTTTCTTTCTTCTCTGTCCTTTTTCTTCTCTTAGTTTTCCCCATTCCTTTTTAAATTTGTTTTTTTGTCTTTTCTCTTTTTATGTATATTGAAACTCAAATGGTAATATGTACCCAGAAAGCACAGGGCTCTGGGGCTTTCCCTGACACAGAACAGTGTCCACCTTGCTGTTTATCTGTCCTCGAATAGGCCCCTGAGCCCCCATCTTTATTTATAGTCATGTACAACACTTGCTCCTGATGCTGTAGTTCAGCTAGGTTGTCACTGAAAAGGTAAATCGTCTATTACGGCTGCGTGAGCTCAACTTCCTCTTCCTAGTGTACAAAAGAAGCATCATTTTTTAAGAAAACCATGACATCTGCAAAAAGCCAGTGGTGTGCTCTATTGTAGAGAGTGTCACAAGGGACTCCTCTTCTTCGATGCTTCCAGGAGTGGGAATTTTCAAGCCGCTCTTAAATGTGTATTTCTTTTTCATGCAATTGATTATTCATGAGTTTAAAATAATTACAGAAAAAAATTGGAAATTGACAGTTGTATTTTTCTTACTAACCTCAATTAACTTCAGCCTCTTTTGTAAGTTTCATCAAGCTACCTGTCAAATACTGCACCTTCTGCTCAAGTAGGTATGTGTGTGTAGGAGGTGGCGAATGAAAGCTAATAATATGAGGAAGATTGTTATTTTTACAGGTATCATTTAAAAATACAAACAATTTTACACAGGCAAACAAAATATAACCCAATTCAAAGTTTAGATGTAATTGTAAGTAAAGGATGGAAAAAAATCGGGAGCAAATGAAGGCAACGGAATGGCGGAAGCTTTGGTTGGCACATGGTAAACTATGTCTCTGAAAAAGCTCCTGCCAAAGTGAGTTTTTATGAAAGCAAAAGGAAAATTAGGGAACAGTAACAGAAAGCATGCCTGTGGCTTATTAATTACCCTTGCTACTATGCACAAGATGCAGTCCTCTTCATTTTTCCTAGAAATGTATACATTATTTTCCTTTATAAAATGTAGCTTAGGGGCTGGGGATTTAGCTCAGCGGCATAAGCGCCTACCTTGCAAGCAGGCAGTCGTGAGTTCGATCCCTGGTACTGATAAAAAAGAAAAAGACAAAATAAATAAATAAATAAAGTGTTGCTTAAATTAAAAAACTAAGGAGTGTGGTACAAGTTATACTTTTTTTTCTCTCCTAAAAATTATATTCAGGCTGGAAATGTCAAGCTAAGAGAGATCAAAGATCATGCCAGCACAAAATGAAGTCAATTATTTTGAAGTCCATCATGAAACTGAATTGTTTATGAAATGGAAAGTTTATCCACTTTTTTTTTTTATCATTTCTCAAAATCTCACTATCCTGCAGCAGTGGAGGGTGTGCCTGTGGACTGCAGAGAAGCTTCAGCTTCCTATGAGCAGGCTCTCAAGACAGAAGCTTCTGTAACCGTGAAAGGCAGAGACCAAATTAACTAGAAATTTCTACAGCTGACAGAGTAAAATATATGTATTTTATGGCGTGTGGACACAATGGCATCTCAATTCTAAAATATAAAATTGATAAATACAAACGTAAGGAAGGAAAAAATTTATTTTAATTTCACTAGAAGTGGTCTTTATCTCCCATCTCTGGGGCATGAAGCATTACTGTGCATCAGTATTTAAATTCTCAAGGTAATTAATTCTGTCAAATCTTTGACCCAGGAGTATCAAACCTATACCTTAATGTCTACTTTTTAAAATGTGGAACATGAGATCTCATAATTCAAAATATATTAAAAATAAGACAAAGTAATTTCAGCCCCTTTTCCAATAGAAGGACATTCAGATCAATCACTGTTTTCAGAAGTTTTTTCCCTCTTTCCCTTCCTTCATTCCTTCCTTTATTCCTCCCTTCAGAAATGAAAAAACTACTTTGATAAATAATGGTTTTCCTTCATACAGCAGGTATTTTACTCTGTCCATATCAAGTTGGAAAATAATCACCTTGCTTGTAGTGTAATGGAAAACACACCCTGATAGCACACTGCTTTTTACACTCTCCGAGCCACCCCACCAGCCTTTGCATCCTCAGTCATCAGTCATTTTTCAGTCATGTGACCACAGCAGGTAATTTAATTTACCTGTCTCATCTCTACGATGGGAGATAATAACACCTTGTTTTTCTGGAAGTAAAGGGTTGGTCTGAATTATCCCAGATGCCTGCTAACTCTAAGATCTATAATTTAGAGATTTCTCAAAGATAGAGATTGTTCTCCTTCCTAATTTCTATGACCTTGATCCACAGTAAAACGTAAACCTTCCTGTGTAAGATGAGCAAATATAAGCAGCATTACAGGTCACCTTATTTTCTCTTTTTTAAATAAAGAATTACATAGCTTTCTTATCTGGTAAATGGAATAAATAAATTCCAAATCTAGGCTCTTCAATTAGAGTGACATAGATTTCCTTTTCCTTTCTCTTTCTTCCAGAGTGAATGGATAAAGTTATCACAGTTTGTAAAGTTTTACTGTAGCATTTCATAAAGAGCTCAACCCAGAGGACCCATTGAATCACAAATCTAGAGATGTACAAATGCCCTTGCTTCAATATTTTTTTCAATTTTCAATAAAGAGGGTGCTAATGACTAGGAAAAATCAGTGCAATTGAAATTTTGTCATAGATTATAAGATAATCATATGTTTTTAATACCCTGTGATTCCTTCCATTCTGAATAAGCCCCAGTCAGTTTCTGAACATTCCTCTCTCCCTCTCTCTCACCTTCACTATTCAGTCTCTAAATAAAAGTCTGCTTTGTAATCAACCAAGTGTCACTTTCTTTAATGTGCTTTTGTCACTATGGTATCATTTTTTCCCCAAACTTTGTTTGGATATTTTTTGCTTTTTGTTTTTAATTTCTTTTTCCTTCCTTCCTTCCTTCCTTCCTTCCTTCCTTCCTTCCTTCCTTCCTTCCTTCCTTTCTTTCTTTTTCTTTTTTCCTTTTTTAAAATTTTGGTATCAGGAATCAAACTCAGGACCTCTCCTTTGCCAGGGAGACACTCTTCTCTTGTTCCTTGATACCCACAATTGCCCTTCTACCTTGCTATTTAATTTCAAGATTATACTTCCCAAATAATCCTCATATCTCTCAATCTGCAGTCCAGTTTTACCTACGGTTTTACTGTTACTTTCCTACTTACATCAATTTCCTTGAAACAACAGAGTACAAGCCAACATGTATAAAAATACAGTAAGTATAACAAAAAACACAGAACTTGGCAAACTGTGCCCCACTTATGTGAGGCCCCAGACTAAGAACCCTTCAAATATTGAAAATGAAGAGAGATTCTACTGTACAGTTCATCTACCTGAGAAATCTTGGAATATGTGTGTCATGCTATCACTAGCTTTTTGGAGGAGTTTCTTCTTCACTTATACATTTCAGCAACTATTTCTTAATAATCTATTATGTGCTAAGCTTTCTGCTAAATACTATGGCTAGAAGGGTGGAGAACAGAGATAATCTGCCTTCTAGTAGCTTTCAGTTCACTGGCAAAAATGGAAAAACAAATAAGCAGATGCAGATAAAAATTATAAATTGAGATAGGTGTTATGAAAATAGCAGGGAAATTGTGGATTAGTGAAGTGAGTGTGCTGGGAGGGATACAGTTCTCTCTGAAAGAAGTGATGTTTAATTTGGGACCAACAAAATGAGACTCACCCCTTTGAACAGGCTGAGAAGAGGTGCTCTGAGTGCTCAAAGGCCAGCATAGAAGCTACAACATAGGCCAAGTGTGGGAGGAGAGAGAAGAAGCCAAAGAAAGGCCTTTAGTGTGCATGCAAAGGAACAATAGATGCCGAGCAAGGAATTGAATCACTCCAATCGTTAATGAGTCCTAGGCCGGGGACAGAGGAGCTACAGTATGCTGGAATTCTGGATATTCATCAATGGCTTAGTCAAGGCATTCTCTGAGGCCAAGTGTCCCAGTCCTGTTTTCTATACTTCCCTTGTATCTACAATAAACGCCTCCTATGATGCAATCTACCCTATCTGGACTTGCCACCCAGAAGGGCCTGAATTACACAAGTAGAGAGCTTCAGGGATACAAGGAGTTATTATTACCATATGGCTAATATGAGGAGTGATTATTACTGTACAGCTAATACAGAGTCCTGGGAATTAACATGTAGACATGTCCTGAAGCAGTGCAACTTGGCAGTGTTGGGGAACGGAGGGCCAAGGGGTACTTTTACTCATAAATCTAACAGGTAATGAAGAGCACTTGGAGACTACAGAATGGTGAATTATCAAGTTCAATCTGGGTTGTGGAAAGGAAGTATAGAATCAAATGATCCATTTATTTAAAAAGAGCAACTTTATTTTCAAGAGCAAGAGAATTTAAAAAAGAATTGATCAGAATATTTTTTACTAAATAACTGTGTAGATTATTAATTGCAATATTAGGTCAAGCCATACAAAATTATCAATACTTTATTGTATTTTGGTTTATGAAAGTGACAATGTTACCTGGATTGACAAACACAGATAATCAAAGAGTTGATCTTTGGCAAACATGACTTGATTTTTAGCTATGATTTCAGTTAAGATGCCTGGACCTGAGATCTTTACCAAGAGAAGGGAGAAGAGAAAAGTATCTAGCATGCATTGACTGCCACCATGTGCAATGGAGAGCCAGGTGTTCCCTGCAGACAATTTCATTTATTCTTCATAATGAGGTGAATAACATTACTGGCACCTTATAGCTAACAAAATAGAGACTTATTCAAACAGATTAACTCTAAAATATTGTCTAAAATTAGAGTGATATCTGGTCTATTCTTTCTTATTTACATATGCCTCTGATTTCTTTTCTCTCCAGTATTCTCTTTCCTTTTAAATAAATGGAAAGCTATATTTTCCTTCCTGGGAGCTTATTCTGTCGAAATGAGAAATAAAGAATATTGCACACAAGAATAAGAGCAAATTAACACAAATAATTTTTTAATGAAATATTAGGGCTGCAGTGTGCTCAGTGATTCACTTAGCATGCATGAGCTCTGGCTTTATTTCCCAGCACCACACCCAGTAGAAAGAAAAATAAAAAATGAGAGCAGGGTGGAACTCAGTGTTAAAATGCTTGTGTATTATGTATATGACTCTTGGTTCAAACTTCAAGCACAAAAAATGAAGTAAAAAGAAGATTTATTTTGTATTCATCTTATAATATCTACAAAGTATTTTTGATAAAGAGAAAGTAACAAATCATAATGAAAGGCAGTAATCTAAAATGTGTAAACACACAACAGTGCTGAACACTTAACTTACTGAAAATAGAAGGCTTTCAAATTCAAACTATATAGATCTATGTAATCTAGAAACTTCAATGTCTCCTGCTCATCGACAAACTCCACTAGTTAGAGCCACTTATGAGCTAGTAAATCTTTTGGTAGGGAAAAAAAAAAAAAGATTCTTCCAGTTATAAACACCTCTGGTTTAGAAATGTCTTTCATGATGTATCACTTGCAGATAAATCAAAACGACCACAGGCTTTTTTCCCTTAATGATTTACTTTGCATCCTTATCAAGAAAATCCACTTTGATCACACACTCGAAAAGAGTTTTCATATATTTAGCAGTGAAAGAAATATCTTTGGTAGAAGACATAATAGCATATTGAATAATTTCATAATAATTTAAAAATTCTTGTATGCTTGCATGATTCGGATCACTTAAGTCTAACTCAATTTTCTTTGTCCCCAGCTGGTCAGTTCTTCTATTTTAATTTTCAGGACCTGAGAGCTAAAATATCTACGGTAAACAGTTATATCCCCCTTTGTGAGAGCTCTGTCCAGGAGTCACACTTATTTCTTCCACAAAGCAAAACATAAAAACTCAAACAGCACATGAAATGAAAAATAATCGGATGAAGAGTTTAATCACAGTTTTTACTGCTTCCCGTTACATTATTTGTTTTGGTCTTGCATATGAACTCTGCTTTTTGAAGCCTTTCAGTATTAATAGTGCTATTTTTGCTGCAAGGGTTACAATCTTAAAATGTGAGAACTAGAAAAGCATACACACTACTTGTGCCATATGCATACTCCTGAGTGAATGAGACACTGTGTCTTATGTCACCAATAGTATGCATCGCTTTTCTCATCACGCCAGGAAATTTAATTAATTTAAATATTATAAGAATGAATTATGTAAAATCACTTAGCATTTACATAAGATAATTCTCTTACTCCATTACTCAAAATACAGTGGAAAATGCCATTCTCTGTCAATAACATCAAATCACAGGCCCTGTCCTTATCCTACTTCTCAATATTTTAAAAACAGAGAGCCATTGAACTTACTAAAAAAATAAGAAAAGCTTATAAGCATAGCAGAAATGTTACATCAAGAAGGGACTTTATGAAAAGAATAATAAGCACACAAATTACACTTATCTATATTCTAATTTTTTAGGAATTCTGAGTCATATTCTAAAAAGAGAGCAGCCCATATTTTAAGGATGTGTCTCTACAGGGAAACACAGAATCTGATGGGAAACGGTAACATTTGGCAGTCTTAGTTAATGCAAGGGCATGGTCAGCAGTACAGCAGGTTTTGGGTTGGATTCCCAGAGTGCTCCCTTAATATAGATCTTGCTAGAATGAACTACTCACTTGTAGCTCGCAGGCACTGGGGAACAAAACAGTCTTTGTATGTTTTCACACAGACACCCACGGGGAGACAGGGCCACAAGGACTTTGAAAGCTGCTCTCAACCAAACACTTTCACTCTGGTCAACTTCTGCTTCATGTCAGCTCAAGGATGCAATACAAATGTATCTATTTTTCCCATTACAAAATAGAATGACTTTAGGAATTAAAAGCTAGGATGATGAAAACCCGGGATGAATACTGAAATGTTTCAGGGCAGCCACAATGGCTGCATGTATCAAGAAACCTTAAATCTTGAATCTAGATCTTAAATCTAGAAATCTCAAAATTTTGCCTCTAGAAAATACGTACACTGCCACTTCCCAAGTTACAGCTAATTCTAAGTAAAGAAAGCATTTCACAATCATGCCTGAAGTTTTATGGTGTTAGTAGAAACCTTCTTAAATGGTGATAAAAAAAATCAGCCAACTGTTGGAGGCAGAAGGAATGGGGTATAGGAAGTGGGCATCTGCAAGCATGATTCGAAATGATTTTGGATCCCTGGTAGAGGAAACCCTGAGGTTAACTTAGGTCTGTAAGGGTGCAGAAAGCAGGGAGCACAGGAGAGCCTCAAGCCCCCAAAATATCTCCCACACATTCCACTAATTGTCATTGTTGAGGCATTTGGGTTAACAAGCTCCTCTTTTAAAATGCAATCTTCCCCAGGGAGGGTTAAGCCTCATTCATACCTCATTGCGAATTAGTTTAATTAGATAATCAGATCTAATTAATTGAGGGCTCAGGGAAAGAGAGTTTTGATTGAGGTGGGCCAAAGGGAGGAAAAATTTGGAGGGGATTTGGGGTGGGAGCCTCTGAAGAACAAGGAGGGAGCTTGAGGACAGTGAGTCACAGGTGCTGGAAAGGTCCAGAAAGACCAAGACGGTCAAAAACAAAATGTGTCTGTTTCTTTGTTTTGTGCCGGGACTTAGAGCACCAGATGCCACTGAAAAACATCACCATGTCTGCCCTTCCTTCAGGTATTGGGATTCATTTGCAGACTGCAAATCTCATCTTTCCTCAGTTCATACACATTGGATCTGGCCACATTTCTTATCTCAAGAAAAGAAAAAAAAGTAGGAGGATAAGAAAAAGGAATACAGATGCACCGTTCCACTGTTTTTACTGGAAGTGGGTCCCATAACTGAAGTTTCCAGATTTCCTTGCATGGAAGGCTGTGTTTCTCTCACCCAGTTCCTGACAAGTGACCACTCCCCTTGTGGCTTCAGCTGTTTACCAAGTCTGGTTTGGATGGAGGCTGCTTTTCAATTGCTCATGCTGAGTGCCTCAAAGATGCTTATGGGGCAGGTTAGAATGATGGGTGACAAGCCAGGTTCACTCACATCCTGAACATGGAATTGATTTACTGTGATTTGCTTTTAGCTGCATTTCTTCAGCCAAAAGTACAAGAATATTAGAACCTTAATCAGGCTGTCGCAAGGCTAAAGTGGGACAGTGTACTAAATACCTACAAGATGTCTCACACAAGCCAGTATTCAATAACATTGGGAGAATACATGTGTGTCCACAGCCGGCCCAGCTCCAAGACTGCACAGTGTTCCTTTAAAGCACTGTGCACTAAATAGTGCTCTACATCTCTGGGTTTTACAACATGCTGTGCTCTGGACAAATCCCTCACTCTTCAGATCTCAGCTGCGAAGCACCTTCATATTGGAAACTTGAGCAAAGCCCACACACAGTATGTTCCCTTAGCATGTTACATTAGTGTCATGTGAGTAGCCCTTGATTCATCTGTATTTTCAAGGCTATTACAAGTTCTTTAAGGACAGAAAGTGAGTCCTCTGAGCACTGTACTCTCAAAGCCTAGCATATAACAAGTGCTCAATGCTCATCTTCAGAGAGAAGGGAAGGAGAAAAGATCAAAGTGTATTTACCTAAGGTCACACAGAGTTCTGTCATCTGAAAGGAATGTGACAGAAAAAAGTCATTTTGAATTGGTAGCTGATGCAGACACAATCTTTTATTTAAAAAAAAAAAACAAAAAACAGTATAGAGATCATAGTCTCAGAATGCCAACGTTGTGTAACATTGGAAAAATATTACAAAAAATATTTTAGAAAAACATCTCTACTACTTGGCTAGATCCTAAGGGATCAAAATCTAACTCTTTGGGAAGAATAATTCTACAACCACGATAGGTGCTGTTCATTTTTTAGAAGGTGACTTTCAGACAGAAAATATTCCCCAATGTGTGCAACAGTGGTACACAAGAGGGACACAGTTTCTGTGAGGCCACCCTGAACTACTATGCCTCTTCGGAAGGGCTCTGTTTTTGTTTTTAATCTAAGCTTAGATGCACGTTTCAACATGTCCACCTTCAAGTATCCTACATTCTTACAATAAAGCTTTATAGCCTCTATTTTGTCATTAGAAGAAATATAGCAGTGCCAAATTGTTCTTTAGCATTGTGGTTTGTTCCATAAACAACAGAAGGCACTCATATGGCAAAAACAGCTTTTCATGGGCTGAAAAAGGAAAAAGGCAAGGAGAAAACAATGTTTTGGGGGAAACTTTTTATGGTCCCCTTTAGAGATGTCCAAGTAATAAGATTACTAAGAAAATCATTTTAGGGAAGAACAAGGAATTGTGAATCATGGAATATAATTAAGAGTCTCCACATCTCCTCCAAACCCCACAGAAATAGCTGAATCTGGGACCAGAAAATGCTTGGAGAGAACCCTGTGTAGCAAGGCCACCTTTCTGGGCTATTTTAATGTTGGCCTGTCTGCTATTGGCCCATTGCTGGGTCTGTGCTGATCCATCATGGCCTCGGAGAAGATGCCATGAGGAAGGAGCGAGGCATGGCTCAGTGTCAGACAGGCTTTGCTTTCATTCAGAGTTTGACAATCAATTGCTCTGTCACCTGTGGTAAGTCACACCACCTCTCTGAAGCTGCCTCCTCCACAGAACCACATTATCAAGTGTGGTGGTTAATCCCGATTAGCTTAGAGACACTTAGGAAATTAGTAAAGCACTCTTCTGAGTGTGTCTGGGTGGATCATCAGTGTGTGACCCTGGAGACAATGTTTCCCTGGTCTCTTCCTCTCTGGTGCTTCTCCTGTGCACTGCTTCCCAGCTGCCACAAAAAGAGCAGCTTTCCTTCATAGTGCCTTCCTGCCATCTTCCTGCCTTGCAGCCAGCTGACCATGGACTGAGACCTTTAAATAGTGAGCCTAATAGACCTCTCCTTTAAGTTGCAGGTGTCAGGTATTTTATTGCAGCAACAGGAAAGATGACCACATCAACCCTCATAGAAGGTTGTGGGACTAAATGAGGTAACAATTTACAAGTATCTAACCCAGGGTCTGACAAACAATGGACACTCTTACCACTCAAATCTATCTTCATTCTAGTTATTGACCCTTATTTCTATCCCATTTTATTTTAGTTCTCCTATGATGGTGTAATACTTCAGTGTGACCTGGCTCTGTCACACCTTTCCTCCTGAACTCCATATTGCCATTGGAGACCCTCTTCCAGATGTCCTCCTGACATAACTAGAGTCAAGAATGGATGTGGTGTGGGATAAACATGCTTGACTCAAGTTATCTGTGGGGAGCCTGTCGGAGTCAGCTGCATAGCACCTGGGAACATTCTTCAGTAAGACAAAATAATCATCTCTTCATTGGTCTATGACTGTCCTGTGATCAAGCTTGTGTTCTATGAAATTACATTGATCTCTAAAAGGCTTCTGTGGATGTGACTCTAGAAAAGAAATTGCCAACATTAGTTTGGTTTGATCATCGTATTACTATTAGGATTGGTCCTAGGCTCTCTACAGTCAAATTAGGGACAGAGCTGTCCCAAGGGTGTGGAAATTCAAGAAAACTTCCAAAGGTTTAGATTTCAGAAATCAGCTGAAATCCACAGCTCATCATATTTTAAGAGCTTCCCTGAGAACTGGCAGTATGGGCAAAAAGAGGGGGTCATATGCCTACTTCATTTATTCATGTACTATCATTCATTCAGTCAACAAATACTTATTACAGATTTACCATATACCATGCCTTACTCAGACTGGAGTCACAGTATGATACAATGTCCTTACAGTTTAGTTTCTCACCGAGTCAATTCAGAGAGATAAACAAGGAGAAAATCAGGTAGTGCAGAGAGCAATGAGCTAAAAGAAGGAAGGACACATTACAGAAGTCTTCTTAGAGAAGACTTTGGGACAGCATCGGAAGAGTTAGCCTGGGAAGGTTTCCAGGCCAGTGATGTATCCCAGAGGAGTGAGAGAACTACAGTAAGGCTGGGCAAAACTGATGTGATGTCCTAGAAAGTAATCTGCAGGGTGGAAGCAGGAGTCTGAAAAGGGACGCAGGCCATGAAGTGACTTAGCCATGCCAGGAAATTTGGATTTTATTCTGAAACACTGGGAAACTCAATTATCCCATTAAATTAAGCTTCTACCAGGCCAGGATTCTGTCTCATTCCTTTGTGTGTACCTCTGAGTCTCACACAAAAGAGTCTCAGATATTTTCTGATCTAAACTCCGGAATGAACTCTTTCTAAATTAATCTCATTGACTTGTAAAAGGGCAAATAATATATATAGGATCTTAGTTTTCCTAAACTTAAAAGTTTTCAATCAAAAATATTTAAATATTGACTGGGGATTTAGCTCAGCGGCATAAATGCCTGCCTTGCAAGCAGGCAGTCGTAAGTTCGATCCCCGGTACCGATAAAAAGGAAAAAGACAAAAAAAATTATTTAAAGATATATGGATGGATGCTCCTCAACTTATAACCTGACAAATCCATCATAAGTTGAAAATACCAAAAGCTGAAAACATTTACTACACCTGACCTGCTGAACAGCACAGCTTAGCAACGTAGTCTACTGTAGGTTCTTGTTTCTCCTCGGGCTTTGTGGCTACCTGCTGATATCCTGCATCTCCAGGTCTCACAAGATATACAGCTAGCCCAGGAAAAGATCCAAAATTCAGAATTCGAATGAAGCATAATTTCTACTCAATGTGTATTGGTTTTGCACCATCAGATAGATTAAAAATCATTAAGTCCCACGATCACAAGTTGGGGACTGTCTCTACTGTATAATCTAAAGCAAATTTCACTGTAAGCCACGTTCTCATGCAGGGTAAGATGGTTGTCATATGTACTTGCAAAGTGCTGACAGGCCTCCTTGACTGGCACCGTATCAAGGCACTGTATTGCTGGCCCACACTTTTAGCGCTGACAGAGAGCAGAGACAGAAAGGGCCTCTTGTAGACTGAACACATCTTTGAAATTTAGTCCCGCTCTTTTTTGAAGGTACTGGGGATTGAACTCACACACTCACCAAGTGAGTGCTCTGCCACTGAGCTATATTCCAGACTTATTTTTCCTCAGTTTATTTTGGGCAGGGTCTCGCTAAATTGCCCAGGTTGGGGTCAAACTTGTTGTTCTCTTGCCTCCACCTCCCTAGTAGCTGGGATTACAGTAATGCACCACTGTGCTGAGTGAGTCTTTAATTTAAACTGGACAAATTATTCATTTTACTTCACAAACATCTATGCGAATGTTTCAAAAGTGGTTGCCAGTTGAATTACTTAACACCTTCTCACTCACATCCTTCCAATTCTTTTCTTTGAATGTGTGTGATAGACTTGAATGAATTATTCTGTGTATGCTGGTATACCACCGTCTCCTCCATGAGCTGCTTCAGGCTGATGGTAGAACAATCCTGTTCTTTTGAGTCAGATTGCATTCAGTTTCAATTTCCGCTTTTTCTACATACAAGTTTGGACAAATCTCTCCACTCTGAAGTTAATTTCTTCACCGAAGACATGGAAATAGTAATACCTATTGTGTTTACTCATTCTATACAACACCTAGTGTTTATAATTAACACACACTGCTAAGTGACCCACCACCCTCTCATGAAATAGCTACATACTGGGAAGCCACCATGTGAGAGGCACATGTCTAGACACTGGTGTAGTGACAAACAGGATAGACAAAATCTGTCCTCATGAACCTTATAAGGAAACATATAAATACTTAATAGAAAATAATAATTTCGGAAATGATGAGTAATATGGGGGAAATAAGAAAGGGCAATAGGAAATAAAGGGATTGTTGAGAGGAGGAAAAACTATCTTCCTTAGCTGATTAGCCTTTCTCAGGAAATGATATGTGAATGAATAAACTCATTTATTCATTAGGAATGAAAAGAAAGAAGCAGAAGTGAACTGATGAGAGGCATTTCAAGCAAAAGAAATAGGAAATGAAAATTCTTTGAATTGGCAAAAGCCTGGCCTATCACAGATATCAGCAGAAAGTCAACGTGGCCAGTGAGGCAGGAATGAGTGGGGACCTGAGGCAGTGAGGATAAAGGGCCAAGCAGGGGCCAGTTCACACTGCGTGCTGCAGGAATGAAGTGCAAATTTTATTTGAAAGGCAATAGCAAGTCACTGAGGACTAGTAGGTTGCATTGTGATGTGATCTCATTCAGGTCTCAAGAATTCTTTGGCTGCTAAATGTGAAGTGGACCATAGGACCAGGAAGAAAGGACAGGGAACAAGATTAGAAGGAGAGAGACTGTTTAAGAGTCTTTTGGGGTAACCTGAGAAATGGTGATGGCTGCTTAACAAACTTGCTGGACCTTATCACAAAACACTGAAGCTTGGGACAAAAGACTGAATTTCCCACATTGTGAACACTGTAAATAATGTGGCAAAATACTGCTTCAATGTCTTGCATAAGGTAGACTTCTTCCCAACAGTTACCACCCCAGCCTTCAGCATCAACCCAAAAAGCTGGGAGAGGAAGAAGGTAAACGCAGTGAGGTTCTTCAGCTCTGCTGACATGCAGTTCACGATAAGAATTTTCTCTCAACTGAAAGCTGAAGAAAGAGGAGGATATGGTGGAGATAGGGGTGCTGCCAAGAAATGCAGAATGAGAACATGGAGCAGACTGCATGTCTGCTGTCCCTGTTGCTAAGATAGAGCTGGCTTCAAGGGTTGCTGGGCTGTGATGGAAGATAGCTGAACTCATGCTACCTCACTCATACCATTGGTAACACTCTTGGAACCAAAAATTCTGCTCTCCAGTTTAGGGGATCCCAAAGGAAGAAACTAAGACTCCCAGTCCGAAGAATCAAGGTGGGGTACTGAGTGAGTAGTTCAAGCCAGAATGGATCCCCACGTCAGGAAACAATGCTAGAGGAAGGAACTAGCAGAACATCTCCCAAGTGCAGCTGCTATAGTAACATTCTGAGGATCAGTTTTAATTCTCAAAGGCCAATTTCAAGCTCTGCATATTGGTATTCAAAGGTGTGTGTGTGTCTGTGTGTGTGTATTTTTTAATGGTTAGTGGCTTTAATTTCAGTGGCAATGGCAAGTCATTGGTCCATTTCTGAAAACACCATTGCTGTCTGAGAACAGAGGCTGAGCTCCTTTGGTGGCTCCATACAGAAATCTTTCACAGCCCCACACACGTGCTCACCTAGGTGCACCATTTGTCTCTACCTTTCCAAACTTCATCCTCTAAAACTGCCATTGCCATTCCTTTATAACGCTTTCCTAAGTAATTTGCCTTAAAATAACCAGTTATCTCACTGACCTTTTAGAGAACCTGAATTCTGTGTAACATATCAACCCACAATTACGTGGTTAATATTTGGTATCATACAAGGATTGCTCAAATACATGTTAAATGTTTAAATTTTAAAAATGCATTACAGTAAAATGTACATTGCTATTAATTCTCAAAATACTTCCTTTTGCTTAAAACACATGTCTCCCTATTACTGTTCCTGCCATTTTCTTTTTTCTTTCTTTCTTTCTTTCATTCTTTCTTTCTTTCTTCTCTCTCTCTGTGTCTGTGTCTGTGTCTCTGTCTCTGTCTCTGTCTCTGTCTCTCTCTCTCTCTCTCTCTCTCTCTCTCTTTCTTTCTTTCTTTCTTTCTTTTTGAAACAGGGTTTTGCTATGCAGTTCAGCCTGGCCCTGAGCTCACTTTGTAGCCCATGCTGGTCTCTTGAACCAATTCTCCTGCCTCTGCCTCTCGAGTGCTGGGATTATAGACGTGTGTGTGTGCCACCATGCTCAGTTCCTGTCACTTTCTAAAGCAGTTCTGGAAGTCTTCTTTTGTATCTTTATGAGGGATGATACAAGTACAATGAACGCTGTTGCTGAGTGCTATGCAACAAAAAGGCAGGCTTGTAAAAACCTACAGTATGTCCTCATCCACTTCATTGACTATATCTGGCAACGTGTGACTTCTGGCTCTTTCCTGAAGTCAAAATGACCTTGATGATGCCTGCCTAGAATTCCAGCAAACTGAAGGCAGAAGCAGGAGGATCACAGTGAGTTCAAGGCCATCCTGGACTACATAGCCAGACCTTGTCTCAAAAACAAAACAAAACAAAACAAAAACTGTTTTGAATCCATTCAGCACCTCAAGGCAGCCACAACAGTGCCAACAAAGACACTTACAAAAGAAGACTTTCAAAATGGTTTCAGAAAGTGGTAAGAACCCGGGCATGGTGGTGCATGCCTATAATCCAGCATTCTGGAGGCTGAGGCAGGCAGACCGTTGCAAATTGGAGACCAGCCTGGGCTACAAAGTGAGCCCAAGGCCAGCCTGAACAGCATAGTGAGACCTGGCTCAAAAAGACAAAAAAAGTAGCAAGAAATATGGGATAAATGTGTTCCAAATAAGGGAGAATATTTTGAGGGTGATTAATGGCAATGAATAATTCACTGTAACAATATATTTTAAAATTTTAAACATTTTTCAATCACATCTTATATCTAGCATGCTCATCAAACTTCCAAAATACTTATAAACAAGTTTAATGTAGATATAATGAATTCTCCTATAATTTGCAATCAAATATTATCTGTGCTTAATACAAAGCCTGAAAGTATTTAAACCAGAAAGGAGAAGTACAATATCAGAGTTGAAAACCAGAAACCTAAGACATCCTTGAACAATATATGGAAGATAATAGTATGACTATATTTCTTTAGATAGCCTCTCAGTTAAGAAAAAAAAAAAAGTTGTACAAATAGCCAAGGAATAAGAGACTTGAAATTTTAAATGAAGAAATATATGTATCATTTCTTGAGTAGTTCTTGAATTAAAAATAAATTTTTATATTTACATCTACAAAAATCATTTAGTCTAGACATTATCAGGATCAGGTAGGTGGGTAGCATATTTCAACATACCCTGAAATCAGAGCACAGGGACACAGAACAAGCTATTTCCTTCAGAAATTTATTTATGTATTTCCTGGATTATATTTTCTGTGTAATATAAAAACGGCCTAAGGCTGGGAGTGATTTCATGGTGGCACATGCCTGTAATTCCAGCACTCAAGAGGCTGAGGCAAGAGGATTGCTGCAAGTTCAAGGCCAGCTTGAACTACATAGTGAAATCCTGTCTTAAATAGAAAGGAAGGAAGGAAGGAAGGAAGGAAGGAAGGAAGGAAGGAAGGAAGAAAGAAAGAAAGAAAGAAAGAAAGAAAAAACGAAAGAGTCTAAATGATTCATGGAAACTTTTTTTCCCTGCTTCTCTCCTATATTGGCAATTGGACTCAAAAGAACACACATACCAGACTAGCTCCCCACCAATGAGTTATATCTTTTTATTTTAAGATAAAGTCTCACCAAACTGCAGTCCTCCCGCCTCAGCCTCCCAAGTAGCTGAGTTTACAGGCAGGCACCACCATACCAGTCCCATTTCCCTGCTTTTGGTTAGAAGGTTTTCTTCTCAAAGAACAGTAGTAGGCTTTTTTTAAATTTGGCAATTAAAATCTAACCTGTAACGGTAAGGACTTCATGCACAATGGATCCAAAAGAATGAGGAGATCACTAACACTTAACCAGATGTAAACAGCAATCAGGATTACTCTGTAAGAAAAGGTCTTTCTGTTCATCTCCATGAAACACTGCCATTCTAAACCTGTTCTATTATTGCTAGTGAAAGAACTCTAGCTAAGAAAGATACACAGTTTGAGAAAGTCACCAGCATTATGCTAATTCAAAATCTAGAAGAGAATCTGAAACAAAGAGGCATGATAGGCTCTGTTCAAATCTTATTCTGATTATTATTGGTAGAAATATGAAATTTGAGATTGACCAAATCAAATTGCAGGCTTTTGGGAGTCCTGAGGAAATGCATACATATTTTAGCCATTTAGTCCATAAGTAAAATTATTTTTGACATTACAAGTCAATCTTCATAAAATGCATTCAAATAGAAAAAAATGACATTTTATATTATGAAGTAAATATTATTAAAATGTCTTTCTTCAAGTCCTGACATTTAAAAGCAATTCTGATGTTAAATTTTAATTCTATACACAGGCACCACATAGTTCTTTAGCTATGTCATGAAAATTTCAAAATGCCATCAATATTATGATTTTTGTGAAAAAGAAATATAAATATTTTTCACCTTGGCAAGAAAAATAAAAATAAAATAACTTCTAAAAAGTATCACTGATGCTCAAAAAGTTAATCATTCATGATAAACTTTAAGCTGAAATAATAACTATAATTAAATTAAGCCCACCTCCATAAATTCCAGATACATAAATCAAACAAGTAAATGACTACCAAAGGATATGCTCAGAGTATAACTCACAGAGGCCCTGGGTCTTATCTGCAGCACTAAAATATAATACAATAAAATAGAATAAAATAATCAAAACAAATCAGTTTTCAAATGAAATTGCTAAAACTGTAATATAGCTATTACCCCATGCTCATTTTTTTTTTAAACATGCAATTAAAAACTATGTGGAGAATGTTTTCTTTTAGGCCTAAAATCTTATCCAAGCAGATTGATAAGCTTATTTACATAAAATGTGCAACCCCCTTGGAGTGCAGAGGTAATATTTTGTCACATGGGGAACTGAGTCTCCAGACAATTACCTGCTGAAACAGCAGATCCTCTCCCTAGAATGTCTTTGTTCCTAGACTCTGCATTTCAAAAAAAAGAAAAGAAAGAAAAAGAAAAAAGAAAAAAAAAAAAAACTATGCTAAATATTAACTTATGCTTCTTTGACCCAGATTCCTGAAAAGGTATCAAACAGGGGAAAGATTCTTCACGGGGTCCACACCACCCCAATTCCCAAAGATGGTTTTAAGAAAAGATTGCTTTGATGCTTAATAGAATCAGACATTTGGACTAAAACAGTCCTGTCTCTTTCCTCTATCGCCGCCACCACTGCTAACAATTATAAGCTTTCAGTGCTCTGAATAATTCACCATCTCATCTGTTCTACTCACTGTAAAGACAATGTTGAGAGTACAAGGTCACTTTTTTTTCTTCACAACTACTGACTTTTCCAACCCGACACCAGTCTGATTGCATGATACACCTAGTGTTTGACACGCTTCCCCTGACAGTTTCTTAACAGCCGTTAGTCTATTTAGCTTAGGGTATGAAAAATAATAAGGGTGCAATGGAGTGTCAGATTTCTTCCACTGTAATAAACACAGGTTCAGTGTTTTCATTTTGCCTCAATGCAGTTAAAACAACATAGTATTACCTCTCATTGTAATGTTGACCAATATCAATCCACAAATGTATTTAACATACCAGACTGCCTAAGACAGTAATTATGTTTTACACAGAATGCAGATTTTTTAAAAAATCAAAATTATAGTAAGCTGTTACTGAGAAATTAACACCTGTGAATGTGCCTCTCTGGGGTCGTCTGGAAACTTAAATCCATGCAACTCATAATCTTGGAGCAGAAACAAAGCTGGAATGGCTGGAAATGCTTTCATTCATTCATTTTCATTTGAAAGTGATACCAGTGAGAAGAGGGGCACATCTTTGTAACACTGAAATAAGACTCTAACCTTAAGTGTCAATTTTTTTTTTACTTTAATTAAGCTCTCATGTCTTACAAACTCAGACTTTATAAAGGAGAAATATTTTTAATGTTTTTGAATGGCAAAAGTCACATTTCTTTAGGCAGAAATTCTATGCCACAATGTTGAGGCAATACACACATCTACTTCAAGACTGAAATCCCATGAACACTGCCAAAAAAATTGCAGGCAGGTAAGTTTCTGAGTTATACTGTTTAATAGCACTTCCTTACTATGTTTATTAAGAAAAAAATTAAAGTACTCAACAACAGAAAAAAATAGTACAATGAATCCCCACATATTTGTGATTCTCATTCAAAAATCATCATCAAATCAGCTTCATCTTTCCATTCTTTCTTTTTTTTTTTTCTGAAGTGTTTCAAAGCAAATTTCAGAGAGTTTTCCATTTGACCACATACACTTGAATATCAAAGAGCTCATTAGGTTTTCTTCAAGTGTGTTAATTTTGGAGAACCCAATTGGTTAATGCAATTTCTTATTTCAAATCATCCTAGAGTCATTAGGAAACTTGACCAATTAGTTTTAGCACGAGCAAGACATATGTATCACATATTTATCTTTATCCTGAAAAAAACTGGGCTGACCTGATAAACCCTCCCACATCTAAATTAATTCATAAAGCTATATGTTCAACATTTTTTTAAATTAACAGGACCTTGCATATTAAGTGTTCTACCATGGAGCTGCATATCAAGACCAGACGGAAAGGCTACATGAGGTCTCTACAAGAATCAAAACAATGATAAATATTTGCAAAGCATAAAGGACCTATGATCCAGGAAAAAAAGGATCCTCATTATCACCATCTCAAATTCATTCCATTTAATATGAGAAAAAGTATATATGCAATGGATGTGTTATCTCTACATTATCATATTTTGTAAAATATATTTATGTAATTATTATACACTTAAAAAGATTGCTATTGCTGTAAGAGATGAAATCAATTTTTTAAAGTGTAAAAAATAAAATCTAAATCAATCAAAATAGGGAACCCACAGGTTTTTCATACACCTTAACACTGGGCATATTTCATTCTTATAAACTGTCAACAAACTGTAAAGGTGTAGGTAATTCTATTTAGCTCTTCATTTAAAATAATAGTTCATGAACTATATTAGTGATGCAATCATATAATAGGATATACTTGACTATGAGTTTTTATCCATTTTCTTTCTTACGACAAAAATTTTAGATTCTATACAAAGGAAAGAATACTGTTACTCTATACCCACTTTCACTTACTGATGACAGATAAACATTTTCGATTGTCATATTTACACATTTTGAAAACATTGAAACTATTCTTAAAGAAACTCATGAAAACCTTCAAAAGAAGGATAATGAACACTTTACCTGCACTTTTTGAAATAGCTGGTTAAGACAAAGAACACATTAATATAAAGGGAAAAGTCAGAGAACCCAATATATAAATGAAAGTCCTCACTACTGCCCTTGAAAAGTAACTTGGCAGTGACCCTGAAGATGCCAGTTTCTACTAACAACTGAGATAGATATTCTCAAGGAAGTGAATCTGCATTGTAAAACCTCAATACCTCCCTTTTGAGGCTATTGGAATTCTATTACAAAAGTATTTTATAAACATCCCCTTAAACCATATGTTTTTTGTTGATTATTATGGCAATAATAAACATTTCGTTTTTCAATAATAATCACCACTCTTCCACTTAAAATTAAAGTTCAAAATGACAATAATTATTGCAACATCTTGGGTATTTGGCACCTCAGAGCTATAGTTAAATATTTTGGCTATTTTCCTCTGAAGGAAAATATTCAAGATGAACAAAATTCTAGGAGCATTGTTTTCTTTTCAATGTTGCGTTACACTTACTCTAATATCGTGAGAGATCATAATAGCCAAAAGAGAGAAAAAAGTTCTGACTTTTTTGGTTCATGTCTAATCTATGGGATTATCTTCAAATATAATAGCTATTGAAGTGACATTTGGATAGACAAATTATTTTACTAAAATGCATGCTTTCATAGTATTAAATACTTCTAAATTGCAAGAAACTATAGAAACTGTCTTATTTAAAAATCAAAGATAGGTCAATATATGTCCCAGTTTGCCTGGGATGCCCATTAAAGAAAAACAAAAAGATAGCTTTAAAACATAAAGATATGAAAGACACTAGGAGCCAATCTTACTCAATGAGCCTGAACTTTATTACAGAGGACTGGAAATAATTTGTGGGAGAAATTACCCAAAACACGTAAGACTGACAGTGATCAGATGGGGGCACCTCTCACTGTTTTCTTCTAGAATCACATCATTTAGACATGAAGAGGGAACCTGCACCAGTGGTTTACAAACTCCTCTCTTTGGTTTTGAGCTTCTTACAGGATTGGGAGCCTTAGAGGATATAGGGTATCCGGGTAGAGGAGCAAAGACTTCACTGCTGCTCATGAGAGGTTTTCCACTCTTACCTGTTTTACGTGACATTTCCAAAGATAGCCAAAGAAGGCATAAAAATAGCCTTTTTGTCTGATCCCAGAGAACTTAAGTTACAAGTCCATTCCACCCACTTGGTACGGGGCCAAACTGGAACCATGCAGAGATGTCTGGACAAACAGTTTTTCACACTATCCCCACTGGCAGTCTAAACTGACTGATGAAATAAAAAAACATGAACATGAGGGAAAGATTTATAGTTATGTAAAGATCCAGGTTCATACTTAGTAAGAATAGATTCTCCATAAAAACAGAAATTATTCTAAAATTTTGCGGGCAAGATTTCCACCCTATGTAAGGAAGAGAAAAACTGTCAAATGTTTCTCTGTCCTCCTTTTATTGGAGAAGATGAAATCTCAGCAACTGTAACTTACAAGTGAATATAATTGGAAATAGTGCTTCTCTCTCCCAAAACTTTGCATACCCAGAAATGTTGAATAATATGCAAGTATTTTTAGAAAGTAAAATTAAGCTGGGCATGGTGGCGCATGCCTGTAATTTCCAACACCCTGGGAAGCTGAGGCAGGACAATAACAAATTTAAGCCCAGCCCAGGCAACGCAGACACTCAGGGAGACCTTGTTATAAAAAATAAATGGCTGAAGACATAGCACAGTGAGAAGACACTGGATTAAATCCTTAGTACCTTAAAAAAAAAAAATATATATATATATATATGGGACTGGAAGTATAGCTCAGAGTACATACTTTGCACATACAAGATCCTGAGTTTAATGTCCAGTGCACACAAGTGCACAAGTACACACGCGCTCACAAACCTAGAGAGCCTACCTTGAAAACTAAATAAAAGCCCTCCAGTGTGTGGGTTACAAGTGAGTCAGATGCAGGCCCTAAATTAGAAGCAGACACTCCAGCTGGATGACCTGAGGAGGTCTCAGACCTGACCTTCTCCCCCAGGAGCTGTCAATGGATCGGGTTTGGGTACCAGATCCAGCACACTGAATATGCTCATTACACAAAGCTGTCCTATCTCTGAGAAAGTGAGTGGGAAATTTTTTGCCTTTCAGTCCAGGAGCTCAGCCAACAGGTCACCAGTAGGAAAAACTTCTGGAGAGAAGAAAACTCAAAATCTGCAATGTTTGGATGTCAAAGCCTTGTTTTTACAACCCTGATGAACCTCTGACATAGATGTTAAGTAAAAATAGATACGGAACCCGTAGGGCCCAGCAGAGGCACAGGCAAAGGCTTTCCACAGGGATACAACAGGAACCAGTGCTCCACTGGGGCTCCAGCTGAGGGTGAGTTCACAGTTTAAAACAAAACAAAAAAAAAAGATAAAGCCTACGGGGAGAAAATGATTGCTACGGGCATCCTCCATGAGCAGAGATCATACTCCAACAACTACAGAAAAATGTAAAAGAGAATTCAAAAAGAGAGAGAAAGAAGGAAACAGAGACCATACATCTAGCTCACACACATAACATATTTTATATTCATACTTCTGGCTCCCATTTTTTATATATTTAATAATTATGTATCTTGGAGTAACTGTCTTTATAGATCTTTGAAGCTGGCCTCCACAGTGCTTATTCATTCATCCAGTCTCAAGGCACAGTGGCCTACTTTGCACAGAAGAAATGTGCAATGCTATCAAAATATTATATACACATAGTATATCTCATTGCGCGTCCAGGGTAAGAAGTGTACCAATCCATATTTCAGCCTAAAGAGGGTACTAATAATTTAGTAAGTCACATGAACCTTTCTTGTCTCAGGTCTTGCATCTACCTCGGCCGACTTAATGTACTCTCCTCTTCTCCTCGGGCTCAGCTTCCCCAGTGGACAGCAGCCTGGAGAGGGCTTATTTGTAACCTCCTCCTCTGTGGAACTCACTGACTGTTTTGTTCCACAAAACAAGGAGCATACAGTGCATGACATAGGGGTTTATCTTAAATCTCTTGTGATCCTCAACCTACACTAGCCTCATGCTGCACACAGTTGGTGCTCAACCAATTTTCACCTTTTGATGAGATGCCAATTCTACCGTATGAGCTTGTTATAACAAACTGATCAAATTAGGAAAATGTCAGAGGGATGGAGTTTATTCCAACGCCTCCTTTTGCATATTAGAGACTTGTAGTACTGGGAAGGGTCAGATAATAAGCCAGCAGCAGACTGAGGCCCAGGACACTGGACTAGCAGACACATTTATTTCCTTACAGTACCTACTTTCATTGCCAGAATAACAAATGATGGATTTTTATTAGGACCCATTACAGACCATGCACACATGAGCAGCAAGACACAGTTCTTAGGATTCTCCTCATTTTACCAGTGAGGAAACACGAACTCAAAGACATTAAAGTTGCATAGGTCACCCAATTTGTAAGAGTTTCTTACTGGCAGTTAACAACTCCCCAGTTCTGCTCTGCATGGAAAAAAATAGCAGAAAAAAACACGGAGGCCAAGCAAAGCAGAATCACAGTTACAGGTTGGAGGGAGCAGGGGAGGTCCCAACAGATTACTGCTCACCAACACTCTAAGTTGTAAACATTATATGTATGATTTTTCACTACTGTTTAAAAAGAGGGTTCTAAAAATTTTTCCAGATGCTAGAATTTAAAATTGCCTGCTGAATAGCATAGATTGATAAAGCTGGACCACATGGTTAAAATAAAGAATTTGATTTTACTGGCAGCTAGAGTGGTTTTGCTTTTGGTAGTTGGACATGTGATAGAAGCAGGACCTTTTCCTGTTCTGCCATTCCTTCACAAGGAATCACACACACTGCTAAGGCAATTCATCGTTCCCCAGGAGGTGTCTAGCCAAATGATGCAGACAAAAAGCTCTGAACTATTATAAGTGAAAGGCAGCTATAAAAATAAACAATAATAAAACTTTTTATGAATAGGAAGATTATTATTTTGTCTACCTTCAAGCAACCCAAAGCCCAAAATATAGTGTATAATTCTGCTTTTTAACAGTTGTCATATTAAAGAATGCTTGAAAATACCCAATTTCCCTGCAACAGATGGAAAAGAAAACAATAAAAAAATTTTTTTTATAAAACCAACAAAGAACCTCCAACTCTACCTCTAAGAACATACTTGCTTAACATAAGGTTTCTCTGAAATGAGATATTTTCACCAAGAAAAATCTGTGGATTTGGTTAACATTGCTATCTAATCTTGTTCTGAATATTCAACATAAACTAATTTCACCAAACTCAATCTTATTCTGACCACATTGCAGAATTTCTAAATCTATTATTGCCTGGTTTATGCTTTCTCTTTAAACATTTTTCAAGAATAGGACCTGACCTCACAGAAAAGCTATGTTTTAATGTTTCCACTTTATTTTGAAGTCAGGAAATTTTCGTTCAGACATAGACATAAAAGACCAACTAGGCTGTTTAGAAATGCTTCTTGCTCCTTCCATACTATTCTTCACAACAATGAAAATAAAATTAACACATTTCTTTCTAACAAGGTAGTGTTGTAAACAACACAAAGCTGGGTTCATTTCCAAAAATTTAGGAGACTCTGCATATCAGAAAGATATCAAAATTTGCCAAGTGGAAAAGTCTCTATATATATACAGACTAAATATGTCACTTTGAAAGATAATAAGCATAAGATAAACAAAGTAAAACTCGGATAACCTAAGAAATTTAGTTGACAATTTTTATTGGAACATTATTTTCTCTAGGCAAATAAATATAGCTCAATGCTGTACATTATTTAACATAATTGGACAGCAGTGTTTAAAAATATGGCAGTGATTAATTTACTTTCAGTGGGAAAATACCTTTGACAATTTTACTGAAAACTCGTTTATAATATTTACCGACTCTTGGCATTTAAACAGAGATATAGTACAAGTCCTTTGCAGACAGAATAGCATTCCAGCCAAAGGATTGACTGAACCCTTATGCTCTTTCCAACACACTTATCACAAATGTTTATCTCAGAGAGGGGCAAATGCCCTGAAGAATGTTCTACCTTTCAAAACCCCAAACCATGATGTCACATATGCTTACCTGATAACTACTAAAGTTTACTTGAATTCTACTCTTCGCTCTTGATAAAAGGTCAATGAGGGACATCTGGTGTTGACCATACAGGGCAAAAAGCTCTCATGCCCTATGCTTACATGGGAAATTATGTGAGCATTCTAGCAACACTGGCCTTTCTGCTCCAAAACGCAACCAAGCCCACCTCTTTCAGGGTTCATGGGCTACTTCTGCCTCTTCCTAGCTCTGCACCCCTCCTCCCAGCCCCCTAAACCCTGTGTGGCCACAGATTTCTTGTTATTTGAGTCAGTACAAATTCACTCCTTTGAGAGACCTTGCTTCATTAGCTAATTGGACAAACATCATTATTTTACTCTATAACATCATTTTAATATTAATTTATTTTGTGTAAGTATCTATTTGTAAATGCAACAGTCCTCATCATAAAAAGCACAAACAACCATAAAAATAAGCTCATATTATAAGCCTGATTTTTAAAAATATGCACAACTTTTAAAGTACCAACTTCCTATGAAATTACGTGGTTCTGTGATCTAGTTACTCTTTCTCTTCCTTTCTTCGTTTGTTTTTATGGTACTGGGGATTGAACCTAGGGACTTGCACATGCTAAACACAGCGCAGTCACTGAGTGACACGCCCAGCCCATTATGTTTCTTTCTTCATTACTACAGTATAATGGTAGTTTCATAAGAACAAGGAACTTGTTTTCACTTTAATTCCAAGGTTTCAAAGAGTGCCACACCACAGGTATACAGTTAAAATCTGTTAAATAAATAAACCTGGGATGCTGAGAAAGTTCTAGTGCTATTTTTGCAACACTCTACAGGAGGCAATGTCCAGCCATAGGTCCTCCACACCTGCAGAACAGGATGCTGAGGAATGGTTGTCACTCAAGGTTCCAGGGAGCTGGCACACTAGAGCAAACCAGAAGACATTTTAAACTCACCCACTAATAGCAATCAAATGAAAAATGTTAAATCAATCAATCAATCAATCAATCAATCAGGTAGCACTAGACTTAAATTCTGAAACAGCCCTTTAATTTCAAAGCATCCTACTTACTATGCAAATGATAAGGTGATCCTAAGTTTCAGAACTCACAATTTACCTTTAATTTCATAAATCAAAACTCGCATTTTATGAACAATGGTTCCTTGCAGAGAAATGTTAAAATTAAGTAGGCTTCTTAGGGGATGGCAGAAGGACAGGAACAATAATCCACCTTGTCCTGTCAACTTGCCTTCTTTCTTTATCAAAACAGGTCCTCTCTTGACACTGCCTCTAAACAATTATAAATGAAGGTAACATATTCTTCAGGGACCTTTTGGTTGCTACATCAAGCACTCTATAAAAATTAGGGATTCAGAATAGCAAGAATTCCTATATTCTCAGCAATGTCTCCGATTCCCTGTCTCAGGAGGTCTTCAGTACAAACTATGCCACTCTGTCCTTGCTCTCCTTATCAAAATGCTTCCTTATGACATTAAATAAAAGCAAGCAGAAGATGACAGGTTTTTTGTTTTGATTTTAAAGCCTAAGCCTAGTCTGGGTAATTGACATACCCATCACCTCAACTTTCTTACTCCAGCTCTCCCTGAAGTATCCCTTTTAAGCTACCATTATTACAGGAGTAGTTTACCCTTTCTTTGGAGCCAGCTTCCTACTCTTCCTTACCTTCCTTTTGTCCTATTCATTCCTTCTGGGCTCTAGCAAGCCTGCACTCCGTGCATTTCTTTCACACTGATGTTGGTGCTCTTGCTCTAACATGCCCATGCCGGGATAAAGAACTTCCATCTGTCTGCTTGAGAAGACGTCATTCTTATTTAAAGCATTAATAGGAGAAACATCCTTCCTAGAAAGGTACCTATTTTCATGCTTTAAACTTTAGAATACAAAGCTCCTTAATTAAATTTAAACCAAAATATTTTCGTAAAGCTCAAATTTCCGAATTGGCATTCCTTCACATTTCTCAATTTACACAGTCCCTTTGTCAGGGGAAAACAGGGCATTCACTGCTTTAAATTACCTTGTGTTGAATGTGGCCTGCTCTTCAAGTCTGAATAGAGTAAGCCTAGCTCTTGGAGTGGTTTTGTCCTGATTTTTCTTTAATTGTTTTGCACCTGTCTTCTAACAGAATGTACACATTTCCCCTCTTACAATCAGCATGTACTATTGAAATGTGGTACAATCAATAACACCTTCCTGGAAGATGTTTAGGAGAATAAGGATATTTAGTGAAAAAGAAACAAAGCAGAGGCTTGTACCCATATCGTGTTAGTGGTTCATGCACAAGAATAATGAAAAACTTACTCTGATGAGACTTCTACAGACTATTTCCCCCAACTGAATAATCTTTCAAAAATCTGTTGTGTATGATACGGAAATGGGAAACACTCATTTTCTTGAAATTATCTCAAGTCTCAGAACACTGTTAGGCTTATGAGCAAAACTACAAGCAAATACCTGACCCTCTCCTCGCCATGCTGAGCTCAGCTGTTCAGAGGAGGAGGATGGTACCTCTGTTCCACAGGGCTGCTGTAGAGGACAAATGAGACCCCAGCACCCAGCGCCTGCTCTGTGCTCAGCAAGTGTTACCTTGTCATTATTATGCCTGGAAGACTGTCCTTTCTCATCAGAGGATATTGAACCAGTCTCCTTTCCATCTCCATCCTGGTTAAAGGCACCTTCATTGATTATCTGAGGATGACCCTTTCTTCAATCCTCTCCACTCACAATGAATTAATTGTCTTTTATAAATTTAAATCAGATCTCTCATTCCCAGGTTAAAACAATCCAGGCCAACAGGAGTCAAGTCACAGGCACTTTTCAGCCTCTAACACTTCACTCTCGCGGGAGCCATCCCTCAATGCGCCCTCTCTGGGCTCTCTGCTCCTCTATCCCAAGCCAAAGTCACTGAAGTAATGCTTGTGCTTGCATATTGGCTTTTCTCCATCCTAGAGTACAACTCTGTGAGGGCAGGGACCACATGCGTTCTTCACCGCTGGAATCTCATGAGCTCTACAGGTATCAAATTAGGGATGGGAGGATAGCTCAGTGGGAGAGCGCTTGCCTAATGTGTGCCCAGCACCACCACCAAAACCAAAGCAAAACAAAGCAAAGCAAAGCAAAACAACAACAACAAAAGAAACACCCAATTCCATCAAATAAATGAATGACTCAGGTTTATTACTATGAATGGTAACCACTACATCAGTTATAAAATAGTGTTGGCATTAAAGACAATTTACAGCATTTAAATAACTTGCTTCTCCAGGAGGGTAGTGTTCTAGGATGAAAGAGATGTTTTGTATTTTATGTATTTGTTACAGTTTTTCTGTTCCTGCCCCACTCTCAGCTGGGCAGTTTGAGATTTCTGTATGCTGGTCTCTAGCAGATTTTGTCTAGTCTCATTTTATTTCCTTTCTTGGCAAATTGTGCAAGTCTGCGCTCACCACATATAAGCTCATGGTAAATCAGCTCTTTGCAATTTGCTAATGAGCAATCCAAATTGGTAATGCATTACTGATTTGCAGAATTTGGGGAAATAGTTTTAGACTACTTGGATATTTCTTTTATTTCCAGATTCTTGTTTAAGTTACAATGATGAGAATTAAGATTAATGATGTGCAGTTAACTGAATTGTTATTATGGAATATGAACTAAATATCTTAGTCTATCCAATCTTTGCAAAAATAAGCCTAGTCAGTAAATAATAAACATACACTGTGCATGGGTTTATACAGAAATGAGTGGACCAAATTGTTTGGTTATGTTTGTCATCTAATAATTCACCCCATATTTTTATGTCAGAGAGAACTCTAAAAAAAATTACATCTAAACAGCTTACACCAAGCATAAAGGTCACAAAGACTCAGTGGGGACAGAACTGTTGTCCATGTCCTTATATCCTTAGTAAATTTACCTGGTAAATTTCCACTGCATTTATTCCTACAGAAAAAAAAAATTAAAAATAAAAAAGCATCTCAGAGCAGAGATTAGACTTTCAGACCCTCCTGAGCGATAATCCTTACTCCGACATTGACTTTCTTTGTGGAGTTTGGCAAATCAGTTTTCTCCTCTATAATACAGGGATAATAATGCTTTAGTCAAATGGATGCTGTGAGAATTAATTACTGTTATACAATTTATCAAAGATGGGAAGCCCTGTAAAAATATTGCTACTGCTTATAAGATTGAGGTCCAAAGACAAAGGCAACACACATGGCAAAGAAATCAAAACATCTAAAAATCCCTACTGTTTCTCTCTCACAGTGTCCTCCTTAACTCAGGTGAAAATGAGGCCAGACAATTTTCAAGGACATGTCCCCTTCTTCTGTGACAAGAATTGAAATGCACCACTGGACCCACCTGTTCCTGATGTGCCCTGCGCCTCCACCTATGCACAATGGAAGGACGGAAAGGCCTTATTTGTGAGGATTGCTTTTGCTTCCTATGCATTTCTCCTGACCCTGAACCAGGGTCTTTTTAAATCAATGGATGCCCCAAAGACTAAATTTCAGGGAAAGGTCTTTTCAGCAGCACTTAGGAAGGGGGTGGTTAGACTTTGAACTGTCAAGAAAGAAGAATGAGTCCTGCTGTAAGGTGATAACTAACTGGTTATAAAGATTGAGCTCTGTTCTAAGGAAACATGATCGCTTATAATAAACACTAAGGGCCCTCAAGACACTGGCTATTTTAGCAGGAAGAACTTCTATAACCTAAGCTATCATTTTAAAATGACCAGAGATAAGAGAACACAGGTCCTGTAAGGATTAAGGAAAGTAGAGACTTGATTTTGTTCCAAAACCAAAATCAAGCAACAGAATGCAAATCTACCTATTATCAGTGTTTGTGTTAAGCTTATTTTTACAGACACGTCAATCAATCCAGGGATCCACAAACTACATGGATAATATGATTTTCAGTGAGGTTGCATAGCAGTGCTACAAAGATCATATTTTTGAAGTGGCTTTTAAAAGAGAGAGAATTAAGGATATTTTGACCAGAGAATCTTTGTCTTTAGAGAATCTAAACTATAAGCTGAAATGAATTTAACCTCTGTGACTCTACGTGAACACTTTCTGAAGGTGGGAATTCTGAGTGTGAGGCTTGGGCTGTTGTAGCTATCCCCTCTCCTGGTCCCCTAAGCCATTTAGTTCTTTCTTTTCAGATAACTGGCTGTGCTTGTTCTGAGAAAGAGGGTATGACACCTTCCAATTTTGTTTTAAGGATCAGTTCCCCTTAGTTTTAAACCTTAGATGGAAAGAAAAAGAAAGGCAGAGAGAGCAGTCTAAGCCTGTGTGATTTGACACATGAAGAGCGAGAGGGCCTGTACGGTAGGATCGTGTTCCCTGTCACCTCCAGTGACATCCCTTCCCACTGATCCTCTGCTTCACTCGCTCACTCATTCCCTTAATCATTCAAAAGCATTTAGAGGTAACCTCTATGCTATAGAGAGAGTCTTCACTTTTCTTCCTTGATCAACTGTCCCAGGATTTTTACATTTATATTTTGTGGAAATTCTCTCTTTCTCCTCTATTTCTGTCTCTGGTCTCTGTCTCTCTCTTCTCTGTCTCGGTCTGTGTCTCTCTCTTGCTCTCTGCTCTTGCTCTTGGTCTCTCCTTTCCTCTCTGTCTCTCTGTCTCTGTCTCTATTTCACCTTCTCTCCCTCCCTTCTTTCCTCCTTCCCTCTTTCTCTCTCTGTCTCTTTGTTTTTCTGTCTCTTCTTTCATCCCATTTTGCAAATGTCTGCAATCCCTTCAGGATTTGGTGGTAGGGTTGTAACATGTCAATGCAGTGGCACCTCCCTCCTCCGTGTTCTGATTCTGTACTCACACAGTCTCAGTGCAGATCAATACAGAGTACTTCTAGATAGTTACACGCACATCAAGGGAAGTATAATCTCTCAAACCCAGAAAACCACCACCGTTACTCAGCTGTCCTTGTTAAGATCTCTGCATTAATAATGTGGGCCCTTTCAACAGCAGAAGTTTGAATATATTCACCATTTCTGTAGAGCAAGTAAATAGTTTGTGACATTTTAATAAAATTTCCTAATTAAACCTTTTACATTTCATTTAGTTGTGTCATTTAGCTACTACAAATGTCACATACTCAAGAGATTATCAGGTATGGTATTTAATTGCTGCAAAAAAAAAACCAAGCAGTTCTTCATTTTTTATCATTATCTATCACCTGGAAGAGGAAAATTTATACTTTTTTTCTTACAAAGAGTGGACGGATTACAAAGTAATGTCAGGTACTGAGCACTGATCTGGCAATTTTTATCCAGAACAAAGATTAAGTGATTAGAGTAGTCTTGGAATCCTCAAAATCAGGTATGGAGGTTCTCAAAGGTACCTTTTCTAGAAATATGCATGCGGTAGATACAATACGTGACATGACTGCATATTTTGCATAGTAGAACTATACATGTATGGTGATGATCTGATTCTTTAAACCAACACACTAACAACTCTTGGCAAAGTGGTCTTAGGAGGACCGCTCCCAATCAGACAGTGCTGCCCTCACAGGAGCCTGCTTTAGCCCAAATCTATGCGAATTGTCTTCAAAGATACATTCACTTTCCCTATTCTCTCTGGTAAAAAAAGCCATGACAAACTTGCTATTTGAAAACCCTGTAAGTTTAGTATTAAGCCACATTGTTAACATGTGCATAACCACTTTGTAAAACAAGGTAGGAACACGGGACGATGGCTGTAATTAGCCCACGTTCTGGCATGTCACCTTCCATGGCTGCCATGGGACTGGCGCTGCCACCCTCCCCGGAACAGCCTCAGGCTCCCAAGGTGTCCACTACCTGAAGGGCCGTGTTCATTTGAGCTCTGGAGCTCTGGACACTTCTATTTTAAAATACTCAGACTTCCACAACTGTGACTTGCTACTTTATAGTACTGATTGTTCAAATCAGTACCTGTAACTTTAGTTCTATTTCATTCAATAAATATCTACTGAATAAAATATCTACTGAAATACCTACTTCAAAAACAATGAATTAAGCACTAGATACATGTTATTTACCATTTCCTGGTACTACGATAATCATTTTAATCCAGTAACTGATCATTGTTTTAGAGTTATTATTATATTTTCCAGTTCAGCATTGTGATTTTTCTATATTGTAGATAATATGTAAGAATAATCCCCCTATTTGTAATGAAAGCTACACTCACTTATAAAGTAATAAGGCTAAGAAATAACAGTCAAAAAGCATGGTGTTTTTTTCCGCTTTGTGTTCATTTGTGTTTTTTAGCAGACCATCTTGCAATTGGGGTCAAAGTGTCAAACAAAAGTAGCCGGGCAGGGTGGCTCATGCCTGTAATCTTGGTCATCCTGGAGGCTGAGGCAAAAAGGTCTCAAGTTAAAGGCTATGCTAGCAACTTCACAAAATTCCATCTTTAGAAATAGAGGCCTGAGGATACAGCTCAGCAAACTGACAAAAACAACAGCAAACTTATAAAAAGAAGTTGTAATTAGACTGTGCCCTCTGTTATGCTTCCACTATATCTTAACATTATTTAGTAACAATACATTCATTAATTAGGTTATCTAGTTGGCTCTATGGACCTGCTTGTGTTGACACTAATTTCCCCATTCTTCTTCATATTACTTGTCAACATGAAATACTGTAAAAATAAGTTTAAATTTGAAAATGGCTGCTTGGAGTGTTCCATAAAACATGGGTAGAAGGTCAAGCATCATAAAGCAGGTCCCCTTATCCTAATTTCTGGCCCAGAACTACCACATATACACCCACCCCCAGACAGCTCGTTCCCCTCCAGTACCTAAGTTTACTCTTCTCAGATATGCCTTTGCCATTTTTTTAGCTTGTGGTGCCACTAACATGGAAAAATTATTACTTGTGTTAGACAAAGATATCTGCATTATATTATTACTAAAACATTTAAAACATATGTATTATGCCCCCCAAAAAATGCAAAACCAAAGAAAGTAAGAGCATAATATGCCAAAAATAGGCTTTCTAGTACAAATGAAAATGTTTTGAACGTCCAATTTCTGGAGCCATTTCCAAACAACTGAATTTTTGTCCTTCTCAGATTGATGTTTATGTTAAAAATATGCTGGTTGAGAAGAAAAGAGGGCTGGTTTCCTTGTCAGGCTACTTCTCTAAAATTGTGACATTAGTTTAATAGGGAGTCACTGCATGGTCTTTTACAGAGATGATTTTGTAAGATGGTTGTAAAACTCAGAGATTTGCTTTATACACTGTGGGGCTGAAGTCTATAACACATGCACAGTTGCAAGTAACAAGCTGAAACTCAGAAAGCAATCAAAATATCTCATTCTGACTTCTTACATAACAATACGTTATTCTTTGAATTGCAAATTATCCCTCAGCCAGTAGCACGCGTGCATGCGTGTGTGTGTGTGTGTGTGTGTGTGTGTGTGTGTGTGTGTGTGTGGTTTGAGGGAGAAAATGGCTTTCCTGCAAATGCTAAGTAATTGAAAAGAATGTGGTCATTGAGTGCCTAAATGAGAGAAGCAGGAACATTCACTGTGCTCTTTACCACAGTGTAAGATGCAAAAATCGAATCTGCTTTTCCCCGTGAGAACTCATTTTGGATATGTTATTAATTATCTAATGAAATCATTATGAATTACTTAAAATGTACCATATAAACTGTTAAGGTTTAGCAAACAAATTATTTACTATTAAATTTAATTCAGAACTCAGAAAAATATAGGTAGTAGGATTTCATTTTGATTTAAAGTTAAATATAGGTACATATACTATATTATACAGTCTTCTATACATTTTGTATTTAATTTACAGGTTTTATATATATATATATATACACACACATACATAGTATATATACACATAAATAGTATATTTACTTTGATAAACTCACATATACTTAATGAGATTATTTTATAATAATTATATATTAATATGCTCTTAATATAGTTAAAAACAATAAAAATCAGCAATAGGATTCATTGGTTGGTGGTGGAATGGAATACAATATAAGTGACACACCCTTGTTCTTTTCCCATTGCACATAGGATTGTATTAAGGGTGGCAGTTTGGGGACCAGAGGGACACGTTTGAATCTTAATTCTATCATACAATAGTTTATGACATTGTGCAAGTTCTGTATTTTTTAAAAATCAAAATTTCTTACCAGTGAAAGGAGAGTAACTATACCCATCTGAAAGGCTTATAATTAAATACTCATATGTAATTCAACATTTTTTCAGGCTGGGGTTTCAGCTCAGTGGCACAGTGCCTGCCTGGCAAGTTACAAGGTCCTGAGTTCAATTTCCAGTAAGACCCCCCCACCAAACAAAACAAAACAAAACAAATATTGCTCCTTTTGGCCTTGGTGGTTGCTAACACCCTCCTACACTCTGGATCCTTTACTTCACAAAGCACAATTCATCCCAGGTTTTCACAAGTTAGTTAAAGCCAAAACAATCTGTCCTAGGGCAGCAGCAGGATATACAGGACACTATGTCTTTCTATACAATTCTATTATCCCAGAGAATGTGCTCTCTGAATTCACTTTCATTATTTTGCTTTTTCATAACAGACTAATCATGTTAGAGACATCACTGGCATGGTGTCTTCTAAAGAGTCATTATCCACAGTGACCTCTAGGGTTTGAGGGCAGTCACAATCAGACCCACAGGTTGGCTTGCACTGCACCACTGTGTAACTTGTGAAAAAATATACAGTGCCATGTGCATCTGCTTCAGTGGAGCCAACCAGCTGCAGGTTAAAAATGTTAGAAAGAAAGTGCATCTGTACAAAATGTACACGAACTTTTTTCTTCTCATTATTTCCTAAGCAATACAGCATAACAATAATTTACACAGTATTAGATAGTGTAAGTAATTCATAGATTATCTAAACTGTAAGAAGATGTGCACTCATTATGTCCAAATACTGCAAGATTTTATACAAGGGACTCCAGCCACCATGGAGTTTGTTATTTGCTGGGGATGGGTGGTAGGGGTCCTGGAACCAATTCCTTCCTCACTGAGAGATGATTATGTATGTGTACATAACACACACACACAGATACAATCTCTTTCACACACATATACATGTATATATGCTACATTTAAATGCAGACATTTAAGCAGCTGTTCTTAACATTGCCTGAGTACTTGTTAGAAACATAAAATCTGAAACCCCACCCCAGATCTAAATCAGAATCTGAGGTGGGACCCAGTGTCCTTAAAAAGCCCTTCAGGAGACTCTCGGCTGCCAAATCTAATAGCCATTATGCCTGATGGTAGCGAAAGACTGCAAGCAACCCTTGAATATATTCAGAACCTTTTTTGATACCGAATCTACTCTAAGGGAGCTCTGTGTGAAGCTGGGAAAAGAAAATGGCACTCAGGGGTAAATTTTTTAAAAAATAGCTATTTTAAAAGTAGTGTTTGAAAAAAGAAAAGACTAAGCTAAAAATAATAATCCAACAGAATTTGGCCCACAACTATTTCCATTTAATTTGGCATTGTATCAGGCTATTTTACAAATGGAAAATTTCCCAACACAGCTAAAATCTTGTTCTATGTGGAAACAAGAATATTGAAATTAACTAAATTTTTTCATAAACACTTGAAATAAAAGTTATGATTGTAATGCCATGGTCTTTCTCTAGACAGGTAAATCAAAGGTTACTTTATTTGTACCTAAAAACTGACTTCATTAGAAATAGAATAAACTTTGAGGGTTATAGGATTTTAATAAGCAGATGAATGCCTTTTCAGTCTAGAGTTTCACATGTAGGATAAAGCAACAATGTCAATCAAAAAAACCTTTTTTCTTTTTGGTACCAGGTATTGAACTCAGGACCTCGTACTTACCAGGCAGGTGCTTATGCCACTGGCTTACATCCCCAGCCCCATCACTCAAAGTCTTTAAGTGCTGATAATGTAGTTTGTGGTGTGAGCGTTGGCTTTAACAGAAGACTAGGCAGTTGTGTTAGTTCAGATTAAAATCCTCAGATTAACAAATCGTTCCTGAGTAGTACATTATCTATAACTTACATCTTATGTGGAAATAGCCCCACATTTAAAACAGGATGAAATGAAGCTTGTAATATATTGTAATTTGATGTATTCTTCTTATATAGCTTTGGCCAAAAGGGAAAAAGACAATTATCTCATGCATTTTACTCTCATAACGTTTAGGTTGAAATAATTTAGGATTATCAGAAAAACTTCAAGAAGCCCTAGAAGGGAAGAAAATAGATTTCTCCATCATTTTCCCAATAGCTGGAACCTACAAGTAGATCCAAATCATGGTGCAATGTGGGGTCACAGCACTAGACTGAGAATCTCAGAATGCTCCATGTACTGCTTAGTGGGTACTTCAGGAATATAGAAATGCAGGTTTTTGAATAGAATGAATACAACAACAGAATGAAGTACAAAGGCCAGGGAAGAAACACTGCACACAGGATTCAAGGGTATGTGTGAGTGACATAGTATATATAACGCAGGGTTAAACATATCCCATACTTTTAGCATACAACCTTTCAGCGTCAGTCCTATCCTTTGGAGGAAAAAGGGTAACAACACGGAATGTAGATTTAGAACTGGCTGTGAAAGAATCAGTCACGATCAGTCTAATTCTCTGAACACATCCTCGCTCACACACACAGAAGCCCAGTTCTGGCAGGCCGTGTAACCTCCAAGGGGAAAATCCTGCAGCTGCCGCTGTTCATCCGCAGACTCACACACTGCCATCTTCGGGAATCTCCGCAGCTCCACACTCATTCCTCACTCAGGTCCAGACCTGCTGACGTCAAACACTTGCTAAAGATGCTGGCATGAACCCACGAGTGATTCTGGAGTCTCAGAATCTCTACTGAAAAGCATTACATATCATTTTCCTCTGGAAGCTCTGGCTTTAATTTCTTTTTCAATTCATTGCTAGGTGAGTGAACAAGAAGATGGGGCAGGCTCGCAAGCAAGTTCTGAGTTAATCACTGTATGATCACACGCTCCTTTCTTCCACTGTCGATCAATTTCTTCATACATACAGTTAATGATCTCTTCTATTAATGTCTGAAAATGTTGTTCTGAGGGCTATGTTTTGGAGGTACATGACGATAATGGGCTTATGCAGCACCTAGGTACTCAGTCTCAGAAGATTTCCCCCAACAAAGAAGATACATACCTATTTAACATATGGAAGGAGAAAGCCAGAATGGTCCCAGAGAGCTGTCATTCTTGCCAGTGATACAAAAATTAAGGATTAAAATTTAAACAAGAAACAACTAAAATTTAGGGTACACACTGGCTCCTTGGTGCTACATTCAAATTAGTAAGTTTCTAATTTTCTGATAGCATTCAGTTTTTTTGTTAAATAAGTATTGATTGTCTTAGAGACAAGCCTGTCTCTGAACATGTTTAAATATGCACATAAATATTTGTAAACACACTACCCAAACCTAGAGTGTTTAATTTACTACTTGTTTAAAAAAAGCAGATTGTAAAAACTATGATCATATTTCATCAGAGCAATGCGCACAGATATAATTGGTATGCTATCTTTACTATTGATTGGATTATTGTAGCTACATGTCTCTGGAAATATGGAACAGAGGACATAAACTAAAATCCAAAAATTAAAGAAAATAATGTTATGACCAAAGAAATAAAAGGCTTTTTAAACATGTCCAAATTCCTCTAGCTTAATAAGTTTAAATAAAAAAATGGCACTTTCAAAGCATTGCTACTTTTAGTGTAAAATCTCCCTAAATAAGGGAAATTCTGCTCTGTTAACCAAGGCTCTCTGCTGCTTATAAAGACCTGAAAGGATAAGTACTATTCCAGCCTTTCTTTCAGCATCCGTTCCTGAACAGTGCTAAACACCGGAAGAATGACTTTCCAATTCATTCTTTCAAATCAACTGACATTCTTGTGAAATATTCTTATCTTACCCTCTTTTAAAATTTTTTAAATGAGAATTTCTTTTCTATGTTTTAAAGCTTCAGTAACTACGAAAAATTCATCTTCTTCAGAAAGAAAGAGAATGTGGATGCAAGGTGGCACCATTCATGGGGTCATCGGAAAGCAGGCTGAAGTCATCCAAAATCCACCATTATCTTCACCCAGCCTGCATGTTCCTATGACTTTTAGCACTTGGCATAATCTTTGTTTTAACTCTGCAAACTTAACATAGAGGTATATTAGGTTTCAAGTGCTTTCCTTGTGATAAAACATTCTCCACCGGACAGAACGTATTTTAGCATCAAGAAAATAATGTGCACTTTAATGCTACAATTAAAAACCTCCTTTTCTGTAGGAAAGGATTAGAATTAGAACTGTTCAAAGAGAAATGACTCAAAGGACAAAGAGGTTGCAGGGCGATGCAAGGGAATGTAAGTTGACTAATGACAAATATAAAACAGACACAATTTACACATCGTGTTTCTTTTGATTTTGTTTGCAGTGCTGAGGAGATAGATCTCAGGGCTTCACACTCGCTAGTAATGATGTACCACTGAGCTACCCCTCCCACCTTTCTACATCAGTTTTAAAGTTGGTAAAGTAAATTGTTATTTTTAAAAAAGTGTTTTCTTTTAAAAAATGTTTACTTTTTGCTGCAAACTGTATTTTCTTAAAAGCCATTTTCTGGGTTGTGACATCTACTATCTCAATCTTGAAGCAAATGTCACCATCTTTAATTCTTCTTGCAAGTGTTAACCTTGTTTAAACAAAATAGATTAGATAATGGCAATTAATCTTAAATTAAAAGTTTGTCAAGTTTAAAAAGGTTAACTTTACTTTTCAGAGAAGCTAAAGATTGAAAGGAAGAGTAGGTCAGTTTAAGAAAACATGAGGAAATTTCAATTTTTTCAAAAGATAAGAAAATATTTCTTTGTCAAAAATATAAGAATTATACATTCCATATAACAGTGGTTGATGTAGCTGAAGCCTGGGAAACTTCGAATAATCTGGCCAATGTTATCTTCATAATTCTTACTGAGAATGATGATTCACTGAGAAGACAGTGTTTGGGGATGTCTACAGGCCTGTATTAAACTCTAAAACAAAATGTAGACAGGCACAGTGGTACACGACTGTAATCTTAGCACTCGGGGAAGCTCAGAGAGATGGGAGGATGGCATGTTGAAGCCCAGGCTGGGCAACTTAGTGATTTGACAAGAGCCTGTCTTGGAAAAAAGAGCAAAAAAGGGCTGAGCATGTAGCTCAGTGCAAACACCCTGGATTCAATCCCCAGTACCACAAATAAGCAAACAAACGAATAAATAAAACAAAATGTGACATAAAGAGATCAAAGGCTTTCATGGAAAAAAATCATTTTCTGTATCTTTCCAAAGGTGTGTGCAGGTAATATCGACGAAGAAATACAGCCAAGGCTGCTGATACACAGAAATCTAGGGCTAAATCTTTGCTCTATAAATTCTGTGACTTCAGGCAGACATTTAACCTACATGAAACCAGGGTTTCTTCCTCAGCCACACAAAGTGCAGCTATTGTTCCCAACAGAAAGGACAGCTGTGATGTGATTAAAGGAGACAAAAGGTAAATCTGTTAGAACTTAATAGACACTGAATAAATGCCGTTTGGTTTCCTTTTATTAGCCAAGTGCCATTTTAAGTATAAAATTTCTCAACTAAAACACAGAGCCCAAAGGCATTCTAGAGCCTTTTTACAGTAATTATGCCAGTTCAAATATGCAGGTGAATTCTATGAGAAGGATAAGGCTCTACATAACAATGATCTGGAAAAATAACAATGAAAGGAACTCTGAAGATCTACGAAGGAAATTTTAATGAAAAAATTATTTAAAAGTCAGTTGCTTGATAAATAGAAAGTTAGAAGTTATGTTTATTGCATGCTTTATTTTAATATTCATGTATTTTAAGTATGCTGATTTGCCAACTGTACGCTAAATCACATCATTATTTAAATTTTTTTTCCTTTCCAAATCTCTATGAAAGCAATTTCTACTTTCACAGCAGTATACATCTGATGGAGAGATTTTAGAGGTCTTAAAAGCTTTGCACTTCATATTTGTTTGACTTATCAGGTGCATAATAAAAGAAAGTTGTGTCTATGTTTAAATAATTAACATTCGACTAGTCTAAGCATGTGACATTATCAGCAACCACATTTTAATTCAAATGTAGATATTCAAATCAGTGTACTGTGATGAATAAAATCCATCACTGTAGATACAGATCTCATTCACAGTGACCAAGAATTGTACACACTCTACATGTTTTAACTCAAAATTTGAGAGAATATCTTTAGTAAGATATAAACTGTCAGCATATATCATGAAACTAAAACAGATTTCTCCCATTAAAGAAGATAAAAACTTATGCCTTAGGGGAAAAATAGAACTCTAGTGATTACTAAACAATCAACCGTCTCATTTTATATCTTAAATTCAGAGTTATAAAAAGGCAACTCTAATTATACTGAACAAGAAGGTCCACCTGCTATGGGAAAGCAGAGCGTAATTTCATTTTCTCTCCACACTTCCATTTTAACAGGAAAAGACGACTTCCCAGAATGGCTTTCCTATTTCTTTTTTCTTTATTCTTTCTTTCTTTTTTTTTTCTTTCTTCTTCTTCTTTTTTTTTTTTTTTTTTTTTTGGAAACAGGCCTTGCTCTGCCATCCAGGCTGACTGAATTTGCTATGCAGCCCAGGCTGGCCTCAAACTCATGATTCTCCTTTCTCAGACTCCTGATACCACCATGCCCAGGCCCCAGAATTGCCTTCAGAGTAGGAGGGTTTTTACAGTTCTTCAAACCAATAATCTGAAAACCCAGACCTCAAAATATGGTTACTTAAATGAGGCTCCATCTCTTCAGATGAGTATATCTTTGTGACAATGGACATCGAGAAGACACTGCTGATTTGATAAAAATGGTTCTCATCACCTTGGGCAAATTGCTTGCTCTGTTTTAGAAATTCTTTAAATATTTAAGAAAATCAAATATGAACAAAGCTATGTTTGCATAACAGATTATTATATCCCTGTGAAAATATGGCACCATTACATAAACTTCCAACTGGAATTAGGTGGGTGTGGGTGTAGGAAATCTTACTAATTAACCATTCACGTTTAATATTCTGTGTACTCTAAGAGTGTTTCTACAAATGTGTTTTTACAATCAACAGAAAAAAATATTTTAAGAGTTTTAATTCTGAAAGGCTAAATCTTCAATATATACCTCATCAGGTGGCTCTGAAATTAAAGGAGTTAATACATATAGATTTTTAGAAGAATGCCTAGCATATATTCAATGCATGTTAATTAAATTTTTATTATCATTATTATTAAACCTTTTTCATAGGTTTGAGGGTACTTAAAGGTAATTGTTGTAAAGGCATTCTCTAAACTATACAGTGTTACATGGGTATATATGCTTAAAAGGAAGTTTCACTTGTAACCCTTTAGTATCTATGAAGAGTTCTATAAGAACAGGGATTTTTGTTGTTTTCATTGTCATATTTTAGGTCCTTGAACAATACTATGAACATAGTAGCCCATCAAAGAATTATTGGCTATCTAAAGAAAACTCACGGTCATTTTTGTGATCGATTTAATTAGCAAGGGCTATTTTTAAATCATATTTTTGTTTATATAAAAATCTGACTGACTAAATCTCAGCCAGTTCCATAAATCAAAACTGCATATATGGAAGCTTATTTCAGGTACAGGGTATATTTAACTATCTACTTAAATTAATCCAACTTACTAGATCTATGTTAAATAAGAATACCATATGTCATCCTTTCTCAGCAGAGATCAGAGTAATTGGTGCTACACATTAGAAGAATCACCTTAAATTTTAAAATGTACTATGAAAATGTCTTTGATCAATATACAACAAAGTATATGTCAACATTTTTTATAGTGTGAATTACAAAACCAGTCTAAGAATTTCTCAATTTTTCTTTGACATGAAGGATAAGACTATTGAAATTCCACCCTTTTTTAAAAAAGTAACTAATTTTAAAAGCAGACTTCCCCTGAAATATAACAAAATAATGAAACTTAAAATATTGGTTGAAATATTAAAGGTCAAAATATAAATATGTATTAGTAGTCAACTTTCAATTTGAGGGCCACATTGTCTGAAAAATCTCCTGTACATTAAATAATATTTTCTGTTATTACTAATCAGGAATCTTTAGTTTAGTAATTTGCATTGAGAACTTTGAGGGCTGAAATGGTACTAGTGAATTTGGTATGGTTTGAGAAGTTATATATAGAACTTTCCATTTACGTGTTTCCCAAATAATTTCTAATGCATTGAAAGTAATTCTGCCTTTATTCATATTACAGAATTATAAAATTCTAGAATTAGGTGTGTTCTTAGAGGTTGTCTAAATAGGTCATCAAATAGCTACTCTATTTACTCATTCATTATTTCAGTAGGTACTGGCTAAGGATCCATTCATAGATACTGCTCTAGGTGTAAGACACACATAAAAAACACCATAATTGGCCTTCAAAATCTGTTCATTGTCCATACTTGACTAACAACCCTTGGGACTAGAAACTAAGTAATCAGGAAGCTGCTTGATCAAGTTTTGGATGAGATCAGTGATTAGAATTCTTTTTTTCTAAGCAGTGTGAGTTTGGTCTCAGCAGTGGCCCAAGTGCTACCCCATAGAGCCACTCCTATGTAGCTCTTCCAATAGAACATTTCTCAAATACTCAGTGTTTGTCAATTCTCCTTCCCCAAAGTCGTCCTTTCTCAAGCTAGCCTTCTCCAGCTCCAAGTGTTACTTTAACAAAGCAGCTTCAAAATACTTAGCATTCAGTGTTCAAGTCTTCAAGTCTATTTCTTCCTTGAAGGATCTCAGTTCTGCCCAGCACACAGCAAAATGCATTCTCTTTCTTTATCTTAATAAATTTTTGGTTTCCTTTGTATACGTTTACAGTATATAATGTTTACACTCCTGGTGGAGAATTGGTACACATACATATTATATCTCAATTCCTTTTCCATTCCCTTTCGTCCCCTCCCTTCTCTCTCCATCTCTCTTCCCTTTCCAAAATTGTATCTAACCCTTTCCTCCTAGCTCATGATAGTCTAGCGCACTGATACCTTTTTGCTCTTTAAAAGCTGTGCCTTCCCATAGTTTCTCACATGGTCAGTTCCTTGGCACTCTTGTAGCTTCAGTGAGCAGCCGCCTGCTCAGCGAGCCGTCCCTCATCATTCCACCTAAATCAACGCCTCTACTTCGTCACTATCTTCTCTCATTGTTTTATTTTCAACTTCTCATATATCACTGTGCGAGTTTGTTTGTTTCTTTATATATTTATATTTATTGGTGGATTCCTCCCTGGACAGCAATTTGATCTTTTATATTCTCAGAGCCCAGAAGAGGGTCAGCAAGTAGAAGAAAGAGAGGGAGAGGGGTAGCCTTCTTCTTTTGGATTTTATATGCATCCGTGTCATTACATTTTTATTAACACAGCCAAGATTGCACAAGCCTTTCTAGCAGTCATATCACATTTGTTTAAGGTCAATATAACCATGTCTTCTCCACATATGAGGGGACACATTCTTATGGTGCCATGATGGTGATGCTGAATCTTAGAAAGGGGGCTGGAATTGTTGGATTCAGTCCACTATTATATCTCTACTCTGAATTCACAGCCAACATTTTTATCTTACCTCCATTCTGTCAACAATGACTTCATACCTATACCATGTAAGTCCCAGAAAAAAAGCATGTTTCCATTTTATGGATTCTTTTGCAAGCTAGACTTGTATTGTGTCTATTTTTTATCTAAAATGGTAGGTTATAAGTCTCACCCATAAGCATTGCTTTATTTTTCTTTCTCTTTTGTTTCTATATCTTTACTTTTCTAAATTTCCCTCCACACCCCACTCCAGGCCTTAGAAATGCTGACAACAGTGGTAATCCCAGTATGATATGGAGCTGAATAATTAAGCTAGCTAATTATTATTACCCACCTAGATTACTTTGCATTGTGTCAATAAGGCCACCTCTAGCACCCTTGCTTGTTTCAACCCACTTTGGAAACCCGTATCCATTAGCTGCTGCCCTCTGCTCTGGCTCTTTCTGCATCTGTCAGGTCAATCTAAAAAGCAAAATATTTGTCATGATCTTGCACTTGCACTGTAAAATCAGGGGATGTATACCAGATAATGAGTCGCGGGTAGCTATAGAGTGTAGCTTCTTCTAATAAAATGCCATATCGGTAATGAATAAAAATTAGAAGTTGTCTTTCTAAAGTTCTCATATTTATTAACTAGCACAAACCTATATAATCGATAAGGATAGTTACTATTCTGTTGCCTTTATTGATCAGTAATGGCAAACTTAAGAAACTAGCTCAGAATCCTAGTGTAAGTCAATGTGCAGCCATCAGAGTAGCCTCATTTCTTTTCTCTCATGCAGAGCTGGTCCTGGAATAGAATAAATTCATAATCCTGTGTCACATAATACTGTGTCACATTTCAGCAACCTGGGATACCTGGTTCCAACTGATTTTAGAAGGAACTACAGCTGTCACATTAATGTAAAGAATCTAGGTAACATCTGGCCTGCCACAGTTCCACAGTTGCTTAACAGAAATAAATTAGGCCACTGCACTGCCTTCATTTAGGAGCTGTGACAGAATTTAAAGAAATGTACTGCGTGCTGGAAAAAGAATAGAAAATCAAACAAAATATACATCAATAGGAATATGCGATTTACTCTTGGGATCACCTGAAAAGCAGCAGTGACAGAAATAAACAGCAACAACAACAGCCCCAAAGAAATGAAGATGATACCATCCCCTTCCCCCGGCCTTTTCACTTTTCTGAATGAAGCTACAGGATCCTACATCACACAAGACAGAGCAGAGTCACTACGGCCTCCCTTGAAGAAATTTCTGCTGCTAGAAAGAATTGCGTCTAGTGCCTTGAAACAGACTTCAGGAATAAAGGCCATGGATTAAGTAAACTCATCCAATGACCCTTTCCTGGGCAAAAAAGGGACAGATTTCAGCATACCACAGACTCTCAGTATACCCAGAGCAACTGACTTCTGTTTGTTAAAAAACAACAGCAGAGCATTAGCAATGACTTTTTAAAAAAATGGTTTCAAAGCTATTGCTTCATTCCCCAAACATACAAAGGTATCATATCATTTAAGGGGCTTAAAGGCATTTATTGATTATGGTATGTAGACATTAAAATAAAAAGAGATTTTAGACATTTAATTTTGTGAAGAAATGCAAGATGCTCATTAATTTAATTAGAACATAACATCTAGCATAGTTAATAAAGTTCAATATGATCAGATTTGCATGAAGATATATTAATGTGAGAAGTAAAGTGATATTTGCAACCTCTCAGAAAATTGTGAAGTTGTAAAGGTTTCCTAAACAGTTATATATTAGGCTGCACAAAAATTGGTTTTCACTCCATATGTTACCCATTATAAAAATCACATACATCCATGACAGGCACAGTGGAGTTCCTGGACCACTAGACGGGAGCTTGTGAGCTTAGAAGACACTATTTACTTCATATTCTCCTTCAGTCCACTGGTTTAGGAGCCAGGCCAACTGTCAAATTTATACATTTTGCAGTCACAGAATGGGAAGTGAATATGACATTAATTAACTTGGACACCATGAAAATCAATACATTTGAATATAAGGAACGGTGATTTGCATTCTGCCCAAGTTTCAGTAATGAATATCTGTGAATTGTTCCAACATACATAGCTAGTTCCAAGAATTCTATTGCTCACAATAATAATTTTTTAAAAACAGCTAAAAGCAAACAAATTCATAGTTTAGATTGCTCTGGACCACTAGGATGCTCTTATAGCTTTGGTTATATACAACAACGTAAAGGACAAATGAATTCATTCTTGAGTCTTTAGTTTGTAGCTGGACAAGACTGTCAGCCTTAGCCATCTTTCTTCAATTTCCTTACCTAAGTAGTGAAACTTCAGTCATAAAAAGAAAAACTATTGCACAGTCGACCGATACATATTTTAAATTATTTTGCCAGTGTGAATATAGTCATGCACCGCTCAATAATAGAGATACATTCTGAGAAACATGTCATTAGGTGATTTTGTCATGGAGTGAACATCACAGAGTGTACTCATACATACTAAGATTGAGACAATGTCACCAGGTGATTTACTCTGATGGAATCACTCTTACGTACGTGGTCTGTCCTTGACCAAGATGGTGTTAGGTGGACTTCGCCTATACCAACTTTATGTTCAATACAAGGAACCAGGATTTGCTTAATCAGCTAATAGTGTTTTAGGTGTGCTTCATTTCAAAATCTTGAGCCAGTCTTTTCTGTGGTTTCTAGGTCCCAGAGCCTCCCAGCTTTGTGCTTTATGTCTGGATTTTTCTCAGTTCTCTTTTTGGACTTGCCTTGCCTGCCCAGCATTCCAATTCCTCTAGGCTTCATATTTTCCTCATGCATGGTCTTTGCCCTTGCTCTGGGCCATCATTTGTGCTCTGCATTCTGATTTCAATACAGATAACATTGATTCAGTTTTCCAAACTCCACATCTATACAGAGCCTATCAGACACGTATTTTCAAACATTCCCAGGAAGCCTCAAACTATGTTTGTTTCTCACCAATTTGCCTTCATATTTAAAGTGGTGTCTTCCCCACCACATAGTTTAACTGGAATATTTCTTATCTCAATAAATGACATCATCAGTTAGTTATACAAGTCAGAAACCTAGAAGTTATCTTGGTTATGCCCTTTTGTACCCTCTGCTTCCAGCATATTATCAACTCATCAATTTTATTTCAGTCTCTAATAATCACTACCCAAATACAAGCTAGCATCGTTCTCAACTAAAGCACTAATGTAGGAGGATCCAGGGTAGGATTCAGAGAAGTCAGTCAGATAAGTCCAAGAAGCTTTAAGAAGGCAAACTGGTGGAAAGAAAAGCATGTAGCCAACAATGGGAAACATACATCAGGCCAGGACTAAAAACACCATTGGATTTAGGAATTAAGAGATTACTAGTGACCTCTGAGAATCATGTTGGTAGAGATGCAGATAGAGGTAGAGATGTGGTTACAATGGAATGCACAGAAAGTGCAAATGTGGCAACGAAATATAAACTATTCTATTATGTTGACTATGGAGGGAGCAAAGTAAGAAGACAGTTATTTCAAGGACAGGCACTACTGAAGATTTTTTTTTAAATGCTGAAAACTTTGTTTATGATCCATCTGAGGAAGAAACAAAAAAAGGAAAAATAATGCTACCATATCTATGAGAGTGGGAGGAGATTTTCAAGGAGCAGGATCCAGAGAACAGAGGCAATCTCATGCAGGGCACAGGCAGCTGGCGTATCATGAACAGAACAGTGGATGAAAAGGTATTTTTTGATAAAAAAGAGAAATGGATGAAGTACGTGGGTGATGACCTCTCATTTCTTAAAGACTTAGAACATAGCATCGAAATAGAAGTGAAAGCTGTCAGCCGAGATCAGTTTATTGATATACTAATTGATTCAATGAGCATTTGCCAAGATCCTAAAACAGTCAAGCGCTGGGAACCCAGCAGTAAACCAGAATGAAGTCACCATTGTTCCATGAAAATTGTAATTCTCCAGAAGAAGCCATTTTAGTATTAAGTGTTAAATCCATAGTGACGAAGGCAGAGTAAGGGAACTTTGTGAAAAGAATATTTTCAAAGCATACACTAAAAGATGCAAGGAATGATTTTCAGGTTGATAGTGACGGCGTGAAGTGGACTTGAAAGGGGGAGGAAATCCTGTGTGACCAACAGAAAATAGTGTAAAAAAGGCAGTGAAAACGCCACATTTCTGAGTGCTCAGAGGCCGAATCTAAGAAGACAAAAGCTGGTCTAGTTTCAGCGCCATGTGATACGGTAATGCTATAACAAATAGGCGAGTTAGTGGCTTCTAGAATTGCACTAAATACAAGGCATTTACTGTACTTGCACTCAGCACGCTGTTAGAGGAGAGGGAGGCCCAGGAGCTGCCCTGGGAGGAATGTCACTAGGGAAGGACACCCACAGCCTCAGGCTGCCAGGCCAGGCTTTCCGAGGGAAGCACTCAGATCTGATGGCAGACACCCACCTGTTTAAAGTTCAAATAAGACAACTTGAAGAAAAGCTGAGGCATTTTCACTGTGAGATCAGCATACTGATGACATATGGTCTACATCTCCTCTTTTATCTCTAATCCTGACACCACAGTTTCACAATTTATTCAGCATCTGAGGGGCCTAACAGGGGACTGGGATCAAAGTGAACCAGAAAAAGGATTAATCCAGATAAGACAGAGGTTATGAGGATAGTCTGGAGAAAATATTTAAAGAACGTGGTGAGCATGTATCTTTGTCTCTCTCAAACATACCTTTCTCCAACTTCCACGGTTACGTCTGGCATATCAGTTCACGGCCACGACAACAGAAGTTGGTTGCAAGCAGACCTGTATTGAGCGCCCAGACTCAGGAAATGACAGATGGGTATGTGAAAAAGTCTTGTTTTGGGACTTAGTGGCTGCAGCTAACTAGGGTCTTGATAAGTACTTTGTTTAAGGCAAACAAGGCCAATATGCATTGTTTTTTTCATAGACGTGCCCTCACTGCATTTATCAGCAAAGCAAGAAATGCGACTGTACTTTTCTTCAACTTCACTACATTACAACTGTTATAGTATTGTTTTTTTAAACCATTTTAATTAATGTTGTTCTCCGAAATTTCTTCCTGAATCTATTTCTGTGAGAAGTGTAATTTCAGAAAGCCAAAATGTGTCAAGTGATCTAAAATTAATTACCCTATTTTCCGCTTTGAAAATAACAAACTATTCATCAGTTTGAGTTTTTGTTTAGATCAGATAGGCATAATGATTTCTTCTACTAAAATCTTTCTATGATTATTTGGATATAATATTGCTACAAGCAGCAAACATTAGATATTATTATCTTGCCTTCTTATTTCATTTGAAGTGTCAGCAGTGCAATTTTCTTTCTTCTTTATCTTTGTCTCTAGTTTGAAACATTTTAAATCCAATTTTTAACTAGTTCTCAAGGAGGAAACTAAATAATTTTTTCCCCCCCGGAAAAGGTAAAAGTAACTGTTGACAAAACATGATTTGTACACCAATGTTAAAGTTTTTTGTAACACATTACATTTTAGAACAGTATTATTTGTGATACTATAAAATGAACTCAGGGCCTTCATACTTAGTTATAATCTTACTCTTTCTCCCCTCCTCCCTGCTTTATTTTTATTTTTAGATAGGTTCTTACAGTTATTCAGGGTGGGCTCAAACTTGTGATCTCCTGCCTCAGCCTTCCAGGAAGTTGAAATTACAGGCACGGGCCACCACACCCAGCTATGATACACCCTTATAATAATTTTTTGCTGATTTTTAGAAACAAAACAATTTATAAATAATGTGAAGAATTTCAATAAATTCAAAATGTAGTAGCTATAATATTACATGGGACTATAATAAATTCTTAATTATGCATATATTAGAATATTCTCAGGGAGATTTTCACGTAACAGAAGACTGAGCATTCATGTAGAAAAAAGAATCATTTAAAAATTATGATCTCAGTCCTTTATTAGTACCTCTCTTGCTCTTGTTTGTTTCTGAGATAGAAAGCCTTCGATGTAAGTATGAGTCATTACAGTAGTTAAAACATCACTTAAAACTTCATCAAGGAGAAAGGTGACTTGCATTTCCATTTAATAAAACTTTTAATGATTTTCATATACTTATTGTCAGTATCTAAAAGTACAATACTTTAAAGTTATAAATGAAAAGATGAATCAGTGTGTAGACAGGCCAGATCTTTATTATACACCAGCAATAATGGGAATGTCCATTCATTTCCTCTCCATTTAGTACATACTTACAGAGCACTGTCTGCATGTCATTGCCCTAGGTCTAAGGGGATTCAGTAAGGAACAAAATGTTTCTCTCCTAATGGAGCATACAGGCTTATGAGAGATTCAGATCAACAGGAAGAGAATCCATGTGAGAATTTCAGAGAGTGATGAGGAAATAGACACTGTAAAGGTAGAGTAGCTGGTGGGCTAGCCAAGGCCCGTTGAAAAGATGAAACCCAAAAGACAATCAGGAGCCAGCCAGGGACACAGCAGGGAGATGTACTAGTCAGAGAGAAGAGTAAGTACAAAGACCCGTGAGGAAGGAATGAGCTTGCTCAGCTGGAAAACTTTTGGTAAAAAAATTAATGGCTGTCAAGAATCTGGGGTTGGTCTGAGGATGAAGTAGCTAAGAAATAAAGAAAGAAAGGATATTATTTACAATTGGAGAGATCGTTAACTGTTTCCACAGTCCTGTATTATTTTACTCATTTATTTCCCTACCATATTTAAAATAACACAACTAACCAAGCCACCTATGTTCTCTGTTGTATGATGAACAAAAGAAACATATATAATTCTAGCATGGTAATAGGGTTTCCAGACATATTTGTCATGTTTTTGCCTGAATACCATAGACCAGACTTGAAATTTTTCCAAAATTCCTTTCGGATTCTATTACAGGTCTATAACCTCTTATCTGCGGCATAACACTGACAAAGTTAGTGTGAAAATAGAATAAAGAAAATAAATCGGGTGACAAAATTTAGCTTGCATGAACTTGTATACCTTATTTATCCCCCTAGATTTGAACATTCGTGAGTTTTGTAGAATTGCTAACATGTTTAACTGTCAGGTGCAGCCTTGGGCTTTAATCATTTTACATAGTAGACAAAAAAAAAAAAAAAGTAGACCACATTATTTTCCTAAAATCCAAAAATTCTTTATTCATTTCCAGAATGAAGATCCATGAGGTTTAATGTCATATACAGAACACACAGCAGGTTCACTGGGTGCTGCCACGCTCAATTTAACACTACTAAAATTCATTGCTTTGTGTTAAGTGCCTTTTACAAGTCAAACTCTTCTGGAGTCTATGTTTGACTTCATCAAACACAATCTTCTATCCAGGTACAGTGGTACACACCTGTAATTTCATATACTCGGGAGGCTGAGGCAGAAGGATTGCAAGTCTGAGTTCATTCCTGGGCAACCTAACAAAATCTTGTCTCAAACAGTGAAAAAGGGTTGCAGATAAAGCTCAGTGGTAGAGCACTTGCCTAGCTTGAGGCAGCCCTCCCATTTCACCCCAAGGTTCCATTCTCAATTCTAACCAAGAAAAGTTTCTGACTTCATATACCAGAATGACCTTGTTGAAATATCTTCACATATAAATTATTTAACATATGAACATTTTACATATAAATTTTGCATTAATTTATCTAAAATCTACACTGGTAAAAATAAATATGTATAGCCCCTTATAAAATCACATGAAAGAGATGTAATTGACTATGAATGAACATATCGTGAAAGGAAATTAGGCATTCCACTTAGCTAAAGTGACTGTTTATGAGAATTAATGTCCATATTATGAATAGACAGATGGTCTATTTAACCAAACATATTATAGTTTGTCATTTCTTATCAACCACATGGATTCAAGAGTAATGAGAGCAACTGCAAGCAGATTTGCAGGAAGATGTCCATCAGGAAGCATTCCTTAACCATGTTATCCCAGAAGTATTAATTTCAGCAATCTGACATGTTAATACAAAGTGCAAAACCTGAAGTAATTACACACCGCTTGTTTGGTATCTTCAAACAAACAGACACTATGGACCTGTCAGATAAAGTATCCCTAAAAGTAAGCTCCAAGAGGACAAGGAATTTTCTAGACTGCTTTGTTCAATGCTCTATCCTCAGTGTCTACGGTGGTACTTGCATATAGTAGATGCTTTACAATTATTTCCTACACGGCAGAGTGCATGAACAGCCCACAGCCCACAGCCCAGTTAACCCTTGCCACCTCCTCCCCCGCCTTGCAGTAGGGTCCAGATTGCTCCCTTTCTTTTAAACATGCTTCTCACAAACCAGTTCCCTCTTCACCCATCATGTGTTGCCCTGTACTAGCCACTGAGGACTTCCTTGAAATTCAAGACCAGATTAGGGTCCTGTCTTACCACTTCCTGCTCTACTTTGACCTCTGTTTTTGGAATATTCACACCATTTACAATCACTTAGCATCTAATCTCCCCCTACAAAACGGTAAGCTAGGTCCAGGTCTATCTTATCTTTTTCTCTCCCAGTACATAGTAGGAACTGAAAAACAAAAAGATACGCTGAATCAATGACAGCAAGAAAAACAAACTCACATTCCCCCTGCTCATGTTAGGGCTGCTGTAGTTTGTTGAGTTCAACACATTTGCCCCTGAGAAACGGCTCCTGTGTGTACATTACTTTCAAGGTAACCAATCTCTCTGCGGGGTGTTTGTTTGTTTCTGCTACTTTTATTCCAAACACTGGCGCACACTAAGGCTAGCTGTTTTACTTTTCAGAAACTGCAGAACTGAGAATCAAGAATTTGTGCACATAGAAGTATATAACACCTATATCCATTAATACCAGCAATTTTCACACTACAGTCTTTCCGAAGAATTGCTTCCTAGGAAGCTAGATTTATTCTGTAAGGTCCACCAGATCATGGCTGCATAAAGTACTCTGAGATCTCAGAGAGTATAGACATAGGGCACATTTGAAATCTATTAATATTTTTCCCTTTAAATGCATACATGCTTTCAATCCAAAATCATTACTATGCTCCAGAGGCATTTTAGAGCTACAGTATGTACAGGTATTTGGTGTCCCAACAAGTATGGCAGTTGCCCTCCAGGACACTCAGAAAACAAAACCTTTGAGAGCTGGTGAGGTCATCAGATGGTGGGGGTAGGGGTTTGCAGGGAGTCAGGTGTTGTGTATCAGCAAGCGAAGTGTGTTCATTGCCTTGATGCTGGCTTCCTGATTCTCTGCTTTCCTCCTAGGGATGTCTTGGCCTGGGCTGTCCTTCATGGGCTGCTTTCTGTGCATCCTTTAAGATGCAGCCCAGGCTGCTCCTCCTCCAGCAAGTCTGCCCCAGCCCATCTTCCTTCAGGTTAGTTTCTCCTACTCAGTTTTCTCAACACTTGCTGGATATTTCAGTACACTATTGAAGCTACATTATAACCTATCTGGGCCTGTCTCACACTTTTATTGAAATATAGGGTGTATTTATTTATACAACCAGAAATTTTGTGGGGTTTTTTTTTTTTTTTTTGGTATGGGGGGTTGAACTCACGACCTTGCAGTTATGAGGCAAGTGCTTGAGCCACTGAGCTAAATCCCTGGCCCCTGTATTTATTTATATTTCTAATCAGCATTGGATATACAGTTTGGCACATATAGGCTTCTAGGTGGAAAGAAGGAATAGATGCTCCTGTCAGATTTACCTCCTAAGTAATTTGGCAGCAGTGTGGTAGCACTGTGGTAAAAGAGAGAACTATGCCCTGCAGGCTAATTCCTCATAAAATGTGAGCTACTACATCTGGGTGGAGAAACCTTTGTGGACAGTATGGCTGCATTCTTGTCTCCTAAGCTTGGGTCAGAAAGGCTGAATCCCAAAGTCTAAGCATTAGGAATGCAGAAAAAGCTGATAGGTGCTATGGAGGAAGCAGGTTTTCACAGTGAAGTTGGACATTTCTGACACAAACCTCTTCTGTCTCTGTGGTTATAGAGGCTCACAGAGGAACCAACTGCCCATGTTCCAGCTCCCATACTGAGAGGAAAACACCATGATAACAAAATTAAATGCCTGGATAGCTGGGAAAGCTGAACTATGTGTGAAGAGCAACTTAACAGTGATAAAGCCATCCTAGATATTTGGAGCAAAGGCTGTGCCTATATTTAAGAAAATTAGAGGATTTTATCAGACATTATATATCTGCAGCTTCTCTTGAAGGAAAGATAGTGCCTCCCAAAGCAATTCTTTGTTTGCTCAACAGAAAAAGCTAGAGATATTTTGTCACCTAGGATATTATCTTTAGGTTAAAATAAAAATCATCTAAAGTCATCTTGCTCAATTGGGAGGACAGCTGTGTGGAATATCCGCTTGGAAATAAAGTGGAAGCGTGACCTAACTGTGTGTCAAATATACAGCCAAAGAATAAATGAAATATATACCAGTGAAAGGATCCAAACTTTGGTGAATTTTAAAAAGTTTCCAGAATGTCCTTTTCCATAAGAAGCATAAAATTTTGAAAGTGTACCATATTTCCAAAGAAGTATTAAATACAGGCAGTCCACAACTTATGAACAGGTTGTATTTCAGAAGTTTGTTTTTGAGGCAATTGTGTAGGAATTTGGAATGTGCCTTTCCTACTGAAATTGGAACACACATGGTGGTGGTCACCTTCCTGAGTCAAATTAACCCATAATGTGCAGAATGTCCTGTGACTGGCAGGCTTGAGGCTGCCCTGTGCAGACTGACACTACTGTGGAACGTGTGTAGGGGCTTCCAGCCAGGTGCTCACAGTTTCTCCTGCTGAAAATCAAGTGGGAGGCATCAGAGAACTTTCCTTTCTCCCTGGGACCACCCTCTTTGTCTGGCTATGCAGTATTAGTGGCAGTGCCTCAGGGTTATGGATCACTGCCAGCAATTTCTGGGTGCTTGGGATGTATATGAGTAGAAGAGCTTTTAAGGTAGCATATAGAGGAACTGCCACCTCTGACCACTGCTCTCCAGCATAATTCTTAGATTATCATGTCTCTCTGTGTCTTTAACAGCTGGAGAATCACCAGTTTGCTAGATATACCTAAGAAGTGCACAACAGACATTTTGCTGCTGTTCCTATAACCTAGTCAAATAATACTGGCACTACATGCTAGGGTACTTCTTTCCTTAATTGTACTCAGTCCATAGTGAAAAGGGGGAAGTCTCTTTCTAGGACAACAATGAGGCAAGATGAGAAAAGAAAGCTGTAGTTCCAAATAAAAGTGAAACTTTGTAGTGTTTTCTGACAAGGGAGTTTAAAGCCAGCTCTCTGAATGGATTTGTTTGGAAGATACCAAGAACTAATTTCCCCAGAGACCTCAAATCAAGACAACAAAACAAAACAAAACAAAACCAGATAGCCTATAGCAAGGGGAATAAGAGATTAGATTTGATAGTGTACCTTTAGTTAATAGGAAGTTTAGGCACATAGTTTAAATGCATTTTACAGGCACATAACAAAAATATGTAAACCAGGCAGGACTCCAGCTAATTTATTCTAAGGTGCTTTTTAGCTATTATTTTCTCTCCTCCGCACATCCAGATCTTTAGAGATGGTGGGAAGAGGCTGCATATCACTCAGTACTTCTTTGGGAATCTGCTGCTCTCCAAGCCCTGATGTACCTCCAGGAGGCTTGGAATGCTGGTGAGCTGCAAGCACATCAGCTGTTTCCGAGCTAGCCCTGGTTCAAAGTGCATGAGGTTACTGGCAGCCATCCACTGCTTTTTACTGCTATTCTAGGAGAAGAGACACTCCTGAAACAGCTGAGAAGTTTTCATGGAGTAAGATGCAGGAAATTCCTGCCTGAGGCATTGCCTTTTGGTCAGAAGCTCTCACTACTCCTTGCCAGCAATCTTTCGGCGTTTTAGGGTTGTAAACAGCTGCCCATGAAATATAAACCTGAGCAAATGCACACAGAGGTACAGAGTTTAATGTACCCAAACAAAATCTTACCATAAGGTTGGGATGACCCAAATTTAAAAACAGATGTACTTATGCATGTTAGAATGATGTGGGCTCAAGATAACAACTCAGTAGTTTTCTCCCCATTACCCCTCTCCTGGGTTATTTTAGTTGGAGATCAAGCTTAACAAGACTCATTGGGGCTGGGGATTTAGCTCAGCGGCATAAGTGCCTGCCTTGCAAGCAGGCAGTCATGAGTTCGATCCCTGGTACCGATAAAAAGGAAAAAGACCAAAAAAAAAAAAGACTCATTGCACAGCCTTTTGGTCTAGAACGAGTCAGCTATTCTGGACAATAGTCTAAAAAATTGTACATTTGTGAATGGAAAACAATTTTGAAGAAGAAAGAAGATACGGGTTGGGAAGTTTAAATTATAAAAACTATTTCTAGAATCTTCTAGAAAGAAAAAAATGTATAACAAGAAAAACAGAAAGCTTTTCAAAGACTCTTTTCAAAGACCCCACAATTCAAGGAGTCCCTGGTCATCAACTTCCTTGCTCCTCCAACAAATAACAGACTGAACTATGAAGCAATGGATATTAAAAACCTTCAGGTCTGTCTAGGAAAGACACTTGTTGGTCAAAGTAATAAGACAGGATTGCTCCCATTACTTTGTTGGGGAATTTGCCTCTTTGTGAGTTGTGGTTACAAGAAAGCAGGAGATTGGGGTCTGGGATTTAGCTCAGCCGCGTAAGTGCCTGCCTGGCAAGCACTAGGTCATGAGTTTGATCCCCAGTACAAAAAAAAAAAAAAAAAAAAAAAAGAAAGAAAGCAGGAGATAAAAGACTGTATATATAATATGAGAAACCATATTCAATACAGCTATGTTTCCATAACAAAACTTTTAAAAATTAAAAAACTATAAACTACAGAAAACAATGCTCAGAAATATTTCTCTGCCTGATGGGGGTTTGCAGGATAGGAGTCTTTTCTAAAGGTATGATACCATTCTTTGTGCAAGATGGGTGCAGATGGGCAAGTTAAAGCTGCAAGTAGGTGGAATCCCAGCACAGATCATCGTTCTTTCCTGGAATGCCAGCTCCGTTGCAGCAGTGACTACATGTTTCGGTCACTGCTTTACTGCAAGAACCTACAAAGGAGTTTGCCAGATAATGGATAACCAGTAAACATTTTCCAAGTCAAGAGGTTCATCAGGGTTTTGAGAGAAGTCCTAGAAAGGATAGAAGAAATGTTATCACCTCCCTCTCCTGGGTTCACCTGCTGAATAGCTAGAGGTAGCAGACAAGGATTCAGAAAAATTATGGAGGTTTCTTCTAACTTAGAATTTTTAAAATGCTTTGTGGGTCTAAGAGTGAAGAGCTTTGGGGAAGAAGTGTGTAGGGGCATTTTGTGCTCCACACGGCTTCCCTTGGAGTTGGAACCCTGCCCCTGAACAGTAGTTATTTAAAGATCAGGTACATGGTGTTCTTTATCCCAGTTTCTGGGAAGAATGTTTTAGTAGCTCCAAGCAAGCAGGGGACATGAAATTTCTCTGTCTGCTTATATCTAATTAACGTTCAGTGAGTCTCTGGCTATTTAAAATAGGGAAATAATGCATATTTATTCACACATGCTTTGAGATCTGTGGATAAAAATGCTATATTACTACCAACCACAATGAATGCACATACTTTAAATATAATTATCAATTACCAGCTACCACCTGTTGAGATAACTAACTACAGTACTTTTAAACACCACCCTTCCAAATTTTAGAATTGGAAACATTCTTCAATGTTATATACACTATATTCAACCAATTCATTAAGGAAATTCTTTGTTACTCTTTTATGACTTATGTTAGCAAGAGAAATAGAAATTGGGCTATATGAATTACTAAAATGCCTAAGGGGATCTAGTTGGGATCTGATCTTAAAAAATCATCTTTCAAAAAATCCTTTTAACATGCACTTAATGGTGTATACACAGATACAGTCTAAGGTCACGTTGCTGCATTTTAAAAATAAAATTTTGCCCTCTCGGCAAATCAAATATTAAACAGTTAAAATGCACACAAAGTCAGATGCATTTTTATAAATACAAAGCCCCTTGCACAAATCAGTTCATAAACCATGCATAAATAGAAGGTATTATGTTACTCTTTTCCCACTCGGGACCATAGATTACACTAAAACTGTAAGACTGCTTTTAGATGGGCAATTATTACAGTTTTTATTCTTCAAAAGCTATTAACATTTTTATAGCATAAGCAAAGTTATTACAAACAACCTTAAAATGTGAAGAATAATTTTTCTAAAACTCCTCCCAAATTCTCGCTTTGACATAGAGCACTGGAAAAGAAAACCACATAGGGCACTGTATTTGTTTACTGAAAAGAGAAAAAAATGGAGTAAGTAGGTCAAAACTGAGATAAAAGTGCTGCTTATGTAAAGCCAAGGAAGTTTAAATGAAACTCCATCAAGCTGTTCAGTACAGATTTCTTTGTGACAAGGAAATAATATAAAGCAAATATGCTTGGTTGTTTAAGTCATCATCGACATTATTAACACCTTATTTACACAATTGGAACCATGGGTCCAAGCTAAGTAGGAGCTCAGGGCCTCAGTTATCACCCACCAGCCTGAACTAGAGCAGCTTGGCTCTGCTCTCTGACATATATATATACCACTCACAAAGGGACTCTGCAAGACTTTAGGTGTCTGAACTACAAAGGGAAAGCCACTAGTGTCTTTGTGCTGAAGTCCACAAAAGCATTTTACACAGATCTTTTAGTTATAACGCAAAAATTCATGATTTTATAGAATAAGACAAAGATAGAATTTTTACTATAATACTTGCAGTGAAGGATGAATTTCTGTAGTCAGCTCCTGTCCCTCAAAAGCTTGATAGTTCATCCTAAGAAATATCTGTGAGTATAAAAATACATTCTCTAAGCATTCTTAATGAATGTTCTTGTCGCTATGTTGTCACAAAGTGAAGTGACACCTGATAACTAGATAATTTATCTATGTAAGACCCCAATTAGCAGTGACAAGACTGATTTCATCTCTCTTTGAACTGGTAGGCCCAAGCATGTAGTTTGAAGAGGCACCAGGAGAGAAATCAATAGGGTGGGATATGAAAAGAAATATCTAACCTTAAAGATTCAGTTGTCTAATTTCCATCATGCAACCTCTAAGTCTCAAGTTTTAGAGTTAGATGAATCATATATATACTAATAGATATATACACACAATGAATTGATTGTATTTAAGCTTTACAACATTTTATATATAGAAAAAATGGTTACTATAGTGAAGCTAATTAACATATGCACCATTTCATACAGTTAACCCCACCTTTTTTTGGTAGCAAAAACAGCTAAAATCTCACTTACCAAAAGTGCTGAATAGAATACAGTATTGAAGTATGGTTCTCATGTTACAACATCAGATCTCTAGACCTGTGACTACAAATCTGTTACTTTGTGTCCTCTGACCAACATCTCATTACCTGCACCAATCTGTTGTGACAACTATTTTATTCTCTGCCTCTGTATATTAGATTTTTTTTCATTTCTAAGGGTTCCATATATAAGTAAGATTATACAAAAGTATCAAGTACACTTTCATTTTATTTGTAAGAAAACTTAAACGCAGTGCTGAAAAAGGATGTCTCAAATTCTGCAGGCATCTTTCTTCCATTCTATCCATACTTACAGAGCATAAGATATTCACCTTATTCTTAATATACTTTCCTTTAAAGAAAATTTCAAAAGCCCTGAATCTCAGACTAATATAACAAGAAAAAAAAAAAGAGAGAGAGAGATTTAAAAGTGCTGAAAAGAGATTTTCTATTTGGACAGAAGAGGTTTGGATGCACGACTATTTTCTTCTTTGCCCTGAAGCCATGAAAGGAACATTTTGAAAGGACAACAAAATTGAAAAAAAGAAAAAAATCCTGCACATATTCACAAAACAATATTAGACTGAACTTAAGCTTCTTAAGAACTAGTTACTTGGAAACCATTGCTTGTCACTAGTACACCATAGACCGAGAGCTGAGAGCAAAAACCGCAGTGGTCTCTGTACCTACAGTTCAGGAAAGACCACAGAGTTTTAACCAAGTGGCCATACATGGCCCTGCAGAACTTGCACTGAGCATAGACTCTGATCAATAACCAGGTGACTGTTATGATCACAAAAGCGTTGAGGCCTCTTAAAAGCCCACATATCGGGACCCTATAGACATGTGAATTTGAATGAGTCCCAAGGGTACCAGGACAATGCAGATCTGTACTGAAGGACTGGGAAATAGTTGCTCTGAGAAAACAATAGGGAAAACAGGCAGAGAGGGTTGTATTGTCCACTCCTTGGGATTGTGTAAGAGAAAAAAAAAAACCCTTCAAATACCAAGGGTGAAAGTTTAAAGAAAAAGTCATTACGCTTTCACTCTATGGAAAGAGCTATCTACCACGTAAACTGTCCCAGGAAATAACTGAATTTACAAACTCAAATAGATAAGGATTGAAGGAAGCTAAAAGGATAGCGACAGTGGGAGTTACAGCAGAAGGGATTAAACAAGACTGAAAGCTTTAAGCAGCCATTAAAAAACTGTGGAAAACTTCTGGGCATCTTACAAACACATTTGGAAAGATGCATTACCATGAAGATCATTCCCAGTTATCAAAGAGCAATCTAGCTTGGAACCATAGTGGAAAGACATTTTTCTCAACAGAAAAGGTTGAAGATTCAGCCTCCTCATCCTTTAGTCACCAAGTAGTGCTTGATTGCCAAAGTTCACTGCTATATAATATAGAATGGATACAGAATGAAGTTACACCCCCCCACACACACATATACACACAGGCACACGCAAACACAAGCTCATAATCAGCTTGATTCCGGTTTATTTTGTGATATTTTAGCTTTTCTCAATTAATATCTTTGTTCTTGATGAACTATGTTAAGCCTATTTGGGCATTGTTGAAATAGAAAGTCATTAACTTTCTTAGTCATCTTTCTTGTACAATTTTGGTGCCTAGATTGGGGCAATCAAGAATAAATAGACCACTTGCCCTTGGATTCACGTCTCCTTCAAGGACTGGCTCCGCATGCATTATTTTCTCCTTAGCAGAATCTCTTAGGAATCTAGACTTCCTCCTCCTAGTCCTTTAATGGGCTGCCACTTTCTCTCCTTTTTCAATTCACTTTCTCTTTGTCCAGCAATGCAGCAGGGCACCCTACCCAGCTTTTCTGCCTTTGCTGTCTTCTCTGAAAACATACACACAGAGGGTTTTTTTTTTTTTTTCATTTAAGGATCATACTCTGTAATAAAGAAATAAAATTTTAAAATCCACAAACAAAGAGAAGTAATACAAGCTCCATCTATATTACAAAATACTCAGGGTAACTGTCCTTGATCTTCATTTCTGATGGTTTCTGGTTTAGATGGTATTTCAAGACTGCTGATAAATGGTGCCTATTGTTGTGCTGAGTTGCTGTGATGGTGGGTTTTGAATTTTCCTCTGCTGTTAGGCAGGATCAAATTTAAAAAGCCTGTCTTAGGACCTGTACTCACAGCACAGCCCACTCCTCAGACTCTCAGGTGTCTTAGATAAGAAACTCATCTCTTCCCTAACCCTTAAAGCTTTTTCCTTTTGGGCTAACAGCAGCACTTCATTGACATGCAAGATATCTCCCAGCTTTCTGTTTGGACCTTTGAAATCCCACAATTATCTGTGGTCCCTCTTTATCAATGGCTTTTCCCCTCCACGTACCCCAAACTTCTCCCCAGGGCCTCAGGTTATTTAATGTCACTCTCTAGTTGTCTGCTTCACTCTTTATTTACTTCACCATATTTCTGTCTTTGGAAGTTTTAATTATTCTATTTGTTTATATGCCACAAACTTACCTTTTGAAAAGATCAATTCCAGTTCTGAGGGTGGGATCCATTGGTTGGGAAAGCTTGGTTGTTTTGTCTGTGTTTCACTGTAAATATGAAGACCATTCAATTTCAAAAGCAAAATCTCTAAAGGCCTAACTTCTAACTAATGTTCTTGTATCTAGAGGCAAGGCTCCATCTCACCTCCCTAGTACGCTGAGTTTTTTCATGCTTGGAATCCCCTGTAACCATTACAAACCTTACTATGATCCTTTCTCATGACTCACTGCAAAATTTATAAATTCTGTGAACAAAAACATTCAAAATTTCTGTTATATCCTCTGCACACACACACACACACACACACACACACACACACACACATTTTATCAGGCACCAAGCTCCATGCTTTTTAGAACTTGTTTCATTTAATCCACAAAACGAAACTGTAAGTCTAGTGTTTAGAATTCTGCTCTTTAGATGGAGGAAGTCATAATAAATAGGTAAAATAACTTGAGTACAGCCTCAAAACAAAGGACAACTGGCTGCAAATCTGATGTTCTTAACCTGAGTGCTCCACCATCAGGCAGCATAAATACATAAGCCCAGCACAACAGAGGTTACTGTGCGTTGTATACTCATTTCCCCACAATCCTCTTCTGGGCTCACCTCGGACCAGGAAGCAACTTGTTTCAATGTAAAACAAGTTAAATGTATTTTAAATAAAAATATTTCTAAATTTAAAAATAGTGCTGTGAAAATAATGTACAGTTTTTGTATTTGAAAGCAGATTATTTTCCTGGGAGTACTACCTTTGATTGAATCTGCTAGGCTACAAGGTACACAAACAACTGTGCACAATTCCTGCCAGAAAGAGAATATTTTCCCATTTGCAAATTCCAGCCAGAAATATGGGGCCTGGATACTCTCCCTGCTAAAGCAAGCACAGCGGGACTTCCTTTTCCATACGTTGACTAATTTTGCTTTTATTCTTATTCAGGAGAATGTTCAGCAAGAAAAGGAACGGATATACTAATTAAAGGATGTCACATGCCTACCAGAAATAAAAATTGTGAGAAGTAGTTTGCCTCTTATTTCACTTAAAATATTAAAAAAAATTGATTCAACGATACGTAAAATCTTTTAGAAACCAGTATGATTTATGACTTGATAATATATACCATGGAGTATACAAAATAAGTCAGGTTACAATCATTTTTCAGAAATTCTCCAAAGTTTTGGATTTGAAAAGAGGATAATCATGGAAGGACATTTTAACCATCTTTCTTCCACTGCCTCTAGTCAAGTACAGTCACAACAGATCATTTTAATTGGATTGAATCTATCTGTTGGACATTTCACTGCTTACATTAACACACTGAGGGCAATCCCTGGCTGCCAAGTGGTATACGTAAGTACGAATAATTTACCTGTCAATTCAATTCCTTTTTACCTATTTGTCTCCATTTATGCCAGCCTTCTGTGATTAAACACACACACACATACACACACACACACATACACATACATACACATGTATACACACACACACATACATACACATGTATACACACACACACACACATATATTCAACAATATAGAGACACAGTGGAAACGGCAATTATGACAGCCCATTCATGGCACTTAATGTCCTGAGCTTCAATGTTCTTATTTATTGTAAGAAAGATAATACTTGCTGTGTTCTTTAAAGGACTTTTTGTTTTCAGAAGCAAATGAAGTCTTAACAGATGCGTTAAATTAAGTGGTAAGCAGTTAACTGTAAGCATGTATTAAGACACGCGTATTTATTATTATTATTACCAACTGATTTCACTGCAATTGTCCACATCAACAAAGGCCAAGTGGCTCTCATCACCTTTTGCAAACAGTAGGCATGAGGAAATGAGGAAAATGTCATTAACAATGCTACACATTTAAAAAACTAAAACCTTTTTGTTTTATTCTAAATCTACTACTGATTTGATGTACACATTTCCTTTCCTGCATTATTTTTTTCCTGCTCCACTCAATTTTGTGGCAAAACTTCATGATTCACCACAACAGATAAAATAAAACTACACACTGTCAGGAAAAGGGATATTAACACTAAGCAGCTGTGGACAACATTACTCTCTCATCTCATTTTCCCTGCCTTCCTCTGAGAAGTTTTCCTCTCTGACTCTGGCTCTTTCCCTCTTCCTTGCCTTCTCTTCTTCCTTCTCTTTCACTTTCTTAATTGGCAAAATGCAGAATGAATGGGAAGCCTACAGGATGGCCTGCTTGCTGTCTGTGCAGACCAAAGCTCTGGACAAAGCAGTGAAGTGACACCCGGAAGAGTAAACCCTAACCAGCCCTCTCCAAGGAACGGCAGCTCCCCAGCATTTGCTGGGGTAGGCTGTGTCACTGCAGGACAGAAAAGGAGCAGCTCCTCACTGTGACCCACAGCAAACCCAAGCTCATGTTTTGCTTCACAAACTTTCTCCAGAGCAGATGCAGAATGGTGGAAGGCCCGCTTCTCAACCCATAGTACATTAAAATGTCTTTAAAAATTCAAACAGTTAGACGGAAAAAATGGGAAAAATTAGAAAGTCGTTCTTAATAAATGTGAAGTATACTACCTGTCCCTGAAAATAAAAGCTTATCCCAATCACAATGTATGATTTCTTATTTTCTCTTCAGAGAAAACAAATGAAACAATGGAACAATTCGGGAACACTAGAACAATCTTTGGATCAGGAAATATTCACCAAAGTACAATATTATTGTCTTTTACTCTGTGTTCATGGTGTGTGTAAACACAGCTTTTGTATTTTCAAACATGTAAGATGGAAAAAGGAATTTTGTTTTTGGTTTGGAATGTTGGGGAGGAAGGAGTTAAGGGAGATTTGATAACATATGTGCAGATAACTTTCTACATTTCAATGAGTTTTAAAGACTTGCACGCTTCAGTGACTATTGTTAAAAACATACTGAATTGATTATGACAACCTATGGGTTGGTTTACACTACAGTCTAAAAATTGGGAAATTCAGTTTAGAAATTTGATCAATATTCATGCCATCTCACATCATAATTCAATTGGCAGAAATGCAGTAGAAAACTCCCCAGGGCAATCCTGAAGAACAACTTACATTCGGTGGTTTAACGTGTGTGTATCTGCTGCCTACAGTCAGTGGTGTGGGCTGATGGAAGTCCTGAACTTTAACAAGGACTTCCAGGTGAGCTGTTTGAGGGGTTAACTGTGACAGAAGAGAAATGATCACATTAAAATGAATATGCTAAGGCAAAAACTAAAGATGCTCTTTTTTAAACTCTCCATGAGAACTCTCCCAAAAAGCGTAAGAACTGTCAAAATAGGATCTTGCTTAAAATGCAAAAGGTATTTTCAAAGAGAGGATGACATTTGCATACAATATGTGCTGAAGACTGATGAAATGCTAAAATGTCTTACTTGTAGATTGAGTCTATATGACATCAAATGCCAGGGTTTTTAAAAAAGGATTTAAAATGTTAGATTGAAAAATATTTCTCAATGTGTTTCTCTAATAAAATATTCAAATATTAGTGAATACCTGAATTTTATGCTTACATATGGAATCATGACCCCTGGAAACGACAGGAATATATGTTGAAAGACAGTTCAATGAGTATTAATTATGTGAAACTACCTTAAAAAGATGGAAACCAACATAGTTTCAAGTGTTAGGCCTAATGTCATTATGATTTTAATTCTGGTATTGGTATTTTTATTCTGAAATGTTTTCCCTTGTGGCCTACTATCACTTTGGGTTGTGGCCATTTTATATCAGTTCCTAGATAATCTCTTCATTTTGGGACAGCAATACAGTGCTAATGCCACTTTTCTAAAGTTCAACTTCAGTGAAGTTTCTGGTCTTTACAAAATAAATGTCAAATCAAATCCTTACAAAGATCAAATATTTTAATGTTATTCACCCGATTCTCAGGACTTAAAGTGGCTAACTTTTATCATGAGGACGTTAAAAAGAAAATGAGTTGTTTATCACATGTGAAAAAAAGCACAGTGTCCTTCTTGTCCTCTTATTTTGATAAAATCAGCACAAGTAAAATCAAGGACTGTTTATAATTCTAACATTTTTCTGCAGCAGTATAAATGAAATTAATCACACACAGAACAACCATGGCTTTCATAGAGAATTCTGAGTAATTTGATATTTACATTTTATTTATGATTGAGCAAAAAGGTAAAACAAAAATCTCTACTAAGAGATAGGCACTCTACGAAACACTATCGTTCTACTCAATAAAATTCATTCAGATAATTTTCCTCATCAACGATGAGCAGTCAGTTTTAGTCTTTTTTTGGCTGGTGCTTAAAACTTACCTAAATAACACTTTTAACATTTAATAATAATATCTCAAGACAAAAATATTCTTTATAAAATGACCTTCACCTAGATAGATTATTGTTTTATGTCACACACTATTCATTACCAGCAACTAAATGAAAGCTAGAAAACTAAAAAAAAAAACAAAAAAAAAAACTAGAGTCTCATTAAACAGATAAATGTACACTGTACATCTGCCCACTATTAGGCAAAATAAAATAGCATGGATCATAATCATAAAAACTTCTATTTTTACCTAGCTTTGGATTTGTAATACGGTAAATATTTCTACCTGTCAAGGGCTCCCTGGCTAGCAGGGAGCGTGAACCTCCTCCGGTGCAGCTCTCTGCTTGTCTATGGTGAGGCAGGCTCTCAGGCATTGCTCCTACCTTTGGACATTGCTTAGACTGGCAGCTCACTGTGCGATCCCAGAAGAGATTGCAGGAAGAAGGGAAGGCTGAGGGAAAGAGCTAGTTGTCTGGATCCTGAACAGTCCAGTGCAGGAGCACTGAAACAAGCCATGTCCTCTGTCAAGCAGAACTTTTACAAGCCACCAAAATGTAAGATACTCTATAGGGGCACAGGACATGTTCTCTGAGCACTTTTGCGCAATGAATATGGCCAAATTTAAATTTGAGTCATGCAAAATATTTTCCAGGAAATTGAAAAGTCTAATAGAAAATCTAATACATATACATATAGGATCATATGACTGACATATAAAAACCTTTACAAATATAAAAAGATTTTCCAAAACAGAGGTTTGTTTGTTTTTATCCTTAGGAGAGTGAGCAGGCTTCATCATTAGAATGATTGACAGCAAAACTTGATAAATGTCAATTTGCATGAGTTTGCAACATAAACTACAACAAGTATTATGCACCATAGCTTGGGTATTTTATATTGAATTTTAAAGAAGTTCAATCATATGTGTTTTCTTAGGTTGGGTTTTAACTGTTACCACTGAATTAAGCTTTCAGGTTTGAACTCTTGCCATGTGATTTTGAACAAATATATTTGTTACTAATATTCAAATTAATAGAAATGAATTTTCCCCACATTTCAATTACTTATTTCCATCCCAAATATATCATAATTGTATAAAAAGTGCTAGGTATTAAATATGCTTGAACAAAATGAATTATATCATAAGTTTGATCATTAACATCAATATACTTTCACACTAATCAAGGCACTGGTACTGTCACATTTTTATCATTATTATTATTATTTTTGTACCAGGAATTGGACTCAAAACCTTGTGCTTGCCAGGCAGACACCACGCCACTGAGCTATATCTCTGGCCCACGATTATTATTCTTATGAACTGATGTTTGCAAATTAGGCATTCCTTTTCAATTCAAAATTGAGAGTAGGAAACAGTTACATAGCGATCATCCTTTGTTAAAACTATGTATATGAAATTGCCAAAATTTGACCATTTTGGATCCATAAGAATAGCAATCTCATACAGCTTAACCCAATCAGTAGCATGTTATGTATGAGACAGTAAAGATTGAGAGGTTTGAGGTTGCTTACTGTACACTTTAGGCAATGCATTCACTCTAAGTCTCAATTTCCTCCTTTATAAAATAGGAGTAATAATAACTACTCATCAGGGTCATTATGCAGTTTAAATGCAATACGCAGTACATTTGCAAGATGACTAACGCCCAAGAAGTTATCATGAAATTATTGTAAAAACTGGAAGAGCAATAGCAGCCCATGTAACACATTAAGGGACAATGAGAGTTAAAATATACTAAAAAGATGTTTGTTTTCGTTAGAACAGCAACACATTCTTTCTCCCACATGCCCAAGATTACAGCCACAATGAAGTGATGCTTTCAGGATAGTATCATCCTTCATCACTGCATGGCAGCAACGACAGAACAGGAGGTCAAAACACAGACTTTGGGGGCAGATATATTTGGATCGGGAACCTTGCTTTGCCACTGAAACCTATACAATTCTGGTCATGTTACATGATCATTCATGAAATAGGACTTATCACATGTAACAAAATACACACAAAGCACATTGCCTGCCACATAGAAAGCACCAAATGTTAACTTTTTTACTTAGATTTTCATTACTGTTTTATTTTGATGATTGTCTTAAGTCAAATCTTTAACAGCTGAACTCCAAAAAAACTACTGAACCACCACTGACATGCTTTCCTTGCTTAACAATACTGTAACATTTGGAGCAGGGCGAGGGGGTACTGGGAATTGAACTCAGACCTTATGCTTGCCAACTTGGTGCTACACCACTGAGCTATATCCCCAGCTTAATACTGTAACATTATTATTCTTTTTCTTCTATACTGTGGTTTGAATCTAGAACTTTATACTTACTAGTTTTTTTTTTTCTTCGACAGAATACTTTTCTATTTATGGGTCTTTAATATTATAAGATGATTGTTCTTTTTTCCCCTCTGTATGGGGATTAAACCATGCATTGGATATTCTAGGTAATTATTCTAACCCTGACCTATATCTACATCTTTATTTTTCAATTGTTTTGTATCCCAAAAAAGTATGAAATAATTTAAAAGGAAAATCTCAAGTAATATCACAAAATAGCAATAGTCATAACATATGTGTTAAAAGCAAAAAACTCAGGCCAAACTGCATGCAAATCTCTCTTCTTTCATATACTTGTTTTATACGCCTGGCCAAATTATTTACTATCTCTGGGCCTAGATTCCTCATCTGAGAAATGGGTGTAATTATGTTAGCTATTTCATAGTAGGCTCATCACGCAGTTTAACATGTATTAGATACCAAATACATATCAAGAATAATGCTAGGAGCTAGGAATTCAACAGTGAATAAGAAAACATATGGTTTCTCCTAGAAAACTTCCAATAAATAATGCCCAAAAAACAACATATTAATATACATGAAGTATGGTCAATATATACTGAATTTTACATTTTTGAAATTTTATTACAGTAAAATACACATTGCCATTAATTGCCCTCAAGATATTCTTCCTCATTTTGAAAACACTTATCTCATCATTCTTGTCACCTTGTGAAGCAGTTTTCCAGGTCCTCTTTCATGAGCGTTTCTATGAGGTGTAATGCTGTGGTGGGTGCTGCTGCTGAGTGCCATCCGGCAAAAGGTCGGCTCATAAAAAATAGGGTGCTTACTCCTGCAACCTCTCCACTGGATCTGGCACCCTGTGACTTCCAGCTCTTCCCCAAAGTCAAACTTTTTGCCATTGCAGGACATATTTTGAATCAATGTAGAGACTTGACAGCTACAATTGAACATCTAAAGACACTGAGGAAGACTTTCAGAACTGCTTCAGAGAGCAACAATTACAGAATGTGTGTTCCAAGGAAGGGGGAACTTTTTGTTGTGGTACTGGGGATCGAACTCAAGACCTTGTACTTATCAAGCAGGTACTTATGCCACTGCGCTAAATCCCCAGCCCAAAGCTTTGTTTCCATGCATTTTTTGTTTTTATTTTTATTTTTCTTCCGGTACCAGGGATTGAACTCACGACCTCGTGCTTGCCAGGCAGACATTTATGCCACTGAGCTAAATCCCTGGCCTGGAAGGGGGAACATTTTGAGGGGGATAAATGGTAATCTATCTTTTACTGTAATATATTTTTTAGAATTAAATACTCGCCAATTTTCTTTATCACACCTCATCTATCCTATATCTCAGAAAGTTGAATCCTATATCTATGCTTTTCAGAAATGTTCAGATCATGAATTTATTGACCCATTACATTGGAATGGCAAGAACAGGAGAACAAGATCATGTGAGAACTGAACAAGATGAAATTAAGCTACACCATCTTGAAGGCAGCCATGCATTTGTACGGTAATTTCTAGGTTATCTTTTATCCACAGGTAGTAATTTAAATCCCTATGAAAACTACCAGGAGATCTGGCATCAGGAATATTTCTGTCTTCTCTGTGGATATGTAATGAACTAGCTGGAAACCACACATTTTAAATCCTGTGTGTTGGCAATGATTTCTGTCTGGAAAATAACGAAGACAGATATACAGTAGAATTTCCATCGGTTTGTAAATGAGTATGTGCAGATCATGCACTAGTCTTTGAAGAAATCGACCAGGAAAGAAAACTAAAAAAGAATTTGCATCAGAGAGTGAGAATCACCCATAAACTCTGAGATCACCTGGGGAATGGGGGGATGGGGCAGCTTCCTTTCTTCAGCTCCAACTTTCCTGCTCACGATCCTCCCAAACACTGTTTATCCCTCCCAAAAGGGAGTCATAATGTCGCATCAGGTATATTAGACATAATTATAAGACGTTTTCTAAGAGTAACCATGTATTCTCATTCACTATTGGATTCCTAGTGCCTAGCACTATTCTTGGCATGTATTTGGCATCTAACACATGTTAAGCTAAGTGATGAGCCTCCTATGAAATAGCTAACATAACTATACCCACTTTTCAGGTGAGGAATCTAGACTCAGAAGTAAAATAATTTGACCAAGAGTATAAAACAAGAGCATGAAAGAAGAGAGACTTAGACACAGACAGTTTGGTCTCACTTTTGGCGTCAGGAAAGCCCTGATCTTAACACTGTGTATGGAGATCAGTAAAATCTGAGTTCTGATCGCAAGTCAGAAGAGAAAAATGAAATAATGAGATTTGCAGTCAAATATTATTTTACTGATGTGTGCAAAGTAGGAACAAAAAGACTCGTGAACAAGACTCCCGAGGAATGCAAGGGAAAGCCTGTTGCCATTTTTGTGTCTTGGGCCCATAGAATCCACAGACTACGGTGATTCAGTGATCCGTTCTCTACCTTGTAGTCTGTAGATAATTGATCTAAATTTGCCTTTCCACAATTGCTTCTATAATGAAAAGAGCCTGAAACAATTTTCCTGGTACATTTTGACTGGCTCTACAATTCAAGAAAATTCTTCTTTTTAGAAAAAGTTATGTATTATCCCTATGAGATAATGCTGACTGCAGTTCATTGGGTTGTTTCTATATGTTATGGTCTTTTCTCCTGCTATGACTATAATTTGTACAGGTGACAGGGTGAGGTGTTCTGAACCAGCTTCAGTCTGGAATGCTGCTAAGTTCTAGAATCTTTGTTCTTGCTCAAACAAAATAGATTAAATTTTAAAAAAAAGAAAAAGAGGGCTGGGGATTTAGCTCAGGGGCATAAGCGCCTGCCTTGCAAGCAGGCAGTCGTGAGTTCGATCGAAAAAGAAAGAAAAGGTCAAGAAACCATGCGTGGTGGCAGAAGCCTGTAATCTCATCACTTGGAGGCTGAGGCAAGAGGATCCCTAAGTTGGTGGCCAGCCTGGGCTACATAAGTGAGTTGAAGCCAGGCTGCATTACATAGTGAGACCCTTCCTCAAAAAACAAAAAGCAATCAAAACAAAACTTTACCAATAATTAAAAAAATAAAAAGGATATATAGATTTTAAAAGGTACCCCTTTCAAAGCAAAACAATGCATGGCAGGCAACACAGAATCTCTCTAGCTGACTTCTACTGCATCTTAAAAAGCAACTAGTTGTGTGAAGTAGTAATTTAGTCAGTGAAGTAGAGCTTGCCACAATTGAACTCTAACTGCCTCATTTTGGAGGCATAATACAGTATTTTCTTTCTTTCTTTAATAAAGCTGAAGTCAGTCACTTGCACAACACTTCTTTTAACGATATTTGTTCTAAGGAGTCAACTAGACTAACTGCTTGTCCTTGTCCACTATTAAAGCTCTTGAAAATACCATTTACAAGCCAGCTGCCTTGGTGACAGTGCTGGCTCTTTGCACTTCATTTGCACTCTAGTTCAGAGCCATTTCTTCAAAAGTTTCTGATGTGTTCTTTTACCATCAAGTTTCACGCCTATAATCATGATAAATGCTTCTGGTCTTGTAGATCCCTTCCTTATCTCTAGCTGGAACTTCATTTGCATACCATGATTTTGTTCAAGGTGATATAATAGAAAACTAATTTATTTATTCCTATCTCAAGGATGTGGATAAATTAGGAAAATCCATAAAGCATTCCTACATATTGATAACATCTCTAACTCTATTCTAGTCTAACTCAAAATGAATTTCATTTATAAAGACTGACCGTCAGTCATAAGCATTGTGTTAGCAGGATGATCACTGCAAAAAGTGAAGTGCTTCATTTATATTTCTGCTCTTACAAGTGATGGGCAGTAAAAAATTTAGAAAAAGTTACCCAGACCTTATGAGGAATGCTTTGTTTTTTTAGAAATGTTTTAAATGCATATAATCAATGCAATTTAAGCTTTTGAAATGAAAATTAATTGTGGGCAGGCACAAACATGGTAAATGTACATTTCTGATCAAGTATGGAGAATAATGTGCCTTCTTATCTTCAGTTATCATGTCTATTCAATTTTTCAAATATTCCAAGAATACAGCTAAACTGCAGGTCAGATCCCAATCCAAAAAAATCTATTGGTTATGTTATATCTAAATATATTTCAGTTCTTGAAGATGATAAGATACCCACATATTTAAGAAACATCAGAAGTGAACTAGAATTATACTTTGTTTACAAAAAGTGATGTGTGCCTCCCTAAAACATCCAAAATTTTATATAGCTTTAAACCTCAGTTACTAAAACTGTATGTGTTTCTTCCTCGCATTTAAGAAAAGCTGCATGTCTTACCTCTAGACCACAGACAAAAAGTATAGACTAATTTAAATTTGATTACCGTAGTGGGGTTTCTTGCTAAGAATTTTTGGAATGTAAATAGATCTTAAGAGGTATTGTTTCCTTTACCAAAATGACATTAAATATGCCTTCTTAGAGATTGTATTGTATCCTCTGGTAGCTCTTCCTAATGAGACATATTCATAAGCAACACTCTTAAAGGTAATAAATCACTACTGTATTGAATAGAACTGAAATAATAATTAAGGACATCTAAAACAACTGTGTTTGTTATGAATTATGGAAAGTCTATCTTAATTTCTTCACACCTTTTGGAGTATAACAGCATTATCCTTAGGATAAAAAGTTGTAAGCAAATCGTTAGCAGTATAATTATGAAAAAGAATGACTAAATTGCTATGCAATATATTAGTGGGTGGTATGGTAATTCACACAATTTCTTTTCATTACTGCTTTTTTATCCCATGCTTTATCACTTCCATATAACATCAGAACTGACTCATAGGTTATCCCATAGTCTGAAATATGGTGTGACTATCAGACAAAATGTACTCTGCTTTATTGAATTACTTAATAAGTTCTTAGAAGTTCTTAGAAGCTTAACAGAATATCCACTTATAATAGGACTGCCAATCACAGGGAAGATCTGGCGTTCCCGAAGTAAAAAACAGTCATCCAACTAAATTTACAGACAAATGCTTTTAACTACTAATCAATGTAGAATAGACAGGGGGCTGATGTTCCTGATGTGGCCTCCACATCAGACTTAATTTTTTTTTATTCTTTGAGTACCGAAAAACCTTGCCTCCTAAGGATGCATTGCACTGGGCATCCTTAACATTTTTAGTCGCCCAAGACAACAGCAGAGAACATTTATTTGTGACTGGTGATCTTTTGCACCACTAGTTCTATCTTTGGGAAGTCAAAATTGATTTTCTTCCACTTGTCACACTAAAATCTCAACTCTGTCCTTTCTGTTACACTCTCAAAGAGTTCAGCGGTATCGAGATCAAAGGATTACGAAGCCACAGCTTTAAGGGAAGCAAGCAGCATGAGAAGACTGTGGAGGCAGTTCTGAGCATTTTATGTAAGCAATCTATTTCAGCTTCAAAGGAAGCACTGGCTAAGTGGGTGAACAACATGTAAAGTGTTCACTTGACACAAGTTTTTTTTTAAGTAGTTGAGATAAAGAGAGCCTGCAATCACTGACCTTTTATTATTAGTCAGTGCCCTGAGTACAAGAGAGACTTCGGCAGAGGTGGCCCCCGGGTGCCAGCAGAGACTCCAGGGCTTTCTTGGCTGTTGGTGCAGTATCTGCAGCTGCGACACTCTCCTTCTAGCTGTTTGTTCCACTCTCTGCCTGATGCTGAGGGTATCTGATTTCTATCTCTGGAATCAGTGCGGAAGCCACGTGGTGGTCAAAGCTGGACTTTAACGCTAAAGAGCATACACTGCACGCTCCCAGGGAGCCAGGCACAACCCAGGATTGAGTTTGGTTTTGCTTGAAAAATGTACAAACGCTTTGTAAATTCCATGAAAGAGGTAAGGGAATCCCTATACATTTGCTCTTGCCTTTCTGTGTCTTAAAAGTAGTTTAATAGCATGAATAAAATAGTGCAATTTACTCATTGGAGCTAAGAGCTATAGATGGATTTTAGAGAATCATACATTTTAACGAATTTAATAAACATATATGAGATGCCATTTGCTGTACTTCCCATGTGCTACATTGTATGCTACATGCTTTACATAAAATAAACCATTACATTGTATGATAAACCTTTCAATAAGCGGTATGTGTCCTATTTCAAGGTGAATAAACTCAAGCCTTAAAAGGATTAAGGAATTTGCATAAAGTTACATAGTTACATACATTTGCAGGACCTATTTAAAAAAAAATTAAAGACAAAACAACTAAATGTGTTTAATATAAAATAAATTTTGTTTGGAAACACAGAAGGCAGTTTTTAGTGCATGCTGCTTCTTCCTGATGAAATTCAGTTCTTGGCATCACCCTTCCCCTGCCCTCACCCAAAGCAATTTTCATACACTTTCTTAGTGCAAGTCTTCTAGATATTTTAAAGAATTAATAAAAGGAATTATTTGGTCATGATCTTTTATAGATGGTAATTGGCTCCAAAATAATCTACTAAGTCTTAAGTTTACACATTGGAGGTTTATTTTCATGTACAAATCAAATTTCTTTTCAGATTCAATCTCAGATTATAGCCTATTTTTTAGACATATTTCTGTATGTAATTAAACAATTTTCAAATAGAAAAGGGAGCCACTGTATAAATATAAGACATACTGTAGTGGTTAATATTTAATTACAGTATAATTAATCATAGAAGCTCATCTGAAGCTAATTTACTAGTGTTTCCCTGAAAACACTGTTCTTTGATTCCTTCCAGGAAAAAAGATGATGAAAAACAAAGCATGTAATATATTTATTCGTTTTGCAAATAAAGAGTTACATATTTTGTTCATGGGCTTAAAAGAGCTTAATGAATATTATCATCGCTGTTAAAAAGAATCCTGGTTCTTGTCCTCATCCAGGAAAACTAAATTTAAGAGAAGCACTGCTATTGTGCCTTGTCCTCTGTGTTGGTAATATCTCCTCTGAGGATGAAATTAAAATTCAGGAGCAATAATGAGGCACTGTGGCCACAGCAAGCCCATGCTAACTGTAGTGTAACCTGACTGAGTCATCACATATCTCCCCAGTTTTTGGAGGTCACTCATAGAGGAACAGGATGGTTTAAGGACAAACAGTGAGTGATGGAGCTCTTATGGTCAACTAAAGTTAAACAAGTGAGTATTACAGTCCGATGAAATAACCTAGGAAGGGGCTGGGGATTTAGGTCAGCGGCAATAAGCACCTGCCTTGCAAGCAGGCAGTCGTGAGTTCGATCCCTGGTACCAGTAAAAAGGAAAAAGACAAAAAAAAAAAAAAAAAAAAAAGGAAAAAAAAGAAAGAAATAACCTGGGAAAACACGTATTCCTTCCCTCCCGTGGAAAGTCGTCCTCTTTACTTGGAAACACAGTGTGTAGGAGGAGCGTATCTACATTGAGAGCAGAACATAAGTAAATTCAGATATAGGAAGAATACAAGTAAAAGTATAAAGAAGGAACAAGAGTAAAATCTGCATGGCATACAGACTGCAGTTTGGAGGTCAGTGGAAAAGAGGTTTAGCTATAAATCCATTAACAACAGGCAGTATGGAGCCTTACTAGGTATTAGAACTTGATGAACAAAGAATTTTGAGAAGATTAGCATAAAAAATACACATAAAATAAAATCGGAAGCCAGACATGGTGGCACATGCCTTAAATTTAGCATTCTAGAAGGCTGAGTCAGGAGGATCAAGTTTGAGCCCAACCTGAACAACTTGGTGACTTAGAAAGACCCTGTTTCAAAATCTTCAAAAAGGGGCTGGGAATGTAGCTCAGTGTGAAGGCCCTGCTATGCATATGTACACATACATACATACACACATACATAAAATAAAAAATAAACTTGAGGGAGAAAATGAAGATGACCAAGCAATCATGCAAAAATTCACATTTCAGACTAGACTGTAATAAACATAATTATGATATTACATAATATAATGAATATACAATAATTAAAATAATTTGGTTAAAATAAATTAAATAAATGAGGGACTAAGATTCCAAATGAGAATAACAAATTAAGGTGTACGGGCTTTGAGATGAGAAAAGTAGGAAAGGCACTGATTAAAATGAGCTAGATAGCAAGAGAAGCATACTGTGCTTCTTTTTTTCTCTATTTTGATATAACAAAATTAAAGATAACTACTTGGAATCCAAGTGAAGCTAATTCTTTAATATTCAGGCCATGGGTCGGGGATTTAGCTCAGCAGTTAAAGCACTTGCCTGGTAAGCATGAGGTCATGAGTTCGATCCCTGGTACCAAAAAAATTAAATTAAATTAAATTAAAAATAAAATTCAGGCCATTGCAAAGGAGAGAGGTCAGGGCTGACAGTCAGGTTGCAGCTGTGCATGCAAAGGTGTCGATGGATGAGGTGTAAGAGCAGAAGGTAAAGCACGGATGGGGTGCTGCTGCACACCGAGTGTTGGTAGCACCCAGAGTTTGGGAGGAGGGACAAGAAAATGAGACCTGAAGGAAACAGATGGACTCGTGGCACGGGATGAGATAGCAGGGAAGTAGGAGGAGAGGAGGTGGGAGTGTTGAGGACAGCAGCTGCTATGCCACTTTACTGTTGAGATCTCGTCACGGACCTCGCAATCTTCTGAGAATTTCCTACTCCTAAGTATGCCCAGGGGCCAATATATGCACATGCCCCTGAGGTTCCCACCGCCTCTCCGAGCCCTAGACTTCCTCCATCCAAGCTCCTGTTTATCTACTGTAGTTTCAAGCCAGCCAACACACCCACCAAGTGATAACATGAGCTGTTACGGGGCAATTGAAGAAATCATCCAGGGACTAGGTTATCCTCCTTCCAAGGGTCTTACCCAGGTACTCCATGACAGCACCAGCAAAGGAGAGATATTTTATGGCTGAAAGGACTGCCAACTATGTCAAGCGACTAGTTAAGGTACGGGATAAGAAAAAGTAGAGTTTGCAGCAGTAGTACTGGCAATGTTTGGGTGCAGTCTGATGGAGCGGCAAGGTGAGAACTGCATTGCAGAAGCATGTAGGCAGCACCACGTTGCTAGGAGCATGAACACTGGGATTCATGCTGATAATCCAGCTCTGAACAAGTGCATGGACTGTAGCTAGGGTATGGTGCAGTGAAAATCATGTTCATTATTTTAAAAAGTAGAGAGCAGAGTCCAGTGTGAAAGATGAAGGGAAAGTGACAACTGGATTTCCTACAGACAGGAAATATACTGTGATCAAGTATAATCCAAGTTTCAGGAGAAGCAGAGACTAAATCAGACGGGTCTGAGAAGCCACGATGAAGCTGGGAGTTCTGCACATCTAATCAGCTACCTTAGTGACCTGTCATCCAATGCTCCCCAAACTGCAAACTGAGAGAGAAAAGCTGCTTTATAGAAGAATACACTATGGTCCTATGGGCCATATCTTGCCAGTGACAACTTTTATACAGCCTTAAAGAGTGAGTTTTACAGCCAGAGGTTGCAATCATTTTAATGGCAGGGAACACTAACTTTGAACTCTAGTTAAGCAAAATGTTAACTCTCCCCTTCTCCCCCTCCAAATTCATTCTTCTCATTAATAGATTTGTATTACCAAAAAAGTGCTCTGTGTTACTATATTTTGAGTCTTGCTACTAAAGTATATTTCAGTACTTATCTATTAACCTTGACTTGTACTCTTGGTCCACACAGCCTAAAATACTGACTATCTTAAGTGGTTGGTTGATGCCTGCCCTAGCATCTTGAAGAGAGACCAGAGAAACACAGGCAGGTTCCCATGAAATAACCACAGTTCAAGTGTCTGACTTCTCTATGGTGTGACATCAGCAAGATTATCACTACCTTCTATTATTTTGAAAAGACAAATTCTTTTGCTTTTCACAAATATTTATTATAAAACATTTAACAAGTACGAAGTCTGTTGCTAAACAAAGGCATGTTGGACATTAATTTTGTGCTCAAATAGGTTGTAATTTATTACACTATAAGGAAAAGGCCAGCTCTGTTTTCCAATGCAAGATTTGTTAAAGCTTGTGAAACTGATGGAGAAGTTTTGGAGAAACACATTGATATCTCACTGCAAGGTGATTCTCTTCTAAACCATGGAAGCATCAGCACTTTCAAACAGATGAGCATTTGAGATAGCTTAAGAGCAATCACTTACACCTTTCAGGAGGTATCTGAAGCACCACGGTCATGACAAAATGTGGTGCTAAAGTCAGAGCTTCAGTTAAAACAATACATTACAAAAGATGAAACTTTAAAACTTTTAAAGTTAATAGTTAACATAAATTTGATCACATTTTCTCAGGTTGTAACATTGAAAAGTGCAATAGACTTTACAAATGTGCTTTATAAATAGTTTAGACGAAAGAAACCTCATAGTTATTTTTAATATGCCTTAAGTGATATGTAAGTTATATATACAGCAGCTTCAATTTGTGATGTGTACTTCCAAGAAAAGCAAGAAGAACATCAGCTATCATTTTAATAGCTGCTCATCCACTTCACATATCTTTGTGCATTGGTTAGAAGAAACACTCATCCTATGCTGAGGGTGTAAAAGATACTGCTTGCATAAAGCACTTAATTTTTAAAAAATGTAGTAAATAACTTAATTTGTAAGTATAAAAACTCCCAGCTTAGTTATAAAATATGACATACCAAGTGAACCTAGAGCCACTTAAATAAGCATTTTGCATTTTCCAGCAGGCTGAACAACACAAAAACAACTAGAAGACAGTCTCCCCCTGGAAGATAATCACTTTTATTGTTGCCAGGTCAAAGATTCAGATTCCACAGATCCCATGCAGCAACCTCTGACTAAAGAACAGCAAGTCTTTTCAGGTCAGAAGGTCCAATATGTAGCCCCTCAGAAGCATAGCATAATAGTCCTAAAATAACAAGCAAACATGTAGCTTTCTTAATTTGCCCTGCTGGATTCCTGTAATAAGTACTTAACAACTGTAGGCTCTGAGCAGCTCAGCAGACATCAACAAGACCATTTGCCAGATGATTTAGCAAACAAATTTCCCTGAGTCTCACACTTATGTTGAGTGCATAGCATAAGAAAACATGCAGGGACTTCAAGATAATAAGAGGACAGAGAGAGAGAGAGAGAGAGAGAGAGAGAGAGAGAGAGAGAGAGAGAGAGAGGCTGACTTTTAAAGACTAGAGAATTTAAGCAGGTAGTCAAGTTTCCTTTTTAGAAAGAAACTCCCCAAATGAATACTTAGCAATTGCCGCTAATTTTTTTTTTTTACTCCCTGAGCAAATTACCTGAAATTGATTTATTGGGAAGTGACAAAGAATATGGAATTGACTTCTAGAGAAGGGCAGAAATGACCACGTTTTCAAGCACTAGTAGCTGACAGTTTAGTGAGTGTACAACATGAAAGGGTCTCAGCAGATATTTGTTGAGTGAATGAATCCATGTCTATGACACGTATGGGGAATAGACATCTTCATAAAGCTGCCGGCAGAATTCTCAATAAATAACAGGGGTTAGCAAAAGGGGGAGGCATTCATAAAGGAATCACTCTCCAATATCAGGATTTCAAGGCTTGGATGACAACATAGGAAGAAGCAGACATATCTTATATCTATGAGATGTGACACCCCCCACCTTCTCCCCCCCCCCATTTTATTTCCTCATAAGGCTGAGCCATACTAGAGTCTCAGTGAAGCTACAAAGTAGGCAAAATCAGGGTGGCAGCAGCTCTTTCCATTTTAAGAATGTGCATTCCTGAGGCTCTGTGAGCAAATCAAGGAAACAAGATTGACAGAGGGCAGGCCTGGTCCTCAATAGGTTTTATAGTCCTGGGCATCGTGAGCCCAGTAAACTGTTAGAAGGATGGATAACGATCCTGTCACTTTAGGTTATAGTAAAATTGTGTTCAGTCTTCTGAGATGAGTTTTAACACATATACAGTATTTCAAATGTGGAAAATTCAATGACCATTTTTTTAAATTGGGTCTTTTGTTTGTTTCACTGATTTTTTTGTTTTTGTTTTTCATTTTGCAGATTCCTTCTTTTGGTGAATTGTCTAAATTAATGAGTTGATTTTATGTCTTTTGGCCAGCCTCAGAGAAGAATAAAATACCCACTGGTCGGTGAGAGGCAGTCCACATTTCAAATGTGAAGCCTGACTTCTCACTATTAATTGTCAGTGTGCTTAGCTTTGTAATATTCTGCCTAATGTACTTTAGCCTACTCACACAAGCCTCCGAAAAAGCTTGCTGTTCCAATCTGAGTTGAGAGCATCCACATCTACTCCACGGGGACACCCCAATCTTCCCAGATAAAAATTTACACAGGGGGAAGATAGTAGTCAAATGTGAGAAGAAGTATCCGCAAATAAATAAATACACAGATAAATAAAATTGTTCATGGAGTTGTCTACTTAAAAATACTGTGCCAAGGGCACAATGAACGAAAGTGAAGCTTAGGATGAGCTAGTCTGCCAGATGTAGCATGATGATTTGGGAAGGCCCAGGGGAGCACCCACGAGGAGAATGGCTGGGTGTAAATCAGCCCAGTAATGCTCCACTGCACCTGGGAGACCCCGAGGAAATATATTCACAGTGAACTGAGAGCAGGGCGCCCAGGCCTGTGATGAACCAGCCTTCCTGCGAGTAAAGCATGCCAGATACATCTGGGAGAGGCAGGCCTCAAGAGGTACTTGCAGGCATGCAAAGGCCCAGAACTTTGTACATGGAATTGCAAATAGCAGATTTGACTACTTATTAATTAAATATAAGGGACCATTTTGTTTATGTATTTTATTAAAAGAGTAATACTAACAAACAAACAAAAAAAGAAGTTGTAAATTTAAATGATTTGGAAGAGGGTAGAAGCAGATAAGAAAGGGAGTTGAGAACATGTTTTTGAGCCATTTTAAACTATGGCAATGTGTGTTTTCAAGAGTCTTAAATAGGAATTAAATTATCCCAAAAGCATTAGAGAATTATTCACATACTGTATTTTACCTTAGATGAGGTTATTTTAAATTCAGAAAAGCTAAAGAGCATGAATAAGAGTGCAAAGCTTTGGGATTGTGAATCAGCTGATCCACAGCTGCCGAAGCGGAAGAGTCACGGTGCTTGCTGGGAATGGAGAACAGTGCAGAGTCAGTTTCCATGAATATCTTATATGAAGTTAGTTTTTAGAGAAATCTCCAAATTCAACCTTTTTATACAAATACATCTGTATAAAGAGTAAAACTAAAATTGGACACATATTTGCTTCCTTTTTTCTTTTTAAAAAAATCCTTTAAATTTGTATTTCCTATTTATTTTTCATGAATGTGAGACGTCTGATTTCTGTCAGCATCATAGGAAAAGATTTTAAGGGCCATGCAAGAGTCAGGGAATATTTTGTCATTAATACAGTGGCCCAGAAAGTACATGTGTGCTGATTCTTTTGAGTTATTCAACAGGACTGCGATAGAATGAATGAATTAATCTGAGCTGAACTGTTCAACGGGTTTGTGTACAATGTCTAATAAAATTTTGTGAGGAAACTCAAATGTGATCGCACAGCACTGTAAGTATATTTTCAAGATAAATTCATTTTGAATTATTCATTCCTTTCTAAAAAAATTAAAATCTATTATGAATTAGTTCCAAGTAAATGTTTTCACAGGATTTCAAGTTGTACCACCTTATACTTAACATAATGATCTTAAACATTCTAAAAATGTTTCAACTTTTACAGGAGCCTGAAGAAAACACACCTGCAGTAAGCATTTTATAAGTAACACCACCACGCACCACAGTGACCCCATTGCCATCTCATACTACAACCAGATTATGTCTGGATTCCTTGTTTTTTAATCACGTGAAGTCCAAAATCCGATCAGAACCTTTGCCACTCCTCTTTTCTATTATCTTCTCAGCCAATGGATTACAAACCCTGTTGATTTTCCTCCCACCTTATTTACCCCTTCTCTCCACTACATCAGCACCAGGATGCTTTACAACAGCAGCAGCGTTGGAACCACTGCTCCTCTTCAATCCACTGAGCACCTTGGGTGAAATAATTTTCTTGAAATATTGCTCTTTTCTTTCTGTGTGTCTTTCCCCAGTTCTAAAATTTTTAAAGATTCCAGGCAATCTTTCCAGCTTCCACTGTATCTGGGAGGCAGACTGAGGCCCTCTGCCTGGACGCGGGTGGAATTCACTCAGCAGCAGATGTCCTTCTGGAGGGGTTCTGAGGCTGTGCCCATGATGAAAAGCCACTGCCAAAGACACTCCACCAGAGCACGGCTTCTAGTGCAGCCATGAAGCTCTCCCTCCAGGGCTGTGGAGGGGAAGAGAATCGCGGGAGAAGGAAGGCTTAATGAAGTTGAGGAGCAAACTGAAGCTCTGTTTCCACATGTAGCCAGATCTGCAGGTGTAAACTCTGGGCCCAGAACAGAAGCTCAGGTGTCTCACCCGCCCTTGTCATATACTGAAGCCCTTAATCCAGCTTTCAGGGCTCCAGAAATAAATTTCCTTTGGCCACTTTGGGAACAGGAAGTGAAGGCAGCTGGAAGACCCCAACATTTAATCTCCTTCTCTGCCGTGTCCTAAATTTTCTCATGCTCAGGAAAGTTTACCTGCTGCTCTGGGGCTGAGGGTGTGAATTAAGGTTATAGAATGGCTGAGTAGAGAAAGGATAAAGATTATCTTTGGATCTATTTAAATGATGACACCAGTGTTTCCCAAGCCTCGGGGAAGTAACACAGGCTCAAGCTTTCAGTGAACCCGATTCCTCAAACCCTCTTGATTTTCATCTTGATTCCTAGCCCCGCCATGTGCCTAGTCTCTCTGGACCTGCTGCCCACATGTCCTGCCTGCCCACTCAGCTATAGGCTTGTTAATCCATCTGCACCCTTTCTCATTTACTTGCAGGGTCAGGCACTGCAGCCAGCAGCAAACTCCGCTGTGTCCTAGTCCCAGACAGCATCCAGGGTACCAAGTGAGAGCCCAGACCAGACACTGCAGTTTTAAAAAATGCAGCTTACACACTGTAGTTGGACATTCAAAGTTCATTAGGAACTTCTAACCTCTTTTTAAAAACCTTACTCGCTTCCTTTTCCCCCTCAGGCACTCAAGTTCTTGTTACACAGAGCCACAAACATCTCATGCTTTCAAATTAAACCAGAACAGGCTCTGCCTCTGATTTAACTTTTAACCTTATCTTAGCTCCACCGGGACTAGCATAAACACTTGTTTGAGCCAGTGAATGAATGAGGGAATTTCCTACAGACCAGCTGTTTTGTTTACACATTGTGAGTAGTGGTACAATTTGTTTTCTATGACTATACAAGAGCTTCGGAGACTGTGTACATGGCACATTTCAGGCCAGCATATCCACCGAAATGTCTGAAAACACAGTTACTTGTAAAAGGTCTTTGAGAACTTTCACAAAACTTTAGTGCTTAGGTTAATAAAATATCTTGCCCAACATGGACAAACAATTCCTGTTTGGTTTTTGGACTGTACCCCGGAATTTCACACTGTACTACATTCCCAGGCCTTTTTTATGTATTATGAGACTGTTCAGGGTAAGCTTGAACTTGAGATCCTCCTGTCTCAGCTTCCCAAACCTTGGGTTATAAGTGTGCACACCATGCCTGGCTTTGATTCTTAGTTTGTTTTGGAGAAAGTGAGTTCTGAAATAAAAGGGGTAGCAAAGAGTCCTGCATTGAGTATACTGGTGCCTGTTTCTAACCTGGAGTACTGCTTCCCTCCGCCCATTCTCCTCTCAGGCTCCCAAGGGCTCCCCTGGGAATGATTTGAGACCACCCTCCTGCAGCTCCATCGAGGTCCTCTCAGATCCTTCCTTTAGTCCCACCCCTCCCTTGTCCCCACATTTCAGCTCTAAAGCACTTGCTCACAACCTCTGCCCTCATGTCTTATTTTGAATAAGCATCTGTGATTGACCTCAGTGCTCTCGCCTTGTGGAGGTGGTCCTGGAATGTTTACCCTCCTTCTCACAGATCCTGTTCTGTCAAACTGCATCAGTCAAGCCCATGTCTCAGTGATGTCAATCTTAATTGAAAATGTGTCAGTTTCACTAACATAAACACTGAGATAGCTTAATTTGGCTCCATTGTTATCAGTTAGCTCTTTGTTTTCACCTAGAAATCAGATGCTTTTTACAAAAAAAAAAAAGTTGAAACAAATATAGATTTAAAATGCTCCTTGAGTGAGACTAAAATGTCTCCAAATAATACAGCTTGTGGTTTACATTTTCTAATGTACTATTTGGTTATTTAAAGCTATGCTTTTTCTCTTCTTTAACTATTAAAAGGAACTTTAGTTTCTAAACTTCTTCTCCTTGACTGGTTCTGTTTGTATGGACTGCTAATTACATAGCAATTGACAGCACTATATGCATTAGGATCCTGGAAAGAACCGTTTGCATTTGTTAATTGTTCTCTATCAGTCTGCCTGTATGCTTCTAATCTTTCATGCCAGCAGCAAATTTTCTATAATTTGTGCTCTTCCTTATAGGCTAAGCACAGAGTACAAAAAAAGAGCATCCTTCTGTAGAGAATAACTTAGCCAAGGACACTCTGCTCCATCTTTATGATGAAATACATATTTCCCATGAAAAGGCAAATCTGTCATTTTAAAAGGTTGAATTGGATATACTTTAAAAATAATTCCAGCTGGTTAAATTGAGAGCATTGAAAAAAAAGCTCAATATGAATGTTCTCTTGGTCTGTAGTATTTTCATTTTCTTAAAGTGTGAATTGGATATATTTTCTTTTATTTTAAACCCTTTATTCTTAGGGTTGGATTCTGAGTTAGCAGAATAAGTTTTGAAGACAAATTGAGTTCAATAATACTACTTCTACTACTTAAAAGTTTCTATTTCAGTATTATTATTTCTGGCAAAAATGTCCCTTTGAACTGATCTTTTATTTATGATTATGCAAGAAATGCTGACATTTTTCTATTTTGTTCTGTTCTATGCACATCATTTCTAGACCGTTACAGCTCTTCCTTTGAAACTACTCTCTATTTAATATGACTTTTAAAATAAATAAAAGAACCAATTAAATCCTGGTAAAACCCAAACTATATTTTAAAATATGCAAAAAAGGTCTTATAAAAACCAACTATATTTTCATATATATACTTAATTAAAATATGTTGCTAAGTTACACAAACACAAATATCCAGTGACTTTAAGATTTGTACCTTGAGTTTCATGTCTATAGTAAATTTGGATGTACAACTATTATTTTTCACAATAAAACAGAAGAAATACAATCTCACACTTTTCCAGTAGTTTTCAACTTTTTTTTTTGTCTTTTTTTCTTTTTTATTGGTACCAGGGATCGAACTCAGGACCACACACTTGCAAGGCAGGCACTTAATGCCGCTGAGCTAAATCCCCAGCCCCAGTTTTCAACTTACTTAAATCTATATTAATATTTCCCTGGTTTAGAGCAATGTTTCTAATGGCTTTCTCATCTATGTCTCAGCTCTATATAAATCACACAAGGTTTTTGGTTCAAAGCTTACTAGCATGTATTTTCATGCAGCTTACAGCACCGATAAGATCTGGTTGAAGGAAAAAAATGAGACACAGTAGTAAAGGCCCATGTTAACCGCTTTTTCTGCTTATGAGCTGACTTGGCTTCTTACTAGGCATTGCAGACCGTGTCTTCTCCTCCATTTAGCTGCTTCTTCACTTTTTCTTGTCTTTACACTATGTATCACAAGTATCTCTTAACTGATATTTTTGCAGCTACTCCTTTTCTTCCCTCTTCTCTGTGCTTCATCGTTGGTGTTCAGCCTCTACAAAGCATAGGTCTGACCCAGCAACTAATGATAATGCCCTTGTCTGATTTGTATCACCTGACCAAAACTGTTAGTCTTTGTTGCTTTTGTCGTCTGCACCCATCGCCCTTTCCATGGACTTGGCTTGTCAACTAATTCCTACTGCTGTGTAACCAAACACCATAGATTTTCATAACATTTGCTTCTTTCTTTCCAAAGCAGCAGTCCGTCTGCAACAGTCCTTTACAGTTCATGTCACTATTGGAAACGGTTAGTTGGGTCCTCAAGGCAGTTAAGTGACCACACAGCTGTGGTCTCTTACTCGGGTGCTCCACTCAGGTATACCTTTTCTTGCTGCCTTGACTTTGCATATTACTGTATCTTATCCCCATTGGAAGGACTTCTTCTCTCAGTAAAACACAACCTGTTTACTTGATTAAAGTAATATAAATTCAGATATAAATGGCTGTTAAACTATGCCATATCCACAATAATTCCTTTGCAGAGAGGAGTTTGCTAATGCAAATGAGTTTATAATCTGTAGAATAAGGAGAGAAAAACTGTGGAACAGGGAAACATCCTGGGCTCAGAAGTCTACTCAGCCTTTCCTATTTATTATGTATCTCCTTGCCTAACAAACAGGAGAACAGGGTTCAGGAACCCACACTGCACTTCTGAGAAGCTGTGAACTCCTACCGAAAGGGCACCTCAAATTATATACAACAAGGTAGCTGCTTTAAGTCTGTTAGATTAAATAATTAAACCAAAGTTATTGTTCCTATTGAAACCATTTATATGCAAAAGATACTTGCTCTTAACCACGGTACTCACTTGGAGCCCTTTGTATGTTTTTTCTTTTTGTATTATTGAGCTGCAACTTATTATTTTCTTATGTAATATCATGGTGGGGTAATTATTTATTGAGTATTTATTAAGTAATTAAAGCAGTGGTTTGGAAACTTTTCTTTATCCTCTGAATAATGTTCTCGGTGTTAAATGAACTGTTAGATGAGGAGAAAGCAGAATTGCTTTTGTTGAACTGAGAGGGCTGCCCCCATAACACAGCTGGTTATTCCCTATTCCAGACCCCTGGATGGCCAGGGAGGTTCATGGTGACATAATTGTCACCCACTGCTATAAAGACACTGGATAGTAAGCGTATTAATCCTAACTGTCCAGATGTGCAGAGTTTACCTAGGAAGATCAAGATAACCAATGGTAAACACTGACTGTCTCCCTCAGTGTAGCTCTGTTAAAAAATATTCTAGAAACCACAAATAATAAAACCTACCATTTATACCCTACCATTTATATTAAAAACGGGCTCACAAATATATGGAGTAACAACAGGCAGGACCAGAAAACTGCTAGAAGAAACTGAATCATTAAACTGTAACATGCTGACGTTAAATGCAATAGTGTTCAGAAGATGGAAAAAGGTGACTGAAGGTAGAGAGGAGCAAAAACCAATCTCTTTGAGTAGTCAGATCTTGAGTACCCTTGCACTTGGAAAATGACCAGAACTGACATGCAGGATTACACGAGGAGAGAAGAGAAAATTCAAAGGCCCAGGACAAGTATACTTAGTTTGAAAGGCGTGACCATCTACAGTTTTTGGTTTGGGTGAAACTGACAAGTGTGATTGTCTTAAAAATGCTATGGTCACCGGGCATGGTGGCTCACACTTGTAATCCCAGCACGGGAGGCTGAGGCAGGAGGATCGTTGCCAGTTCGAGACCAGCCTGGGCTACAAAGTGAGCTCAAGGCCAGCCTGAACTGCAGAGAGCCTGTCTCAAAAAGACAAAAAAAAAAAAAAAAAAAAAAAATGTTATGGTCATTTCCTTTCAAATGTGCAGCAAATTTCAGCAAAAGCAAAAGAAAAAAATCTAATGATAACTTTTTAAAAAATACACAACTTTTTTAAAAGTGTAGGTAAAAGCAATGTACCAGAAGTCTTTGACAGAGTCAGGCTCAGGCCCTTGAGAATCAGCCACAGTCACTTTTCTATACCTGAAGATTGTGTCCAGATGGAGCTCCCCACCCAGATAGTATGATGACAGAGAACACAGAGATAGAGAAAGAAAGAAGCCTAGAGTCAAGGGCCAGGCTCAGCTCCTGCCACCTCAGAACTTGCCCAGATCTCCCCAAGAAGACACTCTGCTTCTTATTTGGCTCATTTTCTGCCTCTCAGATGGGTTTTGGCCACAGCAGATGACTGACCTTCAGAATTGGTAATCTTGGATGCTACACTTGCAATTTGTTCTGAACCTGGGCAAACTACAGTTCTTCCTGGATCATCTGCATGCTGGATGTAGTAAATAAGATGATCTTCAGCAACTATATGCAAAAAGCTTTTCACCTTGGCTCTGGTGCTTAAGGGAAAGAGAGTTGATGGAACAGTGTTGCTTAGTGCCTACCCTAGACCAAGTAAACCCAGTCCTCATGAGGAATGACCTAGGAACAAAAGCACGTTTTTCGGGGCGAAATCTTACGAGACTCCAAGCAGCAAGACTCCAGGGGAAGAGCCCAGAGATGACTATTAGCTTCTAGAGCTCAATCCAAGATAAATTCTCTTTCTAGGGCAGTTACTCTTGGCCCTGAAAAGAAGTTGCCAGAAGGGTTATTGATTTCAAAGCTTCAAGCTGCTTGCTGGATTTGAGGTCTAGCCAGGTCCTCCATAGGCTTTCAAGGTTAGAGATTTTTCTGAGAATATAATGGAAGGCCATGGTTTTCCTCATAAATAGTAGTAATTAGTGTTTGAAGTTAAGTGAGTTAACGTTTATAACAAATGCAAATCTTTTTTTGGCATATGAATTTCTTTTTAAACGCTTTCGTACAGTGTGTTGACAAATTAATTTAGGGTTATGATTAGTAATTAATATTCAGAGTGTAGTGAAGCTGTATTTATACTGCTATTTCAAGATTTTTTTGAGTTTTTTTTTTAAACCGTGCTTTAGTGTAGCACTGTACATTAAAATATTCTCCCTTATTCATTTAAAGGAGCAGGACGACGAGTTGACATTCACCAGCAATAGAAGCCCAGCTGTTCAGCATCTGCCTTTCTTTGCAAATCAAATCTCTCTAAGACAGCAAATATCATAAAAAGAGAACCATTACAGACTACTCATCTTATGCTGACCCCCTTTAGAAAGGAACCAAATTTATCCTACATGGCTTGTTTGAAACTGTCATGAAGAACTTCTAAATATTTAAAGGTGTGTGTGCATATGTGTGATTTGGTGGTTACTTTACTTCACTTACTTTATTTCATTTGTCTTGCATTTTGATTTACAGTCTGAGGTGACCCTGCCTATTAAGTCTGAATTCTTCCATGACATAAAATAAGTTTCATCACAACAGAATACTTTTGGAAAAAATATGCATAACTAGTCTAACCTTTAAAGGTCACTCAGAAACTAAAATCTTTATTTGAATTCATTATGAAATCAATGAAACCTTTGGTTAAGATTCATGTAATTATAAATAACACAGGCAACCATGAAAAAAATGTTTGTCATAAATCTCTCATAATTTCTAAAACTTTGTTTCCCCATCACATGGTTAGACTTTCCATGCCCGAGCAAGACTATTGTACCATTATAGAGTATTTAGTCTGGCTGGCTGGCATACTGCCTAAGCTTTTATGAGTTAAAAAAAGATCATATAATCTGTCTTTTGATATTTTGGTTCATGTTTTTCAGCATGCTTGTATCTTTGCCAAGGAATGCATATTGAGTCAAAATCTTCATCTTAACAAGCACCGTGGAAGAGTTATAGGTAAACTAAAAACATGATAGTGAAAAGACATTTTTTCCTTTCTCAAATAATATACCAAGATCTAGTTTCAGAATATATTCCAGTAACTATGAATTCCAGGAGTGTAAATACTGATGGCTTGGCAATATATGTGCATCGGTACATATCAGCACAAATGCCATGGTGATTTTCAGCAGCATTCTGTTTAGTTAGCAATCAGAAGGATCACTTAACAATTCTGCTCAGAAACAACGAGGACAAAAAGCAGCTCGGATCAAGGATACCGTTTGATTTGCCTGCACTAATAAGTGCCCATAAATTATTTAAGGAGCTTCAAAGTCTTGAAACTGGTGAAGTACACCAGGGCAAAAGTAGAATTTGTTTATTTATTATCAATTATTTACACAGTATGTTTTACAACATCAGATGTGTAGACAAGGCATAATCCTGAAGAATGGTGTACAATAAAAAGTATATTATGTTAATTCCATGAAAGCTTAACACAGGCCATCAAGTTGTGGAAGCCATTTGATGCAGTATTTATAAATGTTTCAATAATAATCTCAATAATAATAAACAATAAGAAACATTCTGAAATATATATCTATTTATAATATCTGGGTAAGTGAGAAGCCACACAAACACAATTTCTAGGTAACTATGATACAAGAATTTCAAATCTAGGATAAAACATGATTCTTGCTCTACTAATAATATATTTGAAGCACAGGGTCACACACAATAGATGAATCAAATCCACATCTACTCAAATAGGTCAGCCAAAAAATAAACACGTCAATCTTTCTAATCAAGTTCAGCACTTCAAATCTAATGCAGTAATTATGGATGAAAATGTTGCTCAGATTAAGAGCTCCATCCCTGGGCTGCATGGAATGTATGCCAGGATGCTATTGTTTTTTAATGTGCCTCAGGTCAAATGTGGTAAACTTCACACTTTTAACCAGTGCTGTTTGTAACAGATTGAATGAAACAGGTCTACAAAAGAATCAATAAATGTAAAGACTGGAAAGAATTAGAGAGGCTCGTAGACTTGTACCTATTGTCTGGGGGAATTAGATGTCAGTTTGAGTATTATAACTCTGACAAAGGTTTCAGAGCTTTAATTTACTAAACATATAATGGGTAAAGGAAAGGCTGGGAAACACAGTCTGAATATATTATTTAACAAACAGTTTAATGAATGTTAGGGACATTTTTACACTCCTGACATATTTTCCTCATTCATTTTTTTGGAACACAGTTTTTCAATGAAACACATTTTGTCTAAAACAGATTCTTCCTAGGTTTCTTAAATTCCAAACCTATGATGGTATACTTAATGCCAAACAATAACTCATGGGAACACACAATACTCACCTGATGAAAGAAATACTGGAAAGTCTGTTGCTATAGTTCAGCAACCAAATGAAACATGATAATGACAGGAGAATTAAGTGACTAATTCCTGGTTCAGCACATAGGCATAAACACAAGAGTTCACAGGAATTTTTATCTAGTCTTTATTTTTTTAGCCACAGAAAGAAATTTAGGAAAGCTTTGTGGCTGGCATATAGAAGAAAGAATCAGTACTTTTTTATTTATTTACTTATTTTTTATCCAAATCCATGGACTTAACTCTGCTTAACTCACAAAATAGTTGTTCAGCCCTTATACACACACCAGATGCAATTTAGATAGGCTGCATCCTCCACACTTATCTTAGGAAAGGAGAAAACATTCCATTAATCAAAAACTAATGCATAAACACCCTTGGGAATAAGTGAAAACCACATTGCAAAGTGAGAATTAGTATTTTTTGTGAAACATGAAAGAACGACATGTCAGAAAACTAGCCAAAGGATCCAAGTAATAATCAACATGTTGCAGGCCAAAATTATTTGATTCTCTGCTGACTTTTGCTGTACGTCAGTTAGTAATGAGAGGCACAAATCTTACTGAAGTAAATAGCCCGTCTGATATTCCACAGTGCTGACTTCTAGCAAATAGATCAACCAACCAATCAATAAACAAATACTTAAACAAGGGCCCAAGAGTTATAAATTTGAAAGGGCCATGGAGCATTCAAAGATAGTCCCTTGTCTTCAAAGTGTTTATAATCTAATTGTTTCTCAGGTAATATAAAACACAGTCAAAAAACATTTGATGTGAAAATGTAGAGCATGCTTTGCAGGGTATACAGACTCTAGTATAAGCACGCAACTCAATATCAGAACACAAACTTGAATAGTGGGCACAAATTTGAATTTCATATAATTTTTCCATGTTGTAAAATTGTAAACTAGCATTATTCATTTTTTTGTGTGCAGTTCAGGATTGAATCCAGGGTCTCACAAATGCTAGACAACCAACTGAGCTACACTCACAGCCTAAAATATTATTCTGTAATTTTTTCTATTTATTTAAAAGTATAAAAAATACTAAGTATGTAAGCCGTAGAAAAAAAGGTTACGTGTCTAATTTGACCAAAATCTGCTCAAAAAACAATACATGTGTAATAAATATGCAATGCATTTGTTCCTACAATCATAAAATAAAAACTCAAAAAACTAGAAACTTTTAAAAAGTATGTTAGATGCAATTTCTAATCTAAAATGTAGTTATAACTTACTTGAAGATTATACAATTATTCCACTTGCAATACTGAAATGAAATCTTGATAGGAAAAAGTCTTTGGAGCTCTAGCTTTATAAAAGTTCCTGGCACACTGTGAGAATATTTAGCACAACATTCAGCATTAAGAGCTGGAAATTCGTGTTGATTTCAACAGAAAGTGTGAAGCACTTATTAATAAGTATGGTATAAAGTAGCAGGCACTGTTGTGAATAACCAGGTTCTAACCATTCCAAAGGATAAAAAAATCATTCCAGATAAAACTAACTGCACTAAATTTAGTGCTGAGATGGAACATGTTCTTAAGAAGGAAGGCAAGTTCCTCCCAGGATGAGTAGTCTGTGATGACATTTTAAAGTAAGCAGCATCTAACAACTGTCTGGTCACGATGGGGGTACACTTGGCTGGAAATGGCAAGAAGGATCAGTCATTCTGAGCAAAGGTTTGAGAAAAGGCAAAGCAGTAGGTTGGGCACAGCATTGAGAGGTCAGTGAGAACCTCAAAGAAGTTCAAGGAGTAAGTTTGTGGCAGACTAGAAATAAGGATAGATTCATATTAAAGAAGGCTTTGAGTGATATCTTGAGACATTTGGACTCAATCTTTATGCAAATGACTGTCAAACATTTCAAGCTCTTATTATACAAGTGAAATTTTAGTAAAGCTGAAATCTTCCTTATCACTCAAGTTCAATAATACTCTAATCATAAGATGAAAAATTTCATAAAATAATTTAAAGCCATACATTTATTTCTAAAGTCCTAACCAACTTGACCTGAAATGATGAAGTAGCCCAGCACACAGTAGGTACTGTATAAAAAGTAAGCAATCTTCTATTTCTTTTGGACCTACACAAATGCTAGCAAAGTAAAATAAATTCTCACTCTGAGTTTACAAGGCATTAAAAGAACTATTTTCCTCAGTACAACATGAAAATGTGGAACCCTTAAAAGTTTCCAGTTTTAATTCATTCCTTTTTATGGGCAAAATATAATTTATTTGGTTACCAATGATAAATCATTTTCAGTTTTTTCCTGTGAAAATTTTTATTTAGTAAGACACAGTACATGAGGGAAAAAAATGTTAGAATTCGGAAACACTCCTGACATTTAAACTTGACCTCTCCAGGTAAATTCAGTTCTCAAATTCAGTACTGGCCTGTTATTTGTCATCAGAGTATAGTTATAAATGGATTATTGGCTTCACTTGCCCTTAAACCCTGTTGCAGTACTGTGCTATTATGAACCACATAAAATGAAGTGCTTAGAGGACATCCAATTATAACCTCACTGAATGAGGGGCTAGAAATTCTGTTTGTGTTCAGGTGTAAGATACAGCAAGGTTTCAGAGGTGAGGTGCACATAAAGAACAGTGCATAATTGTTTCAAATGGTTGTTCACTGACTTTTTGACATTGTTTTCTGTAGTTAACCAAATTACTTATATGCTCAGAGCCAAACCAGAAAACTTTCCAAAAATGATATTATTCAAATAAATTAATGTAGAAAGTATTTATTGAGTCCAAAATTCAATGTTTAGGGGCAATAAATTAAGAACCAAAATCAGAAAATGATATTTCTTTTTCTTTCTTTTACAACTAAGCTCCCATCAATAACTGTACATAGATACATTACAACGAGAAAATATAACACAAAACTCAAAATATAATGTTGGTTAATCATTGTATCCCATTACTCATTTTAGTGATTTCTTTCTAAAGAAAGCAACAGAACAGTTTCTAAGAAAACTGTTTTGTTCCTAAAAACAAAACAAAAATGCTCTAAGGACAAAACTCACAAAACTGTATTTGTAAAGATTCAGATGCCTGATTCATTCACTCATAAATTGGGCTCAAAGGAAGTGAGACAGAGAGCACCTTAAGCACCACTCAAAGCATGGGCACACTTGTTTACCAGTAAGTTCCATGAGCACACTCAGGCTAGTTGGCTAGACACACACATACATGCACCCACACATATGTGCACACACTCACAGAGGATTACAGATTTATGGGCATGACTAATTATGCTTCTTCAAACACTGTGGTCCACACCCTTTGGAAGTCTTCCAGACCACCAACTTTTGAGTTGTATGGGGGTGAATTGAAACCAGGCTCCCCTAGAAGTATGCCTACAAAAGCCTTAGAAATGAGCCCGGGACTTTGTGCCACCCACAAAAACAGCCTTCTAATCTCAAGGTCACATGTTACGCTGTCTCCATGTCTGATTTCCCAGTGGGTCTTGCCCCTCATTTTTTGGCATTCATGTGTGCATAATCTTTAAAAAAAAAAACTATACACTGCGGTATTTTTCTGTTAGGCAAAAATTTTATGGGTATAATATACAGACTTAAAATCTCCCACTCGTTATAGAATCCTTGGTTCACAGAATATTTTTTGTATGATACAAAAGTGTAAAGCATTACTGTACTGGCGACATTTGGACAATCATTCCTACCTAATCCAGAAAAATCTCACTAAGCTAGAATTACACAGTCTTCAAGCACAGGAAGAAAAGCTATAATGTATCATAGATCAAAGTCACCTGCTACATTCTATCAAGTGAAAAGATGAGCAATACTCATACCTCACAATTTTAGTGAGCATAAAACATACAAAATAGAATTGTATTAAATGTAATTTGATTTTTAGTATTGTAAGAATTTAATTTAGTTTTATTCATTCAGACTTACAGCTTTTATTTAAATGTTCTACTCTATAAGTTATTTTACACATTCTTCTCTTAATTGTAGTATAAATATCTTGAAAACTGTTGACTTATATACAATTAATGATTAAGATTAAGATGGCAGATAGAGATAGGTTATACGTTGATATAAGTCCATCAATAAACAGGTATTGCACATGTATAGCACCTCCTAGGACATGATGTTTTGGAGAAGATTAAATATTAAGCTTTCCTCTTTGCCACTATTTAGTGTTTTAATACCCTTACCATTGATATCATCAAATCATTATCCTTTTTGTCACTGTTTAATTAATTTAATAATAAGACAGATATCTCACAAAGTCATATTCAACCCACTTCAAAATAACTACTTCAAGTCAATCTTTGCAACATGTAAGACCCACCTCTAGTAGGCTGGATACCTATGGTGGATGTGCACATGATTTTGTTAGGTAATTAGAACACTGGAAGAAAGAGAACCATTTCTGGGTGTCTAATTTTAGACGACTTGGATACCAAAAAGAATCCCGAGGTATTTCAATTCTGTCATGTATAGATATGGAAACTGAGCCTAGTGAATTTAATTGACTTACTTAAGTTCACATAATTAGTGACAAATTCTGGGCCAGAATGCAATTTCTCTGACTCTCAAAAGTACTCCCCCTGGCGATGAATGTTTTGTAATTTTTATAACAATATAAAACAACATGAAATATATATGCATAACATATAATAAATTACATATGATACACATTTGTTTAGTTGTCTCTCATTCTACCTCTCCTAAATTACTGAGACCTTAAAGATTATATCTTGGGACAAACTTTTAGAGTCAAACATTTAAGTATAGTATATTAGTACAAAAAAAAAAGGTCGGAAACCTACACTTCATTTTTGGTGCTGTTTCGCATGGATTGGTGTTAACATGCCACAAGCTGTAGACACTTAAAAATACTGTTTAATTTTCTTTAATCCATTTCATTTTATGGATCTAAAATGGCCATCAGACAATAATACAGCAGTCTCTATAAGGAATAAATTGTTACTGCTTGACAAAAACCTCTTTTTATGCTAGAAGAGGGAAATATAAAAATGTCTTTTGCATATAATTATATTAAAAAATGTGTTAGTGTGTTCTCTCATATTACAGCTGCTAGAATGTTTTCAAAGCCTCTGACTTAAGAGTCCCTCTTACTTTCCTCATTTTTTCCTAATTAATTTCTGTTCAACCAAAGAATTCTTTCCTTTTATGCCTTCTGCTATAATAGCAGTGCCTCTGTAAAACGAGCAACTCTATTTCTGAGTTACGAATAAATAAATAAGTAAAACATTTCTGAGGAGAGCACTTTTCTGGGTGTTAGTCCTCATTTGAAGAAAGTCCTATAGCAAAATTCAAACCTCCTTCTACTTAAAAGCAGACAGTGTTCGCATACAGAGGATAAGCTTTTTTAGATATTAATAGCACTTGATCGTATAGGGAACTATCTACTATTAATACATTTACTAAATTAGTTCTGATAATAGTTTTGCTTTTATTTATAATTATTTGTTAAATATGTTGAAAGAAAGGATTTAGAGTGAATTTGGGATGTGATTTTTCTTCAAAGGATTGCTGTTTTTCTATTTCCTCATATTTATTTTAGATTTTATTTATACTTTAGATATCCAGGTTAATGAGGTTTCCTTTACTCTTTGAAAAGTTTATAGATCATTATTTTTAATCTTTTTTTGTTTTTGTGTTCTGGATAACTGCTTCCCTTTTTAAAGGATAAGGGAGGAAAGTCTGTTTAATTAAATAATACAGTCAAACAACTGCTCTTTTTACACTACAATTGCTTCAATATTAAAAAAAGGCAAGGCGTAAAACTCAACTAATTACATTTATTAAAGATCTGAAGAAGCACTGCTATCTCTGCCAATACCTCCTACCTCCACCCTCACACCAACTGCCTGAATTTTTAAAAATCTGGAGATGTCTCACACAAATTATTCAAAAGGGTAGAATTCCATATAAGTACATATAATATTTATGAGATACATTAGGGTATTTTTTACCCAAGGTATCTAAGCTCATATAAACAAACTTATTTTAAAAAAACTATCTTACTGACATGAATTGGCAATCAACTAAGAGAAATGCCATGATCAGTATTGATCAAGAAAGTAAATTGTTGTGTTAAAGCTATTCATTCACTGCATGTAGATATGGCCTAGTATGACTTGCCAGTAAATAATATGTGAGAAATATAAGAAGGTTCAATGAATTAAGTCATCTTCTCGTACTAAAGTAAATATAGTTAACTAATCTTTTACTACTAAAACATAACCCATTTTCCTTCAGTATGAATTCAATAGCATTGATCAATGCACATTAGAAATGATTAATAGAACTGGCCAATTTTATAAAAATAATGTTTAATATATATATTTTGAGAATTATTATATATCAATTTCATCCTAATACTTGTATCTCTTGTATACTAAACCTGCTAACTTTTTCTACCCTCTGACAAATATTGACAAAAAGTTAATGTATGTTTCATCTCCAATGGGTTATCTACACACACACACCCACAGACACACAGATGCACACACAGACACACACACACACAAGTATGGGCATGCAATGCAGGAGATAAAAGACATGAAACTGTCATTTAACAGAGAGTTTTTCATATATACATATACAATTATAATTCAGGTTAGAATTCATTACTTTTATTATTTTATTTTATTATTATTTTACAACAGAAAAATCTAATGTATTGATAGCTCTATTGAAAGAAGAACAGATTGTAGAAGACACTTTTATTTCCAAAATAAGCTGGACATTTTTAAATCTGGTTTTTGTATTTTCTATATTCAACCAGTATTTCATTTTGAATTACTCGAGCACATTGCAAAGTGTATGCACTATCACAAGAGGTCAAGTTTCACTCAGTGAATCGATTCAACATGAGAAGCAGATATTTCCACAGAGGGAAGGAAACTGCCTTAAAGTCAGCTGGCATCATTTTGTTTCAGCCTCTTGCTCTGAGTGGAGGGACCTGACACATACAGTGCACTGCGCTGCTTCGAAGAGCACAAGGCTTAAAGGGCTGTTAGGAAGAGTGATTATGGAGTTACAGCTGACCAGCTCTCTGTCTGTTGAGGCTACTCAAAAGAGACTAACAAGATAGCAATGGTTAAAGTAATGGCTTTGTTTTCTAGGTAAGAATGGAAGTTGTGGGTTTTCCTTTCTCATTCTTTTTGAGTTCTTCACTCAAATGCTGACCTTAAATTTAGAAAAGCCAAAGATCCAGTGACTCGCACTATCTTTGATCAGATTTTCAATATAGTCTAAATAACAGATCATTGTAAAGAATATGTAAAACAGTTTCTGTTCAAACAGTGATAAGTGTTTGAAAAGAATGCTCTGTTTATGCTACAGTGCCATCAATTTAAAACTTTGTTCAACTGCTGATCTGAAGCTGAGGATGGCACCAAAGTTAATGGAACTGAGAAAATAGGTTATATTGCTTGGATGACTGATTAGACAAAAGAAAGTAAATGAGATAATTTTAAAATTGATGGAAGACACCCCAAGCCATATTTGCAACTTATTTTTGACAGCATCACATGATTATAACAAAATAATTTTAGCTCGTAAAAGAAGAAGTTTGATCATTCCAGTCTGTATCATTTCTTCCCTGTGAGAATTAGTTAGGTAGTTCAATCTATACCTACTCAAATTAAGACAAAGAATACTGGGTTATATATGACACATATTGAAATCGTTTGCTTATGGGTTTCTTTAAAAGGTTTGGTTAAATTATAAAATTCATTTTAATTTTTTTTGCACTGAGGTGATAAGAAATTCACTTAATTTCTAAAAAAGAAAATACTTAACCATCCATTCTTTTATAGTGTAATTATATTCTGACCTTTATTAAACATGTTTTATTAAGTGCCTATATCTGGGGTATAATGGCAACTTTAGATACCTTTATGCTTCTGTATGATTTTATCTTGTGTCTACATCAAATTGTAAACTCTTTAAAGAAACATCCCATGCGGCCCCCTAGAGGTGCAGTCAAGTGATTTGCATACTCAATAAAAGGATTTGATTAACTTCTATCTCAGAAATTTCAGTCTTAGAAACCTAGAAATCTACTGGGAATGAACTTGTAATAACTTTGCAATATAGCCTTTTTTAAAAACCTTTCCTATACAAAAATACCCTGCTTGTCTAACCTAAAGCAATCCTGCTGTCATTTCAAACCAATTCTTTTTTTTTTTTCCTTTTTTTTTTTTTTTTGTCTTTTTCCTTTTTTTTTATAGGTACCGGGGATCGAACTCACGACTGCCTGCTTACAAGGCAGGCACTTATGCCGCTGAGCTAAATCCCCCGCCCCAAACCAATTCTTTTAACACTGAACTTCTTGAAGTTTAAGATTCAAACCACAGGTCAGCATTTTTAAAAAATGTATAAAATATTTACTTGAATAAAAACCAGATTTACTTTCTGTTTCAGAGTGAAAACATGTAACTACTGAGTTACACAGCAAACACTTTTTGTAGTTTTAACATAGAATATATTTTTAACTTTAGTAGATTTATATAGAAGGATAATTTAACATTTGCTATTTATACCCTACTAAAGAATGTAAAGACCAAGTAAACTGGAACACATATGTAAAAAAAAAACCCATATATGTATACCAATGTAGGTATACTAACATATTATGATTGACAAATATAAGTAGTACTAATATATTATGATAGTAAATTTTCAGAAATAACTCATGCAATCTTGGCATGCTTCTACTTGGGACACTTCTGTATGTACATAGTGAAAGTGAAAATGCTGATAAAAAATGGACATGAGTTATCTGGTCTCTCTGTATGTTAAATTTCAGCTGAAATAACTAGAAAAGAAGGAAAGGAAATTATCCGTACCCAATCCATTCCTTATCATTCTTGGTGACTTCCCTTGAGTTCATGGGAGTAGAAATTATTTCTACCAAAGTAGTCCATGATTCTACAACTGCATATTAATGGATCATAATGAAGGTTCTTTCCACAAGCAAGAAATATGCACAAGGTCCTCTATCTCCATTCTTTCTGTGCATGAAGTACAAAATGCTTCAACTAATTGGCTAAAAACAATAAACTTTTCAGAAGTATTCTGTATCGATAAAGGTGTCCTTAATATTTCTTTGGAAATTCAGGATTTTTTTTTTTTTTGGATACCAGGAATTGAACTCATGACCTGTGCTTGCCATGAAGGTGCCTATGCCACCGAGCTTAATCCCCAGTGAAATTCAGGTTTCTAAAATGCACTTCTAATCTGTGAAAGCCTAACTTCAACTGCATATTCATTCTTTTCAGTTATTAATGTAATTTAACTAATCCATTTTCATGTAATATTCACATCAGATTGATGGATATTTCTCCAAGTCAGAATAAAGATTCAATCCTACAAACATATGATTTTTATACATTTTATCTTATTTTTTTCATATACCACCAAAACTAAAAGAACACTGAATTCAAATTTCACATTTTAGGTAATTCCTACAGTAAGTAACTTTCATATCTTTTTTCAGTTTAAGTGAAAACATTTTAGAGGAAAAATAAGTCATAAATCATGAGGGAAATTGCTCCTAGCTGAATTTAACTCAAACATGTGTTGGAAATCTGACCATATCATTGGTTTCTTTTTTTTTTTTTTATTCTTTAATTTTAAATGGGTCATGCTAGTAATGAGACTGAAAGAAAATATTTAGATGAATTATGACTAGTAATTTCAGAATATAAGAGGCTGTCTTTTCAATGAATTCTAGTTTTATTCAATGTAGTAGAAATGCTACAAACTCAAACAAAGTTAACTAAATATACTGACTTCTAGTTAGAATCCTCAAATGGCTGAAACCAAACAGCTAGTCTGTCGATTAACGTATTATGAATCTAATATTTAAGCATTGAATCATAATACATGTAGCTTTAAGTTATTCCATTCTGGGTCACATTTACTTGATTACCTTTTGAGTTCAATCATTTTTCTAATTAGAATAATTTAATTAATAAAAGAATCTGCAATAATGGTTAAAAAGGGTTTGTTCTGGTTTTTCTTTAGCTGATCATAATAAATTGTTGGTGTGTTGTGTTGAAAACATACTGCATGTTTTCTTGCAACACTGGATGATTATAGTAATCAATGGTACAACCATGTGTCTTACAAATTCTTATTACACATTCAGTCTTGCTTTATCCTCTCAACAAAGATAGCAGTGAAGCGCTTGACTGAGGTGGAGACTGAGACTCATAAAGTTCCCTAAGAACACATACGAGGGTCTAGGTGCAAAGTCAAAGTCTCAAACATTACTTTAGCCAGCTCATATTACTATCATTTGAAATAACTAGATCACCAAAGCTACAGACAGCCTGATGAAGTATTTCCAGTGTAGAAATATCCTGACCCTAAACCTCAACCAAGGCTTTCCTAGGATGAAAGTTTCTATTAGAGCAATCATTTTTAATGTACATCCATTTCTGCATTTAGTATTGCTATCTTACTCTGAACTTTTCATTGACATCAAGGAGTATATGCTTTTGTATTTTCTATACTTTACTACCCTGAATTTGTTCTTTTCTGTTAATATTTTAATAGGGAGTCATTTGCTTACCAAAAATAGGAATAAAAATCCACTGCTATAATTTATGCATCAAAGAATAACAAGATGTTCTTGAAGGAAGGAATTATCCTGCAAATGATACTGTATTTTAAAAATCCCCCAAACCCTGCACTTCCTTAGAATCACATGTGAAGCTTTCTTTTTCTTTTTTTTTTTTTTTTTGGTCTTTTTTTATCGGTACCGGGGATGGAACTCGCGACTGCCTGCTTGCAAGGCAGGCGCTTATGCCACTGAGCTAAATCTCCAGCCCCCGTGTGAAGCTTTCTTATCCTTTCCCACTGCTAACTTATGAGGCTATGGCCATGCAATTAGATAATATAATATTTTCCATTGGCAGTAATTCTGTAAAAGAAGAAATCAATTTTATAAATTTATGTTAAGATTTTCTCAGTCAGAAAACTGTTTATATCCTGAGTATCTTAAGTATGTGCTCAGTGATTTCCATTTTAAAGCCCAACATGCTACCTACTAAATTCATTCAAACACATACACAAAACTAAATTTAAAAAACAAACACAGTAAAGCCACAAACATAGTAAAACTTTTAGAGCTTATTTTATTCTTCATGAAGTATTATTGTACATCGATTATGCATTATATTATAATTTACATTTACCAAAGGTAAAGTGAAAATAATGCTGTAGATAAACATTCTGACATAATACAACTCATACATTATGAACAGAGCTATTGAATTAGAAAAGTGGTCTTACACATAAATGAAGTAAATCACAGCCAAACTGAACAAGTGGTTCTACTGAAAGTCAGTTAACTTTTTTTTTAATAGTAAATACCTGCTACAGGGTCAATCTTTGGGGTTTTATATTGTATTATAGAATTTCCTTCCAGAATATTACATTCTACTATTTCACATTTTTGTTTTTGTTTTGTTTTTTTGGGTACTGGGATTGTCATGACCTCATGCTTGCCAGGCAGGCATTTATGCCACTAAAGCTAAATCCCCAGCCCCTATTTTACATTTTTTAATAGGTTTGGTTAACTTTATAAAACTGTGGTCAAATACTAAACACATTAGAGTTTTAGTTTTGATCTCCCCACTAATACTGGTTTTTGTCTGTTTGTTTGTGTTTTGTCTTTTTCCTTTTTATCAGTACCGGGAATCGAACTCACGACTGCCTGCTTGCAAGGCAGGCACTTATGCTGCTGAGCTAAATCCCCAGCCCCCTAAAACTGGTTTTGTTTAAAAAAAAAAAAAAAACCTGAGTCCTATGGGAGTCTTTAATTGTCCTGCAGCAAAAAAAGAGAAAAACAATTAAAGACTCCCATAGGAGGCCCCATCTTCCAGCAGAAGATCTGGGGAACATTTTTTTTTTTTTTTTTAATTCATAGAGGGACACAATCAATGTCTTTTAAGGCTGTTAAGTTTAGTGAGTTACAGCAGGCTTTGTTTTCTATTATTTCTTCTTGTTAGGTTCAAAATTCAAGGAAAATAGTAAAGGAAGAAATGAAAGAGTCCTTATTTGTTTATATATACAAAACACTTTACTGTAGTTTCTAAGAAAGCTATTTCATTCTTTCAAAGCCTTTGTTTGTTGGGTTATTTGGTTCAAGTTAGGTTTTGGTTTAATACCATGAAGCAGACTCCTATGTTCATGCAGATAAGAAATACTAGATTATCTGCTCTACTAAATTTTTGTAAAATTCATCAAGAAATCTCCTAAAGTTAGGTGACAGACAAAAAGTAAAATAAATAAAATAAAAATGAATGAATTGATGTGATTTATAAAGGGAAATAATGAGATTTTAAAATGAAAGGAGACAAAATTAAGTAATATCTAACAAATGTATTCCTACCAAATGTACTTCTAAAAATCACTTTTCTCAAGAAGTCCAGTAAAAATAATTTATATGTGACATGCATTCTGGCTAATATTAAAATAAAAAAGGTCAAGGGCCAGGGATGTAGCTCAGTGGAATAAGTGCCTGCTTGGCAAGCGCAAGGTTGTGAGTTCAATTCCTGGTACCAAAAACAAAAAACAAACAAACAAAAAAAAAAAAAACCAAGAAAGGTCTGATCACTATTCAGATAGACAGACTTCACGAAACTTATCCAAGTTAGAGAAACTTGAAGATTTTATTATATAGCAGGAGATGCTATAAGAAAAGATGGAAAGATTCAATCACAGGGTTTTTATTTTTTTAACTTGATACCAGGGATGGAACTCATGACTTCCCACTTGGCAGGCAGGCGCTTATGCTGCTGAGCTAAATCCCGAGCCCTAATGTGTAAATTTATACTGAACAAAATGTCCAAGTTGTATTTGAAACTGGTAACTAAAGTGCTACATTAGATAAACATCACAATAACTGTAATCTTGGGGGAAAACACAGATGCAAGTAATGCAGACACATGGGGGTGAGATTATCATTCTCCATAAATATGTAACTTAATATCAACACTTTCAAGTTCAAATCTTTTGATAAATCTGAGGAAAAGAAAGCATTAAAATGTTATAAATAAAAATAAATTTTTCAATGCAGCATTTTCTGGAACATTATTTTAAGAGGAAATCCTTCAATTTTTTAAAATTCTGACCATGGGTCTTATTTACATTTCCAGAGTGTATTCAACTCTAATAGTGGGGACTTCAATCCCACAAACACTAAGGCAAATACTTAAAACAAGCTGTAATTTAGTGAAGTGGATTCTTGCCCGTAATACCAAGCTGATACCATCTAACCTGGGAAAGAACAGAAAAGTGACTTTGAATGTAAGACCTGAAAAAATGGCAAAGGTTAGTGTTTCTTGACTAAGCCACAAATGTATTCAAAATGTGTACAAAAGTCTAAAAATGCAGTAGCATATCACTGTTTAACAATTTGACTTATGGTGTAAATAATGTTTAGAAAACAATAAAGAATAAATAATAAATAATGTTTAGAAAACAATAAAACACTGAAAAACTTCACATTTCACATATACATGTATAAAAAGGTTTTCTGAACTTGAAACTTGAGTCAAATAATCTAATGCAGAGATTACTTTGGGTTTTGCAAGATGTTTTGTTAGGTTATATATGTTATCATGGTATATTAATAGCTAAAGGGAGACATTTACTTTTTTAAAATTTCTGTTCTGTTGTGTATTGTTAAAAAGAATATAGGGTTATTTCTAAATTGCCTTTAAGAAAGCAGCAGTTGAACTAAGAAATGCCTCCACAGTGCTTTTTTTCATTTCATCTGAAGGATATTTTAGAATTAATTCAGTTGAAAAACAAAACCATACACTGCTGACCTACTCTGGTTTGGGTTCATCATGGCCAATACATTCCAAGTGAGTTTAAATGAACAGGCATTATGTAAATAGCCATTGCTAAATAAAGGCAGCTCTCGAGCATTAATCCAAGGCCTGGGGTGCTTCTAGACCAAGCTGGAGACAATCCCAGACACCTGGCTTTTGAAAGACCACCAAGAGATTAAGTGAAAAGAAGTCCTTAAAAGCATTTCAGTATTAAATCTAACAAACACAAGATTGAGTTACATTTTGCTCAGCAATTCATAAAGTTTATTTTAGTTATTTAATACAAAAATTCTCACCTTGAAGGCACTAGACTGTTCTTAAGAATTAGGAGACTGCAAAAGTCTGCTCAAAACAACTGTTTTTATTTATTGCTCTAAAATATGTAATACTTTTCCTTTCTTCTTACGCTTACTTTTGCTTTTAGTATTTGGAATTGAAATATTACAGGTACATGGATGTGAAGTAACAGAACCATATAACCTGTTTCTGATAAATAGAAATTAACTACAAAAATTTTAGAATGCCTAATTGGTCTCCAGATAAATACACAGTCATAAACATGTAAAAAAAAGTTAGAGGCATCAAAAACATTCTAAAAATTATTATGAAATTTTTATTATTTTTGAAAAAAGAATTAGGTAATGTTTCAACTTAATTTTTTCCAACCACTTAAATGAGAAAATTCATGACCAACAAAATCACCATTATTCAGTTTAAAAGGGAAACACAGATCTTATGAGAAATTACAAGAGCTAAAACTAGAGAATTCCTCAACATTCAGGACATGGATTTTATGCAGTGTTGGTATGTATATTTGTAGGTTCATATTTCTTTAATTCTATTAAACGTGTCCATGGGGGATGGCTACTGTCACAGTGCTTGAATCAGTACAAAAGCCACAGAGAAGATCAACAGTGTTGTGAAGGTAATGATCTTTCACTGGCCTCCGAGGAACTGGCTTTAAAATTTATAAGGAAAGTTCTATCCCTGGCCTACATAATTTTTTGGTGAGGCAGTAGAAATTGATGTCATCTATCTAAAAGAATAAAAGTGGGCAATTTAGCTATCTGAATTGTCTCTGCTACTACAAATCTTACAGGCATCTGAGATTATTAAAGGCACACAAGTTTGAGTTATGGATGTGCAATTCAATAATGTATTTATTGAATAGTTGCTGTGTATTATGCATTAAACATGATGCTGTATTTTGTAGGAAGGAACAATACAAAATACCAATCCTGCCCATCGTGTGCTTATAATCTATCATGAAGATACATATCTTTTGAGTACATAAAATATAGAGTGACTCAACAGGAGATCTTAGAGCAAAAATTCATTCTGAAACATAAAATACTGCAGAGGAATCTATGCCTGTTACCCATGGATTAACTCCTTTGGTTTCTCTGAACTTATTTGTTGTCTGAATCGCAAAACTTTTAAAAGTGACATCAATTTAAACAGGTTGGTGAGTAGAGCCAAAAAAAAAATATGTATGGCAAAAATGTTACAACCATAATTCAAAGGTTACTGTGGAGCCACCTAATATGAGACTTTTCAGGATGATGCCAAGTTGATCAGAAAAGTTCCCCAAGAAGTGTGAAGCAGAAGCATCAGTTTGGCTGGAGCCAAAAAACAGAGAGGAGAACGCAGCGCAGGGCAGTGATTCTGAGCGGTTCTGTCCTGATACTTAGTAGTGACTCCGTGTACAGGTACAAAATTGGTAAGATACTTTCTACATTGGGAAAATCAAAGTGTTTGAGGTCGCCTACTATAGCTCACTTTTGTGTCATCCAAACATTAAAAAATTATAAACTTGTCCCTAGGTCTGAGCAGCATAACCTGACAATAAGGATGGTAACAGCTCGTACAAAACAACAGGAAACAGTGAGCTTTTATTACGCACCTCCAGTACCAGCCTGGCTGGGCCAAACACAAGACATGTATTTAGTCCTCTGCTCCTCTGACATGTTCTATCTCACTTGTAGGTCACTTTCACATGCAAGTGACTTTAATCATTTCTAGAATTAGATGTCTCCACTGGCCATATTATAAGACTTGAATAAAAGTTCATCAAACCTTTAAAAATTTTTATGTGAAAAAATTTCTGACAACTGTAAAACTATGGAAATGTTAGTGATTGCTTTTAACAAATAATGACAGTTTATGCTTTTGATTCTAAAAGAATATTCATTTTAAAACCAAAGAAAATTCCCTGTATTCTTCAGCCATAATGTTAATGATAGTTAAAACTTACTGAGCACCAATTATGTAGCAGGCAGCATACTGACTTCTTTACGTGTATAAATTCCTTAAACCTCCTTACAAACCTATAAAGTAAGTCCTACCATCTCCTTTCTGAAGACAGTGACCTTGAACAACAGCAAATAGATAATGTGTTAAAAAAAAATCACAGATACTAAGTGGTGGACCTGTAACTCAAACACTGAATTTCAAAGATTTGAATTTTCATTGTGAAGCCTGCACTCTTTTTTTTTTTTTTTTTTTTTTTTTTTTTTTTTGGCTTTTTCCTTTTTATTGGTACTGGGGATTGAACTCATGACTGCCTGCTTGCAAGGCAGGCGCTTATGCCACTGAGCTAAATCTCCAGCCCCTAAAGCCTGCACTGTTCACCACTATACTACATTCTCCCTCAAATCTGTAATGTATGTATGCATTCATTCTGTTATCATTATTTACTACACACACCCTGCAAACCAGACTCACCATCAAACCTTTTTTCTGTGCGCACATGGTTACTAGACTAACAGTTTGTGACCTATGAGTGTTTTACACTATACATTTCCAAACACCTACCTCACTAAACAAAACATTATTAACTGTATCTAAACTATTAATGATACCTCAAAATATCAGTAAGTAAAACACTGCCTATGGCACAGTTAATTTTGATCAAATGAGTCATCCACCTTGCAACCCAAAATGGTTAGAGCTACTATACAGCAATTCATTTTTGGTGTGGCAGGGGAGGTGATTTCATCTGTGTAGAAAAGACTCTAGTCTCAAAGCCACCAAGACATCATCTCAGTGTTTCATGCAGATGTGTAAGGAGTGCAAAATCAAGTTGCTTCTTTTTGGAAGATGAATAACTGCCTTTTGTGATTTAGGGTCTCAGCAAATCAACAATAGTGGCTCATCCTACAGTGCTCTCATGAAGACAAAGCAGGCTAAGCTTTATAGAAGCAATCATCTCCGACAGACGTATCATTTCAGCATCATCTATCTTTATATTAGGAGAAAAACTGACAATAAAACAATTGTATGCTTCCCTGTGTTGTCGGTGTCTCATTGGCAGAGGAAAAAATTAGAGGGTCTTCCTCGAGGTTATTTTCAGATGTTTTAAATAGGTCACATTCCTATGGGTCTGCCTCTTTATTCTGGTGGCACTTCTGTGAAAGCACTCTGCACAATGTCTTCATATTAGAATTATGTGATGGATGAATTTAAAAACCCTTAAAATGTTATGCTTCTAAACAGGTGAAATTATAAATTTCTGTAAGTATGTGAGGTGATGGATATGTTAACTAGCTTGATTACAGTAATCAGTTCACATATACATGTACCTCAAAACATTGTGTATCTAAAATGCATGTGATCTTGTCAATTATATTCAGTAAGTTGGGAAAAGACAAAAGAACATGGATAAAGTTGAGGAATTGGGATAAAAAATTTTAAAAAATTTGTGTGTTCACTAGCATATAAAATTTCCTATGGTTTGCAAATATCTATCTGGATCTATCTACATATCTTTAGCTATATCGATCTTTATCTGTATCTATATCTGTATCTGGAGAGCTAGAGAGAGAGAGGAAGAGAGAGAGAGAAGGGAGATCCACTGATCAGATAAGATATTTAGATGTCTCTATCTTTAAATTTAACTAAGACACAACTGAGGCCTAAGGTAAGAAAGGAATTTGCCTGGAGTGTATCAGTCACTCAATTCCAGATCAGCTGCCGATGAAATTCTTAAAAAAACAAAAACACAAAACAAAACACAGGAGGTTGTGAAGAGTCATGATTAAAATTAATTTCTAACAGTGAAAAATAAAATATATAATGATCATGTTATGTGGCTTAAAATGCATTTTCCCAAATGCTGTCATGTGTGCCTGGTTCTTACTGAACAAATTTAATCCTCCTATATGAAAACCCAGAGAATAGACTGCAAATTCACGAAACTGTTTGCTGTCTTTAAAAGGTTTTTTCCCCTTATGTAGAGACAGTGTGTAATAAATTAACTATTCCAAGTGAAATAATGAAAATGTCAATACTTGTAATAAAACTTTTCTTTAAAAAATTGAAAAATGAAAATGAGTGCAATGAAAAAAATTTTTTTCGCTTCCCTTTAGACATTATTTCAATTAGAAAGAAGACCAATCTTAAATTATAGCTACCAATTAATTTCTCTGCTCTGGAAAGTGAAGCACCTTTCATTACATTAGATATCAAAGCTCATTGGGCTATACAAGGAACCTCCAGATTTAATGATCTAGTTTTCCAGTTTCAATTATTTTCTTGATTTCCTAATATCAGGCCGACTGCCTTCTCCTTGGTGAGCTTCATTCTATCCTGAAATATTTAACTGCCTTTTTCTGTAGGTCGCTCGGGTAGTCTGAGCTTGAGAAGGCACAACTTCCTTATTAAAGTGTGTCTGCCTGTGTATGTGCAGGTGTGACTTTTTAATACCTAAGGAGGCTTTCTTTGGAAGAAATCAAGAGGAAAAACTCAAAATCAGTCCCAGCTTTGAGGTAGGGAATTCTCTAGAGCTTTTGTTTGACAACTATATGCACTTAGATTTTTGTTTCAAGAATCCCAAAAGAATAAAAATGAAAATAAAGAATTGTTTCCTCATTAATTCTGCATACAAAGTAAATTTCTAATGCATGATCTTTAAGTTTGTGCTTATGTTTTATCAATCTATAAATTTGGGAAACAATTCTTAGTTTTACATGCACTATCCTAAGTATCAAATTTATTTAGTGGGATAGGGAGAAATTTCTTTTTAAAAAAATTAAGTTTACTGGTACATTTGAGATGTACATAATAATTATATTCATCATAGGGAATTTGCACCTGTACATGATGCATTTTGATTCCTTTTTTTCCCAAGGCTCTTTCCCTCCCTTTAACCCCCTTCCCTGACCTGTTTACAAAACTTTGTATACATTTCATCCTTTTTTTAAATCATTTTTTCTTTTTCCTTCCTTTACTTCCTCTCCCCACTGTACCTTAGTTGCTTTTTCCTTTTGAACAATTTCTTATTTCACAATATCTATCATGCATTTTGGTCCTTATTTACTCTTTCAGTTACTGACACCAAAGAGACAATGTGATGTTTACACATGTGAGTCAGATTTATTTCACTTAAAGAGTATGATCTCAAATCGCATCATGTACCTAGAAATGTCTCAAATTTGTTCTTCATTATGGCAGAGTAGTACTCCATTATATAAACCCACATCTTCTTTATCCATTCCTCAGCTGATGGACATTTGGGTCATTTCCAAGACTTAGCTGTTACAAACTGTGCTTCTATAAACACAGGTGCACATATATCACTGTAGTATGGTGATTTTACTTCTTCTGGGAAGATACTCAGAAGGAGAATAGTTGGGTCACATAAGACCTCTAATTCTAGTTTTTTGAGGAATAGGCAGAAATTTCTTGAAACACAATTTCATCGTTGCTATAAGCAAGATGAAAAACTATAGTGTTCGAGTAAATTAATTTTAGTTTCTGGAAAAGATAATTTTTAACTATCAATTTGCATAAATTTTGCTTTTTGAATATTGCTTTACAATTTATAAAAAGTAACTATAACATATTTTTCAAAAAAAGTAGCAATGTTTTTCTAGTTAGTACCAGCAAAGGAACAATTCTAAAGTCAACAGTTAAAGGATACAACATAAAAATATTCATCAGTACACCAGGTATAATTATGGAGAATTTATATATAAATGAAATTTTTCTAAATATTTATCTTCACATTATTCTGAAACCTCTTATTCATATCTCACTTGTTCTTACCTTTTTTCTGCTGGTTTCTGTAACAAGTATACTTAATGATATTCCTATGTTTCTCATTATCTGTGCCTTAGTTTCTTCCAATATGTCCATGAATTCAGAGGCAAAAGATACTCATTTCCTCTTATTCAAGCACAAAGGCTCTCAGAGTCATTCAAAATTGTCTTTCTGTTTTGAAACTTTCCAGTCATTCAGGCCAATATCTATGAACATGACTTTGACTCTCTTACAAACTCCATAAACATGACTCCGTTACCCAAACTTTCTTCTTTTATTGGTTCCTAATTAAAAGCTCTATTCAAATTTGTTTTTGAAGTACTTGCTCTTTTCATCTTTCTAGAAATACATTTTCTCTCAGGGTTTAACTATGACTTAATTCCAAAAGCATACCACAAAAAATTCTAATGTACTTTCCCCAAACTCTCACTCTGAATCCTCTGATCCTACTGATCCTACTGGATTTTCTAAGGTTCCACTGACATCTCAAATTCAGGTGAGCAGGAGCAAGGTTTGTCTTGAGAGCTATTGTGTCCAGTGTAAATCGTTGTGTACTTGGCACATAATAAACATGTTGGCTAGATAAATGTATTAATATTTTTAAACTTCTTGTTATTTTTTCCAAGCCCATTTGATAGAAACATGAAAGAGGGTCACATTGAGAATAAACAGATATTCTTAATTTATTCTTAGAAATCAAAATGAAATTTGAGAATCTTCTCGATATTTTCCATTTTATCCATCTTTTTCTTTATATTCATTTCATCACAAAGTATAAAAACTGTTGTTTTTGTTTATTAATGCTAGTGGGCCAGGAAAAATTATTAAATTTACTCTACAATAGGCATCCTCGTTTCATAATTCTGTAGCAAGAAATTCTCTACATGCGAGTTTGAACTGAGTAAAACAAAGTACCAGTTATTATTCCAAAATACTAGTTATTACTATATACTAGTACTACGATTATAATACTACTATTATACTAGTTGTAAGTATATATTCTGCTAAAATATTTTAATATAAGATCTTCACTACCTGTTAAATTTCTACATGGCAGCATCCATGCACTTCTGCATTCAGAAATATATAATACTTTCCTCATTGTTCCTAATATGATTTTCATATGTATGTTGCAGGACTCAATCACTAACCTACTGAATTTAGAAAAACAACAAACAAACTATTTTTACCCAGTACCTTTGTATTGCAATCTCCCAGTTTTTCACTGTCTTGATTATCAGTGCCCAAAGTAATCAATAAAACAATTTTGGGCACAAGGTTATTACTCAGTATAATATACTAAACTGATCATTGATTTATCAAATAGTAGCTTATGTTTGATTAGCAAAATCTGCTATTCAGGGAACTGATGAAGTCAAATTTTTATAAGGCTAAGTATCAAATTAAGAATGGAAGGCAACTCAGAACTAGCCTAAGGCAAATCTTATCTTTTATCTTTTATTAAATTTCTCTGATTTGGCATCTGATCATATTATTTTGTACTTCCAACTTTAATGGGTGTGTCTTATAGCACTTTTAAGACTACCTACTGGCTGAGTTTCCCTCTTAGAGTTCTTCTAGCCCTCCTATAGTCCTGAGTCATGCACTCACTAGGTCTCCAGTGCACTGCATGAAAAAATACTGAGCACTAATGCCAGATGAACATGTGTCAATAGAGATTAACATTTATAAAAACTGAAATAACATTCTATGCAAAACATATGTACACCACAAAGACAATTTCCCAAAAATCTAAATAAATATTTATAATGGTATACTATAAAAGCCAATTTAGATGCCTTGGTTAATATTTTTAATTATGTCAGTTCATGAATATTCTATTTCAAATCGCTTCTTTCTCCTTGCCAAATGGAAATATTCATAACAGAAATCTTCTTTTGAAGTCAAAACAGCCCCTTAACTAATAAAATAGAATAAAGGATGAAAAAAATTATCAATGAATAAAATTTAAGTATTGTTTTAAACCTAGGTTAACTTTATAAAATTCAGTTATTAAGTTATAAAATTTTATTTAAAACTGTTAAATAGCCCTGTGATCCCAACTCATCTACCTTTGCTGAGACTGTGCTACTTACATAATATTTATTTAACTTTTCTTTTTTTTTTTTAAGTTTAAAAATGTTAGCAGCTCCAAGATGAGATGCCTAATCTTTGGTGTGGAAAACATGGTTGGTGCTGAACTATTTTGTGGGTTAAAACCAATCTATTAGGATCGTAAATGTTATGTTAAAAGTAACAATAAAATGAAGAGCTGTTGAACATATTTTTTTTTAAAATGTGTGTTTGCCTCAAGAAATAAAAAGGCATATTTATGTTAGACACAGGAACTCAAAGAATTAGAAAAATATCAAAAGTATCACTGTAGGCTAGAATTCTATCGACAAAATATAGTATCTATGTAGCTCAGAGACATAACATCTCTTAATTTATTAAATATATTAATATAAATGTTTGCATGGATTTAACTAAATCCTTATTTTTGTGTACTGCTTTGTTAGATGAGCCCTTTTGATTTAGTTGGAAGCAGGCAATACATTTACAATTGAAGAGAAATGCTGAGGATCAAACTTAAAAGCCTTGTGCTACATGTAAAAAAAATTTAAATCTTGTCACAACTCAATGAATTAAAGATAATTTTCAAGTTTACTAATAACATTTCCTTGATTTGTAAAGCATATTCTAACCCTAATGATTAATCTATGATATTTACATGAAAAGCAATAAATTTTGCCATGCAGAATTATAGACAATGTACTTCAGTAAGAAGCAAGTCTCATTAGACTGTTTTAAATGAATAAGGAAAAATACTCATTTAAAACTATTTTATATACTAGTTCAACATACTTATACATCATCAGTGAAATTTTTCCTTGCTACTTAACATTTTTCATGATTTGTCTAGTGAAATTAAGCTAATGGGATTTTATTATTGCTATTTCTGTTATAAATCTTACAGAGGTTTCTTTTTTTAAAACTTGGAAAAAGATCAAAATGCTTGTAGATTTCAGATTGCTATTAGAGGTAATAATTATACACTAAACTAATTACCACTAAACCAAAACCTGACTTACAACTAATTAAATTTTATGACATCAACACAGAGCATAGACTTTCAATTTAACACAGGGCACAACTATAAACACAACAGCCTACTCGTCTGTATATTTATTTCAAGTAAAATGTCTGGGTCAGATTTATAAAATTTGAATTTGGCAGGGTTTGTAGGCTAATTTGTCAATTTCACAAACCTGCTAATTTGCCAACTTCTAAGGAGAAGAAAAGGTGCTACCTGTAAAATGAACACACTAGATTATGCCACAATAATTCACACAATAACTAAATGTGCATTAAATGAAGATTACCACGTTACAGAGGAAAGTATGGAATGCAGTGAAGATATTTCAGTTCAGACATGCATTTGATTTGCGATATGATTTATTCTGAGATTAATGACATACAACACTGCAGCCTTGGTTTCTTTTGTGGAAAACAGAAATAATAACACACGTGTTATCAGAGGGGGAAGAAACGTGAAATGCAAAATCCTTAGCTTAGATGAAAATGCTGATTTATTACTATTCAAGGAACCAGTGCAGATTAAACAGCAGTATCCATTGCAATCCAGTATTTATTTCAAAATAGCAGGATTTCCCTTTATTCTTCAATGAAGCTACATTTAAATTTGCCATTCTCAACAATTGGAAAGTATAAGTGATTCACTTTATAAACTTTAATTTTGTAAAAAATGTTTACTTTCTACCAGATGGTAAGATTAAATTACATAAACACTGTCAGCAAGTTGAATCCTCAGATGTATTCATTCCCACCACAGAAGCTTCAAAACCTGTCTATAATTTTGTTACTGATGTTTAGAAACAGCTGTAGCTGACATAGCTACATGTTATATATGTCAGCTCTAAAGGATTAAATATTCTTAACCCCCCGATGGAGAAATCTTTCTCTGTTAGCAAACGCCAGGTAAATTATACCGGAAGTCATTATTCTGGTAGAGATACCTCACAGTAGATAGTTGGTAAACAAAATGGTCAAGAGCCATAAGTGGAGCAAAAGTCTTTAAGTGTATAGCACCTTCTGATAAATAAATACAAGATAAATTCTCTTTTGAAAAGTCCCTCACATATATCTTATTAATATTTTAGGTGGTAGTAAATTATATATTTTTTCTTCAGAAGAATTCAATCCATCTCAGGAGATTTTTTTTTTTTCCTGCTGCAGAATGTACTTGAATTTTTGGGAGAATCCCGCTGTCTCTCCCATTAGAGTTTAAAAGTATTTTTACAATAAACGTTGAAAACTGTTGGTAGAATCAGCAGGACCTTCTGAAATACTATATGCCACATTTTGTACTCAGTTAATGCATCTAAGAGAACAGAATTAACCCTGCTGGCTAGCTAGCTTATAGCCTTCAAAATCATTTGATTTATGAGTTAATCACATACTTTTTTTAGAACCACTGATTAATAGCAGTCAGATATATATATCTTTCAAGATATTCAACACTGAAGTGTGTCTGTATATAATATATACATCCATATGTATATATATATATCACATTATATATCATATATAGAATCTTTACAAATACATACATCATACTTCCGTTTTGCTCTGTAACAGTTCCTTTTTTCATTTTTAGGTACTGGGAAGGGCCTTATGCATGAGGCAAAACTGAATCTCCAGCCCTCATCATGTCTCTTTTAATGTTAGTCACTTTAGACTAAGTGAATGATTTTTTAATCCTATAAATATAAACACGAATTCTGAAAAATCTGGGCAAAGATAATAAATACTTAAGAGTATCCTTTTTTCATAACACATGAATAAAAGTCTACCTAACCGAAACAATAGCACACAGACCGATTAGCAGTAATAAAAGAGCAGCTTAGAGAAAAAATTTAATAGATTTTCAAAATTAAATTTCATATCTAAAATTCCTGTTACATTTACAGTTACACATCCTTTATTTTACATATGTCATACTGTCTTCTTTTTGGTAAGTTATAACAATATATTAACAACAAACATTCACAGATGCTAAAAGATACCTATAAGATGTGATTAATATTATGTATTGCTTTTGAGCCTTGCCCTTTTGGTTTTTAATTATATGCAGGTTACCTAGTTATAAGAAATATAACAACGTGAAAAGAAATTCAAGTGTGTTCCTTGTATTAAATATAATTATAATAATACCCAAATGTAATGCAGTGGCTAATATTCTATGTCATGAAACAAATGTAGTCCCTATGAGGGCAGTTGTATTTTTTCTTTGAAAGATCTGGGTATACACAAGAATTCTCTTTTCCTGTCATTGCTTTTCTTTACCAAATCCTACTACTTGATATGCCTCCTGAATCTAATTATACATTTAGATTATGAACTAACATAATCAATACTCTGAAACAAGATATTTAATAGGAAAATAAAGTTAAGCTATTACTTAATAAAAGGAAACACATTTTAACTTTGTAATTTAATTTTTTTTACTAATTACGTGAAATTTATACTTGCAAGCATAATGGCATGAAACAAACATTTTGCAGTTTTTAAAAGGAAAAAAGGCATCCTTTTTGATAAATGTCTTCATTTTGTGCTACCAGATGTCTTTCCGTATCCTCTCATGCTTTCTGGTTTTATTTTTGTAAGTGTGAGAACAGTGAAAATGCCAGCCATTGTACTCAGCTTGAGCCCCAGCAAGATTACACAGCTAGATGTTATCTTAGTGGCTTTACATAAATACTGAACCTGAAGCACACTTAGTTTCTCTCTTTAGTTAAGCACAGAGCATACCAAAACTCACTTTTGATTAGCTGCATTTTATAGGTAGCTCACTTTAATAATCCCCTTTTAAATCCAAGATAGAATATCATCCACGAAACAAATTTAGCTGAGGTTTAAAACATAGCTTGCCTTTTCTGTTTACCTTTATGATGTTTTAAGTCTTACATAAATCTGAGTTTAACAATTATAATGAGTAATTACACACAAGTCAACATCTGGATTTTTCTTAAGGCAGCAGGAATTTGGTAAGAAGTAAGTTTCAAAAAACTGCCATAAAAAGTGACTCAAAATATTTCCATACCATGCCATTTTTTGCTAAATGTTTTGTGCTTTGGGATGGATTGCCATAAAGATTTGCCTGGAAGCTACAAAATGATGCCAAAATCTGGTCCAGCAATGATACCACTGAAAAGGAAATTAAAATTCTTTGTGTTTAATGGCTGTGACTCTGAGATGCTAAGCTTTGGCCTCTTGACAAGAGGATGGGGGCCCTCTACACACACACTGCTTCTTCTTAACTCTTCTCTGAGTTATATCATCAATGCTGACGCTCATACAAGTTGCTTTATAAAAAGGTTCTGTGAAGTGATCTGCCATTTTAGTTTCCTATGGAAAGTTGCAACCATGACTGAAGAAATAGTTTCAAAGCCTACTATTTTCCCTGAGGGAAAATATCCTTACAAATCAACCAGATTAAATTATGGTCTTTACCAATAGAATAACCCCAGCCAATGATCATATGCATATGCTTAAAGTGCTTTTGCCAACTTAGGGGCATATGCCTTGTATTTCTAGCTATTTGGGAGGCTAAGTCAGGAGGATCACAAATTGGAGGCTAGACTGAGCAACACAGTGAGACTGTCTCAAAACAATAAAGATATCTGGGGATGTAACTCAGTGTGAGCAAGGCCTTAGGTTCCATCTTATGAATGGAAGGAAGGAAGAAAGGAAAGGAGGGAGGAAGGGAGAAAGGGAGAATAGAGAGGAAGGAAGGAAAGGAGAGAGGCGGGAGGAGAGGGGAGGAGAGACAGGAGAAGGAAGAGGGGGGAAAAGAGAGGTGAGGAAAGGAGGCAGGGAGGGAGAGAGAAAGAGAGAGGTACCAGTTACTTCCCAGAGGAAAAGTAAAAGAGGAATTCTTACTTGGTATATATGTATTTTAGGTTTCTACTCAACTTGATGCAGCTGATAACAGAACAGTAACTTAAGGTGTCTTTAGCAGCCTAGAAATATTTTTTAAAATTGTAGAGAATCTGATGGAAATTAATTTGCTAAGTAGTATAGGAGACATCTACTTTCTTGCCTCTCCAAGCTGAAGACTAAGCATGCGTACCTAAGCCTCAGGTGACTGACCACTGGACTCAAAACTCATTGGCAAATCAGGTATAAGACAGACTAGATAAGGGAAATGTGCTGGCTGTCAAATCACAGTCACACGTCAAAAGCCAGTTTAAAAAGACTGATTTTATTTATCAGCCGAAGTCTTTACAAAGTGACAAGTGCATATAGATGAAATAAAAGTAAACTACTATAGAATAACTTTGTGATCCTCAGTAATTTCCCAAATACAATGCATAATCAATTTTACCCCTTATGGGTCTTATACCATCGTTGGAATGGAAATGCTAAAATAATGAAATAAGTATTGATCAGATAATTGCTCCACTATGTGCTACTAAATTCTTAAAAAACAAAGAAAGAAACAAACAAACTGAAGGGTCCATGAGATTTCCTGGGGATGGTACTTAAAAGATTTCAAAGATGATTAGATCTAAGCCAGTGGTTTCTCAAACCTGAGAGTGCCTTAGAAACACCTGGCAGGCTTTGAAAGTTATGATTAGGACCAGTTTCCACTCCTAACGATTCTGAGTTGTGACTGGTAAAATCCTGTCACTGGTGTTTTCCGAGCGCTCCCTAGGTGAATCTAAGGTATGGGTATGGTTGAGAAGTACTGAAGAAACTTAGGGTAGACAAAATATATTTACTTCCAAAATGAGAAAAAATTAAAGACAGTAAATAATAGAGTGGCACAGCATCCACTTTCAAGGAAGTTAAAACTACAGGCACAAAATGAAGGAAAATAGAAACAAAATTTTGTAAATAGAGAGGGGAAGAAGGATTGAAGGGAAGGAAGGGCAATGGGGAATACAGAATTAAAATATATTATGTACAGTTACGAATTCTCTATGATGAATGTGATCTGCATGGATGTACAAAATGTACCAAGAATACTAATTTTACTGTGTAGAGATTCTAGAAGTGTGAAGTCAAGTGTTAGGAACTGAGGTCTTCCATTCATTTGTTCACTGACCAGTGTTTGTCAAGGACCACATTTGGAGGTTTCTAGTCATGTCACTGGTTAGAACAAAGGAGAGCAAAACAAACAAGGTCTTTATTTTTATGAGCATTAAAATTAAGTGAAAGGAAAGACATGAGAATTTTTGCATAACCACTGCTTTGAACAGTGATCCAATGATCCTCTTAGCATTCTTAAAAGATCACTATGATTTACAGAGAAGGAGTTTAAGACGGGTCAACTCTGAATGCCAATAAATCAGTTAAGAAGTTACTGTGGGAGTCCAGCCCTGATGTCAAGGGAGCTTGGGTTAGAATGACAGGAGTGGAAGTAAATGAGGCACGTGATTTTGAGCAATACTAGAAAGTAAAACAGAGGAGAAACTGAGAAGAAGTGGATATAGCAAATAAGGCAACGAGTCAAAGATGTGTTCAAGGCTTCTGGCCTGATGACTTGATGGACAGTTACATTACTCACTGAGTTGGGCCCACTGGGAGAGCATGAGGTTTGCAGGAAACATGTAGTTTTAGGAACCTCAAGATGTCAGAAGAACATGTCAAATAGTTGAATACACTCAAGATGACCACAGGTATGGGTTGGCTCAGGGCTCTCGCCATCCAAGCAAGTTATCTGTTGTCCTGACATTGATTTAGTGCCTATTTTCATTTTTAAAGTGTCCCTGTTTGGATGACAGGTTAGAAGGTTCCCTAGATATACAGATCTGCAGCTAAGAGAACTTGAGTGTAAAATTCTCGAATTGTCTGCTCATGAGTGAACACTGAAGCCATGGAAGTCTATGATATCAAAGGTCTGGGACAGTAGATACTGTCCACTGGCCTAGTTTCAGAGGATCTGGAGTATTTGAAGGACATCAAGGAGTGAACAAAATGCCAGGTGTGGTGATACATGCCTCTAATCCCAGCACTTGAGAGGCTGAGTCAGGAACATTGTGGCAAATTCAAGGCCAGCTAGGGTGAGCTACATGGTGAGACCCTGTCCCAAAACACATAAACAAACAAACAAACCTAGAGAAAAAAAGAAAGAAGACACTAACAAAATGCAGGAAGTTGCTGAGATACAGGAGGAAGGTCATGAGAACTATCACATAGTAAGGGATTCAGGCATTTTGGGGAATGTTATTGACATCAAACCCAAGCACAACTGAAAAGTACGGCCACTTACTCATCCAAGCCTTAGTTCTGACTCATTTTTAAAAGCGGGGCTTAACCTGCATGAGCTCTAAATTATTTTCTGCTTTTAGGACACTTTCTTATACACTAAAAGACAGTACAATGTATATCAAGGTAAATACTAAGCAGATCTATAAATAAAGTATTAGGACAGCAATATCACTAATTCTGATAGACAAGGACAATTTCACAGAGAAGGTTTAACCTGGCACAGAGGCAGGGAGGTTTGTTATGTGCTTGGAAGTAGTAAGCAGGCAAAACCACCTGTGTGACATACACTATGCAACAGTTTCCCTGGAAAAAGGAGTTAGAAGGGTTCTAGCAAAATCATGAGGTGTGTATACTGACTACTCTGGCGGGGAGTGACACAGTCAGGTCAGTATATCAGGAAGCGTGTCCTCCAGGGGCAATGTAGGAAAAGGGCTTGGAGAGATAGATGAAAGACTGGCTCAGGAAGCCCAGTTAGAAAGTGAGACGAGGGATGATGAGAACCAAAATGAGGAAACTCGAAGTGAGGACGATAGGCAGGGTGGGTACCAGAACTGCAGCATAGCACAAATCTGCAGGATTTGATGACTAATTACACAGGAACGGTAGGAGCTGTTTTGAAGGCTATTAAGCATGTAGGATGTGTGACCAAAGAAGACCACAGTGCAAATATATAAGGACAGTTTTGATCATCAAGCTTGAGACAAAATTGACTGCTGCCATTTGAATGTTTGTGTTCCTTCCAAAACTGGCATTTCAACCTAGACCCCAATATGACAGTAGGAAGCAGCGGGGCCTTCAGGCTGTTATTAAACCATGAGGACTTTGCCTTGATGGGGGGGGTGGGTATTAGTATATTTGAAAGTTCTAAAGGCATATAGTTCAACCCTCAATGCCTTTTCATTCTTTCTGGACAAATGTTCATTCTCTCTGGAGGATGTGGCATTCAAGACACCATCTTGAAAGTAGGGGCCCAGCCCTGCATAGACACTGAACTTGAAGGCACCTTGACTCCTGACTTCCTAGCCTCTAAACTATGAGAAACAAATTTCTACTGTCTATCCAGTCTCAGATGTCTGGTAATAGCAGTACAGACTAGCATGAACAAGAATATTGCCTTGGAAATACTTTGAGGTTGAAGTGATTATGGAAGTAAGCCTACCCAGCATATGCCCTCTCTTACGTTCCTATGCAGTTTGTTACACATCTTCAGATTTAATTTTAGCTTTCCATGGTTAGCACTGCTCTCAAATGACCACACTTTGAGCTTCTAAATTATGTCATTTTATTTTTGTACCCCTCTTTTGTAAAACTAACCCAATGGTTGGACCCAAATGTTTTTGTTGTTGTTGTTGTTTGTTTTTAATTTTTTTTGTCTTTTTCGTTTTTATCGGTACCAGGGATTGAACTCACGACTGCCTGCTTGCAAGGCAGGCGCTTATGCCGCTGAGCTAAATCCCCAACCCTTGGACCCAAATGTTTTATAAATGATAACTTACTGAGTACATTACAGCTGAATAACACAAGGGACCACTTTTCATTGGAGCCAACTAACATTTCACTGACAAATGTTTAAAATTTGCTTTTCAGAAAAACATTTTTAAAAATCCACTGAGTTAACCTATATGTTATAGGTGGATGCAGGCATCACACATTTGAAAGAAACAAATGAGATACATTAAAATACTAAGTAATTCTGTTAATGAAATGAAATGGAAATTTTTAATATTTTTGCTATATTCATGTTTGCTTCATAATCACTCCTACTCAGTAAGCCATACATTTTGAATATACTGTCAAATTTAAGTACTACATATATATGTATTTTAACAATGACGTGGAAAAAGGTACCTATTTATTTTCATTTAAAAAATCAATCAGCTGGGCGTGTTGTGCATACCTGTAATCCTAGCACTTGGGAGGCTGAGGCAGGACTACTGAGAGTTCCAGGCCAGCCTGGGCTACAAAATGAGTTCAAGTCCAGCATGAAGTACATATTGTCTCAAAAGAAAGAAAAAAACTCCAAAAAACAAAACAAAAACAAACCTCGAGACAGATTTTTTTCCATAAAATATTTCATTATGTGATATCACTAGGGTGTGTCTAAATTTTAAAGATAAATTATATATCCTTGGAATGTCAAAAAGTGTTTCATCTTTTTGTATGTTTCTGTAATATATCATACACCTTATCTTTTATGTTTTAAGTGACTCACATCATCATCTGGAGATCAGAAGTGTTCCCTACTCTTGTGCTCCCAGGGTGAGACATCACAGGCAGGCACTTATATACCTACCCGCAAGTCAGACAGGAACCACAAATCTCAGTTCCCACTCACCTGGAGTTGACCACTTCCAGTGGGTAACTGGGCAGGTGAAGGAGTCAGTGTTCTTAAAAACTACTCATAAATCAGAAGTATTATTCCACAGGACACTCCAAGTAAACAGTTAAAGCTCCGTGACTACGTTTTAGCTATTCTTAGATAGAAGGCAAATACTACAGGCAGTCTTACTGTGGGTGCAGGTCACCATCTCAATGCGCATGTACACACACACACACACACACACACACACACACACACACACACACACGTCATGCTCTATCTTATTCCATCTTCCCAATGACCCCACAAGGTGATACATCAGCATCTCGATTTTACAAAGGTTAAAGTTACCCTATGCCATAGTTGGGACTTGAATTTTAGTTTCCAAATTTGGCTCCCAAACCCACATACCACAGTGTTTACTATAAGATACCACTGACAATAACTGCAACAACTCTAGCCATCACTGCCACCGACAGCAACACAATGTCCACCATGTACAGGACACAGTGCTGGTCACCTGACAACAGTAAAGCCAATGAGTTATTCTTACCAATCTCATTGTTTAAATAAAGCTTAAAGAGGAAGTGGTCACACAGCAGGTAAAGGAAAAAAAAAAGACCTGAAGGCTTCTCCAGTTCTAGAGCCCAATTCAGAAACCAAAGAAATGACAAGCAATAAGTCAAGGAAATTTTATTGATCCCTTTATTCATTTAATATAAAGGTTATGATCTAACGCAAGGTATCAGGTTTAACTCTGGATTTTGCTTTCTTAGGGAATTCAGCATTTGGATTCAGGCAACATTCTAATGTTAGTGAAAAAATATTTTAGTTGTAGCTTGCCATTGGGAGTTCCCTCAGAATGATAGGTATGTTAAGGATGTCAAGAGCCCTGGTATTCGGTGTATTCAGTCCTTGGGGCAGAGAAGATTTAGATAAGGGAGGGATCTGAAGTGCTTGGAGGAAAGGGCAAAGGATAGGCCCTAAGTGTTACTGTCACTTAACCCTTCACTGCCTTGGCATGAACAATGCTTACAGAAGGCTTGCTGGCAGCCCGGGCTTCTGTTTTAAAGCAGGAAAAAGTGTACTGCAAACTGAAAACATTTTCTTCTCCAAAATGGGTAGAAGAGGATGACATTTAAGATAATCCACAATCTGGACCCAAACTCTCTCTCCAAACGCATCACAGATTTCTCCACAGGGGATCCTCTGTTCCAGTCCTACTGCTCATCCCCAGCCTCCCAAATACATAGTGCAGATCTCAGCATCTCTATCACAGGTTGCAAACTGGTGGCCCAACTGCCAAGCCCAGCCTGCAGACGTGTTTTGTTTTATCTGTGTGTTTTGTGTGTTGTGTTTTTTTTTTTCAATGAGCCAACATTTAAAAATCAAGAGATTTCACATAATTCATATTCTGGCATTTCTTTAAAAAAATCTCACAATCTGGCAACATTAAGCTTCATCCTCACATGACGGCAACTAGTCCTAGAGGTGTGATGTGGCTTCTTCTTTTGGACAAGGCACATGCCCTTTAGATCACAGTCCCCACCACTCCCAGCTCTGACTCTGAGCCTGTGTCAACTTTATTTACTATCAAGCATGCGCCATTTTTTTAACAGTAAAAAATAATTTCTCTGTAACTATGTTTTATTTAAAGCTGGACAAAGGAGAAACAAAATGAACTACATATTTTAAGGAAAATGAGAGAATGTATCTTTGTAGAAGTAAAAAATGTAATACACAAATGACTCAGCCTATTTAATTCTTCATTGTTAGGCAACATTACAGCTATCTGTGTATGAATTTAGAGTGACTACAGTTGATCTCTCCTTCAGGTATTCTGTTTGCCTCTCCTGAAACTCTCTTATCTGTCCTGGTCAAACTCCTATGTTTCCCAGAGGCCTATACATTATAACCACATTTCTGTTCTCATCTAAATGCACAATTCTTTATTGGTATTGTATATTTAACATGACCCACAGAGTCTGAGAACTTGAGCAGTCCCTAACAGGAGCCCAGTCCAGAGGCCACAAACCTTTTGTAGAGGAGCTATTCTCTAGCGAGGACACTTGACATTGATGTGGAGTGAGGGAAGATTTCACTCCTGCATCAATTATTTACTGATGGACTCCTCAGGGCCAGGCACTGTGCTTGCAGCTGAGGCCTCCTGAGAACAGGGCAGAAGGGTCTCTGCCTTTATAATGTTTTTGTGGGCGACTGTGCAACAAACATTCTGCCCACAGGGATGGAGGCAAATGGTCAGCGTCTGCTCTTCCCAGGTCACTGGCTTCCAATGCCCTACTTAGTCGGGCATCTACAGTCCTGGGTGGTATGATTATGTGTGTGGGCACTTGATGAGCACAACGGTACCATTCTTGTTAGTAGATGGTGCTTCAATACCTTTCCAATGTCCCACAGTTTCAAGGCACTTCTAATATCTGTAGGCTGCATGAAGAATACATGCTAGAGGCACAAGTGTTGGTTACCCCTCATCAGTTCTTCCACATCGCAAAGATCCAAGGGCCATTAGAGTACAATTTGAACAAAGCAGTAGTTCCTCTGTTATGTCTCTTGGTTTTCTTAATAATCTTCATTTCTATCAGTGATCTCTTTATATCACACTCTATCCAGAAATGAAAACTTTCTAGGAGTCAGAAATCATGTTTTATTTCTTCTAATCATCCCCAGGACATGATCAGTTGGATATAGGAGCACTGACTACACACACGGGACTGATTTGAATCAAAAAAATTGAAAAAAAAAATAGCTATGTAAATAAGGTGCACATTAAAAATAAAGATATGCACTTAAGTCAAGCTTTACTACAGTTAGATAATCTAAATTTTTAGTGGTCAGCTGGTAGTAGTTCATCAATAATTTCTAATATATTAAATATAAAAGACAAAAAATCAAGTTTTCACTGATAAATAGTACATGTTTCCCCCCTGAAAAAGTCTCAAAAGCTTTCTTGAATAATCATTTTCATATTTTAGCCTTACATTTTGAATGTCATTTTCCACAATCTATAGGCTCACATAAAAACTACATGAAAAATAATGTGTATTTTTTTCTCTAAAAGAAACCTGACTTATTGCATTCCTCAACTTTTTTGCTTCAAATAATTTCCAGCAGATGAGACATTCTTCAGAACAAAGGCAACAAAAATAACCATGTTTATAATCATCATCAACAACTAAAAATAGTAAGCAGTGATCTCAATAATTGTGTATACATTTCTATTATAAGAAAAAGACCTTGGGCTGGGGATGTAGTCAATGGCAGAGCACTTGTCTAGCATGCATAAGGCTCTGGGTTTGATCTCCTGAACTGCTAAAAACAAAAAAGAAGAAAGACAAGATCCCCACTTGTTTCTAAGGATACTGAGTCCTAGTACACAAAAAGGTAGAAAATTTTGATATCATTAAAGAGATTATAAATAAGGAACACTGTCCTTGATAATTTTAACATTCTTAAGGCTTATCTATAGCTAGTTTACTATTTTGCTCTTTTTTCCCCAAAAACATTCTCTTTAATTTGTACAAGGTAAAATCATCATGTATTTGTTAGCTTCCCCCATGACTTCAATTATTTTCTAACCTGGTAAATCACATTAAGTACTAAGGTTTAGTAAGTTTCTCTCTACGATATCATATTTCATTGTTATTTTTTTAAGTGTGGGGGAGTCTCGTTTACAGATTAAACTATGGTTATCATTTTAGAAAAATGCCTAGATAAGTGTGGAAGTTACTTGATTCAATGGTGCTTAACTCCAAAAATGTACTTGCTCTGGAAAAATTATTAAATGTTCTGTATTTGTTTTGTGCCTAAATATCAGTTAAGGTAATACTGCTGTTTTAGTATTTGTCATTTCCTAAATAACCACTAAAATAATGATTTTATAGCTAATAGATTAATGTATGGATCTAAATACAACATAGTTCTGCTCTCCTTTAACCTCCTTTTATAAACATTTATAGGAAGTGAGTTGCATAAAACACATGTACTTGTAATTACATTTGCAAAAAAAATTCTCAAACAGCTGTGGAGACAGCAAAGATTAGAATCTGCCAGTGGCTTAGAATAATGAAGAAAGGGATTGTAAGGGTTCAGCTACAGAGCTGATGAAAGATAGAAGGAAAACCTGCTCTCGAAAATCCTTAATCTGTTATTACTCCAAACACTAAATTAGAACACATACATTTAAAAAATTAGAAACAGAAAATTTGATGCATAATGTCTCATAATCAGACAATTATTTCAGATATGTATCAAACTTGTATTTTAATAGCAATAATCAGAAAGGTACATAAATACTTACCTAAAAATTTTGAAGATCTTATTTAATTTTTTCTTATGAAAACCTTGTAATTTTACTGAGATTCTGTTGCATCTAAGTAGGTCAGATATCATTTTTAACATCATAACGATAGTAGCCATAAAAGTCTAGAATCAATTAAAGTGATCATAAAAGTAACCTCTTAAAATAGTTTCATTATTAATATTTTCAGTCAAATGTGATGGTGCGTACATGTAATCCCAGCTACTTGGGAGACTGAGGCAGGAGAATGGCAAGTTCAAGGTCAGTCTGGGCAACTTGGTAAGATTCTGTCTCAAAAACAGAGTTGAAGGTAGAGATCAGTGGTAAAATGCTTGCCTAGCGTGCACAAGTCCTTGGGTTCAAGGATATATATATTTTTTGATCTATATATATTTGATACATATAGTTTTTCATACGTATATTTTTTTCTACATGTTTTACTTATTGATATTCTTCCAATTTAATGTTTGAGAATAGAAAACAACTTAGATTTAGGTCTATGGCAGACAGACCTATATGTGTCAGATATATATATAATATATATAAAAGATAATTATCTTTTGAAGTTAGTAATGTTCTTCAATGAATAAGTATACTATTTTATAATTAAATTTGCTACCCTTCTGAAACTTTTAAAAGCTAGTAGCCTTCACATTTGTAAATCGTCTATAAATTTTGCTTTCTTATGTGCCATCACTTGTGTTTTACAAGTAAAATATGTCATACAATATTTGATATTTAAAATTTTTAATTATCTTTTATTGAATTAAAAGGAAATCTGATATGCAGACAATATGACCACTTAATTTGAAATATATTTGTTTGATCAAAAAAGATCTCTCGAGAGCAAAATACACTTTTATCAAACTCCTATAGTGTCCAAGAAATTGTTCATTCCAAATAGGGATATATTTGCATAACACAATGTGCTCTTGCTTTTTTTAAACCCATGACCAAAACATACATACACATGGAGATTAAATTACCTGGCTTATTTCATACATGTAGCTTCATACTCTTTCTCACACAAGTTGTGTTGACCATTACTAACAAGGGATAAATCTTGCAGGGACTTCCATCAGGCCACAGATCTTGCAGACATTACTGAACACCTTAGCGAACCACTTAACTGATGGAGTCCCCCACAATAATCAAAAACTAATCATTTGGCATGGTTGGAAATGGATCCTCCAGAACTTTTCTGGCTTTATAATTTTGTACCAAAATATTAACCTCTTATTAGGGGTTGGATATTTCAACCCCTAAAATACATATTTAGACTAAAGTTCTATAAAAATATTATACTAGGAAGGAATCAACTATTTGTTTAAAGCTCATTAAATCATGGCCAGCTAGTCTAGTGGTACTGGGTAAAACTATTGTGTAGTAAATTTTGGAATCACAGATTTAGGGGAGAATGTATAATCCTTCATCAAAGAGTGGTATCTTGAAGCTTCCTATTCCTAAAGGACAAATCCATTAAAACAAGGATTTAAAAACTGTGTTACATTCTCCCACAAAATTAATACCAATGATTCTTAATCTACAAGAACCAAAATCTTACCTAGAAAGCACTGAGATATTTTCATTTGGAAAATAATGTACATTAACAATTTATGTCTACTCCTAAACCAAATGATTATCATCCACACATAAACTTAAGTGACAAAATATACCTTGGAATGTATGATTTTAAAAATGATGAAAATAAAATAAGAAAAATCCCTAAAGGCTTATATCAATAACAATTTTCTAAGACTGAAAGCTATTTATACTTTGCTTTCTTCAACATTTAAAATTTTCAAAATAAACTATAGACCCTTTTCAAAACTTGTGTTAATTACACAATCACTTTACACCATATTTGAATGAAATGTTTGATACACTGTTTTAAATAATTCACATTTCCCTTTGCTGTTAGCTAAATATAAAAGTCATCAAATTTGATGTGTTAAGATTCCCACCTGAAATACAAGTCTCAGATAATATGAGAATTAACCTGATGGCATCTCATAAAACAAACACTTGATCCTCTTCTTTGGTCTGCTCATTTGTCACGAGACACCAAACACCTGCATAGTAGAGTTGAACTATTTTATTTGAAGGTAGAGATTTTATATAAAACTTAAGAGAAAAAGAGATTAGATTTTCATTATGGGTACACTAAGGATTGACCCAACTTGCTAACTTCACATTTAAATGAAATGCAAAGTGAAATGTTAGTTTTATTCAAATTATTGTGAACCTATATCAAAAAATTGATGTACCTTAAAATTTAACATATATTTTACAAATGCATTAATGTCTTGTGAGTTTAAGATAATAAAAAAAAACATTATTCATCTTTTATGTTTGCAATAAATAATTTCTGGTTATCTGTGTGGATTTCATACATATAAAAAGATTTTCATGATATTTTCCCAAGTGTCTAAATTACATGAAATGTGATATTCATTAAATTAAGGTATATTTTGATGTTTAGAACATCAGATTTCTATGATAACTTTTAGTAGGTTTCCTTATGAATATAGATTTGAGTTTGTGTTTTGATTATTAACATTTTTTAATTCTTAAATTATGGACTGCACATTATATTATGCATATAAGGAAAAATTTTAATTCTTTGAGTAGCGGAAACATCTAACATAAAAGTTATAAGTATAAGTCATTTAAATTATAGAGGTTTATTTATATACATCTTTAGTAAAACAATATTTTAATTCACAAATATGTAAAATTTGGTCTTTTCTGCTTCAGTATATTTTTTCTAAAAGATATTGTGCTTCAAACTTTTACCTGAGTAATTTTTTAAATAATTTAATTTTTAAAATTACATATTCTACATTGACTTTTTTTCTTTAGGTTACACCATACAAATACTATGCCATCTACTATTATACAAATTAAAACACTATAGAAAATTATATCATGATCAAAACAAAAATAGAAAACATTTAAAAAGTCTCTGCCACACAAGTAACTTTTTAAATTATTAACAATTAAAACTCTTTATAATGCCAAAGTCTTTTCATTCACAGTTTCTAAATTCTAGGACAAAAGCAACCATTGAGGAAGAATTTTGCTTTACTTGATTTTTTTACAACTGAAAACATGAAAAGGTATTCTATTCATAGCTGGCAAAAGAAAGTTACAGGGAAGCATAAAGTAGAGAATTTATGTCCAGTTCGTCAGATATACCTTACATTAAGTAATAATTTTAAGTTTTATTTGAATAAAAATTTAATATGACATCGTAAATATGCTGGCACTTTCATCAACAATAAACAAGCTGAAAACTAATGGAAAGCGGAAATATCAACCCATAAATGTGTTATGGATGACTCCTTGTTTAAAAAATTGTTTTAAATGATAACATACTAGTAGAAGTTTTCCTTCACCTTTACCTTTTCCTGAATCTCAATTCATTGATAATTTTGCAGGATGATAAGCATACTCTCCTTTTCCTAGAAAGTATTATCATTCTCAAAAGATTTCCTAATGTGTATCAGCATGTATGGACCTATAAGACGAGGACTAACATTTCAGTTATTATGTCTGTAGAAAGTTATTCTCCAATTGCTACTGAGCATACCACACAATTCGGCATTATCTTTATAATATTGTGACAACTGAGACACAACATGATTATTCGTACCACACTACAAATAAATAAAACTATAGTTTTATTCATTTGTGTTTTATAGTGAGTCACTAAAATATTGTAATATTAATCCTATAATGTTTATGTAAACAATTCAACTAATGGTTATTTGAAGCATTTTAACCAACATTTGTTATTCTCATCATTACACACAATATGTGAAGAATTTACCATTTAAAGTAGGCATTTCATTTTTGCTTATAAATTTAAAAATAGAGTAAAGCTACTTAAGGTGGGGTTTTGTTGTTCCTAAGTGAAAAGTTACAGATATCTTTTCCATCAAGAACTACAAAATTGTCAGTTTTCTTTAGCTAAAAGTTATTAGAAATTCCAAAAGACTATTTAAAGCTGTCTTCTCCTGTTTTGGGTAACTATTTAAAATAAAAAGCCCATACAATTTTCTTTAGTCTCTTTGATAATTATTTTTATCTTGTTGACAAAATTTAAATTATCTAGTAAAAAGTATTAGCATAGGCATTATGTTTAAAAGACCATCCGGTAAGCTGAAAATAATAGATATACTTTTTTTTAATAGGCTCACTTTTATAATTATCACAATAAACATATTCCAATAGTAATATATATACATACATGTTTCATAGAAAACCATTAAAATACTTTATGCATTTCTTGTAAATTAAATGAAACCAATTCAAACCTGCCTTTCCATTCTCTGAATAACATACCTTCCAATGTGTAGTCCAAATACATTAATTCTCCTAAGATACCATTCCAATATAGGAGCCAAATGCAGGGCACAATAGAGATGCTGGAGTCATCTTGAATGAGAACCTCTTCTTTGGAAACGCCCCTGTTATCAAAAAGACACCTCCTCGTGCTGATAGGGGGCCAACAATTCAAATTACAAAACACTAGTTGAGCTTAATTTAAGATGAAATAATTTATTCTAATAAAAAATAGCTTTCCTTTCTGTGGAAAGGGAAGAGATCACAAATTCACATGAGGTTTCACTATATTCATACATATATTCACAATATTCAGAGCTGCTTCAGTATCTGACTGAAGGAAGACAGTCATTACTAAGCTGTTCTTGCTAACAGCAATCTGAAGATGAATTATCACAAGAATGCACATATTTAAAAGTGGCTGAAATACACTAATCCAGAGTCTTACCATCAAAGTAAGTGACTTTTATAAGTTACCACCTAAATAGTCACTTTCAATAATAAGAGTTTGGGGTTTTTTTTTTAAAGGCTCTCTATAGAGAATTATAACTTGATGTTAAATTCCACATACCAAGAAACCAAACCTATAAAACAGAAATATAAAGAACCACGTACAATATTTGGAATTTCTTGGATTAATTTTAAAAATCAGTGTTCTAATTTTCACAAAGGAACCTAAAATGCATACATTTAAAAGTAAAAAAAAAAAAATTCTAAGATCAAATTTCTTGTACTTACCCAATTAAATGACAAAATTCCCCTTTTATTTTGTATCAAACACACTGCTACATTAAGAAAATATTCAAAGAACCAATATTCTTTATAAAGAATATTCATATTATCTCTTTCCCTCACTCCTTCCTTCCTTCCCTCCTTTTTTTTTTCTTTCCTTTATGTCTTTTTGGTTTAGAGGCAGAGACCCAATAAACTCAATGATAAAATAACTTGTTATTATTAAATATGATCCCATACCAAAGCAACCAAATTACATCATTCTTTCTCATATCCAACTATTATAATGGAAATAAAAACCATTCTACAATATTTGATGACACTTTAACAATTAAACAGTACTCAAAATAATATTTGTGGATTACATAAATTATATAATTTACATTATTTGAATGCAAGAGTGAAAATATACACCATGATTTCCCAATACATTTAATTTTCAAAGAGTATTACCTATTTCATGAAACAAGTGCAAATTAGAGGACTATAAATAGCACAAAAATAAAATAAAATACATGCTTATAGATATAAACTGAATGCACATCTAATCTACAAAAAGGAATAAAGCCTTAGTTTGGTGATAAGTTATGCTTTACTCCACACATTTCCGGACAGAACTACCTATTACTGAAGAAAGTCTTAGAACTCAGTTAAGACTGCCACCTATCACAAACTTGTTTCAAAAGTCAGTGCTCCCCACCACCCCAGGTTCTCCTAAGATTCCAAGAAAGTATCAACAGGGCAGTAAAATCTCCATCACCACATTATCATTTGATATGGCTGCAACCACCTACTCATATGACTTATGACTATGTTCTATGATGTTGACATGAATTGCAAGAGAATCTATTTAAAGTAGAAAGATATGAGTAGATCATTTTGTTAACAAATTTTATGTAGTTAATCTAACTATTCAATCACCTAAAGTTATTTGATCAAAACTCCTTCAACTGAATGGCTTGGCTATTGTAGCTTGGGTATGAGAAACATATATCTATGTTAGACAATTTTTAGGTTTTGCATTTTAGTAGTTTATGCTATAATGGTTATCTAAAATAACACTTGGAAAATGGCATTTTAAATGCTTTATTTTAGCATTTAAGACTGTTTTAAATGAATGTTTTACACTAGAATAACACCAATTCAATGCAAATAACCTATCATTACAGGAAAGAAAATTAAAATATAACCAGAAACATAGTTCCTACCAAGTCTTTTTTAACAAGAAACTGAAGAACAATGTCACTGTGGGAACTTCACATGCATTTTAAAGCAGTTCTCTCAGAAAAAAATCTACAAACTACCGATCTGGTCGATCACTTATCTATGTTAATCTTAAAATCTATGCTTTTAATATTTTATTTTATTGTGACAACAACCTTGTGCCACAATAAACAATGCAATATGAACCAAAGAAAAACTGAACATGGTTTTTCAGAAGAATATAAAAACTGATGAAAGTGATGCTGACCAGATACAAACAGAAACAAATGCAAATACCACAGTAGAGATGCAAATATATAATGTATTTTTGTATGTGCAGTAAGAAACCACCTCCACACATATATCCTTCATTTCCAGAATTATATCATCCTCTTATGAAATAAAATTATAATACAGGTACAAAATGAATATCTATTATTCTAAGAAATCTCTGGAAATTCATCTAGAACGTTGATACAAACCAAAAAAAAAAAAGAAAGAAAATAATCTAGATACATAATGATTACCAAGGCTATAAAATCCTTTGATGGGCAAAAAAAAATATACCTTGAGGCATATTGTACTTTTTTGGGCAGGAGGCTATTTTTTTTTTTTTTAGCTGAAAATGTGGTAATGAATTGTTTCCTCATGCTTTATATAATTCTTAGAAAAAGTTCAAATTAGGTACCCAAAAGGAAGTTTTAATTACCAGAAGCAGTATTTCGAAATTCATACAAGCCATCACACTTGTTTGGAAACAAATGACTTTTCAAAATACAGAAGTATTACTATCAATCACCAACAAGTTAATTCTACATAATAAGGCAGGTTTGGATGCAAACTGATCCATTGTGGAATGCTGTATCTAAAATTGATTACAACAGCACTCAAAATGAATGCAGCCCTCCAAACCACTTCTTTGCACAGAAACATTAATCTCAATTAGAAGGAGAGCTTCATAATGGTAATGCTTGGTATAAAAAATATAAAATAAATCAGGTTTTATAAGACACAACAATTAATCAGTTTTCAGACTAAGACTTTTTTTTCAAGTATAAAATTTCCATCAGGACTGTTAAAACAGCTGGTATCTCCAAGATTAGGTTTTCAGTGTGTTATAAAAGAAGGTTACATGAAATAATCTTTGAAACTTAGTTGTTGAAACTTTTTAAATGACACGCACTATTGTACTACTTTTTCTATACACTTCTTCATTCTGAATGTATATGTTAAGTTCTTCTTCAGACTACCATTCCACTTTACAAGACGAATATGAATGCGGACTTCAGCTGAAAATCCAAAGCAATGTATAACTGCCCACAGATCAGAGTAAAAGTTTGGTAGTAAATCATCCTATTCTTTGTTCATACTCTCAGCAGAGGTAAAGATGGTATGTCCTCAAAGTCAAATGGACATCTGACTAGTAAATAAAACAATGAATTGATAAATTACATGTAACTCAACATGTTTAACAGGTTTCCACATCAGAGCTTCCAGAAAAGGAAAGACAATTTGTGAACTGCTTAATGCACTGACTCACAGACCAATACCTGGGTAACATTTTGCTGTTGACCAGAAATAAAATATTTCAAGAATAAAGTTTAATAAAAATTAGGTACATGTATCTTTTAATAATCAATATTAAATGAATAAAGTTGGCTTGATGGCACTTTTACATCAGACTATGATCTTGCTTAAGAACTTATTTCCTAGTATCACTGTAGGTAGGATGAACTTCAGCATTTGCAAGCATACTTTCACAGATGTTGCAAAAGCATATTTTTTTAATACATTTAGCCCAAGGATGACTCAATGTTTCTGACGTGTCATTCTACTCACAATGATACCCCTACACTTTCCCCTGGTTTCTTATTTGCTTGACTCTTTACAAAGAGAGTAATTACTCTTAGCTCTCAGAAGCCAAGCTAAGAAACATTAGCTTGAACTTACTAACTGGATCATTATTGTTCAGCTAGTTTTACTTTCTGAATAAATTTAAAACTTTTCACTCAATTTAGAGGCTTTATTCTGTTCAAAGACAAACATCCTTATCGTTCTTTGTCTTCACCCTAATAAAGCAGGTTCTTTTTTCTAACTAAAAGCCTGATGACATGCCTACCAGATGATAGTAAACCTCTATAATTCACCTAAAACATTTCTTCCTAGAAAGTAAACAGTCACACAATTTGGAAAAATAGCCACAATTCTACTATAAATATATCTGCTTTATTTCAAATAACAAAGCACTAGAGTCTATACTATAAGTTGCTAACCCTAATGGGATTGACACAGTATACTCAGTTTCCAAATACACATACATTGACATAGTTCTTGTAAAACTACATTTTTCATAAATATTGTGCAGCATATGGAAGATATATATTGTCATATTTGAAGGAACTACCTTTTCTAGTATTTCTTTTTAAGTTATGCAAAATAAAATAAATTTACTACCAGAAAAACACAGTACTTTTGAGTAAGAGAAATATGAAAATTCATGCAAGAAAAAGACAAGATTATTAAAGAAATTGCAACCGGAAGAGAGGTCCACACAATCCTGAAATGCACAAAAGGATAACTAAACCCATTATAAACCCCCATCTTTGAAGAATTTAAGAATAATTTGTGAATGCCATGACATTTAAAAGTGGGATTAGCAAGTCTTATTACTGAACTAACCTCTCACTCTTAGATCAAGTATTAAATATTTGCTCTGCATTTAGAATCACAAATCGAAACTTTCAAGGCATATATGAGAATTTCACACATTAAGAAACACAAGCTGTAAGTTTTAGACAATTAAAAGGTTAGAAAGGAATGCACAAGAATATCGATGTATTTATAAAACCTTGTAGTTTAATAAATATTCAATCTGTAATAAATTATAATTATGTGGCCACCTCTAATTCTAAATTCTGTTCCTAGTTCTAAATTGTTTCTTCATGCTATTCCTTAATTGTAAATTCTGTTTTGTTTCTAGGGTTCCTGATACACTAAAAAGACTACAAATACTTCTCCCAAATAAGCATAAGAGGCTATGCATCACATTTTAAACAGTAAGAGAAACAAATCAGTTCTGTTCAGCAGTAATACCCATGGAGGGGTACTCTTGCAAGCTTTCCAAAAATGCCCGTCTTGCCTTTTTTTTTTACCCACTTGGCAACAGAAGGGAAAGGTAATGTCTAAACATATTTCTGTTTCTCGTGAAAAGACCACCCAGTGGATTCTGCCAGAGCCTACAAATGTTTGACAAATACACTGTCAAAAGATAAGAAATAGAGAGTATTATGAAGAGAGTCCTGTTCTTGGACATCCCAGCTGCCTGGTTCCCTTTAAAAAGTACTAAGACCTTCTCGACCCTTTCATTTCCATTGCACTCACTCAAAAGTACCTGTGAAGTTTTCTCTAGCTTGGAATTATAATGACTTTAGAAAACAAATGTATTTGCTGTATGCACTGTAGCATCATTCCCTGACCCTTTTTCCACAATAAAAACTAATAATACTTTCCCATTACAACTATCTTTAAAGTGAGGCAGTAAGAATGGAATCTGAACTGCATAATAAGATGCTCAGCAAAGATCTGACAGAATCCACCTCGACCTTTAAATAATCGGAAGCCCCTTCTCACCGACTGTAAAGCATGATAGAACTCGGGTTGAGTTGAAGATTCATAAATTTCTCTTAAATGCCCACTTCAGGGTATTTCTGGTTTTGTTTCCAGTCTCACTCAAGAGTTTTCCAGATCAAGTTTCAGTCTTGAACCTCCACTCCTCACAGCACCCCCAGCTCCTACTTCTTCCTCCACTCCTCTTTCCAACTTGGCTGCCTGGCAGTCGGGAAAGCCTTCTCTGCACTTCCCGAGAAAGTGGTGACATCCCAGGGCTTCCCGCTCGCTGGAAGCCGCACGGGATCCCGTCAGACACCTTCGCGGAGCACGCGGCGCTGCCGCCACCAAACTGGGTATCGCCCCAAAGAGGGCAAGACGACTGGACTCCCCGCCCCCAGCGCGCTCAGCCTCGGTCGGGACTGTTTGCGGAGGAACCCCGGAGTCCGGAGGCCCCCGGAGCAGGGGCGCTGCGTCCCGCGCCCAGGTGCCAGGCGCGGGTGCAGTTCCCACCTGAGCTCGCACCGGAGGTGTCGCGCTGGAGGGAGGGGCGGGACCGGGAGGCCGGGACCGAGGGGCCCAGAGGAGGAGGAGGAGGAGGAGGAGGAGGAGGAGAAGGTGCTCCTCCGCCCACGGTGCCGGGCAACTTGCGGCCGCCCGCCAGCGGCACGGAGAAACGCGCGTCCCGGCTCGCTCGCGCCCGCCCGCCCGCCCGCCCGCTCCCGGCGCCGCGGCCCGGGCACTAGGACCCCAGAAGGAAGCAGGGCGCGCCGGCGGCGGCGCCGCACTTACCGCGCTCGGCTCGCCCGCCACGCCGCTCGCCACCGGCCGCAGCCGCCGCGTCCCCCGAGCAGCGCGCACGCACCGCGCCGGGCCAAATTCAAGGGAGCCGGGCGCGGGGGAGGGGTCCGGGGTGCAGGAGCGGGAGCGGGAGAGGGGGCGGGGAGGGGAGAACAGCAAGTGTTACAACTTCCTTCCCAGCCCACCGCCGGCCCGGCGGCCGGGGACGCGGCGAGGGGAGGGAAGCGCGCCGAGCGCCAATGAGTTCACTTTCTTTTTCTCCCCCGCGCTCCCCCTCTCCCTTCCCGCCGGCCCCCTCCTGCCTCCTCCGCGGCTGGCGACGCCTGCCCGGACTTTTCGGGGCCCGGGCCGGTAGCGGGAGGATGGAGGATGGAGGAGGAGGAGGCGAGGGGGAAGGAGGAGGAGGAAAGGTGAGGAGGCCAGCTGGGCGCCGTGCCAGGGCGCAGCATCCAGGACCGCGAGGGTGTGAAGGGGGACTCTGGGCGAGTGTGACCGAGACCAGGCGCGTACACGTGTCCCTGTGTTCCTGTGTGTGTGACAGAAAGTGAGAGAGTGTGTGTGTGTTTGTGTGTGTGTGTGTGGAAGAGAGAGAGAGAGAGACAGAGAGAAGAGGGGGGAAGAGGAGAGGAGCCTACCATGCGCTTCCCCCGTGCCGATCGCGGGAGAGCCCAATCACGGGGCGAGCTGGACCGGGCCGTGATCATTTATAATCCTAGACTCCTCCGCTCTGCCACTTGTCAAGATGACAGGTACTTTATTTCTTCTTCTTTATTCAAAAAAACAGATTCCCCGTTTCCTGCCTTTTTCTGTCAAATGGGATTTGCCGGACTGAACCACGTTCGCCGCCCCTCTCTCCCTCCTCCCGCCCCCTGGCAGCGGCGGGTCCGGGAAAGCACCGGGCTCCCGTGCTGTGACCAATCAGTGCGCCTACTACTCTCGCCGTGATTTAGGGGTCATCCATGAATAACACTTCAGGCTGATGAATGGCTCTTGCCGGCTTTAGGCTCTGATGAGGGGTCTGCCCGCCGCTGATTGCAAACACTAATGAACTTACTGCGCCATTTGAAATTCACACGCACCAACAAAGTCCGGGGGTACGTGCGCGGGGACCTGTCCTTCTCTTCTCCGGGTGACCGGGAAGAGGACCTGGGGGAGAGGACGGGTAATTGCTTTGGACTTAAGTGGAAACACTTCTTGGGTAATCAAACCTCTAACCTTCTTAGAAAACTACTTTTCTTGATCTTCCATAGGGTGGGCATTTCAGGTCAGCTGAGTCACGCGAGGAGGTGGGAGTGCGAGACACTGCCGGGAAGATGGATTCTGAGACTGAAGGGAGTAATTAAGGGTTGCCACCCCCGACGGGCGGCCCGTCCTTCAGCGAGCCTTTGAAAATGACCTGTGCCTTCCCTTCCTGAGTGTCTTCTCTTACTAAACTGAAAAGCGCAAATGACCTTCGGACGGGAGAGGGCTGCACTAAACACGCAGACTTCCTCCCGAGCCGCAGCTCTACGCGGCAGAACAAGTGTCTGCCCCCGGGGTGGGGTTCAAGCGGCCGGACCTCCTACGAGCTTGACCTGGCCTGGGTGCACTCTGGGGTCCGCTAAACCCTCCGGACCCCATCTGTATTCATACACATTCATGCACTCTCTGTCTCTCCTCTCTCTCCTCCCCTCCCTTTTCTCTTGGCAGATTAGCAGCCCAACACTGCCCCTGTCTCAAGTTTGTTATGGGAAGGGAAAAAAAGTTTACTGCTTTTTGCGACACACTGCCACTTGCTACTCGCTGAAGTTTCCACCAGAACTCTAGCTCGCTGATCCCCAGTTCCCCTCCCCGGGCTCCTGGAGTGCCGAAAAGCCCGCCATCGGGGCTTCCTAAATCATCCCTGTGTTCTCCCAGTTCTGAGTTTTGGAACCTGACACCCGCGACCTTCCTGGCTCTCAGGCTCCTCCACCCCTGCCAGCTTGTGGCGCCTTTTACAGTGCAGAGTCCTGCGTGGAGCGCGCACCTGCGAAGGAGGGGCGCGCCGGGTGCTTCGCTGGGCGCCCCAGCGTTTCCCGGCCCTCTCCGGGGACCTGCCACCGGGCGGTTGATAGCTGCGAGTCAGTGCCTGGGTCTGCCCCGCGCCGCCAACCTGTCGCGACAGTTTGGCACAGGGACTGATGAGCTCTGAGCGCGGGCACTGTACCTTCCTCTGGCAACTCCAGGACGGGATACCGACCTGTACCTACTGGGCCATAAAGAAAGAAATTTACATTTCCACTTGTATCTGCATGCAGGGCAAAAGCGAATCTAGCACTTGCAAGAGCAAAAGGCAACGCCTGCTAGCAAAGCCTGCATCTTTATGATCGAGTCTCTACAAAGTTTGGGGTGGATCTCATTTGTGAACTTGAATTAGCTTGCCTGGACCCACAATCTGAGTTCCCCAAGTTGCTAAGTGACCCAGCGTGCCGAAATGTGTCAGGAAGTCTCAGTAATAAGCGAACCCCACCCGGCTCCTGGGGCGCCAGTGACGCAGCACACATGCATCTTTCTGGGAACAATCAAGAGTTGCCCTGGCTTGTTTGGGTCTCTTTCCTGCCACAGTGAATTTCGTACTTGGGGGAAAAAAAGGAGGGTGGGGTGAGGTTAGAGGAATATCTCTCATTCTAGCCATTCTCATTATCTTGAGAAATTGGTCAACAATGAAAAATATGCCCCAGATATTAAATGATGATCATGCAAACCGTTCAAAATTCACACACCTGAAATAATCCTAAGAAAACCGAAGGTGTTTCATAAGTCTGTGGCTCAGATTCCACAAGAACATTTTAAGTGTTTAAAAATTTTTATAACTGTCCAAGTGAGATTCCCCCTTGCTCTTTTGTACCTTGCTATCTAGGAAAACATAATAAAGAGAAAAGAAACTCTTTTCCATTCCTAGAGAAGCCTGAACAGAGAACTGCATTAGGGAAATGGGGGAGGGGGGTAGTCTTTTTTTCCTAGAACTCTCATTATTGCTAACACTAGTAATGAAGGAAAGGAACAATAGAACTCATAAAATTTAGAAAAGGTAATAAATCTTTGACCCTGTCTCTAGTCTACTTCCCAGTTATATGACTTTCAAAGTTTTTAAGTTTGTGGTGCTGAACATTCAAAGTAAATATATATATATATATATATATATATATATATATATATATGCATGTATATGTATATTGCATTTAGTATAGAACTCATTACTGTAGCCCTGAGCATTCAATGCCCAAAGTGATGATAGAAAAAGAGCATGGCTGTCCCCATCAACATCCTCCTGTGCCCCCAAGGCACAGCCTGTAGTAATTTGGGCAGTGTATGTAAGTGTGTTAAATTTGGGGAGGGAGGAGAGAGAAAGCCCAGTCATTTGAGAGTGTTAGGAAAAACTGATACACATTGCCAAAATGCTACTGGCTTCCTCCTCTAAATGCATCCGTGGAAAACAGACAGGCAGCTCGCTAAGTGGTCACTCATGGTCATGAGCCACTTTTCCTCACTGAACTGTTGTCAGAGAAGGGCGGGTAGCTCACACCTTACACTTTGCAGCAATAAAAACTAAAGTAGAAGAAATGCCAGACATTGCTATCTGTTTTGCAGACCTCTGGCTGCTTGGCAATCAGCTGGTGACTTTGAGATGTTCACGCAGCCAGCAGCTAGTGGTGCACTGGGCTAATGGGGCCGAGCTGGCAGCATCACTGTCCCTTGGGCCCCTCATCATAGGAACCTACAGCTCTCTGAAAAGAGAATGTGGCAGAGCTGCCAGCACAGCTTGGGTCCATATCTCTAGAAATGATGCCTTCGGCCTTAGTTAGCCTTTGGGGGAAGATGAAGGGCTAAACCTCGGGCAAGCTTTGGGCATCCTTTTTGGGAAGGATGTGCCTGTGCCCTAGGATGGGGTGGGAAAAGGCCAGGCTCATGTTCCACTGCTGGTACAGGCCCAAACCTCAGCCAAGAACTGTCCCTCACTTGAAGGTGACTGTTCCTCATTTTAGTCAGCCTCCTTAGGAGACTTGTTTTGGAGGGCTCTTCCTTTACTCTCTCGACTTAAAGATCTAGCTTAAAGCTGGAAAGGCTGGGTGGCAGCTGTTTTATCCTCCTTCCTTTGGAGAGCAGACTGTCTCCAGACCACATCCTCCTTTGATGTGGGAGATTTTCAGGTATGCAGAAGGGGAACGCGGGGTCAGGCAGGTAGCAGGCTGTCCAGGGAGATAGCTGTACATCACTGCACTTCACAGGTATCCTTCGGCCTTATTGCATCTGCTGTAGCTAACAGGCATGAGTGGGCAGAAGTCTGGGCTCACCATTCAGAGGACTCTAGACACTCATGAGCAACTGGAGGAAATGACAAGGAGAACCAAAGCTCAGGCATCTAGACCTACCTGCTCAATCCTTGGAAAAATCAGGGAAGCCAATAATCCAAATATGTCAAAAGGAGGTTATATTTCAACTAAGAGCAGCAAATAGATAAATGGACCACTTGAAACAGGCTAAAAGCTAGTAGTTGCTGAGAAGAACTTGGATTCTAGGCAAAGTGTTCCTGTTAAACAAATCACTTTCCATATAGCAAACAATTAATCTGGAACAATTTACCGCACTAGAACTTAGATTTCACACTCTCCAAAGTAACCATGAAATTATTATCAGGTTTTTGTTTTTCAGTCATGAAAATAACTTGTTTCCCTTGGCAGTTAGATTGAGGGAAACTGTAAAACAAAAATTAGAATTTGATCACTAAGTCATAAAATTAAATGACTATTTGTAGTGGAAAATATGTTTTCATTACCTTAATTAAAGCAAGATAGTCAGTCCTCTCTCAATGCACATCCATTTTGGAGTCATGGAGTGGACTGGTGATCAGACAAATCAACCTTTAAATGGGGCCAAGTTTTTCCAGTACATTAGTTTGTGTTCCAGTGCATAAACCAAGCTTGCATGTGGCTCTGACCTTTAGTGCAAATGAAGCTGTGGAGCACAGCTCAACTGCTGATGTGGTATTGCTAGAACATCCTAAAAGACCCCAAGTTCTGTGAAGAATTTTGAGCAGAGACATCTTTTAATGTGTGGTACTTTCAAATTTGGCTGAGCTCCATGTACATATTTGAAATTTGCCACGTGATTCCATACCGAAATTTGGAACCTTTGTAATTAATGGTTATCAGAGAGTGCTTGTAAAAGCTATCAGTTTTTATAAATGACTTGATAGTAATATCTATGTAATATTTTAAGTAGACACTAGTTGCTTGCAAAGTTTATGGTACATTAGTAATATAGAAAGACAATTTTGTCTATAAAACATCATTTAGATATTTCAAAGTTTAGCTTATAACCCTAACCCTAACTTAATTATAACCCTAACCCTATACTAAATTAACTTGTAAATATGATTTAAATATGGACACCATATGAATATAATTTAGTACCAGACAATTTGAATATCTTCTCATTTCCCAGATATGCTCAACTACTTATCCTCTAGTTGCTGACCCCTTGACCTATAATACCCTGTGCCCTGGGCCCCCAAAACAACCAGGTTTTAAAGCGTTTATTAGTAATCTCTCTTTAGGTGTGCCGTTGTGTTTTCTGTGTGTAATGAAGGATAACTGTGTTTTTGTAGGTGCTTACTGATAGTTGAGAGCTCCTGCAGTACATAGACTTCATCTTATTTTTCTTTGAAACCACAGGCCTTTATACAAGGGCTGGCCTATGGACTATACACAAAAATGTTTGTTTGATGAATGAATACGTGAATAAAATATTTTACTGATTTTGTCATTTTTACTTTTTAAGTAGAATATATCATAAACAAAATTTACCTGGAGAATATATTTATCAAATATGCTTTTCTACATCTCCAATCATCAGTTTTTAAGATAAGATGTTGTTTTTAGAATCCGATCATTATAGGAGCCCACTTTTGAACTTAGTTGACTTTTCACAGAAACAAAGACAATCAGAACAGGAAAGAGGCAAAGAGAGTAAATTTTGTTTTCTTTTCTAGTAAGATGCATTATTTACAGATAACTGCAAAAAGGTACAGCAAGCATCTAACAAGTGTAGATACTCTTAAATGTTTACATTAGATTTGGCATTATTATAAAATCTTTATTGCCTTACAAATTGCCTCTGTATTTTTAAGGGCAAGAAGTATATAACTTAAGATGACTGCTTTTCATTTCTTTAAGACAAGGGTTCAGCTAGTATTGGGAAAACAATCTCTGTTTGTTCCTGTCTGCTCAGGAGGACTGTTTCTAATTGATCTGGCATGGAATTTAGTTGGAAATGTGTATGTTCCAACCGAAGCACAGAGCCTGTATGCTTTGTAAAGTGATAACCATATGGGCCTTATTTGAAACATTTGAGGATTTTTGACATTAACCTGGGTTAAATTGAGCTATAAATTCAACTCAAATATATACGTCCTGACAAATTCATCATCACTTTGGATAGATTCAATCCATGCTCCCCTCAGATTAATAAAGTCGATGACTGCTTATCACAAATGCAAAGGTTTGCTGTGATAAAGTACCATAATGTTGTACTTTGCACTGTTTAAATGCAAATTGCCCATATTAAGCAGACATTTTCTACTGTTATCACTTTCAATAGAATGGAAATGTTTAAAAATGATCTCTAGGTAAAGAAAAGGATATATAGTCAAGTCTATTTCTTCTTACACTATTTTCAAGTGCACTTCCACTATCATCATGAAGATTTAATTAAGCAAGCTCTGCTAAGCTAAAAAGCTAAGCGGCTGGAAGTTACCACTTACAGAAACATTCGGGACTTATACAAAAATAATTTATTTACCATTTTTCATTAGAGATAAAAATAAAACAGAATTCTATACCTCCTTTCCCCTATTTCTGAATATTAAATTTAGAGCTTACATTTTGTTACAGATAATAGTACTAAGTTATGGGTGTTGATGGTCCTTTCCTTGCAGCTTTAAATTGCCTTGAAAAGATACAGTTTCTTTAATTAAAAAAGCTGCATAGAACTAATCCCTCTAGCTGAAAAAAGAAAAGTTTTAAGCAATCTCTTTCTGCTCCAAGAGAGAAAGGCAGACAATACCATAACAGATCAGAAACATAAGCTATAGTGTGCAGCCAGGAGCACAGCAGGGAACTGAATACTGCTCCGACTGTGTCATTTTTTAATCCCCCATCCCAGTTTTCCCCGTCTGACCTCATGCTGAGATGAAGTTATCACAGAAGACAGCTTTACTCTCACCAATGAATCCAACCCTGGATCTGTATTATCCTCAGCAGATCAAAACACCGCTTTCATCAAATAGCATTATCTGCATAAAAGGCATGCAATTGCCCGATAATTTCACCCAAACTATGCTATTCATTTAAAGGACAAGAAGAGAAATGTAATTCATTCCTTTTGGGGGGTGGCAGCGAAAAGTGAGACTTGGGGAGAGACAGGAGCTGGAAAAGCTAACTTATCTTCCTTCACTCATGGGAACTTTTCTGTTTTTAACACAAAATCCCAAGAAGGGGTCCATTTAAAAGTTCCCCTGTTCCTGAGCTTTCAGATTAATTGTTGGAGCAATTTGGTGCAGTTTTAGTGACAAAAGTGTAAGTTGTGTAGAAAACTGGCAATAAGAAATTACAAAGCTTGCTGATGTCATTATCTATGCTTCCATGAACCCCAATAAAAACATCATATCCAGTAAAATTGGAGAAGCATAAGAAGTAGCTGAACAATTGGACAAAGTTTAACACAGCGTAGGATGGGGGTGGATACTTACTAGAAGACCTTTCTTTGCTTTAGAGAAGTTTGAACTTTTACAGTGGAATGACAAAGACCTATTCCACTGCAAAAGATGATACTTTCGGTTGATAATACTTTGAAGAATATTTAAGAAATCTTAGTGGCAAAGATTAGTTTATTCTTTTTTTTTTCCTTTCCGTCTTACGTTTAAATAGTTCTCATTTGCATTGCAGATCGTGTAAGCTCTTATAATGGACTTCTTTTCAATGGATCCTAACTCTATTGAATGACATCAGTTGTTTTGTTCAAGGTATCATGGTAGGTTAGAGTAAGCAAACAGTACATTCCTGTCAAGTAAAAGGAATTACTGAGAAGTACTAAAACTCCCTTATCGGTATGGGTGATCTATTAGGCTTGTGTTGATATCCTTATAATATACATTAATCACCATAATGTTAACAATTTACCTTGAATATGTAAATTTTCTGTTCAGCACTTTCATAATTTATTGTGTAAACTGACCATTAAGAAATCGAGCTTAATCCCAGTGGATCCTGACATCTCCCAGACAACCTCTACCCACAAAAATGTGTAGGACAATCAGAACTGCTTGAAAAAAAGAATGTCATTAACATGCTTCACATCAGTGGCTAGGAATAATCCTAGAAAACCGTGAGACAGGTAGAGGAACAAAAAATTTTCCCTTGAAAGAAAGATACCGATGTTACCAAAAATAAATCATGGCATGGTTACTGGTTATCACTGATATTTTAACTAGATATGTACATTCTCTAAAGCACTGAAATAAAATAGACTTTTTCCCCATCCCACTTTCCCGTAACTACTACTTATTATTGAAATGTTCCAAAACTACAATTCTATGTAGATATATGGTCTGTTCAGTAGTAAAGTTCAAATTCATGCTTCCAAAATATATCTTCCTGACAAAGAAATTATCTTAAATTTAATGTGATTAACCATTAAACTGTGGTATTTCCTTGTATTTAATGACAGCACTATTTTCACGTCAAATTTGATTATATGAACCAGCTTTCAGAGTGAACTGTTTAAAATCCCAAATCATTAACAGATCATTTAGGGTTCTCACAAAACTTCTTGTCTGAAATACCAACTGAAGGTATATAAGCAGAGACTTCACATTTTGCCTACATATGGATACATGTAGCTGGTTTTAGAAGTCATAGTTTTATCTGAAGATGCTAGGAAGAAAAAATGTTTGTGTCATCAATATTACTGGTGATCTCACCGGCACACTTATGATATAATTCAGACTTATACAAAATATTGTCTCAAAGTATATCATTGGCCAATATACCTATTTGAAATGGACATAATGGCACTAACAACTTCCTCAAGAATTAAAAATTTTTAATACAAGATTTTGATATTTTCTTTATTGTCACTCCAAACCTATGTTTGATTCATAACTGATTTTTCTAACAGACTAAATTTGGATCATCCATATATTCAGATTTCAGTCACCAGAATTAGTGTCTTGAAGGCTAAACCACCGTCTTCACAGGTCACGGAATTATTTGTCTAAACAAGACACCAGCAACATTCCTTTTAGAAAAGTCTGCTCAAATCGGGCAGGGAAAGGTATCTATAATGATATTTTAGGTAAAGGTATTTTGGTCTATTTTCAGTTTGTTAAGACAGCAAACCCTAATTTGCTCTATGGTGTGATAAATTGTATATAGATAAGAATTGTAGATGAAGGCCATGAAATGGCTAAAGACTCAGGAACAAAGCAATCTCCTGTAATATGGTTTGATTTTTATTTTCTCTGGTGAGAATATAGCTTCGGGTTTTGTTTGGTTTAGGGGAAAAATATAAGAAGTCAGACATTTCTAGAAGAAATAGGAGAAAAAAAGACTGCCCTGGGCAGAGAAAGCACCCAAATACCTGTCTGTGTTTACTTAACACTTTTTCCCTAGCCATAGCCTCCAAATCCAGCACTTTTAATCCATGAAATCTATGAAAGACCAGGACCATTTCCCTCTCTTTTATCCTTGTATAAGATATCTAGGAAGGGGAAAAGAAAGTAGGCCATGAGAAGATTATGTGCTAAAAGGGTATAAAGTGGGAGAATTCTGGCAGAGAGAACATCTGAGTTAGGGAAAAGAGAAGGGAGAACAAGTATACACTGAAGATGACTAAGAGGATGCTGAAGGGAAGCAGGAGTACACGAGAGATTTCTAGGTTAGAGTCCTGATATAATAGACTTGAACTTTTATCTTTCCTCTCTCAGTTTACATTGATCAGAGACTACTGAAATCTTGCCTTAAGAGTGTGCAGTATTACTTGGAGACAAAGTTTAAATCAGGCTGTTTTCCAGGTAATAGTTATTTTTTAACTTATTAGCAATCAACCTGTACACATTTTGAAAAAGATTTTGATAATAAAGAGATTCCTTGTTCAAATATGAAGATAATCTTGATAACAAATAGGCTGTTAAAAACCAGGTTGGTTTTTTAAATGGTAACCTTTAGACCACCTCTCTCAGAATCATGGCGATGTGTGTGTGTGTGTGTGTGTGTGTGTGTGTGTGTGTGTGTGCGCGCGCGCGCGCGCGCGCGTGTGTGTATTAAATACATATTCTTGGGCCCACCTCAGCTACAGGGAATCAGAATCTCTAGGAACAAAAGCAATATTTTAGCATTTTAAACAAGTTTTCCAAAACATTCCTATACACAGGAAATTTTGAGAAGTATTGCCCTGGGCTAAATATTTTGCATAAAGTAAAATAGATATTTCAGATTTTAGCATTTTTCCTATTAAAGGAAATTGTTGCAAATTAGTCTAGTTGAATTACTTTCAAAAGTGACACAATTCCACTTAAGGAAGGAGCCAAGACTTAATGAAGAGGATGAAAATATTAACCTGAGGAAATTCCAGCTGAAATCTTTGTGACACTTCAAAATCAGATCTTGAATCATTCTTCTAAGAGTAGCATAATCAATAAGTTATAAACTGATATAGAATTTTTTATATATTTAATAATAGTTGGATCACTGTATACACATTTTTGCTATTTTGTTCTGTATTACATACATCATTTTAAAATTATACAGATTTTGAAATGAACCTTCAAATATATATTAGTTCTCTATATTATCAGTTGAGAATGTATTTGTGTGAAATAGAACAGGAAATAGTTCAACATGTATTAACGTTTACTAGAAATCCAGAATAAATACATTAAAAACAAAGAGCTTTATCTGGAAGATAGATATTTACAGGTCATCATTTTATGATATTTCTAGGATGCTTCTCCAGAGTAAGTATTGCTGAAATATCATCATTACTTTTGCATTCTTTTGCAATTGCTTGTCTCTGAATAGTGTGGTACTGAGAGCTGAGCCAAGGAGCTTGTGTATCCTACCACCGAGGAACACTCCCAGTGATAGGAAGTATTATACAATTATATTTAAGGATGTAATTCTATTTTCCCTTACATTGTAGATTTAAATTCTTCAATATGAATAATGAGGAAAGTATTTAAGTAAGCCTAGGTTGTCTTGACTACTGTAATTACTACTAGTGTACCTGATCTTTATCCTATGCTTCCTCCTCCTGACCTACCTGGACTGAATGAGTTCTTGCAGGCACTATGCCCTGCACATAGCGTGCATTCTGTTATGTCAATCCTCACAACTTCAAACTACCGTTATTTCCCACATCATAAAATATAGAACATAGAAATGTGAGAAATTTCTCCAACATGAGTAGAAGAGCTAGAGTAATGATTTTGATTCCAGGGCTCAAACTCTTAGCACATATTTCCAAGAGGTTCAGATACTGTTCTATATGCTAGTTATCAGATATATGAATTCATACATAGAAATACAAATTAGAGTTTAGTGAAAGAGTAATACCTCTTAAATGTGCACACATATACATACCTCTTATGAGAATTCCCCCAAAAAAGTTTTTGTTGTTTGAGTCTATTTTTGAGAATAACAGAATTTTTAAAAAATCAAACATGACAAAACTTTAGACCCTACTATACCACATCAAGATCATCTATTATGTGGTACACAGATTTATAACAAAATTGCCTCCAATATAATTTGTAATTCTTTTGTTGCTCTAAAATTATAGCTACGCTCAGCACATACTTTTAAATGATAAGGCTACACTTATAGATGATTTCAGCTCCAGAATGATGTTTCTCTTTTTAAGATTAATCTGTGTAGGATACAGAGAAATCAGTGTTATAAAGACTGGTATAGTTTGGATATGATAAACATTTCTCATTCTGATAAAAATTTTCCAGGAAGACTAAAACTGCACCAATATCTGTTAGCTTGTACAATTTGGTAATCTTCTTTAAAGCACAAGGAAATTAACAGGGTGAATTGTAAGCTTGCTGCTACTTGAAATTACAAATCATTGAAAAACTGTCCATGAGCACACCTTAGGGAGTCAATGTGGATAATAATGGTTTATGTGTGGTTGCAAAACAATAATGAACCTGTCTAATCAATTGTTCTGAATAGCAATAGATCATAGTGGAATGAAAAATACACATCCTTATTGACCTCTTGTGTATTCTGTAACATTTCATTCTTGGGACTTTTGAATGGTTTCCTTTTACATCTGATCATACAGTGACAAATCAACCCAAAAATGATTACTCATAACTCTTCCCAAAAGCAGAACTTAACATAAATAAATGAAATCAGAACAGAAAATAATCTCATCACTTTTGCTTCTTTTATAGATAACATCAAATCTAAACTTAAAATAATCATAAGTATGGGAAAGGTTGGTTTTTTTGAGGATTCAGAATTAGTGAAAGAATGGACTTATAAATAGAGAAATGAACTATAGTCCCATTTCACTTTATCCAATTAGATTTATATGTGTAACAGGATATACATTAGTACAGTCAAACATATTTTGTTGTGACCTGCAATGATGGATAACCTGTTAATGACTGATTGTACTAGGCACATTAATTTTACGTGTATGGACATGCCATACACGCAGGGCTAAATTGTAGAAAGTAGTTCCTTTGTCTGCTCTCCTCTTGCCGAACCCCACCACAGTTAGTGTTTGTAGTTAAATTAACTACAGAAAAAAACAGATTCAATAAATATGCAGGAGACCTAGTTAAAAGTTCACTTGATACATCAAGGATAATCATCAGCACCAATAAACTCAAATCTTTGTCAAATAAAAGTTTCATTTCATCTTGGGATTAAAACTGCCACACCTGAAATAATAGGCAGCCCTCTCCATACCTGCTCATCACAGATACTGGGAGCATCAAATAGACAGCATTTTAAAACCTTCAATGATTAGCATTCATTAACAGCATATTTTATTTGACCATTTATTGATCTTTAATTCTACTCATGTAGTGAAATTCAACATAGTCATATGCTTAATGTAATTTGTGTAAAATGATGCCACAAAGTCTTGAAGCTTTGTTTTAATCATAGAATGTACTGAGTATTATCTGTACAGATCTAAAAATAGGAGATAACTGCATTCAGGGTTAACAAGTTGTTCTCTTCTTTTTGTGATAATTTATTAGTTGAGCCACTGTGCTCATTCAATAAATACTTCTTTTAGTTGGTGATGAAAATCTGTAAGCTGTCTGAGTTTAATATCTGGGAAAGTGGGTTTCTAAGAAAGTAGCCTACTGAGGGTGTTATGTGAACCCTTAATTTATTATACTGTTACTTAGGCAAAAGGTGCAACATTTTGGTGACTATTAACACCGTATGACTTGGTATTAACGTGCTATAAAAAGATATGTGACTTATAAGTATATAAATTTGATCCACTTAATCTCACTAGTGCTGATCTGCTATAGATTTTTTTCTATTTTCAAATTTCAGTGAGAATACCATTAGTGGAATTTTTTCATGTTTATACATAAAAACCTCCACAGTATAATATTTTAACTCAATGAAGTCTATTAAGAAATGCTGTTATTTCTTTAACTTTTGATACTAAATTATGTTCACATAAAATTCTAGATTTAAATGAAATTGCACATTATTTTGTGATTATTTTTGTGAATACTAGTGAACTATAAATACTAGTGAACACAAAGATTTTTATATTTGAAAATAGCACCTCTAACACTCATACAAACATATATGGATTTGTGTTGTGTATTTCCTAATATCATTTATAGCTTCACTATATTCTAATTAAAATAACTCACCTAAGAGCCTCTGGTGAAGTATAATCTTAAGGAAGTTGCTTTTAAAATTATATAAGTGAAAATTTACTTTCTTTTCCTATATTCTTTACTTAGAATATATATGTATATATTTACACTAATAATTTATGCAACATAGAAAACTTTTAATCTGATTGCTTGTATATCATTTACCAAATTACTTACTTCAGTAATGTAAGGCACAATATTAACATCTCTGTAGAATCCACTCTTGATTACTGTTTTCTAATTATCTATCCTTTTATAACTACAGATTTTAATTTATTTTCCTTGATGGGTGATCTATTGAATTCTTTCAGACAAAGTGGCTCTGCTGATTTGTTTAATAATTTCAGTTAGTATGTTTTATAAACTTTTGAACTTGTATGATATTCCAACTTTTAAATTTGTAATTATTCATTCAAGTAGCAAGAATTCTGGAGAGAGAATTCTAATTATTGTTTAACAGTACTTTGTGAAACTTAAAATAGCTTATCTCCATGTTTTTGTTTTCTTCGTATAGTACGTTATGGAATATAAATAGATTGCCATGTCTGTAACATAAGTATTCTAAGCTAAATATACTTAGGTGATAATTCAAATTATTAATACTTACAATTTATCCATTGCTTACTGTTTCTGACCATGCACACTAACAAAATTTTAAACATTTATTATATGAATTCAAGATGATATAACAGTCAAATACTTTGTACAATGTTAGCTGTCTGTTACCTCAGAATGTAATCTTTATTCCTACATTTGCACATGCTTTTTGCCAAAGATGTTTCTAGATAGCCTCAGATTAAGGCATTTTTTTCTCTTATGACCTGCTATAATTTTTTTGTAATGTGAATAATTGGGATGACAGAATTAATTTGAATATGAAAATACAAGGAAAAAGGTCTATTACATTTTCCTCAAATTAATTGTCAATTTTGTGAAATTGTATTGAAAGAACAAGCCAAAATTTATAATGTCATATCAAAGCTAATTTCTTGAGCTTTGCTAGGGTTTAATGTGGCGATGAGGATGAAAGGGAAAGTAACAATTATTACTTGATAATCCATTTAGAATAAGAGAATATTTTATTCAAGGTATATATGCTAAGGGAGGATTTCTAGAATTTTTGGAGTTGCTCAATGTATTCTTGGTGTTATATTATACAGCAATGCCACACTGTGGGAACAGACATACAGAAAAGCAACAGTAAGCTAATAATTATTTGCCTTAAATAATATTTGAATCTCAATACAGAAAGGGAGCAGTAAAAGTTATAGTTAAAAAATGCTTTAAAAAGAAACATGTACACTAAAATTTAAATTTTATTAATAACTCCTTTGCTAATAGCATAACTACAGATGATACTTATAAATACCAATATAGAAAGAAAATGATAAAAGGTAATATGTATTATATTAAAGAATCATATTAAAGGGAGTTTTCTGAATTGCTTTCTTATTAAATACCTCTTTTGAAAAAAAGACATTATTAATACTACTATTTGTTACTATAGACTGATGAACTGTAAGACATTATATTACTAAACAGACCTATAATTCTTTATAACATACATTGCTAATTACATAGTCAGTGTAATATACAAACTAACTTTCTGCTTAAAGGTGCTTAAACTTCCTGGAAATAAATTAATATCTTCACTTAAGGCAAATATTCATTTAATAACTTACATTTGATTTATTTATTTTACATGTTCCCCTTATTATATTCAATTCCCTTAATACCCAAATTTGGTCACAATAAATATACTTATATTTTAACATAAGAACATTGACAAAGAGAAACAAGAATATTGCAATTTTTTCCACCCCAAGATAATATCCTTTTCCTAGTTTGCATGCTACATAATATATAATATTACTTAAAACAAAATTTTAAAATCATTGCTTACTTGATAAACTCATTTTTGAGAAAGTATTTTCAGTAAACTTTGTCTTGTTCCAAGACAACAGAGCTCCTTTTTAAAATGCAGCAAATAGTTTCAGCATGATCTTTTCCTTTATGTTTTATTTAAAATGTTAATGGAGTAAATCCACAATTCACATAATTTATTTTGAAACACTTTTGTTCAGAATAATGCATTGTAAGAACAGTGATATACAGGCAAGTTCCCTTAAAGAACATGCATCAATTCAGTTCTCTTTTGAAGCATATTGCAAATGCCCTCTAACAGGGCACAGCAACATTACATAAATCATCTTATATGAAAAATTAACATGACATCAAATATTTATAAATATTAATGTGTATGTTAATATAACCAAAGCTGTAACAAACAATCATAACCTTGCCAAGTTTCCTAGGACAGGCGCCGCTGATAATGATATCCATTATCTCTGGAGGAACGCACAATTATGAAAGTTATACACAGGATGCTATGTTCTTGGGTGCTTTTAAATTTATCCATTAAATGTCTACCATACGTATAATATTAACCCTTTACATATATATTCGTAGGAACCATAAAGACAGCTCTTTTAGATAAATATTTCTAAAATCATTTTTATTTAGTCGTTTACATGGAAAAGCCCCAATTTTTAAAAACATACCTTTATGCCTAATTGGAGTATGTGGTATCTTACAAATAAATTCTCTTAAGATTGGTCTCATGAACATGTGCTAAATAATACACACTTATATGAATATATGCTATACCTTATCAAAGAACATCACATTTTTCAGTGGTAGACTGGTGACTTGTGACTATGAAACCTAATACATTACTTTATCTCCACACATTTAGGAAATAGTCTGTGTTGAGGATCGTGTTGGGTATGTGGGGTCCTTGGACTTGCCTGGATTCATAGGTTCAAGTCCATAGGTAAAGCTGTTGATCAGACCTTACAGGAAAATGGATGACAGACTTGGTCAGCCGGCCAAAGTTGTTTGGGGTTCTTTTTTGAAAATGCAGTTCTTTTGACAGGCCAAGCTCATTTTGTCAATGAATGCTAAAGTACAGTGATCCAAAAGGAAGAAAAAGCTCACCATACAGTGCATTCTTAGGCAAATCTGGTTCAGAACCCAACACGTTTTCATGGGCAAAGCAAGAAGATAGCATTACTAGAGGACAAAGATACTTTTGTACTGAAGATGTTTTTCTTCCACAAAAGAGAACTCACTGAGAATCATTTTGAACCATCTGTCTAAGGCTAAAATCTTCTTTACTGCAAAATGCTACACTTCCATTTCCAATCTGACTCATCAATGGTACAAACAGACTACTCTTGGGTGATGCTGTGGTTCTCTGTTCTCTATGGAAGATGTTTTCTAGGAGGCCCAGTGGAAACCTGGAACTGCAGGCAGTACCAAACCCTGTGTATATTATTCTCCTCTATTTTATACCTAGTTGCCTATAATAAGGTTTAATTATAAATTAGATACAGTAAGACATTAACAACAGCAACTAATAATAAAATAAAACAATTATAACAATACCCTGTAATCAAAGATACGTGAATGTGATCCCTCTCAAAATATCCTGCTGTACTATACTTCCTGTCCTACTCTTTCTCTTGTGATGATGTAAGATAACACACCATCTACACAATGAGGGAGGATCATTTGTTGTGGACGATCTCAATCACTACCTAGCCATGGTGATGTGGATAGATGTGGGTAAATGCCAAGAGCATTTCTGCTTAACACTCACAGACTGTAGTCTACAGGTTACCACAGAAAGTGACACTGTGGCGAAGGAGGCTACTGTATTGGATGCCAGTGAAAAATCTGCTGTATGTCACTCATAAGTGGGCATGGGACCTGCCCTGGGTATGGTAGAGAAAAAAATGACCCTTTCTACTTTTTTTTTTATACCTCCTGGATCTAGGTTTGACTTTGGGACATTGTGACTCTGGATAACAATGCTGATTAAATCTATTTTATTTTCTGAAAAAAACTAAGCATAGAATGAGTAATGCCTTAAATAGTCAAAAAATGCCACTCAGAAATGTATTCCAATCCGAAATTAAAAATGTTTAAAAATCTAGTAGACTTTAGGAAGGATGTTAACCCTAATACACACCTCAATACTAAATTATTTTAATCAGATGAGAGGTCAATATTTAACTAGTACCATTTTTAAATGAGTCAGAATTTAAATGGGATACAAAGAAAAATGGTGAATTTGCACACTACATGTTACTTGGTTAAGTATATATTTTAGACATAAGCTTCTACATCATCCAAAATATGTCATATTTTGTTGCCATGAATTTTCTCTTCTCACCTATAGTTTATTTTTGTCATCTTATGAATCATTCCATCAACTCAAATATGTAATTTCTTTTATCTATACAAAAAGAGCCTTCTCTTAATTTCTCTGCCAGCTGCTATCTCTTGCATTTTATTTAACAGTATTTGTTTTCCTTAGGAAAATTACCGGAAGTGTTGCCTACATTGAGTGCCTCCAGACACTCTCCTTCCATCTCCCTTAAATTCAAGGAAGCGTTCACAGCACCCCATCCCACTGAGATTTCACAGAGACCACTCTTCTCAGTCTTCCGTTTATGTGAATGCATTAGCAGCCTCTGACACAGTTCATCATAGCCTTGTCTTTGATATACGTTACTCTGTTTGGCTTTCTGGACAACTCTCTCTCCTAATTTTCTCTTCCTTCACTGCTAAGTTCCTCTCAGCTCCCTTCTACAGTTCCTTTTCTGCCTTCTAACTATTGGAGGGTACTGGCACTCAGTCTGTGATCTGTTTTGTTGCCTTGGTGAACACTCATTCCCTAGGTGAACTGTTTATTTTCAGGGCTTTAAGAACCACTAATATGATGATATCTCCCATATCTATACTTTTAGTGCAGATCTCTCTTCCTTCTCATCTTCAAATTCACATACACAATTGTCTACTCAACATTTTTACTTGGTTGTTTCTGGGTCGATTTGAATAAATATCATCAAGACAGAACTACTGAACTCTAAAATTTACGCATTTTGTGGTCTTTCCTGCTTTAGTCAGTGATAGCTTTAGCGTTTCAGTTACTCTAGCCAAAACCCTTGGGGTCTTATTTGACTTTTCTCTTTTGTTCTTTCAATCTCTTCCTCTGATCAATTAGGTAAAGTATGCCTAGAATCTGATATATTCTTACAACTCCATAGCTCTCCTAATCTATCATCATCTTTTGTCTACATTATTGCAATGGCCCCCTATTCCTTATGTTTATACTCGTTCCTTTCCTATTATGTATTCTGCATCAAGCAACCAGAGAGAACTTCTAAAAATACAAGTCAGATCATATTATGTCTTTGATCAAAATCCTGTAATGCCTCCACATGTCACTGGGAAGCAAAGGCCATGGTCCAGTAGTGACTTTCTGGGCCCTACATGATCGAATTCTCTATTACCTATTTGACCTCACCTCTTCCTTTCCATTGCACTCCTTTGTGGTCAGTCTGGTCTCCCTTCCTGTCCTTGAACACACTGCATTAGGTGCTACCTGTGCTTTTGCTGGGAACCCACTTATTTCTATTATTTTCTTGATGTCTTTATTAACATTTCTTTTTCTCAATGATGCTTCATTTTCCCACCTTATTTAAAATTGCAAATGATAATTTTCCCAGTCACTGGTATCCCTGATTTCACTTTCCCTGCTTGTTGTGTATAGTTTTTCATGGCTTTTACAATTTTGCATTCTAGATAATTTACTTGTTGTAAATAACATATATGCACATGCAGGCAAACACACACATGCACATAAACACACACATAAGCTTGTTTATTTTGGGTCATCCTCCACAGGGATGTATCTCTGAGGGCAAAGTCTTCGTTATGTTGTGATGTATCTTATATATGCAGAACTGAGTTTGGCATAAAACAGGTGTACAATATATAGTTCTTGAATAAATTATAATAGGAGTTAAAGGGGATAATAATAATAAAGGGGTAATAAAGTGTGAGTACCAGAGAAAGGAGATGAGAGTATAATATAAAAAAAATCTAATTGCTTATGTTCAGCCATGACCAATGGCCTGCCTTTGAATAAAGATTGGAAAAATTATCTGAAAACATCAACAATCTTAATTTCTTCCCAGTGAATCCATCTCCTCAAAAGGATGGGCATTATAGAGCCTCCCATGTTCAGGTCCTTGTTTTATCAAGTTCCCAAACCTCCCTTCAAGGAGTAAACAAAGGTAGAGAAGGGTGTGTGTGTGTGTGTGTGTGTGTGTGTGTGTGTGTGTGTGTGTGTGAGTATGTGTGTTTGAGAAGAAAAAACTGACACTGGACACTGTGGGTCATGTTTATCTGAAAACTAAATGCTGGGCCACATTTTCCAATCTGGTGTCTATGCAGTATGCAGTATGATTGAAATATACACTAAATGTAAATATACACTAAATAAATATACACAAAACATTCCTTGATGCAAACACATCTATCCCATCATTCGTACCACTTTCAGAAACAGTTCTTAAGGTCTTCTTTGGGGAGTATCTTTATGAAGTGTTATCAAAAATATGGTGAATGTTACTGCTGGATGCCAACCAACAGGAACATGGGCTCGAAAAAATATTAGAGTGCGGTGTATCCTCATTCAATTTGTTTACTGGCTCTGGTACCATGCAACTTCTGACTGTTCCACAAGATCAAAATAACTATGAAAAGTAAATGTTTTGAATCAGTTCTGAACATTGAAGTACCCACCACAGTGTAACTAGCGATATTTATGAAAGAGGACTTACAGAACTTCTTCAGAAGAGGCAAGAACAATGAGATAGGGCTGGCAATTTAGCTCAGTGGCGTAAGTGCCTGCCTGGCAAGCGCAAGATGCTAAGTTCAATCCCCAGTACCAAAAAACAAACAAAATCACAATGAGATAAATGTATGGGAAGCAAGGGGGAATATTTTGAGGAGGATTGATGGCAATGTGTCTTTTACTGTAATAAAATTTTAAAATTTACACATTTACCATATTTGATAATCGTATCTTGTTAGAAGACTAGAAGTCTTTACTCTGTCCTAGCAATAAGTTAAAAAAAAAAAAAAAACTGAACAAACAGGAATATCAACAACTCTTTTTAGGTCTGCTAGGGAAGTCTCAGGGCCAGTCTCTGTTAAAAAATTTGGAGAGATAGGCAGATACCGAGAATCACAGTTTAGCAGATCAGAATCCCAAGAGCCAAACATCTGCTTGAGCCAGCATCACAGTAGGAGACCTGAGCTATCTGATGAGCTGCTGGAAGCTGAAAGTGGAAGAGGAGAAGAGATAAAAACCACAGGGTTTTCAGTCATGTTTTCTTGCACTATGAGCGGTGTCGCCTCTAGGATTCTATCAAGTTCTCAAGTTCTCGTGGTGACTATAGAAGAAATATCTATCCTACTCCTGGCAGAGAAAGGGGGAAAGGAATCATTTTGAAATATGCCGGAGCATTCTGTTCTGGTTAACAAGGTCTGCCTTGGAAGAAACTGATTTATTGGACCACAACCTGCTAGACTTTGATCAGCATCTAACTTACCTGAAGGATACGAAATAGAAATCTCCACCCTCCTCTATCCATCCTCTCTCATGAGGGTGGAGGTGGTGAGGGGTAAGAACTACTGGCGAAGTTCACAGTTCAGGGTGTAAAATATAAGCTTAACTGTGGGACTCTAGGACATTTCTCCTCATCCCAAGACTTACCTATACATTCATTACTAAAGGTCAATTTTCTGCATTTGCTTTGTACGCAGTACATCTTATCTGAATTTGAACAAACCTACAAGACAATACTGACAAATTTTTCACACAAATGTGAATACCAGTGCAAAAGTTCTCAGAAAGTCAAGTCAATTAGCAAGTCAAATCCAACAATGTATAAAAAGAAATATGCATCATGATCAATGGTACTTATTCCAGTTATGCAAGGACAGTTCAGCAATTGATGTAATTTATTGTATCAATGAGCTATAGAAGAAAAAAATCTATGATTATAGCAATGGATGCAGAAAAGACATTGCACAAAATCTAATAGTTCATGACTAAAACTCTCACTGGTCCCACTGGCACAAACCTATAATCATAGCACGCTGGGAGACTGAGGCAGAAGGCAAAAGTTCAAGTTCACCCAAGGCAAACCAATGAGGTTTATGAGACACTATCTCAAAATGAAAAAGAAAAAGTTCTGGGGATGTAACTCAGTGAGAACACCCTGTCTTCAATCCCCAGTACCAACTGACACAAAACAATAACGGAATATCTCTTAGTAAATTAGGAAGGGTGGGGAACTTTCTCAACTTGATAAAGAATACTTGCCAAAAATTATAGCCAACATTACAATTAGAAGTGAGAAACTTGAAGTTAATAAAATATATTCATGTGAGGAGGGAAGAAATAAAACTATCTTTGTCCACAGATGTCATAATTGTCATAGAAAAATTTAAAGAATCTATAGAAAACTGGAAATGGAAAGTGATTAAACAAGGTTGTAGGAAACACAATTACTATGCAAAAATGAATTGCTTTCTTATATAATACCAATTAACAGGCAGAATTTCAAATTAAAAGAGATTTTTTACTTATAGTAATCCCCAAAAGCTAAGTACCTAAAGAAAACACAATATATGTATAAGATCAATACAGATAAAACCACAAAATCCTGATAAAAGATATCAAAAAAGAATAAATGAACCGATATTTCATGTTCATAAGTACACTCAATATTTTCAAGATGTGAGTTCATCCCAACTTGATCTGCAGAATCAATTCAGCTCCAATTAAAACCTCTGCAAATTATTTTGTGCATTGCAAATTTACATGGAGAGACAAGAGATCAAAAATTGTAAACTCAATATTAAAGAACAAAATCAGAAGGTTGACACTGTCTACCTTCAAATCTTATGATAAAGCTCCAGGAATCAATATGGTATGGCACAGGTAAAAGAATAGACAAGTGGATGGTTCAGCAATTGATGTACAGAAAAGAGACCCCAGAATTAAACCATATAGCAAAGGAGAAAAAAATAATACAATGAAGGTAAAATCAATAGTATTTTGAATATGTGAATATCTATCTATCTACATATATATTTTTAAGTGGACCTAGATATACCCTTCACAAAAATTAAATTAAAATGGATTTGAGATCTATGTATAAAAAGTAAAACTATAAAATTCCTAGAAGATTAACACACAAGAAAACCTAGATAGCATTGGGTCTAGATGACAGCATACAGCTACCATTGCCCATGCCTCTATTGAAAACCATGATGAAGAATCAACAAGCTAGAATTCGTAAAATTTAAAAACTTCTCTGCAAAATAAAATATCAAAAGAATAAGAACACAAGCCACAAAATGGAAGAATATATATGCAAAAAACTTATGAAGAACTGTTACCCAAAATAATATACAAAATAAGGAACCAATCAACCTAATTAAAATAGGGGCCAAAGATTTTAACAGATAGCTCAGATAAGAACTAAGATGAGAGGAAAGTACTTGAAAATGTTGAACAGCATATGCCATCAGAGAATTGGAAATTAAAACAACAATGAAATACTACTAAGTATCAGTTAGAATAACGAAACTCCTAAACTTTGATAATACCAAATATTGATAAGGGTGTGGAACGATACAAACTCATTTATTTTAGGTGGGAATGCAAGATAGCAAAGCACTTTAGAAAACATTTTGTCTTTTTTTTTTTTTTTTTTTACAAAACACAGTGTTACCATATGCAATCACTCACTTTGTTATTTATCCAAAAGAACTGAAATATCATGTCCACAGAGCAACGTGCATAGGCATATTTACAGCAGTTTTATTCATGATTGCTGAATTGTGAGAACAATCAAGATATCCTTTAGAAGGTAAGTGGATAGTTAAATGTGGAAGTCCAGACAATGGAATATTACCTATTTTTTTAAAAATGCAGTATGCATTACCAAGCCATAAAAAGATATGGAAAATACTTCAATGTAAACTATTCAATGAAATAAGCCAATCTGCATAGAACTCATTTGATATGTTTTCAATTATATGACTACCTGGAAAATAAACTATAGGGAAAAGATAAGGATTACTATAGGTTTAGAAAAGGGAGAAATGAATAGGCAGTGAAATTATTCTATATGTTCCAGAATAGTAGATATATGTCATTATATTTTGTCCAGACTCATTGAACATAAAATATCAAGATTGAATCCTAATCCAAGCCATGGATTTTGGGTGCCAGTGTAGATTCATAAATGGTAGCAAACACTCCATTCTGCTGCAGGATGTTGATTGTGTATGTGTGGGGCAGAGGAACAAGGATAGATGGAAAGTCTCCATACTTTCTGCTTAATTTTTCTGTGAACTTCTCTAAGAAACAAAATTAATGAATAACAATAATTTTAAGATGAAATGGTGACTTTGGATATTATGCTACTTTTCCGGACTTCAATCATCTCACTGATAAAATGAGTATTATGCTGCAGGGTGAACAGTGGTATATACATGAAATCCAAGTGTTATGGATTAAAAACTGGTGGTCAACTTAACGCCAGCTGGATTACATCGGCATGGCATTGAGCGAAGATGCTCCACCTGAGGAGGGTTGCCAAGATAAACAGGTGGAGAAGAAGGAGGCGTTGAGAGGGATTGAGGCGTTAAGGAGGCATTGTGGGTTCTCCTATGAGTTGCTGTCTGAGCTGTTGGTTCTCCTGGAGAAGCTTTGGTCCTCACATCGAGCATTGCTTCCTGGCTCCAGAGGGAAGACATGTGCTGCTTGGTCTCCAGGATAAACTCGTCACGCTACTTCCTGGCACATACCGACTGTGCTTGTCATCGGAGGAGCTCGGGGCCTCTGTGTCACTGAGGATGGCTGTCGTGCCTTTCAGGATAGCCCTGGTCTTTGTTGTGAGTGTGACTTCTGGGCTCCAGCATAGAACCCTCATCTCACTAGCACAGCTCCTTCATTCTGCTGGCATAGACTTTCTGGCTTCCACCGCTGACCCTTGCGTCTTCCCGGCATGGATCCATTAAAGAGACTGGCGTGAGTCCTTCTTGTGGGCTCTGGACCTCCAGTTGGACTCGTGGGAGGCATTGTCCTGAGCTCTGGGTTTTTATCTGGACTCATGTGGGACATTGCTGTGGGATTTATGCTCTTGACTAAAATAATCTGTCTTTTGGGGTTGCAGATAGATTTCCTGCATTTTCCTGTGTTAACTCCCAGTGACCATTATAAAAATAGTATTATAAACTCCTGTCTTGATCCTAATTGTCCTCTGTGTACAACTCCTGACTACAACACCCAGCATACAGGAAGACTGAGGCAGAAGGATTGCAAGTTAGAGCCCTGTGCAATTTGTAATTTAGCAAGACCTTGTCTCAAAATTTTAAAAAGGTAAGAGAATAAATACAAAGTAAGTGAATAAATACAAAGGAGTTGGGAATGAAGCTCAGATAATAAAAGTCCTGAGTTCAAAGCCAGTACCAAAAAAAAAAATAAAATAAAATATTGGACTAAATTATTGTTTTTGAATCTAAATAATAGCATGGACCTGCAAAGTAATACAAATAAAAAGGAATCGAGTTACAACCATCGCTACCAGATATAGCTATTGTTGGGGATTACATGATGGAAAGAAAGTAGAAAGTTGCTTCACTAGTCTGAAAACTTTTAAGTAGAGAATATTGAAGTAGGTATCCTCTGAAATTCTGTTATTAAGGTTTATAAATATGAGAGCTAGAGATTTAGCTCAGTGGTGCATTACCTGTCTGGCAAGTGTGAAGACCTGAGTTTGATTCCAGGTCAAAAAAACAAAAACAAAGTTTATAAATATGTGCTTAGCCTAGAATTTTGCCTCACTTCCCTGCTTGGCAAATCCTATGACTCACCTGTTTCTTAGCACAAGATCACAGGCAGTCCCACAGTACTTAGCTAACGTTTCAACATTATACTTGTTGCACTGAACATTGTACAAAACACATATCACAAATGATTATCAAACAAATGACCGAGCTTCAACTCCTTTATGAATTTATACTTCTACTATTAGTATGTGAGTTTTTGAAGGGTAGAGACCTGAAGCCTTATAATGTGTCTATTTCTAAGGCACTAATTGAAATAAATGCATCCAACATTTACTTCTTGAATGGTTAGAATATACGTGTAGGGGAAACTGGTAAAGATGCCTGCCTTTGAGCGAAGAACTGGAAGGCTCATGGATTTTGTTCATGCATTGCCTTTAAAATAAAATAGTATACTGTATACACAAAGAATTCTCATTCACACATGTTGCATGTATTTTCTATAAATATACAATAGTTTCATCATATCCATAGTTTCACTTTCTGTAGTTTCGTTTATTCATGGTTCACAGTAGCCTGAAGATATTTAATGAAAAACTCCAAAAATACACAATCTATAAGTGTTAAATAATGTCCCCCTCTGGATTTCACGATGAAATTTCATGCTGTCCCGCTCAGGACATGAACTACCCCTTTGTTCAGGACACCCACTGTGTATATGCTGCCTGGGTTTAGTCACTGAGTAGCCAATGTGGTGTCACATCTATGGTTGCAGTATTGCAGAGATTGTGCTCAAATATATAAACTAAATGTTATAAGTATGTATGTATATGAAAAATATAATATGTAGATTTTGGAATTAACTGTAGTTTTTGGTCCTCAGTGGGGGCATATAAAAGGAGGGACTTCGGTACATAATTGATTTTTCACAAACCTATTGTTGTCTATAAAATGGAGATTTAGTCTTCTAGCTCTAAATACTCTACAGATGGCACACATGCATATACATTTTCCTACAGAAAATGTCTATTACTTATACACCTATTATGTATTATACACACATAACTATATATTTCTTTTCATGAGAAACTAATTTTATATGTGCATATATTAAATAAAGTATCTTTAGAGTCAATTCATTACAATGGTATGAAAATTTGGACTGTGGTAAAGAAAAAAAGTAGGAGGAGGAGAAGGATTATTATTTTGAATGGTTTAAGTAGATGTTTAAAAATTCTCATATGCATTTCACTCATAAGAATGTTACAGTTCTTTCTCAGCAGTTGCTTTTACTTTGTACCTTTTTCTAGAAAGCTCATTATATGGCTTCAGAATGTGTAGTGGTTTAGGTACAGAAAATCAGAGTCTATCTATTGAAGAGAGGCACTGAGAAAAGGAAAGCTACTGAAAAATATTAAAATTAAAATCACTTGAATAGCTGAATAATCTGACCTCAGTTAGTATAATGGCCAAGTATCTGGAAATCTGCCAGTATTTATGAAGAAGTTCAGTGTGAAATATTAGTAATAATGAGGGAATGGTTAAATTACATGTATATTTTCTCATATCCTGAGTAAGACATTTCAAAACAGTTCATTTAGATAGAATTTAATAAAAACAGTTAAAGTAACAAGAGCGAGTTATTTCTTGTTTCTAGAGCTCAACTATTTTGCTTTAATTTCTTCTTTTCTCTTCTCTTCTTCTTCCTCTCATCCTCAATCCGTCGTCTCATCTCCCCTTTCTTTTCCTTATCACACACATACTTGATTCACTTATAATATTTATTCGGTGTCTGACTTTTTTCAGACTAACTTTGTTAGTATAGTGGACTTAGTTTTAAGAAAACATAGATAAGGTTTTGGTACCTGAAAATAAGATCTTAGTACTTGAAAATAACCTAACATTTTCATTTTATGTATTTAAAAAGCATTGATATATTCATTATTCACGTAAGTCCAGTCAACTCTCAATTATCTCTGGTAATGGAAAGTAAAGACACAATGAACAGATGAAATCTATTTCTAGTCCCAAAACACAGCTTTAAATCTCCTCTCCATAAATTCTTTCCAGGACCCAGTACCTCCTTCCCTCTCCCTTGTAGGCTCACTTCAATCGTCAGATGACCTTAAGAAAAACAACCTGAGAGAGAAAAGAAGTAAAGCATGTGGATGATCTCAAATCCTATTCCAGATTAAGATGACAAATTAAATCTTTAACTCCATTAAAGGAAAACAAACTGGGATGATTTTTCAAATATTATATTGGAAGTTTAGGTCATTTCTGTATGAAAGAGTTGATTGCCTTTTATTTAACTATGCCAACTATTTTGCAAACTGTTTAATCAGTTAAAAAGCCAATTTCTTATAAGGATAAATATGTCTTAACCTTCAGAATAGGATTCAGTTAGATTTTTGAAAGTGAATGTCCTTATACATGTTATTATCTGCAGAGGGAGAAGACAAATAAGTCTTTGTTTAATAACATTATTAAATACAGAATTAACAAAATCTTACAAGTGTGTCATCTAGACTGTTAGCATAGAACAGGCTTCCTTGCTGTTCTTTAACTAGCAATAATATTGACCTTTTTACTAAGTGTGAACAGCATTTATTTAAGGAGGAATCAATATGGAACTGAAACTCCAAGGTCTTAACAGCTAATCCTGAAGAACATCACTCACTGGAGACTCGGAATGGTCATTAGCATAAATGCAAAAATGAGAAGATTGTATAAACAAATGGGCTCAAACTTGTATAGAATTTTCATATCTGGCATTTATTGAACTAATGAAAGTGGGAAGCAGAACTTCCAGATTGCTTTTCGTTTTCCCTAGAAAGGCTGCTTTACATAAAGACTAAAATAAAATCTTCTTTAAAAAGTACACTACAATTTAATACCTATTGTGCTGAAAGATGTCAATAGTCATTGATTACTTTCTCTGTGAAGACCCAATGAAACTCTATAAACTAGCCTTAACTTTGATGATACAAAGGGTCAGGATATTTTAAAACATTATTGGTGTTGCTGCTTTTCTTTTTCTTTTTGTTCACCTGAAGAGCTTAGTTGGATAAGTGTTGTGTACAATAACCTGTGTTCTCCTAAGAAGATGAGGGAGAGGCAGAGGCTGTGAATATGGTACTTAGGGAAAACAAGGCAGCTCATCTGGGGTGGGGAAGTTAAATTTTATCTGTGGTTATGTCAACAAAAAGTCAAATATTTAGAAAGAGAAAATGTAATTTTTAAGAATGCAAAAATGAAAGAAAATAGGTATAGCATTGTACATCATGAATGGAATTTTTCTAGCTTTATAGTCAGAACTTTGAGAAAAATGTGTTATTGGCCTGGCTGGGGTTTTTACACTCTGGAAGATAAGGTGACTTAAATGTTAGCTCCTTTTACAATGCACTGTTTACTGGTCCTCTCTTCCTGAGTCTCTATGTTACAGCAGAGAGAACTTGGATCTTCTGGCCTGTGTTGAGTTATTCTAAGACATCTCCTGCAAATGCCTTTGTTGAAATGGGGAAAGTGGCTTTCGGAGATTGCAGTAAATCCCAAAGGTAGGTCAGACAATAAAGAATGTAAAGAGAACATTCCTTCATCTCCCATACATAGAAGTGTGCCTATTTAGGGGTCAACATTTGTTTTAAAGTGTATTACCTTCGCACTGCATATGCAGCCATAAACACTTTCTCTGTTCCTGAATGCTTACATCCTTATTCAATTAAATAGATGTTCTTTAAAAAGGTGTTCTGTGTTTGGCTTTCAAGAATCTGACCATTCTAGACAAAAAGGCACCAGAGGAGTTATTATGATTTACCGCGTCTATGATCCATGAATTAAAAGGCCTCAGTGATTGAGACCATTATGGTTTATTACTTCTAGGAGCCCAAGGACTACATAGTGTGCAAAGAGAAGCTGGCATTGGTCCTTAGACAATAAAAGTCCCTAACTGCTGATTTACCTATCAGACTAAATTGTCTCTGAAAGAATGCTAATTAAAAAAGGGGAGAAGAAAGAAGAAAAGAAAGAAAGAGAATGAAACTTGTAAATATAGATTGAAAATCATTTTATTCTGGAAGTTTTAATAGAAATCCATATAATCCTGTGAAGAAAATATGAGAAAATTTTGTACAGGTATTTATTTTCCACTATCAGTTGACAGACTTTACTTTAGATTTATTTATTTATTTATCTATCTATTTATTTATTATGATTTTCTTTTTTGGTACAGAGAATCAAACTCAAGGCCTCATGCTTGCCAGGCAGGTGCTATGCCACTGAATTATATCACCGGTCCTTTAGAAAAATTGAAACTGCCTACAAAAACTACATGGAAACACTCATATGTTAACAATATCGCTTTCACTTGTTAGTTGGTTAAACAGCCTTGAAAATTATAGATTTTCACAAGATCATAGTCTGAAAGTTACCTATGCTAAATAAATTACAATAGTTTTAGAATTGCTATAGTTTGGATCATCTGTGTGTTCCCTCAATTCAGCCCCATTTTCCAGGCAAGCCTACATCTAAATTATGCCAAATTGTTGTCTGTTCAAACAATAGTTGTCTGTTCAGTTTTTCACATCTTTAGAAAATTCCACTATTTTCAGTTTGAAAGTATATCAGCCATCCTACTAACATCACATATGGGAAGATTTTTCTTATGATTGCCATCGATCCCCCTGTCAGAATTGAAAACCTCATTCCTTAATTCTGGATTACACTTTCCAGATTCTAAAAATGCTGCTCAAGTATCTGTTTTCTTGAGGGAAGTTCAGCACACTTTTCCTATAAAAATCCAGATGGTAAATATTTTTTGGCTTTGTAGGTCATAGGTCTCTTGCAACTCTTCAACTTTGCTTTAGTACATGAAAGCAGTACTAGATCAAATACTGATGATTGAACATGGCTGTGGTCCAATAAAATTTTATTCATGGATAGTGAAATTAAATGTCATACAACTTTTATGTCATGAAATATTCTTCTTCCTCCACCCCAACCACTTATAGATGTAAAATCCATTCTTATACCACACGCAGTATGAAATCAGGTGAACTTGGCACATATGTCACCATTTGCCTACTTCTCTTCCTGAGGGTGCAAACTCATGGCTTCTCAGTGTCATCCACTCAATGATTTTAGGGAGGAGGGTCATTAATTTTAAGTTTTTTTCTTTTGCAAATCACTGACACATGTCATAAAGCCCTTTCTGTAATGAGATCTGGAAGACAATGAAAGAAAGGGAACATCAGACCTCGATGTGGTGTCCCAACTCCAGTCACACAGCCAAGGCAGCTGTGAGGTACAGATGTGCACCTGCTCTGGGATATGCTGCTGTTAACGAAATAACAACAGAAGCCTTGAGGTTGCCTAATAAAGGAAATAAGGAATTTTTGTTTTGTTTTGTAGGTGGTTATAAACTCTCTGTATATATACTTGGTTTTCCCTTTTACCCTTTTTATATAGCAACTGTATTTGCAGTGGTCTTCTTTGGAACTATTTCCTTCCATGATTTCACACATCATGGAATGGGTCTTACACATGTATTTGCAGAACCAAGCAAGATGTGTAGGTTAGTATAGGTGCTTAATACATTTTTGTAGATGAGCAAATTGAGTTATAGGGCAAATCAGTTTGTTTGGATTCATTACAAAATGGCTTTAGATTTCCCTGCTCTACCTTTATATATAGGAGATAGTATTCTTGATTCAGTTGTCTTGGCCTAGGAGTTTCCATGAAGTAAAGGAAAAATCTGCAACTGTAAATAGCCACAGTAATCACTTTCTATAATTTCCAGTACAAACAGAGATAGTTATGAACCAGTGGTTAGAAACAACATGTGGTTTGCTGAGAGTTTGGGATGGCAGTAGGGTCACCATTAGTATTAACTCTATTAATACAACAAGCTGAGTTATAAGCAGGCAGAACTAAATGGAAATTCAAGCTGTTGTGGTTAACACAGGTCATGAAATGCTATGTCACTTGCTTCACTGGTACTATATATAAGATACTTCTCTGATTGTGATAAAGTACAGAAATGTCAAAACAAATTTAAAGTGATTTTAAGGACCTTGATTTATGCTCCTTGAAAATGCTAAGCATTTTATTGTATTGCACTTACCTATCTAAAAAATGGGTAAAGTAACAATTTAAATATTCTAAGGGCTGTGAAACTATTTGAAATAAGCCCTTTACTTGTGCAGTGGCTCTGACTGAACCTCTTTCTTGAAGTTAAGCATCATAAAGGAAAAAATCTAAGCCTACTCAATAAATCAAGAAACTTCCTAAGAGTTTCATTAAACTTCCTATAAGGAACTCTTATTAAGTGCCTGCCATTCTTTTTAAAAGGCTATGAATATGTGAGCTTCATAGATACACTTACACTTTACCTGGGTAACAAGCTCTGTTGCTCTGCAGGCCCAATGCCTCTTCCAGGTGGCCTTGAGCCAACCTAGCTCTCCTTCTCTTTTGTTTGATAGCCCTTTGATTATCCACCAGAAATATGTCATGAGACTTCCGCTGATAGTACAAAACCCTATATATTCTGTCTTAGCTACTTTTTACCTTGCTGAGAAAAAATATCCAACACCCAGAGTTAAACAAGAAAAGATTTATTTAGCTCACTTGTTTGTAGAGGGTCTACAATGTAGAGTTGGTAGAGAGTCCATAATTTGCTGGCTCCAAGGCAGGGTGGCTCATGGCATAGGGCAGCTATTCACAGCAGTAGAAGGCAGCAAAAGCAACAAGAGAGAGTGAAGGGGCATGCCTATTTCTGTCCCTTATATTGCATGCAGGTTACTCACTTTCTGGTGTATGTAGCACTCACACCTTTAATCCCAGCACTGGACCATGAGACAATCACAAACTCTAGATTTACCCACCTCTGAAAAGCCTGTCCCTCTGACTTCATGAGGCTTTGGAAGGACATCTAGATACAAACCATAACATATGCTATGTTGTTTTCTTTTCTTTCTTTTTTAAAAATTTTTTTGTGATACTGGTGATCTAACTCACAACCTCGCACTTGGCAGACAGGCAAGTATTTAGGCTGCTGAGCTAAATCCCCAGTCCTGCTATGTTGTTTTCTATATGTGCATAACTATGATAAACTTTAACTTATACATTAGGAACAATAACAGTTTAACAAATTAAAACAATTAAAAATGTACTATAAAAATAAATGTAAAGCATGCATAGTTTAATTCTGGAATTTTCTGATTAACACATATTTTCAGAAGTGGTTGATTCTGGGTAACTAAATTTGGAGCATATTTTACAGTCCTAGGAAGAAACTGCTGCAATTTTCAAGAACTGTAGAACACACTGGGAATGCAGCATTCTGATAAGGGGAAACTGGAAGGGTTGGGCTCTGCTCCAGCCCCTTCCAGAGAAGAGTTCCTTCACACAGTAGCCAGTGAGTACTGTGACCCTAAGATATGTGACCTGGAGTGGGTAGGCTGGTTTTCTGGGATCCTTCATCTGATGTATGATTGGGGCACTCCAAGAGACTGTGTCCACCCAAGGTAAATTTCCTGAGCCTTGAGACCAGCTAGCTCATGGTGAATCTTAGTTTCTGTGTATCTCATGTTTCCTATGTGTAAGGAATACATCTGCTTTACGTAAATTGTTGAGTGGGCAAATATTCTGTCTCAAGTAAGTAGACTCAAGTAAGTAGCAACTGGTGAGTGCACAGGGAATCTTTTCCACATCACACTCTCTGTCTCTGTTAAATAAAAAGATCCTTATCGCAGCATATATTCTACAACTAACTACAAACTAGATGAAGTGAGCCAAGAATTTAAGTTGAACTAAAAATACATTTCAGTTAAAATTTTTGGGATATAGAGCAGCAGGGTCCATCTTTGCAACTCTTCTTCCTGCTTCCAGTTTTTATCTGTCTTGAGATGTTACCTGGAGATGTTATCTCAGCTTCAGCGCTGCATGAGCTAGAGTATGGTTCTAACTTTATTACCGCATATAGTATGCCAACTCTGGCAGTTATATAGCATATATTAATGCTAATATAATGTCATTACTAGAAAACTCTTGTGTAGCATTTATTATGCAGCAAGCTTTAACATTGTGAAGAATAGATCTGATATTTGATATTTTTATTAAATAATTCTAAAGATTCTGAATGACCTATTTTAAGCTTTGCTCTTGGATTGTCTCCGTATGACTACACAGTATCTAGGAAAACCTCTAATTAGTTCTAAACAAAAGGATCAGTTATAGAAAATTTGATTTTGATGGTCAAGTTGGCTTTTCCAAATGCAGAAGCCTGACAGGTGGTTATCTTTTGGGAGAAATCTCTAAAGGATGGGCGTGTAATAAAGAATTTAACATAAACTGGGCATGGTGCTTGTAATCCCAGCACCCTGGGAGACTGAGGCATCAATAATCCCAAATTCAAACATAGCATGGGCACCTAACTTAGTGATTTAGTGAGGCCCTATCTCAAAATACAAAAAAATTTAAAAAGGAGGCTAGGGTGTAGCTTAAATAAGTGAAGGTCCCGGGTTCAATCTGCAGTAATACACACACACTCATACATCACGTGCACACACACACACACACACACAAACACACATTCACACACCACACATACACAAATTAACATTGCTTTGGAAGAAGAATTCTAGTCTCTGCTTTGGAGGTAATCCTTGTTTGTCTAGGGCCTTGGGCAGTTAGATAGTAACAGTAGGGTTTTGCACAGGGCCCAGGGTTGAGCATATCTTAAAATAGAGGCCAGCTAGCCACAGAGTCAAATAAAGACAGTGAACATCTCTAGCCTCTGTCTTATGTGTAACTTTCTTTGCTACCTTTAATATATATCCTTTACTTGTAATCAACTTTAAACACAGGAAAAAATAAAAGCTCTCAGTGAGATCTGTGAGCACTTTTGGCTAATTTTTAAAACTGATGATAGTTTTGAAAACCCTCAAACTTTACATAGGTGTCCGAAGTGAGTGTAGTATGTTCACTTTAAACTTTGTAGTTGCCCAAACTCTTGCAGTGGGCTTAGATTCAACCTCCAGCAATGGAACTCCCCAGGGTTACTGTTAGTATTGTCACTCAAACCTGCTGAATCAGAGAGATAGGGGAAGACTGAGGATCTGCATTAGCAAGTTTCCCAAGTGATTAGTGAATATCACTGTCCTGGAGAATAAAGACCTGATTTTACAAGAAATTAACTTCATCTACTACTAAAATACATGCTAATGCCCAGGTATGGCAGTACATGCCTATAATTCTAGCACTTGGGAAGCTGAGGCAGGGTGTCATTGCAAGTTCAAAGACAGCCTGGCCTACATATTGAGTTCAAGACCAGCCTGAAGTACATAGTGAGAATCTTTTTTAGAGAGAGAAAGAAAGAAAGAAAGAAACAAAGAAAGAAAGAAAGAAAGAAAGAAAGAAAGAAAAGAAAGAAAGAAAGAAGAAAAAAGCAACAAGCAGCATCTTTATCTGTTAAGTTTTTCAGGTAATGTGTTAAGAAGTGTCAAAAGAAATGACAACAGATGACTTGGTGGAAAGATTTTAGGGCAGAGTCATTCTTTTCTCCGGCTTTTCATATAAGAAGTGGCAGTCACTTTGCAGGTCCCAGGGAGGGGTGGCTCTGCAAGATGTGTTTGTAGGATACATAAAGAAGACTAGACGTTTCTGGGCCTTGCTCAAAGGGATGATTTGGAGCAATGGCATGAGCCGCCTTTGGATTTCTGGTGTCTAGTCTGAAGTTCTGCCTTCCCCTGGAACACACTGCTTTCGAGAATTTAGGTTCAAGGAAATGAGGTGCTGATTTACACATTTGAGAGCTGGTTGTGTGCATCTCTTCCCAGGCTCATGCTCAGTAACATCATGTTGGTCAGAATTGGTCATTGGAACAGCATATACCACAGAAATTGGCCACTTACAGCCCCTGCTCCACTGGTTATTAAATATTTATCAGCACATCACTGCTAAAAGTGGGCTATAGTACAAGCCTAGACTGGTTCCTAAGGGAAGCATTCACATTCTTGCACCCTTTTACTTGCATTGGATAAGAAAGCTGTGATTTACATTAACACACTCCAGAAGAATGCAGGGTGCAATCCTTGCAAACTAAAAAGAGAATCTGGTACAATAAAAGGCAGTTGTCTGTCGGTGTCAACCTATGAAGGGCAAAGTATCTTAATTTTATAGGTGACATTAGGAAAAGTTTGAAAGGGTCATTTTAATACCAACAATTACTTGTCACTCAGTTTTCAGGTAACCATTATTACAATGGTATAGCCACAATAGTTTAAAAAATAACCTTACTGGTCAAGCTTTGATGTCAAAAAGGAGAGGTTTTTAAAAGTTGAGTTAATGTGATTCCTTTCTTTTGGTTTTGATATCAACAGAGAAAAAGGATTGTCATCAGCAACGCTGTAAGTGATGGGAACCTCTAGACTGCATGTCTTTGGGAAGTGGGCTTTCCTAATAGTAAAGGCCAAGGGAACAATGAACAGGAGGTTCACTACTTAGTACTTTTTCCAAACTAAGAAATTTCATTGTGAATGACAGTTGACTGAACTCAAAGCTAAATGTTGTCAGATGAATATAAAGTTCTTTCTTTCCATTTTATTAAGATCTTAGAGATGAAATAAAAGAATAATTGATTTCATCCTTTAGTTTTGCCAGATTTTAATATTTGAAACATTTTTTTTTAATATTTGAAACATTTATCCAGTGCCTTGGGCAACATGAAAAATGTGTCTCAGTTGAGTTTATATTTTAATTCTCTAGAATGAACTCATTTGGCATATTTATATGTCCAGGGAATTTTTAGATGGTGAGCCTACTTAGAAATGTATACATAAAGATATGTATTAGTAGAAATTTTGGAAATACCACTTGAGTATAATTCTGTTTGCCTTTTGCTTCTTATGAAACATTTTTTAAGTGAATCAACCATCAAATTTATAAAGAAAGATTTATTTTGAAAAATGCATAAACTAAAACTAAAATAATCATTTTTTATAAAGCTAATTTACTTTAACACTATTTCCTCATATGACACTCTTATTATAGTTTTCTGGTCTAAAAGATAACACCGTTGAGAGCACTGGAAACATTTATTGAGCACTTACTGAGTGCCAGATGCTCTTCTAAGTACTTGATGTGTCTTATCTCATTTAATCCTCCCACTAACTCTGGGAGATAAGCATAATCCTGATCCTAGTTTATAGATAAAGAGACTAAAGCTTAAAGAGGCTAAGAAGCTGGCCCAGGTCAAACAAATTCTGAGAAGCAGAGGCATGCCCAACCTAGATAGTCTGATACCTGATGCCATACTTTCAATTTTCCTCTTATTTGGTCTCATATTCAGGATATTACAAAGCCAGAAAGACACCAGAATGAATTCACCATTTATGTTTGATTCTAAACCAATTTAAAGCCAACTTGAGGAGTTCCTGTGTCATTTAACAAAATGAGATTAAATTTCTAAAAGGAACATTATTATTATTGATTATGATATTAGACAAGACATCTCAAATATTTAAATAGCAAGCTTTGTCTTCTAATCATTGGTAGTAACTGATTAATTGATGGATTGAACAGTTCTGATACATCAATCAAATTATCCTCACAGAAACAAAGATTTGCTTAACTTATAAAGATTTTACTTTGCTGATATTTACATAACCCTGTTGATTTGATGTTTACTAAGTGGACACATAAAAAGATAAAGCTCACTATGGACAGTTTCAACCATTACAGAACAAGTGTCATGGGAGAAGGTTGTTGAAAGTTCTGAATTCTGTTGTTCCTATTTCTAGGCAACCTTGGCTCTATTCTTTTTAATTCACGACTTATATTTCCTTATTCTCTCTCTTTCAATTCTCCTGTCTGTTCTCTAGATTGGGAGTCACTGAGCCTTCTTTTAAAGTCCAGAGAGTATGTATTTTATTTCTCATTTTCATAGGCTCTCTGTTGTAAGTATTCAGTGCTGCCATAGATAACATGTAAATAGATGGTCATGAGTATACTTATGAAACTGTTTGCATTTATATTTGAATTTCATGTAAGATTAACATATCAATAACTTTTCTTGTTTTATATTTTCCAATCAATGCACAATATAAAAACCATTTGCTATGGTTGGAAAGTGTTTCTCAAAGTTCATGAGTTGGAAACATAGACGCCAATGCAACTATGATGAAAGGTGAGGACCTTTTTTTTTTTTTTTTGGTCTTTTCCCTTTTTACTGGTACCAGGGATCGAACTCACGACTGCCTGCTTGCAAGGCAGGCACTTAGACCGCTGAGCTAAATCCCCAGCCCCAAGGTGAGGACTTTTAAGAGGGGCTTAGTCATGAGTGGTCTGCTGTCATGAACAGAATAATGGCATTATAGCCAGAGTGTAATTATTTTGGGATGGACTTCTGATAAGAAGATGAACCCAGCTCCCTTCTTTCTCATACATGCATACTCCTTTGCCTTTCCACCTTCTTCCAAATTACCATGCCGCAAGAAAGCCTAGTTAGATATGGTCCACTGACCCTGTGCTTCTTAGCTTCTAGAACTATAAGAATTAAATCTGTTTGTTATAAATTATTCAGGCAGTGATTGTCTGTCATAGCACCATAAAGTGGAGTAAAACATAGAACTGCTACTGAAGGTGGCATTTTGCTATTCAGATACCTAACACACATAGAAATGTCTTTGGACTTGCATAATGAACAGAGACTTGACAATTTTGGGGGAGCGGGTTAGAAAAAGCCTGTGCATAGGACATTAAAGACCATTTTGGTGAGGTCTCATGAGAAGATAAGAGGTATAAGGAAAGCTGTAATCTTAGGAATTACTTAAATTATGATCAGAATGTTGATATGGATGGTAAAGGCAATTCCGATCAGATCTCAGACAATAATGAAAAACAAAGAATTGGCAATGGGAGTTAAAACCGGCTTTGTGACAAAGTAGCAAAGAACTTGGCTGAAATGTGTCCATTCTCATGAGCTTTATGGAACTCAGAGCCTAACAGTGGTGTACTAGGATAGCAGAGGGAAGGCGTAGCTAAGCAGCAAAGTGTGCTTGCTGCTGCATGGTTAGAAGAAACTTTAAAGACAAGTTATAATTAAGAGAAGAGATACACACTTGGAATCTCAGCACTCTGGGAGGCTGAGACAGGAGAGGACAACAAATTTGAGCCCAGCCTGAGCACTTAGTGGTTTAGCAAGGTCCTGTCTCAAAGTAAAAAAAAAAATTTTTTTTAACTGGTACCAGGGATCGAACTCACGACTGTGCGCTTGCAAGGAAGGCACTTATGCTGCTGAGCTAAATCCCCAGGCCCCTCAGGGTATAAATTGAAAAAAAAAAAAAAAAAGGCTGGGGATACAGTTCAGCATGAAGGCTCTGATCTGTCTCAATTCTTAGTCCTAAGAAAACAGAAAGAGACACACACACACACACACACACACACACACACACAGAGGGAAAGAGAGAGAGAGAGAGAGAGAGAGAGAGAGAGAGAGAGAGAGAGAGAGAGAGAGAGAGAGAGATTTGGCCAAGCAACTGTTTGATGATGGGATAACCATAGAGAGAAGGCAGCTCTGTGCTATTCACCAAGACAATGGAAGAAAGACCTCAGAAGATATTTCAGACATATTGAAGGCTTTTCCTTGCATCACAGCCTCTGAGCAAGACTGAGGACAAGGTTTGTAGAGAAGGGCCTCAGCATTCTCTGCTGTGTATGGCTTTAAGTGTCTGCTTCTTGCATTCTGGAACAGTTTCTGAGCCACCCCAGTTGTGGCTCAAGGGGCTCCAGGTGTGACTCGGGTTGCTGCTCTGGAGGTTCCAAGTGATAAGCATCAAGGGACATTAAGAATATGCCAGCTATTGGACCATGACGATCTCCTTGTGTATATGTACTAGACAGCTGGAGCCACTGCAGGGAGTCCCTACTAAAGCAATGCCCAGTGGAACCATGGTGCCAGGGCTGCTGGAGAGATCCCAGAACTGAAGTGTGAAAACCATGTGTTTCCAGCCTGGGAGAGGTACAGGCACCTGACTCCAAATCATAAGAGTTTTGGGGTGGCTGATACCAAAGAAAGCCATAGAGGCTGTCAAAGGCCTTGGAAACCCAATCTGTACCCTGGTGTTCCCAGAAGGTGGGATATGGTATCAGGAAGGTTATTGTGGAGCTTGAAGATTAAGCATTGCTTTCCTTGTTGGGTTTTGGACTGCCTTGAGAAATGTTAACTCTCTTTTCTTATCCATTTCTCCAATTCAGAGAGGAATGTTTTTCCTATACTTATTTCATATTATACTTTGGAGGCACCTAATTACTCTGTTTCACAGGCTCAGCTGGAAAAGCATTCACTTCAAGATGAATCATGGCCCGGGTCTCACACAGATCTGATTTAGATTGCGATTGTAGGCTTTGAACTTTTGAATTGATACTAGAATGAATTAAAATTTGGACTGGGTTGGGAGGCTTTTGGAATGGAATGAATGTATTTTGCATATGAGAAAAACATAGATTTTTAGAATCACTGCTATGTTTTAATGTGTTCCCCCAAATTCGTGTGTTGGAAACTTAACCCCAATGCAAGAATGTTGAAAGTTTGGGGCCTTTAAGAAGTAACTATGTCACAAACGATCTGCCTTTAAGAATGGATTAGCACTGTTATTGCAGAGTGGGATCATGATACAAAGATAAACCTACCCCTTAATGTTTCTTACAATGTGTTTCTGTTCTTATGCTGAGATGATAATCATCAGTTTAAACCGCAATCAACTTATTATGGCTTGTGTCTAGACGTCCCCCCAAAGCCTCATGTGGTCAGAAGTGACTGAATGTAAAGTGTGATGCTAGAATTAAATGTGTGATGTTGGGATTAAAGGTGTGTGATTACTAGATTAGGCCACGGAGTTCTGGGTGTGGAGGATGGAAGGCCCACCCTGGGTGTGAGTGCTACCCATTCCCGGGCATGTAGTTTGGATAGAAGGTAAGGAACAGAAAAAACATGCTGCAGTTGCTTGATGCAGCTGTTTCTTGGTTACTTTGTTGCCTTCTATCCACAGAACTGTTTCTCCTCTGTGAGGCCACTCTGCCTTGCCATCACTCAGCTATGGACTGAAACCTCTACAAACGGTGAGCCAAAGAAATCTTTTTTCCTTTAACTTTGTGTGTTGAGTTTTTTACCTCAACAATAAGAAAAGTAAGACACCCATTTAAAGTTTTGGGCTATTAATTTTGATTGCTTGAGTTTGAATTCTGGATCTAGCACTTAGTAGTTTCATTAACTAAAGGAAGTTATTCAGATTTTCTGGGTTTTATTTCTTCAATAAAATGAAGATAAGCTTAATACATTAATTCCACGAATATGTTCCAGAATGAGACAGGAGCCTAGGGGGTAATTTGCTTGGCTCAGAACTTAACACACGTTAACACTGTATGAAAGTTGGTTATGATGCTGCTTCTGCTGCTACTCTTGATGATGGTAATAATCTTCAGAGCTTTCATGGCCTACAGAAGACCAACCTATGCAATGGAGATCCTGGAGGAGAGGGCCTTAGTGTATTTTGCTCACTGTTATAGTTCATAGTACTGGGTACTTAATACATGCATATCAAATAAATTTACATATTCTCAGCTATTGATTATGGATTAGATAGCAGAGACTCATACAACAAAGCCCGGTGACCTATATGATCTCAGGTTATTTCTCTCTCAGAAGGGTTTGTGAGCAGGGTAAATACTCAGGGTAACATGCTCTGGGTTGCAATCATGACTAGTATCATTAATCATCTAGTGAAATGAAGAATAAAGAAGAAAAGCTTCAGAGAATGGTGCCTACGCAGATATACAAGGGCAAGAGTTGAGGCCAGGAAGTTGTTTCCGTCATTCCCCAACTCCACCCCAATTGCTTTGGCTGTTCTGGTTGTTGTCAGATTTCATTTCATATGAAATTTAGTCCTGTGAATAATGTTTTGGTATTTTAATAGGGATTTCACTGAATCTGTAGATTGCTTTTAGTAGTATGGCCATTTTAAGTAAATTAATTCTAGCAACATAAAAATAAGGGATGTCTTTCCATTTTCTAATACCCTCTTCAATTTCTTTATTCAGAGTTCTGAGATTTTCATTATGGAGGCTTTTCACTCCTTGGTTAGCTTGATTCTTAATTATTTTACTTAACTTAATTATTTTACTTAACTATTACTTATTTTATTTAACTATTGAAGCTATCATGAATAAAATTGTTTTTCTGATTTCTTTCAGCATGAATTCATTATTCATTTACAGGAATGTTACTGATTTCTATGTATTAATTTTGTGTCCTGCCACTTTGCTGAATTTGTTTACCAGACAGACGTGTTTTCTGATAGTATTTTTTGTCTTCCATGTAAAGAATCATATCATCTGCAAATATGAGTCATTTGATTTCCTATATATGTACCTTTTATTTCTTCCTCCTACCAAATTGTTTTAGCTAAATGGCCAATAAATATCTGAGAAACTGTTCAATATCTTTATCTACTAGGAAAAAGAAAAATCAAAACTGGGATTCCGTCTTATCCAAGTTAGAATACCTATCATTAAAACACAAAAAGCAACAGATGGTCACAAGAATGAGCTATTCTACACTATTTGCATATAATATCTGAGTATTACATGCAAACTATACAATCACTATGAAAATCAGTATGTAGATGCCTCAAGAAAACCTCTAAAACTAGATATGTCACTTGATCCAGCTATACCTATCCTGGATATATTTTTGAAAAAATTAAAAAACCACACTATAGTGATAAATCCATACCCATATTTATACAACCACAAAGCATAATAGCTGAGCTCTGGAAACAGCTTGAATGGCTGTCAATAGATGAATGGGCAAAAAAAAAAAAAAAAAATGGTAATATACACAAGGGAATATTATTCAGCTGTAAAGAATAATTAAGTCACCTCATTTTCAGGAAAATGGATGAAACAAGTTCATAATGATAAGAGACACAGAAAGTTAAATATTAGATGTTTTTTGTATATAAGAAAGCTTAAATATAAACAATTAATAAATAAAATGAAGGAGAACTTATAGGAAACAAGAAGTCAGACTTTTGGAGACAAAGAAGGGAACTGGGGGAAGAAAGATGTAAAAGCGAAGTAAAAGGATTGAAAATGCTCACATATTATATGCAAATACTAGTTTCCCCAAATGAACCTCAGCATTCCGTACCTAATAAACATACTAATAAAAAAGAACAACAAACTGCTCTAAGGCTTTTCAGTTTTATAAGCACTTCAGTGTAAAGTGAAAAATTAAAACTGAGATACATAAAACACAAAAGCAAATGCACGCATCAAAAATTTCAAAGACAGAAACCACTCAGAGATGGAAGAGATGGACCTTGTGAGCCACACCATCATCTTGTCCCCTTCCATCATCTTGTCCAGTGATAAACTTCCTCCTCTGCCACGGATAATCATTCTGATTTTGATATTAATAACTTTAAATTTTTCTTTCTATAGTTTAAACTGTGGAACTAAACGAACCATGATGGCATTTTGTCCATTTAAAATGTGGATGTCATTTAAATCTCTTTTCACCTATGTATTTCTCTTCCACCCCTTTTATTGTCTTCCATGTAATTGAAGAACATGGATTGTTTAACCTGTAATGTTTCCCATAGTTTGCATTTTGCTGATTGATACTCTGATTCAACACTTTCCTCCATATTTTGAATTTCCTCAAATTCATAGTTGAATTTAGCTACTGGATTAGACCTGAGTTCAATCTCTTCAGCAAGATTAAAGGTGATCTTTTTATACTTGGTCTTTTTTTCTGGTTTGGTCAATATTTTTGCAATGATTTTTATAAAACTCTACAAGACATACAAATTTTGGCTATCTCTCTATAAGTAATCACAGCATCCATTGATAACTGCTATAGACACCTGAGCTAGTTAGAAATATTATAGGCAGTCAGACAGGGCTAGGCCCTGAGGAAGCTGCCACGGAGGACCAGATGTCTTGTGACCTTGAAGACATATACCTTTTGCTGTGGGTCAGATCTCAAAATAGAAGGCAAAACAAATGCAACCACACCCCTAAGTGTGAACAAAAATTAGGTTTTAGGTATGGATTACCTTGAGAAACCAAGAGTCCCCTTCCCAGCTCCCTATGGGAAAAGTCACTGATCCATAAAGAATGCTCACTTGCTATGTGACTCGTTTCCTCATTTGTCCATGATTGGTCAGTTCTCCCTGAACAATTAAACTTCTTGACTGACCATAGCTCTGCCCCACCTTATGCCCATCTGCCTTGTGAGTTCCCAGTTTTCCCCACTTTAGACCTACCTAACCTCATGGTTTTATTCTATAAAAATCCTTAGAAAATACAGAATCTTTGACAACCCACTTGGGGACCCCTTCTGTCTCTCTTAGATAGAAGCTTTGTTTCTCTCAATAAATATTTCTGCTCTTAACCTCCATTGTTCCTATAATTCATTGTTTGATTTTAAAGAACACAAGCAATGGTCATTACTACCAGGTTGATCACGATTTTTAGTCCTTTTTAGTGGACTAAACTGAATGCATTTAAAGATTAAATATTTAGCATTCAATTCTTTATTTTTATTTATATGTGAGATTAGATTTATACTTCTTTGTAACACCAGTATCTAGCCTTTTCTTTCATAGCTGTGTCACAATGAAATTATATCCTTTTGTTTTCTTACATAGATCCTGATTCTTAAGGATATAGGAAATGACAGAATTATATAACCCCATAATTATTCATTTGTTTTGTCTTATCACACAAAGGTCTTAAAATAACAATGCAAATATCATCAACAATATCATTCTTGAAAACCTAAGGTATTTTTGCATTTATTTTCCCTCTATTTTTAATAGTGTTATATTTGCATTGTCAAAGCATATAACCATTATGCAAGATACATCCTCTCTGGCTCTTAGCACTGATTTAGCTTTACTTTCAAGGGTAAATATATATTTAATGCTTACTATCAGCCCTTAAGTTAATGTCTCTCTAGGGATTTTACAGTCTGAAGCTCATTCTGTCTGTAGCTTCTTCAGGAAGGGTTCATGGGAACAATATTCCCTGAATTCTTGCATGCTGGCAACAGTTTAACTGCTACTCTTATACTTGAAAGTCAGTTTTGCTAGATAGCAAATCTGTGGTGCACATTTTTTCTTGAGTATTTTAAATATATTACTCTATTCTGGCATAAAACACTGCTCTTGCAAAGTCTGATGATTATCTGTTTTTTTCCCCTTATAAGTGATTAGGTGTTTTTCTCCCCAAGATGCCCAAAGGCTTTTTAAAAAAATTTAGAGTCCAGTAACCTTACTAGGTTGTGTTTTGGAGTTCATTATTCTGGATTTGTAGAAATGCCATGTGTACTTTCAATATGAGCTTTAAAATGACTTTTTTGGGGGAGTAAGATTTCTTTGAATCATTATTTTAGTATTTATTATTTTCTTATTTTGAATTCCTTCTTCAGAAACTCCTATTAACTACATCTGAAATTTTCTTTTCTTTCCTTCAATATTGATCATTTTCATTTGGATCTTTCTCTCTTTTTTTTTTATTTAAAGAAAAAAACAGTATAAGGGTACAAGTAATACAGAATTACAAAAAAATCGTTAAGAAATCACTAGTTAATAGATTACATATTGTCATCTTAGAAATAGTTGTTCAAGTTATAGTATTAAAGCATACAAAGTGGACATTCAAACAGTGAGACTGAAAACAGTTGTATTCAATGATCCAACAAAAACTTAGTAATATGGTCTTCTAAACACACCTAAACACACTTGCAGTTGTATCCTTTAGAGCACTTTTTTCCCTCTCTTTTTTTACAACAAAATTTAAACATTTTGGGTTTTATTACTCCCATAGTTCTTATTACTTTTTTTTGGAAGAGAATAAAACCAAATATGACAAAACAAAGCAGTCAGTCAAAACAAAGGACAGGCATAGCACATGATGTAAAAACAGAGTACAAGGTTATCTACAATGGTTACCACAATGCCTCTTGCTTCCTTAAAAAGAATTGCTTATATCATTGGGTATAATAAAATTGAACAAAACAGTACAGAATAAGACCAATAAAACCTAAACATTGGAAACATTACAGGACTTCAAAAAAAGATAATAGTCAAACCAGAACGGGCATCATAGTGAATCTCATTGCCTTCAAAGTAGTTGCCTATACTCTCAAACTTGATACTATCAAACAGAACGGAACAGAGAATAATCAGTCAAAACAAGATAGTGGGAGTAATACAGGGCTTCAAATCAAGTTAATAGGTAATCAAAAACGTTACTATAATGTATCCTGCTAATTTTTTTTTCCCTTAATTAAAAAAATAATAAATAAAATAAATTTATGAAAAAGGGGGAAATTGAGATAAAAGAGGACATAACAACATAACAATACAGGTCAAAGCATGACAATTTCATCAACCTAGTGCTTCACCACAAGATAACCCGACTTAATAGTAGTTACCATAGTGTCTCTTTCCTTGAAATATTTGAATATAACTTCATATACTATAGCATCAAACATCAAGACAGTGTGAAACCATTCAAGAGGATGAAAGTATTACAGGGTATTTAGAACCAGCTAACGGAAATCGAACAATGGGTTCTATATTATCTCTTTGCTTATAAAAATTTTTGTTTATACTATCACATATAATAAAATCCAGTAAGATACAACATGATAAAACCAATGGAGACAGAAGAGCAACAGTTTGGTGGGACTTTAAAACAAGATGATACTAAATTAGCACTAGCTATTATGATGTCTTGTTTTCTTCAAAATAGCTGTTCATCACAGGAAATAATATCAAACAGCCCAGAATAAAGCCATTCTAATTAATGAGTGAAAACTTTATAAGGCTTCAAAGCCACATAATGGGGAATCATGATTACCACATACTTTTATATATTTGAATCATTTCTTACAACAGGGAAACTATTCAGTATTCATATATGTGAGTTTGATTTATTTCACTTATGAGTATGGTCTCAAGCTATATCCATTTATTTATAAATATCTCAATGTGATCATTCTTTATAGCTGAGTAGTACTCCATTGTATAAAAATACCACAACTTTTTTATCCATTCCTCAGTTGATGGACACTTGGGTTGTTTCCAAGATCTGGCGATTACAAATTGTGCTGCTATAAACATAGATGCACATATATCACTGTGGTATAATGCTTTCTGTTCTTCTGGGAATATGCCTAGAAGTGGAATAGCTGGAACAAATGGGACTTCCAATCCCAGCTTTTTGAGAAATCTCCAGACTGACCTCCACAATGGTTGTACCAGTCTACACTCACACCAACAGTACAGGATAGTACTCCATTGTATAAAATGGAGTAGTACTTTTTCCCCACAGTCTCTCCAGCATTTGTAGTTGATGGTTTTCTTGATCCTGGCCATTCTTTCAGGAGTGACATGGATTCTCAGTGTGGTTTCATTTGCATTTCTCTAATGACTAATGATGATGGACATTGTTTCATGTATTTACTTGCCATTTGTATTTCTTCATCTGAGAAGTGTGTTCATCTTAGATGCCTATTTTTGGATTGTATCTTTGAATTTTAGGGGTCTGATTTTTAAAATTCTTTATATATTTTAGACAGAAGTCCTTTGTCTGAGAGAGAGTTCTCTGAGATTTTTTTTCCCGGTTTTGTGAGTTTTCTTTTCATTATGCTGGAGATTTCTTTTAACATGCAGAAAGTTTTTAATAAGAGGTGGTCCCGTTGTTGATTCTGGGAAGTATCTCCCGTGTGGTTTGAGTCCTATTCATGAATTCTCTACCTACTCCTATGTCTTCAAGGTTTCTACCCAATTTGTCTTCCAATAGATTTAGTGTTTCTGTGTTTTTTTTTTTTCTTTTTCCTTTTTATCGGTACCAGGGATAGTGTTTCTGTTTTAATATTCAGATCTTTGATCCATTTAGATTTTAATTTAGTACATGGTGATAGGCACGGGTCTAGTTTTAGTTTTCAGCATATGGAGAGCCAGTTTTTCCAACACCATTTATTAAAGAGACTGTCATTCTTCCAGTGAACCTGTTTTGCTCCTTTATCAAAGATAAGGTGTTTGAGTGTGTTTGTAGTTGTGGTTGTATCTTCTAATCTATTCCATTGATCTTCTGCTCTGTTTTGATTCCAGTACTATGTTGATTTTACTACGGTTGCTTTGTAGTATAACTTCAAGTCAGGGATTGTGATGTCTCCTGCCTTGCCTTTGTTGCTTAGAACTGTCTTTGCTATTTTAGGTCTCTTCTTGCTCCAGATGAATTTTAAGAGTGATTGTTCGAGTTCTATGAGGTATGTTAATGATATTTTTATTGGGATTGCATTGAATCTGTATAAGAGTTTTGGGAGAATGGCCATTTTCACAATATTTATTCTTCCTATCCATGAACAAGGGATGTCCTTCCATTTTCTGAGATCATCTTCAATTTCTTTTTTTAGTGTATTATAATTTTCCCTGTATAGGTCTTTCACTTCTTTCGTAAGAGTAATTCCTAAATATTTCCTTTTTTTTTTTTTTTTTTTGGTTGCTAGTGTAAAGGGTGTGGCTTCTCTTATCTCTATCTCTGTGATTTTGTTTTTAGTGTATAGGAATGCTATTTATTTTTGAGTATTGATTTTGTATCCAGCTATATTATTGAATTTATTTATTATATGTAAGAGTCTTTCAATGGAGTTTAGGGGGTCTTCTATGTAGAGTATCATGTCATCTGCAAACAATGATAATTTAACTTCTTCTTTTCCTATCTTTATCCCTTTTATTTCTCTCTCTTGTCTAATTGCTCTGGCTAGTATTTCCAATACTATATTAAATAGGAGTGGTGATAAAGGACATCCTTGTCTTGTGTCTGATTTTAAAGTAAAGGCCTTCAATTTTTGGCCATTTAGTATGATACTGGCTGTTGGTTTGTCATAGATGGCCTTTATCATATTGAGGTAAAGAACATTTATTCCAATTTTCTGCAAAGTTCTTATGAATGAATGTTGGACCTTATCGAAAGCTTTTTCTGCATCTATAGAAATAATCATGTGATTCTTACTTTTGGCTTTAGTGATATGGTGGATTACATTTATTGATTTACATATGTTGAACCATCCCTGCATGCCTGGGATGATTCCCACTTAGTCACAGTGTATAATCTTCTTTATGATTTGCTGCATTCTATTTGTCAATATTTTATTGATTTTTGCATCTGTGTTTATTAGGGAGATTGGTCTATAGTTCTCTTTTTTAGTTGGGTCTTTCTCAGGTTTTGGTACTAGAGTAATATTTGCTTTCAAGAATGACTTAGGAAGGATTGCTTCCCTTTCAATTTCACTGAAGAGTTTGAGGAGTGTTGGCATTAGGTCTTCTTTGTATTTCTTGTAGAATTCTGCAGTGAATCTGTCTGGGCCTGGGCTCTTCTTTGTAGCTAAGGACTTAATTACACTTTTAGTTTCATTAATAGAAATTGGGTTATTCAGCAGTTTTACATCCTCTTGACCTAGCTTTGGTCTTCATATGTTTCTAGGAATCTATTTCTTCTGTGTTATCAAACCTTTGAGAGTAGAGGTTTTCGAAATAGGTGTTGATGATCTTCTGTATTTCTATAGAGTCTGTAGTGATTTCACCTTTTTCATTTCTTATTGCATGAATTTGAGCTTTTTCTTCCCTTTTTAAAATAAGGTTGTCTAGGGGCTTATCAATTTTATTTATTCTTTCAAAGAACCAACTCTTTGATTCATTGACTCTTTGGATTGTTTTCTTAGTCTCTATTGCATTGATTTCTGCTCTGATTTTTATAATGTCCTCTCTTCTTTTGGCTTTGGGCCTCACTTGCTCTTCTTTTTCTAGCTGTTTGAGGTGTAGCATCAGGTTATTCATTTGTATTCGTTCTGTTTTCGTGATGTGGGAACTCAGTGCAATAAATTTTCCTCTGAGGACGGCTTTCATTGCATCCACAGATTCCGGTAAGTTGTATCTGTATTTTCATTTTCTTGTAGGTATTGTTTAATTTCTTCTTTAATTTCCCCTGTGACCCAGTGATTACCCACTGATTAAGAGTGTGTTATTCAGTTTCCATGTGTTTGTGGGATTTTTGCAGTATCTTTTATCATTAATTTCTAATTTCAAAGTGCTATGATCTGATAACAAGCAAGGGATAATTTCAACTCTTTTGCATTTATTTAAATAAGTTCTGTGAGCTAATATATTGTCTATTTTAGAGAATGACCCATGTACTACTGAGAAGAATGTGTATTCTGATGTTGTTGGATGGAACACTCTGTATATGTCTATGAAGTCCATTTGTTCATATGTGTGATTCAGTTCTGTTATTTCTTTGCTGATTTTCTGGTTGGTCTGTCCCTTGGTGTCAATGGTGTGTTAAGGTCTCCTGTTACAATTGTGTTACTTATAATTTGATTTTTCATTTCTGTTAATACTTGTTTTATATAACTGGGTGCCCTGGAATTTGGTGCATATATATTTAAGATAGTTATCTCTTCCTCTTGAAATTTTCCCCTAACGAGTATGTAGTGACCTTCTTTGTCTCTTCTGATCATTATTGGTTTAAAGTTCACATTGTCTGCAAACAGAATGACTACTCCTGCTTTTTTTTTTTTTTTTTTTTTGGTTCCTGTTGTGTGAAGTATTGTTTTCCATCCTTTGACTTTCAGTCTGTGAGTATCCTTCTGGGTTAGATGGGTTTCTTGTAGACAGCATATGGTTGGATTTTGTTTCTTTATCTGTTCTGCCAGTCTATTTCTTTTAATTGGTGCATTGAGACCATTTACATTAAAGGTTATAACTGTTATATATTGGTTTATTGTTGACATGTTATCTTTCTGCTGTTGCATCTTTATCTTTCTGTTCTGCTTAATTATCTGCTTTGCTTAGTGGTTTTTTCCTAAGTGTATCTAAACTGTCTTTCAATATTTTTTGCAGGGTTGGCTTGCTGTTCTTTGTCATGGAAGTATCTTATTTCACCATCAATTTTGAAGGATAGTTTTGCAGTGTACATCAGTCTAGGTTGTAAATCATTTTCCTTTAGGATCTGGAATACTTCACTCCATGCTCTTCTTGACTGTATTGTTTGTGCTGAGAAGTCTGCTGTGATTCTCATAGGTTTTCCTTTATAATCTGTCTTTTCCCTCTGACAGCTTTTAATAATCTATTCTTGTGTCGGATTTCTGGGATGGTGATTATTATATGCCTGGGTATAGTTTTATTTTGGTTATGACTATTTGGAGTTCTATATGCTTCACTGAACCTGATGTTGGTTTCTGATCTCATGCTTGGGAAATTTTCAGTTATTTCTTCTCTAAATATCTTCTTGACATCCTTATATTGTCCCCTTCTTTTTCATTAATCCCTATCAATCTTATATTGTTTTTCTTTGTGTCATCTTGCAGTTGTTGAATTGTTATTTCCTGATTCTTTGTTATTTTTAAAAGATCTTTCCTTTCCTGTTCACTAGCAAGCTTGTCTTCAAGGTCTGAAATTCTATCTTCACTTTCATTGGGGCAGCTTTTACAGCTTTCAGTGGAATTTTTGATTTCCTGTATATCTTTGTGCATCTGCTTTATGTATTCTGTTTCTTATATTGCTCATCTAGGGATTCTATCTTTTTGTTTAGTTCCTCCAATTTTTTAGCTGTGTTTTTTAAAGATATATTCAGCATCTCTTTCATTTCTTTTATCATTTCTTCTTTTACCTGGGAGATTATTTCTAGTTTGAATTCCTTTAAAGCTTCCCAAAGTTGCTTGTTTATTTCAGTTGCTATTATGTCCAATATTTGAGGTGTATGTCATATATTTTCTTCTATATACGTCACTCCTAAGATTTCTTGGGATGGGCTGGAGGTTTGAGATTGTAATTTGGTCTTTCATTTTGTCATTTTCCTCTATTTCTGTGTTTCAAGTGTTATTCGAAAGCTTCCTCAGGGTCTGTGGAAATCCACTTCTATGCCCTCAGCTCCTGGGACACTGGCACCCAATTTCCCCAGGCCACCAGGCCTTTGGAACCGGTGGTGCTGGCCTGCTTGCTTAGAACTCCACAGTCTTCCAAGCACAGCTGGGAACCAGGAGGCAGATGCAGGCACTCCAGACCAGCCTAGCTGTTCCAGTGCACCCGGAAGGCTCAAGGGTCCCAAACAAGCTGGGCTGGGGGGTGGGGTGGGGGGAAGTGCATGCTGCACTTACCCCAGGATGCCAGGCCTCTGCTCTTTCTTTTTTTTATATTAAAAACTTTACTCTCTTTTTAAGTTTCTATTTCTTTTAAGCTATTAGCTATACTGTTTATAATACCTGATGTTCTTTCTGGTTTTATCTTTATTTCTAAAATGATTTCTTAACTTTAATTTCTAATTCTTTCCTCAATACTGTCACTTCATTTCTGAACTTTTCTAATTCTGATTCATGTTGTTCTTTCATGTATTGTATCAGTTTCTCAGTGTCTTAGCTTGTTTTGAAATAGCAGGTTAGTGTTTTGATCTTTTTGAGGACACCTCTTTCTAGTGTGCTTTCATTGTGTTACGGTATTATTCTGTTACTTGTTCTCTGCTTTTCTTATCACAACATTGTGTGAGATTTGACCTCAATACTTCTATGTTGTTCATGTCTATGTGAAATTACTTTTCGTGAACTTTAAGATTGAGACTGGTTTAAGGGTAGCTTTTCCAGTCTCCCAGAGCTCCCTCTTCCGTTGCTTTTCTGTAGTGTTGGGAAGTATGAGGAGTAGCTCCTGAGATTTTTCTGGCTATTGTTCCCTCTTTGCATTGGTCTGGATTTTTTCTTGACTTCATTTCATTGTCTCTGACCTGTTCAGTGTTAATGTCACTGCCAGATGTTTGTGCTTTATGAGGAGGTGGCATCTAAAGTTGCTTTAATGACTTTGGTGGGTCTGTTTGTCTCTCCCTCCACTAAAAAAGGTAAAGATTTATACTTTATAGCTACATTGATGGAAAGAGAAATATATCATTATGCATTAAAGACCTTCTTTAAATTAAATTACATCTTTTCTCCTCTTATTTTAAGAGAAATTGAAGCATTCTATGGATCCCTGAAATTTCAGGGACCCAACCCATGATGCTTACTGTGCCTGATGAGGACTTGGCCTTGTAGGGAATTAGTGCTGAAAGAGTGCTCAAGGCACTGTGGCCAGATGATTTCAGGACCTTCTTGTCCTGTGTGAGATACTTTACACTCTTTGGGCAAGATTCCTAGTTCTAGCTCTGCTTCTCAGGCTGGCTCACTAAGTTTTCCAGTTGGCATGTTGGGTGTATGGGAGGCTCATGTTCTCTTATTCCTCAGAGGCTATTTTGTCATTGCACTCTATATCTTTCTACACAGATGTCTCTACTGAGATAGGAGATTAGAATGGGACAGAGCTGGCTGGGAAAGCAGACATGACTTGTTAATTACAGGATCCCAGAACATGTGCACAAAACAACTCCCAAAGCCCTGCATCTGAACTTCTCTCAAGAACTCAAGTAGGTTTTCAATAGGATATCCTGGACCTGACGTCAGCCTGAGGCATGGGATTCCAGCACAGCCTCTCAGCATCCATGTGTACTTCTCATGGGTTTTCTCATGATTTGGACAGCATAAGAGACACAGATGCTAAAAAGAGCTTGATACCCTGACTTTTCATGGTAGTCTACACTGCATTTTCCAAATGCAGCATGTTCTTTTATTTTTGCTATTATCTTCTTGTTCTGCCCAAATTCACTCTGCAGTGCTAGTTTCTTTCATATTCTGGCTTCTCTGACTTTTTAAATAAACTTTTTGCATTTTTTGGGATTTTCTCATACAATTCTTTGTTCAAGATGGCACAAACCTGGAATCTAAATCCCAAAAGAGAAGTAAGTAACTGAGAACCCAGTAATGTTTAATTTCCAAGCCACTTTTTTTTTTGTCTTTTTCTTTTTTATTGGTACCAGGGATCAAACTCATGACTGCCTTCTTGCAAGGCAGGCGCTTATGCCGCTGAGCTAAATCCCCAGCCCCTTCCAAGCCACCTTTAAAAGCAAGCTACCAGGTTATACTACCACGTATCTCTTTGATTACTAGGAGTCTGTAGCCACCTGCTTGTATTTGGTGACTTACTTTCTCATTACTGAGGCAAAATACCTGATACCCAAAGTTATAGAATGAAAGATTTATTTCAGCTTATAGTTTGTAGATGTCCAGCTTATAGTCAGTTCATAATCAGTTGGTTCCAAAGCAGGCTACATGAAAGAAAAGCATCGTAGAGGAGAAACAGTCCATGGCATGGTAAGCAGAAGGCCCCAAGCAGCAAGCAGAAGCAACAGCAGGCAGCAAGGAGCAAATTTGCACTCTGTCTTTTCCCCTTATATTTTATCCACTATAAACCTACTGATTGGTGCCACCCACATGCAGTGTGGGTTTTCCCATTATCAATAACCAGAACTAAAATAATCAGTAGACTAATTTAGTATCACATGTCCTTAATCCCGGTATCACACACCCTAGACCTAGCCGTCTCTGAAAAGACCCATCTACGAGTGCAGGAGGTTTTGGGGGGACATCTAGATATAAGTCATAACAGTCTGCATGAGGACAGGGGCACATGTTCTCAACTAGCTTTGTTGTAAATGTTTTCTGGAAATTTCTGATTTTGCTATCTACTTGTTCTGTTATTTTCATGCATGAATAATAGACTGAAAAACAGTATTGCTGCGGCTGTCTTCTTCTTTTCTAAGGGCTTTTAATAAACTTCTAAACTCAGTAATTCAGGGAAACTTTCGCATTTGTCCCTAAGTCCAAATTGCTCCCCAAAATTCTCTACTTTCTTAGATTCTAATGATAAAGCATTGATTTTTGAGGCAACTAGGATGCTTTAAGGTAAAGTATCCTTGGAATGGCTAAGGATGGTAATCAATTATTTATACATTAAAAGGATTATTTTCCCAGAGTTTGGTTCCTAATCCAAAGACAAGCAGCACTGGAAAATGAGTGAAGTAGACATGTGAGTGTTTTACAGTTGGGACAGTGGACGAATTCCAGTTTCTGGACACGCAGTAGTTAGTAGGTGGAGGATTTTTAGGTAAAGATACAAGAATCAGACATAATTTCTATACTTGGAATTTTGCTTATCATCAGCCAAACATCAGAGCGTCCTTTAGGTGAATGAGAGGTTTCCACTTTAATCTTGAGTTGAAGTGAATTCTATTAGCAGATATTTTGCACTGAATGAAGATTGCATTTCTACTCTGGGAATTGGAGTGTTTGATGCCTTACACACCAAGCAGGCAGAAAAAGCCTTACAATATATAGTTGTCTGTTTCTTGATAATATTTTTGTGACCCCTCAAAAATGCAGTAATCTATTTAACTTTACCAACTGCTAGGTTAAATGATTGATGCACAGCTGTAACCTTGTTATGACTTGTTTTTCAAGAAACAAAATAGAGTCTTGGAAAAATATTTTAGGTACAAATGTGTTCTGGTTATTTACCTGTTATAGCTTGGCTTTAAGCTCTCCCTTCCATATTTTGCCTCATGCTAGGGCTAGGAGTCTGTACTCCCGTGCAGTTGACTTACTATAAGATTCTGCCAAGGGTGGACTATGGAAGCTAGAGAAAAGCATAAAAAAGATTCTACATCATGCTAGCACCACACCTGGTGATAAACGAGCCAAGACTTCAGATTGATTTTTTTTTTTGTACTACCAGGAATCAATCTCAGGATGTTGAGCTTACCAAGTAGGTGCTAAGCTAAATCCGCAGCCCCAGACTTTATAATTTGTAATATTCTCTGAATCCATATGCTACACTCCTCTGAGTCACTGTCACTGGACATCTTGTTCTATTCTGACCAAACTAACATGGTCTTTGCTTACTTCAGAGGTCTAAGCTTTGGGTATACTGGGTTCCTCCACAGAAATCCTGAACATTTTAACCTCTTTCTATTCAATACTCTGACCTAAGAATGCCAGGTTCTTTCTGCAGTTACAACTTCCTGGGCCATCTCAGCCTTTTTTGTATCTGATGTTTTGAATACCCCAGCATCCACTTTGCTCTTTTGCCCTTCCAACTAATTCCTGGTAGTGAAAATTTTCAATTTAAAATCCAGAGTATAGTTTAACTTGTTTTTCAGTTGTTCTTCTCAAATTCATCTTCCTCACCTTTCCTTTTATTGACTGGGTATTTTATTTTTCACTTTTTGCTGTTATAAAACTTAGTCAACTGATACGTGTTTTGGGAGAGCTTTTACATCTGTATACTGTATCCAAATACTCAATTTGTCAGCACGAGGGAAAATAATAATTCTATAATCAACATTGTTAAAGTATCAATATATGACAGGGCTTTCCTGGTCCTGATTATGTCAGAGAAATTAGATTTAGGATAACAGTACTATTTTAGAAATAGGCAAAGGGATTAGAATATAAAACCTAAAAGGAAAGATCAAATAAATGGTAATTATTTGTGTACAGAAGACAGAAAGAATGTGAATACTAGAATTATGGATCATTTTATGGCAGCTAATAAATAGCTATTTTACATATTCATCTTGAGATGGCACAGGATTGCATTTCTGGAGCTAACTGTAAAACAGAGGCTGGATAACAGTAGATTCCTTATGGTGAACGTTATTAATAAAATGAGTTACTGAGAAATAATGGAGAATTCCTTCTGAATACAATAATAATAAAAACGTAGATAGTGTATATATTTACTGAAAAAAAGTATTTCTCACCCTAAGGTGAGTTACTGGAGTCTAGTTGATGGCATGGTATGACCCGCTAACCTCTTTATGACTTTCACAGGTTTTAGGATTGTATTTCCAAGGATTTATGATCTTTTTAGCTTTATTCATTCTTACCTCTTGCTTTGTTGGTGAAAAGCATACCCAAGGATCTCTATTCAGTTGGAGGGGCTGCTAATTGATTTTAAAAAATGCATTTTGTCCCTGGTCACTAATTGACTGATGGAACAGCTGCTGGTCTGACAAAAAACAGACTGAAAAGCAGTTCCCACTATGGGGTGGTCTGTTGCCAAACATGATTGCTTTTGCTTATCAACTGAAAAAAGTACACCCTTACACATTCCCAGAGATCGGGGTTGTATTTTACTTAAAAGTATTTCTTCACTGTTTTAAAAATAATATCACCCTGAGTAGTCATTAGCTAAAGATGAATTAACCTGAGCAAATTATACAAAGAATTTAAAGTCTGTTATCTTGAACAGTTTTCAGGAGTTCAAAAGCAGGAACCTGATTATCAAATAAATAATTTTCAGATACTGAAAATTCTAAAGTCCAAGAGATTTCAGCTGGCCAATAATGAAAATAATTATTTTTGTGGTAGCCAAGGAATCAGACTGAGTCAATAATGTCTTTACAAGTATGATAGACTATTAGAAGTACAAACTTTTACTACAAAGTAATAGTTTATGTATTTTCCTTAAACATCTCCTATATAATACTAGGAGATTTACACTTTGTAGCATTGGCTAAAATCTTTTAATTAGGGTGGTGCTAATAAATTAAAAACATAATAGTGATCTATGAAAGTAAAACCTCATGTGTAAGTAATATCAAGTTGAAGGATATAGTTATAAATTAAGCAAATATCATGTCTACTTTGGATATGATGAAATGAACTGAAACCTATATTCTGGCATCTTGAACTAATTATATATAATTATATATTTGATAATATAATATATTTGTCCTCTCTGCATACATGAATTTGAACATTAGTGTTCACTGCCCTGAAAATAATTAAAACTGATGCATGTGTCAGTAATAGAGATTAAAAAAACAGAGAAAAATTACCTTTAGCTATATGAGCCAGCCAGAAAGAGTCTAGTAGTTCTTTTTAAAAAAATCGGTAAATCCTCACTAGGCATGGCTCTTACAAATTATTGTGGCAAGCAGGGAGTGAAAGTCAATGTCAGTATCTTAATTGATTTGTAGTTGATTTTCAGTTTCATTTGAGATCCCGTGGTTGTAGCTGTAGAGATGTAAGATGTGATAAGGCAAAGCTATGACCTCTTTGTCTTAGCTTTTCTCAGCTGCCCAGGTAAGCTATCACTGCACTGGGAATTGGGGGATCTATGTTTGACATGATTCTGCTCCCCATACCTATGTGATATGACCTTGACAGAGTTTTTAAACTTTGTGCCTGGTTGCCGGTTGGTAAAATGGTTATATTAGTCTATTCTGGCTAATATAACAAAATACCACAGGTGAGGTGGCCTATATATCATCTAAATCACTTCTTATGGTTTAGGGGCGGCGGGGTTTGAGATGAAAGCATTGGCTGATTCACTGTCTGGCAAGAGCTTGTACCCTGGTTCTTAGAAAGCTGTGGCTCACATGGTGAAAGGCTGAAGGGGTTGTGGGGTGGGGGTCTCTCCTTTAAGGGCACTATCCCAGTCATGTAGATTCCACTTTCATGGCCTATTCATTTCCCAAGGGTCCCACTTTTTAATACTAACTTGGAAATTAAGATTTTTTTTTTTTGTCTTTTTCGTTTTTATCGGTACAGGGGATCGAACTCACGACCGCCTGCTTGCAAAGCAGGTGCTTATGCCGCTGAGCTAAACCCCCAGCCCCTGGAAATTAAGATTCTTACATAAAGGTTTTAGAGAGATATAAACATTCCATCCTTGTCATATCTAAAACCTGAATGGCTAGAGTTGCAGCTGTGACAGAGTGCTTACCTAGCATGTGCACAAACCAGCACTTAAAAAAATGGTTGTTTAATTTTTAAAATAGTGAACATTGTTGCTTAAATTAATTTATGCACATAAGGAAAATATATTACAATTATCTAATAAACAGAAGTGTAGAAAGAAGGCCTGTGACAATGAACATTGCTTGGGTCCTTCACTGCCTTCCTGCCTCTTGGTTCTCTTTAGGTTTTTATTCATTTTTTTTTTTTTTTTTGGTACCAGGGATCGAACTCACAACCACGTGCTTGTAAGGCAGGCGCTTATGCCACTGAACTAAATCCCCAGCCCCATCTTTAGGTTTTTAAAGACATACCGGGGTAGAAGGGACAGCTACACAATGGGACGACCTATGTGCTCACAGCTAGCTATTAGATATAGTTTTAGCCTAAATCATTTTATGATCTGGAAAGGCCTGTGGTTATTCTCATAAAAAATCATTTATAAATGTACAGTTTAAAGTATTCAATATCACAGTGAAATAGAGAAATTTACTATTATATATGTTTTGTCTGGATTTACTGGAATTAAATACCTATATACACATTCACATGTATCTTCAGGTATGTTTCTGAAACTACAGAGTAATGCAAAGGCAATAAGATCACACAAAACTGTTCAGAATCTGACTAAAGAAATTCTGTTCAGTGCCATCCACAGACATGTATGGAGCACTCACTGTGTAGAAGGCACTATGCGAAATTACCTTTCAATGTCAGGCTTCCAAGGGTTATAAAAATGAATGACTGACTCTGTCCTCAATTTATTTTCAAGCATTCCCTGTCAAAGATTTTAACTTTTTCATACATTTTAAATGTAAGATACCTAAGGAAAAGTTAGTTTGAAGTACATAGAGTAAATAAATCAATAAATAAATGTCACCGAGTAGGTCAAATGTCTTATGGCTGTGTATGGGCAATGTGGACCAAGGGTCAAGCAAAGCTGTCCCTGTATGGACAGCTATTTTGTCCTTCTTGTTTATTAATGCCTATCCATCTATACTAATGGATTTAGCATGGAAGGAAGTAAGGCGGGGGTCGGGAAGTGAGAGTCACTAAATCTCAGACTACCATCTTTCATTAATATTAATGCCGTCTTCAACCAGTGCAAATCGGCACAGTATAGTCTAAAAGCTTAATACAAGAAAAATAGTTTTGATGCTTCTGTATGATATATTCATTGACATCAAGCATCAAATGGTTTCATATTACATCATGTGCCTTCAGTTTTAATCCAATGAAGAGGAATCACCCTTTAGTACGAGTTGGCCAGAGTTATGATTTTGTATGTTCCCAAAAATTTATAGGATTTTAACTTGAAAAAAACTTTTCTGTTGATTGACTTACATGAACTTTGAATAAGAACAGACTTAGCTTGTACAAGTAATTTATTTTGTAAATCATCATAAGTTGTAGGATTTTTTAAATTAGAAAAGTCTCAGTTGTAGTCTTTAAATTCAGTTATGAATATCACATTCTTGTAGCCAAAATTCCAAGCAGCCCATGTATGTCTGATCAACACAAAGGGTCTATGGTGATATCGGTAGATGGCTAGAAATTCTGTTCAGAATTTCTTTGTGAAATACGAGTTAAAGAAAAAATGTGCAATCGTTTTTCTTTTAACCAAATAACCTTAATTAGAAATCAAAATAATCTCTTATAATGTAGAATAATCTTTCAGATCAGAAATGAAGGCCCAGAGAACTTATACGACATGCTCAAATGTACTCAGTATGTAATCGACAAAGCTGGTCCTTTCAAGGTTCTACTTTTCTGTGCAGTAGTCTTTACATACAAAAGATGCCTTTTATATTCCTCTGAGTTATAATCTATGATTCAGAGATCGATTTTATTTCCTGTAGGGCTAGAACAAAAAGCAAAACAAAAGATTAAGCAGGTTTTCACAACCCTAACCCAATTCTATCACATCTACCAGCGTATCTTCCCTTTAATTTACCCCTCACTTTACTCTAAAGCAAACTGAAACATAGTTTCTGCCAGAAATAAAGCAAGAAACTAAAGAAAAACATCATTCTATAAAAAACCATGAAACAAAATTGAAAGAAAATGAATGTACTTTTAGTTATTCTTCCCTTCTTTTCCTCAGCCGTAGCTTGCTTGCTTGTTTTCTCATGCAACATTAAAGCTCTGTACATGATGCCAGATGCACAGCTGTGTCAAAGAAAAGACATGGAAGGTAGCAGATTTTCTTTTCTGTTCTCTTGTTTTTTCTTCTCAGTGCAAAGAGATTGTTAGAATTTGCAAATGCTACTCCACCAGTAATGGTATGTTTGTTCCACTCCTGTGCTGGGTGGGGGGAATGTTAATCTGCATAGTGTGTAAAATGTGTGTCTGCATACGTGGCCAACTGTATGTAATTTCAGAGTGGACTTCTTCAGGATGCCTGCACCAGAGTCAGGCCAGTAGCTGGGACACAAAAGACATAATATACAGCTATCACATCTTACTCTAAGTCCCACTTTAATAGTCTACAGACAGATATTTTCCAAAAATAAAGTGGACCTCCAAATGCCTTAACTGTTAGTGCCAACTCAACTCAAAATGAACAACTATTTCTCTTCTGTTTATGATATCAACATTTATAAGATACTATCTAGATTATACAGTTGCGGTAATTATTCAAAGATAAAGAGGAAAGTTTGGTAAACTCTGAGAGCTTTGAGAGAGTTGGTAGATGATTTTGCAAGATTCATATTTCTCTTTACTTCCATGGGACAAGAGAAAGCAAAGCACAAAAAGAGAAATGGTTTTTAATACTGCGTAGAAAACGCAATATATATGTACAAAATAGATGCTTTGCTTGAATTAGTATTTACATGTTTTGTAAGCTCAAATAATATATGTTTTTCATTATTTTAGTAAAATTAAAGAACAGGCATTCAGCTGTCTTTAAATTTTCATATTGCTCACGCTAGTTTAGGCATGCTGAATCGCTTTGGTGTAATAAATTCCTACATGCGTATTGCACAGATACTAAAAGGCACTGTAATATTTTTCTTTTAAATGTAAATTGAAGGAAAATATTAATAGATAGTTACATTTTCATGTTAGCCATTATTAGAATTTACTAATGAGAAATCTGACATGTTATTTCCTATTGCTTTAATATGTTATATATTATAAAATGTTTTTGTATATTGTGGGTGTTAATTGCATAATGTTAAAACATTCTTTGCAATTTCTTTTGATTTATGGATCTGTCATTGGTGACTAGGTGTGGGAGCACTTTGGCTTTTGTGGACTTGTGCAGGGAAAGGATGTGTGTGAAAAGTTGAGGAAGCCCAATTAGGGAAAGGCACTGAGAAAAATTTTAAAAAATCTATCCTGCTGAGAGGCAGGCATTTTTTCTGGATGACAAATGTCTGGAGTTCTCAGTTTTACAAAAAGGAGTGCTCACCCCTGGCCTCTTATGCCTTTGTCATGTAGGTAACCTAAGCTGTGGAAAAAGAGACCATCTGGAAAAAATGCTGTGGTTTCACAGACCCAACATTATTCTCTCTCTCCCCTTCCTCTTCCTCTTGCTTTATGGATGGCAAGCAGTATTCAGATGACAGAGTTTGGAAAATTTGTCTTAGGAGATTAAATTCTCAGGCAGTGACTATGTGTTGATAATTTGGATGCTTCTGTGCATTTTACCATGCAGTTAAGGTTTCTAGGTTGTGGGTTTTTTTTTTTTTAAGCTGCTGAGCTTCCACTTAGTTTTAACTGAGGAATTTATTAGAATTTGCCACCTTGTGAGGTAAGTTAGACATAAATGTCTTATGATTTATGTGGGAAAGACTTTTCATTGTATATTGACATAAATCTTATTAGTACACTACGCTTCTCAGATATCATGGTCAACAGTACAAATTCTTCATGAGTTTTTCTTGTAAATGAGAATGAAGGGCATTCTTGATGATGTTCATGATATGAGACATATACTTTATAATGAAATCACTGCATTGGGGTTGTCACCTTGGATGTTTTTTTTTTGATATTTTCAGGTGAATGATAGGGTTTCATGAGGGAAAATAAAGAAAAATTTTCAGCTTACTTTATTTTAAAAGAAGTATAATTTGTACCAAGGGAACGAGAGTGGAAAAACCATTTTGACAATTCCATGAGTGAATGCTACTGATTTTGAAAGTCATCTTCTTGGCAAGAACACTATCTCTAAAAATCTAATCTGAATGTAAAACAGATTTGTTAGTGTGATTATTAAAACAATTGCCACCTTCTGGTGTAAAGTGATGTCAACATGGAACAATCAAGTAACGCCCTTTGCTTTGATAGAGTCAAGCATTCAAAGCTACCGTGAAATAGGATTGGACAGGACCTTTCATTTCATATGAGAGTTAATTCTCTAAATGCAAGAGGGGAGGCAGCTTATTTCTTTCCCCCTAGCAAGCAGAGAGAAATAAGTCTGCAGGAGGCCCTGTTTTTTTCTTCCTCATTTCTTAGTGTGTACATGTGTATGTTACCAAATATCATGGAAAATAATCTATTTTTTCCACTTAGCTCTATTGAGAAAGAAAAACAATGTCAAAATTTTCCAAAAGATTTATGGTTTCAAAATTTATACTTTTACATCTAAATTGTTATCTAAAGCTTGATTAAAGGTCACATTTTTCCAATTACAGCGAGAACTTTTTAGCTGCACTGCTTTTCTCTATCAGAGAGCACTGCTCCACCCTGGTCTTAATCAGGACTCCTCAGGAAGAGCTCAGACATGAGTACTCTGTCCAAACTTCAGGCTTGAAGACTGTGTCATCCCAGTGCAGTTAAGTGAATAGCCACACACACACACACACACACACACACACACACACACTACCACACACTGAAGAGAGTAAAAATAATTGAGCATAATTGCTAAATACCTTGGAGTGTGTATTAAAAATTGAAAATGAATGCTTTATAGCTTAATACCGAAATGCAAGAATTTACTGACCTTAAATGAATTCAAAGTCAAGAAAATACTAATTATGTGATTTTATATGTAAATTTCTATCTTTTGCATTTCACGAAATTATACTTTATGTAAAAGCTGTTAATACACCTTATTTTTTTTAAATGAAGCACATTTGCCACTTTTGCAGCTTCTACAATTGATAAAACAAATATAAGACTAAAAAAGAAATCAAAGATCAGGTGATCAATAACATATTTCTTCTCCATCAAATTATTTTTTTCCATGTACAAAATTCCTGTTTGATTTTTCAATTATTCAAAATGTCAGGATGATAGATATAGGAGAGTAACCAACTAACCAGGGAAATCTCTGCTTAATAATATTCAATATAAAGATTCAGAATGATGCCTCATGATGGATTAAACTTTCCCCTGTTCTGGCTCATTAGGGTTCTCCCAATTTGACCCAGTGCAAACCTATTACTTAACATATATCTAACAGTAAAACTGCGTACGTGTTCACTAGTACAACAGAAGCTAAATGAGCAGCTTCTGATAATTTAATTAAGTGTAGGTCTTCTAATATAATTCCATAAGTATGTGAACTTTTAACTTGTATTAACTCAATTTCCTTATGCTTTCATTTACCATTTGTTGGGGACATTACAGTGATTAGCCAAAGTCCTTCCAGCTCCTAATGTTCTCCATAAATTTTGATTTAAATTGACTGTCACTTTTCTCCATAATAAAGTGGATATTTGACATCTCAAAGAAGAGAACTGGTCTAGGATATTACACTATCAAGGACTAGAATTTTTTTCTTCGTATTGCACAAAATGCACATAAATTACCCCTTAATAAAGGCTATTAAGAATAGAGAAAAGTGGGTTGAGTACTACATATTTATAGATATGTCTACATATCAGCATTTCTTGAAAAAAAGAAAAAAGACTTCTAAGTGTCCCAGTATTGAAAACAGGTATCTATCATGTTCCTACATAATTGTGTACTTGATAGCGACCAACGTCTACTTGTCTGTTTGATCAGCATTCAGGCACCTCTAAATTAAGTTAGAATAGCAGAGCTCCTCTACTTTGGTTGACATAGCCAACAGGTGTTCATCAGACGAGCTAAACTCAAATATATCATGTGCTCAGTTCAGATAAAGGGGCAGATTATACAACTGTGCCTTGAAATTCATCAAGGAATGTATTTTTGAACTAAGCCAAGAATAAATGATATCATGCTTCATAAATATCTATTTAAGAGCAACTTTCTTTAGTTTCAATAAAATAATTCGGTCAATAAAATTTCATTATTGTCAGTTACTCCCACTGAAGTTATTCAGATAGTTCAACAATAAAGGCCTCAGTTCAGTGTCCAGAAAGACCTAAAAGTTTTATGAATAATAACAGAAACTGTTTCAGGTTCAGTGCTGCAATTTCTGCACTGGATGAATCAAGAACTTTCTGAGGACAACAAGAGCTCCTTACAAGCATTAGGAAGGCTGTGCCACCCTGCCATACAAGGGACTAACAATTTTCCCATAAAATCACGGCATGTGCCACATGTTTGGCATTCAGCCTTCTTTAAAGCACAGTTTGCCCACAAGATGTAAGATTCTACTCTAGAAATTTCTGAGCACCTATTCAAACGAGTATTACTTTAGGCAATGGTAAAATTAACATTTATGGGAGACTGTGATATGCTAAGTAACTTATAAACATTTTACTTTTTTTTTTTACCTATTCACACAACTCTCAAATTAGCAATTGTTATTAGCTAAACAAATAAGACAAAACAAAACACCCTAATTGGATAACTAAGGCACTTGAAATCAAGTTACCCAAGGCGGCAACCAAAGCAATTTTGGACTCTTATTCTTCCATTAGGCTGCTTTGGTGATAGTCCTGTTTTATTTACTGTACTATATTATAGTGGTATTCCAGTAACATTTTCATATCTATTTATAAATACTGAGATAGATGTCTATCTGTATATCTATCTGTATCTATATCATATTGGACACGAACCCAGGGCCCTGTCCATGCTATGCCAGTGCTCTACTGTTGAGCTATATGTCCAGCTTCTGTAGATGCTTTGTTATAACACAAGTAGCATATGGTTGTAAGTTTGAGTAATATAAATAACCCAAAAGAAAATAAAACATCATTTTCACTTTGTAGGATTTCACTTTATACTGAAGTTTTTTTCTTATTTGTTTTAAAAATAAAAGTGTATGCAGGGCATATTCTTTTAAAATCCAGCATTTGACTTAATAATTTAGTATGAACATCTGGTGATGTCTTGATAATGTCTTTTTATAACATCATTTATAATGGCTGTGTAATTGAATATTTTGATTTGGAAAGATGTCATTTTCTATCACCATGTCTCAAATTGAATTTCACATCTGATCTCAGGTGGAGCTACTGCATATCCCATCCTTATTTCTAGAGAGTTTTAGAAATATGGGTCATTCAGAATGTGATTAGCGTATTGCCAGAACAAATGCTGGGTGTGCACACAAATGAGTCTCCGCATTCAAACTATTTCTTCTTTGTGATCTGCATGATTAAGACAAGTGAATATTTTACATATAGCAATCTTGTAATCATCTATCAATGAAATAGCGTGAGACCTTGGGAAGAACGTTAAGGGATTCTTGACCTTTAGTGGAGAGCCTTGGTCAGTCAAGTTTCTTTTACTTTCCTGGCTGACTGCGCCTGAGGGTGAAGGGAAGAAGCGACATCTTTAGCAAGGCTTTCCTGGTCAAATGCAATCAGATTGACTGAAAGCTCTGATTTTGTCTAGAGGACTAAACAAAATTCTCCTGTTAGACAGCACGCACTGGCCAGAGAAACGACTGATGAAGAGCCATTCTACACTATTACTGGACAACAATTTCAACATCTCATTTAAAACTGCAACAAGTTAAGGAGATTTTTGAATTATGTATTAAAGTCAACCTCCAAAATATAACTATACTTGCCTATTTCAGCTAAGTTTCTCCAAAACATCAGTGTCCACAAATCACAGCTGTTGCTCCCTTATTTGCTGGTCTGGTTGTCACTTCCTATAACTTTTTACTCGTGATGCTGGCATTCTAACATCCAGTATTGAACTTTCAATATTAAATCACCTTCCACCTCCTTGCTCTTCATTCTCTGTCTTGAGTCATGAAAATCACCAAGATCTCCAACTTTCCTCAGAGTACACGAACTCTGTCTGCAATTTTGACGAGAGCACAAGTTGTTACTCATTGTCCAGTGGGGAACACTTAGTTCTATCAACCTTTCTCCAGTATCAAAGCCTCTGTTAGGCTTTCATAATAATCACTAATGGAAGTGGTGGTGCCCACTGCAGTCTTCAGATTCATCAAGGCCAGTGCTCAGAAGACTCCCCGGGGACCTAGCTGCTGGTGCTAAGAAAAGGTCTTGGCGCCTGAATCACTTTACAAACTATTTTCTTTTTAGAAAAACCTTTCCATTCTTCTCCATCTTTCTTCCATTTAATTTTCCAACAAATAATATATAGTATCAACAAATAATTAATATGGAATAGCCTAGCAACTGATCTCCTCAGATTGATAAAACTCCTCAAGTAAGTTTTCCATGGTTACCAGAGGGATCATTTTTAAAAACATAAACGTGGTCATATTAAAATTTTTATGTGGCTTATGAGTGGGATACTAATTGTGCCAGTTAATCTTAACTGTCAACCCAACTAGATCAATAGACTTCTGTTGAGAGGATTGGATCAGGGGCGTGTTATATTCATCAGTGAATTAACTGAAGATGCTGTTAGTGGGCAGTTGGAGGTGGGTCACAGGCAATGCACCTTTGGAGGATTTATATTTTGCTGGTATGCTTCTGTGTTCTGCTTTTGGTCACTTTTACCATGCCCTTCCACCATGGTGTTCCTGATTTAGAGCCAGTTTACCATGGAAACCTCTGAATTTGTGAGCCAAAATTAAGTAACTTTTTCTTTTAAAATTTCAGGTTAGATATTTTATGCCAGTGATGAGAAAGCTAACACATACATACATACATACCAATTTTCTGGAATTGGGTCAATTTCTGTTTGTTATAATAATGAATGACTTTGACTTCCAAGAGTGTTGCGTTTGAGAATAAATAATATGCTCACATCATCTGTGAGGTCATTCTTCAAGTAGTCCATATCTACTTTGGTAGCTTGATCATTCTGTGTTACATCCACCTTTGCCCTCGCCTTCCTTGTAATTTCTGAAGGCACCATGTTTCTTCCCATTTGGGATCTTTGTTCATAGTTTTCCCTCTTCTGGATTATTTGTCTGTCTGTGTATCTATCCATCTATCTGTCATCTTTTTTTGTGGTACTGTGGGTTGAACCCAGGGCCTTGCCCATCCTAGACAAGCACTTTCCCTCTCAGCTGTATTCTAAGCCCAAGAATGTTGTTTACATCTTTCTTCCTTTTTATCTAACTTTTATTCATCCTTCAGCCCCCCAGTAGAGAAAGGGTGGCCCCACTTCAAATAGAAAACTCTATGAAAGTAGGAGCTTGTGCCTATTTAGATAGCTGCTATACTCATATGATGAAAATGGTCCCTGGGAAATAGTAGGTACTGAATAATATTGGCTGAATAGTGCATGTTGACTCAAGCATAGCTTTGTTATTGAAGTCTTTCCTTGTTATCATTACCTTGGAATTTGTTTGTTCTCTTATTGAAATGTTATAAATCCATGTACTATCTTTTTGAGAATTTATTTCAGTTTATCATCAAGCAACCATCTATTTACTTACTTTGATGAAATCAGGAGTCATTTCCATTTTATCGATTTCTGTGTCTATATCACATACTACACTTCTCTAAAAATATATTGAATAAATAAACACCATGACAATCATATATATTAGACATTTTAGCAATCTTAAGAGACATTAGAATTGTTCTTATTCTTTACAAACTTATATCTGAAGGGAGAAACAAAAATGTGCAAATAGATAGCAGTAAAAAATGGTAGACTGACTTGTAGAATTTTAGAGCAAAGAATTTTAGAAACATTATAGATAAACCCAAACTTATTATAGCAGCATTAAATGACTATCACATAATGGCAGTGACAGTCATGAGGCATCTGAATGACAAGAATGGGTAGACCTTCAGAGGTTGAAAAATACTGTGTGTCTCTAAGTGTAGGGGAAAGAACATGGAAATAATGAATTTGAATTGTTTTGGAGAATTTATTTTCTAACAACTATTATGTATTTATGATACAGTAATAAGAATAAGACCAGTGTCCTTGCTCATTCAGATTAAGGGTGGCCAAACAACACCTTTGAACCTAACCTGACCTGTGTTTTTGTAAACAGATATGGCAACATGGCCATACCATTGGCTTACATCTTGTCTATGGCTGACTGTGTTCATAATACAAATGCAGAGCTGAGTGAGTGCAGTGGGGATCATATGGCCCATAAAGTCAAAAATATTTACTATATGGTCTTCTATAAAGGATGTGCCAACCCAAAAGTTAAATGGGTTGAATGGGAAAGACAGTGACAAAACTCTAAAAATATTATGAGATGTGATTTTAGAAGACATATTCCAAACGTTCATGGAGAAGGAATAGATGAATTGTAGTCAACCCTCTGTGGTGGTGGGTTTCATGTCTGTGAATTCAGTCAACTGAGGATGGAAAATACTTGAGGCAATATTGCATCTGTATTAAATAAACACTAACTTTTTTCTCTTTTAATCCTTAAAAAGTGTAGCAGAGCTATTTATATAGCATTCAATTATATTAGGCATTAAAAGTAATACAGAGATTTTTTTTTTTTGTACATGAGAGGATGTGGACAGATTTTTTACAAATACCACATCATTTTATATAGGGAATTTAAACACATGCAAGGTTTTGGGTCTGTGAGGAGTCTTGGCGCCAATCCCCAGTGATCACCGAGGGATGGGTATACTTAACGACACAAGGAACAGGACCTGGATAAAGGATGGGACTGGTGCCTTTAAAGGTCCAAAGTTCAGAAGGAATTTAATTATGAAGAAGGAAAAAGGGAGTACACTACCAGTTATGGTGAGACTGTAGGAGCGAAGGCATCTTATTTGTAGGAAATATAAAGAACTTCTAGCCTGGGTTTCCACTGGGAGTTCAAGTTTATCAACTGGAGCCAGGGAGACTATACCGACAGCCTTGAGTACAGGGCTGAAACATTTGAAATTCACCAACTGGGCTTGAGGGACTCTTTGAAGGCTCTTGTTCAGGTCAATGATATGAAAAAAAAAAAGGGAATAGATGGTTAGAGTCTGGGTCCGATGACCTCTCGGACCTGGGAGAGGTTGGAGGACATTGGGGACAGTCTCTTGAAAAGGTTAAAAGAATTGGAGATCTGAGAGAAAATTTAGTCCACAGATAGGTTTTGCTTTACTCATAAGATGTTTGAATATTAAAAAAAAATTAGCTGTTGACAGATAGGGAAAGGATATTTTTGCACAGAATCTGGATTTTTGCTGCTCTTTAAAAATCAGGCTATTCTGGCAACATGTGCCTGTGTTTTCGTGTGGCAACCATGCTTTGGAGCCGAGCTGCCCTGTGTGGAGTTGGCAGAACAAGCCCCACTCTGGTCATCTTTAATCCTGTAACATAACCCCTGTTGCTATTGGACTTTGTAGTCTACTATGCCATCACCTGGACATGAGTTTGAAAGTCTTTAATTGGAGTGGAGCCAACACATTCACCTTTCTTTTCCTTTCCTGAACACTTTTTAAAAAAAAATCCACTGACTGTTTGTGAAGCTTTCTGAAGAGTCACCTCCTTTAATTTTAAATGCTGGGGAATTGTATGCTTGAGCATGTGTATGTCTGTCATACACTGTTAATTGGAGTGTGATAGATCTTGTAGGCGAACATCTGTCCTGAGGTCATGATCTCCAATTTAATTCCATTGTGGCGTATCTTTCCCTTTTATCCCTCATTAATTGCAGACCACATTTTACCTGCAAACCTAACATTCTGACCCCCTCCACCCAGTTTCCTAATGTTGTAGTTTCTATCTAGTCTCTTGCTTATATAATCACAACAGCTTTTGTTCGTGTTTTTCAGTAGTTTTATTTTTAATTTCACTTGAAACAAAAACTGCTTCTTTCAAGAAAGTCTAAGGGTGGTTTGAGTTGTATTTTTCAAGAGGATTCTTAAAATTCCTTTATACACAATGTTTTTCTCCCTTGGCCTGCCTGTTAAAAATAGAATACCACAAATTTCTGTATAATTCTTGCTGATACGTGATTCAGGGTGGAGGTGAATGCTTTAAAAAGGCAGTCAATCTGTTACCACTCCTGAGGAGCTGGGCGCTCCCTCATGAAGCCTGCTTGGGACACTGGGCTCATTGTGACTGCACAGTGGAGCCTGCTGAGCAAGCGTTACAGATCCATGTCGATGTACAAAGCCTGGTTGTGATCAGGTTACTTATGTTTCATGTTTCGAGATAAATGATGTGGCCTTTGAAGAACAGTTAGACCAGAATCATGTGTCAAAAGCAGGTTTGAGCAGAACTGGGACTCTGCCAAAAGACTTAATAACTACTTCTTAGTGTTTTCTTAAAAATACATATTACAGAATTTCTGAGCTAGTGAGTACCAGAAATTTAGGGGAAGTCTTATGCTAATTGGAAAAGGCCAACCACAAACCAGTTTCATGACCTTAACTTTTTCCTGCCTTGTCTGGTAAGTGAAGAAGCTAAAATAGATGATGCCAAGGGGTGTTTGTGCCAATCTGTGAATGTGAAGATGGACCCAGAAGCTAAGCTTGTCTCTAGGGAATCCAGGTTTTCATCTAGGCCTGAGCCAAGATTGCCTGGATGAAGATGCAGCTGAAAGCCCAAATTTTCCCCTAGATACGGGTTGAGATGGGGCAAAACTGAGCAGTTATACTGATAGCCTATGTGAAAAAGTACGGAAAAAATATTAGATGTTAGAGAGATCAAGGCTGATTTTTGAGTTCTTCAGATTTGTGATCATTTATTCAGCCCCTCTGCCTTTTTGTTTTCTCTCCTGTTACTCAAGGTGGATGCTTCTTGTATTAGTCAGGTTGGACTGCTGTACTAAATACCACAGCCTGAGTGACTTATACAACAAAAATTATTTTCTCACTGTTCAGGTGGCTGGAAGTCCAAGGTAGAGCTCTAGGAGTGCGGTTGTCAATGCTACCGAAAATATAGCCAGATCATCAGCTCATCTTAGGCTTACTACCAGATTTGTAGACAACATCTATGTTGTTGTGCCTCAGTAGAAATAATAGAGTCATTATATAAATGGGTAATAGTTGGAAAATACCATAAAGGCAGTTAAGCAGTAAGAATATATTCATGAAAAGAAGGGCATAAAGAGAAGACCACTAGATTGCCAGAAATGACTTCAAGCTATATAAAGATAACCAGACACTGCCAGCATATTCTCTTATTTTAACTGAAATGAGCCCCTAACGAATAAAAAAAATTTCTCTGCAATGTGTTGACACTGGCTCAAACATTAGTGATATTTTTCTTTGCTTCTAAATAACTTTTGGAAATCTTTTGAATATAATTTTAGGTTTCTGTGGACATAAAGGCATATTTAAAAGCCTCAGAAGTATAATAATCAGTCCAAAAGGAGAAATGATTAAGAAAAACATGTCAAGGGTGTCAATATTAATGATTTAAAAATATTATATACATCTACAATAATGGGGCTGGATAAAGAGATCTAGGCACAATTTGACTCTGCAAGAAAATTGCATGATTAGGCAGGATCCTGGGGGTAGCTGAGCAGGTGTTAGAATAATTACAACTATTCACATGTGGAGATGCTGTTTCTGAGATAACCCAGAAATTCCAACCTTTACAGTGAGTTTATTTGTACCAAATAACATGCAAGGCACTGAGTAAAATGAGTACATAATTTGAAAATAAAATAACCACCTGCATTAAAATATAAATATTTTCTTCATTAGTATGACCTTCCTGAATTTAACTTGTACAATTTTTTTTCTCTTGAAAAAATGGGACCAGTACTTGGCTACTGAAGCTCCAGATGCTAGAGTTGGCTTTGGAAATGAACCCTGAGGTTTCTGGGCTTACTATCAAGACAGAAGCTAGTGCACTGGCTAAAGAGAAGTGGAAGGAGTTCTGAAGTTTGAGCCGCAGAGGGAAACAGCAACGCAAAATCCCAGAAGCAATTCCCAAGGCATGTTCTTTGGAGGAACCAGGAGCCAAAACAGTTGGTGGTGAGCAGACACAGTGGGAAGGTACGCTCAAGGCACAGAAAGGGAGTGTGCCGAGCAATATCAATACCTTTGTCTACGGTCAGAGATGATCTGTCAGTAGTACATGTCTCCATTATTAAGAATTAAGAGAAACAAGCACCATTTCTCAGAAACTGATCTTTGGATTCTGAGCTCTGTATGAGTGATTTCTCTCACTGCTTTACTTTTCATGTTATGTATTTTCATTCTGTGTACTCATAGGCTAATCTATTCAAAACCTGTTTGTAAGTCATTATGTGAGACTTGGGAACTGTGCTCAAATAAACAAATTCTTTGTCTATCCATCAGGCATTTATAGTCAAGGGGAAAGACAGACATGAACATAATGAGTGTATAATGTTCCTGCCCATAGCTGAAGCCTGCCTTGCACTATGCCGCCACTGTTAACTTCACTCTGTGGAATTCCTCATAGCCTCACAATACATGGGACCATAATGACATGTCTAGTGTCTCCACTTAGTTTGAAGCCCCACCCAGAAATACTCTTAGCTTTCTTCTTGTCTTCAGACACTCATATTTAAAGCTCACCTCAGGTATAACCTAGGGAAAGCCTTCCCTGGCATTCCAGTTTGATGCTATGGTCCTAAATAGCATGCTGTATTATTATAATGCCTCTCATTACAATGATCTGATAAACTGCCTACCTTGTAAAAGTGGGAATAGAAATCTCCCTGAGCAGAGAACCCAGTCCTCTGGTCTTTTATATGTACATGAGTGTGTTTGCTTGTTTATTTATCTGCGTATTTTCCTGAGGGGTGTCCTAAGTACTAAGAAGAAACAAGCATTTACCTGGTGTATAACATTACTGGAAAATTATGAGTTTAAAGAGTTTTCCTACCACACCGAGTTTGGTGAAAGGAGAAATAAATATGGGGTGCATATTTAAGTTGAGTATGCTGAAAGATGCCATTAGTGATGCATGACAAAGGGGGCTGGCAGAAATTGCTAGAAATTTGGTTCTAATCAAGCATATCCTGCTTGTCTCTTGTAATTTCAGTGAACAAGACAAGGGCTGAGGAAAAGGATATTGAAAACATTGGATTCATTTTATGATGTTATGATATAAAGCAATGTGATATAACATCAAAATACTATCCAATAAAATGCCAATATTTTAATGTCATGAGATAGGTCCCTAGGAAAGAATTAGTACTTTTACTGCTTAATCAATATTTTTTTTTCACTGTTACCTCTGAAAATTTCTGACATGGAATTGGTTAGTTTTCCTTAACTTTGAATTCATCAATAAAACTGTTTTCTTTTTACCCTAAACTTCAAGTTAAGAATATTTTATAATTTGTGGTGTATTTTATTTCATTTCAGATGACTTTCTCCCAAATTATATTCTCCTAATTTTTAGCTTCTGTATAGAAGCTTGTGTAAAGTCTAACACCTATTAAAGTATATCAGTTTATAACATTTATATTAGTATATTAAGAAATGCTTATTTTTAATATTAGCTCTCAAACTTATAGAAAATGCATATCAAGTTTTAACCTAAATTGTTAATATATTCATGCACCTTTTACTCTCTAAATTCTTCATATTTATAGAGTATTTCTCAAGTATTTTGTAGAATTCATTAAAATTATTCACCATAAATGTGTTTTTATTTGTAACATCTTTGGCATATAAGGCATATTAGGATAATATTTTAGGAAACCTATGATAAAAGAAAAAAGGCTTATATTCTTATTTAAAAGTTAATTAAATATTCTTTAGAGAATATAGCATTGGAAGCTGTTTCCATCAAGCAGGGAAAATACTATATTTTGGATTAAGACAATTTAATTGCTATAATGAAAATTTTTTCTTAATTCTCATCCTAGGGACCAAAAGTCATTTATTGCTCAGTAAACGCAATCTAGGTTTAAAAAAATGTGATTCACAATGAAATTCCACATAGTAGTATTTATTTTTTTAACTTTAAAAATAGTCTCTTTCTCATTAGTTACAAGAATAGGAAGCTTCTTACAAAGTCCCTAGTGCCACCCTTTACTCCTGTAATTTTATAATCATTGTGCAAATTGGTGATCATAAGTATGCACTTCTTTGTCCAGCTTATTCTTGGCTCTAAGTCCATTAAAAAGATATTTTTTTCCATGGGTAGAGAGTTTGTGGAGTGAATCTATGTTTAGGGGTTAGAGTGAGGTATGTTTAAACTTTGAAGTCACTCTGGTAGCCATCAATTAAGGAGCTTCTGCAACACCATGAGGCTCAACTTCTGTGTAAGTCAGGATAGCATCACTGTCAGTCTGAAGGAATGATCTCAAGGAGGGCATCCTCAGCATGGTGCTTGATTTAGAAGATGTTCCAGAAATTGACAGTTCTCTTTTATGGCAGAGAGCACCATTCACGCATATATTGTAAATAATGGCCACTAAATTCATGGCAATGTGACTGCATAGGAAAGAAAGATAACCATGGGGGGGGGAACCTTAGAGAAATCAGACTGCTAGTTACTGATAACATAAACTTTTAAAACATAATTAAAACATGTTTTAAAGTGAGTAGATTCAAATCTGCAGAGTCCAGGAATGGTTAGTCCCTCAGCAGAGCAGCGACAGTCCTTGGAGAAATCCCCACTGCTCCAATCAGCTAGAGACAGAACTAGGATTCTGCAGGTAACTTAGAATTTTTAAAAGCCCATTTGGGGTTTCCTTTATCTTTTGCAATTCCTGAGATTTAATATAATCAAGAAGACTTTGCTTTGGGTTGTAGCCCTTGAGACCTTGATCGGGCATATTGCTTTTTATTTGGGCTCCAACTCACGCCAAACACAGGCAATAATGTCTTCACAGCCTTCACTCAGAGTTGCTGAACTCCTAGCGGGGTTTGCAGAACTCATTTATGACATGACTAAGCTGCCGCTGATTTCTGCCACCCAGCACTATCACTCTACAGAGAATATTTCACTCATCTAAAATATGTCCTGTCCACTAATGTCATGTCTGGCTTCTCCAGTTGTGTTTCAGCACCATTCAACAATCAACAGATAAGGTAATATCTCTAAAAGTTCCTGAAAGCATTGTTGCCAGGTGCTCACCACTGAGTTTTACTTTCTTCTTTTCAAGTCCAAAATGCTAAGGGAAGATGAAGCACAGAGGAAGACGGACCAAAAGGACACCCAGACTGATTGGAGATCAAAAGGTATGAGGGCTCAGATGCCCTTTGCAGGTCCCTGCATAGCCATGGTCTGTGAGAGGAGAGGTCATTCAAGATGAATGGTGTCTTATATTTGAACTAACATTTTAATTAGAATCATAATTTCACTAGTTACAAAAGCAAGCAAGCAAACACACAAAAATAAAGAGTCCTAGACAGTTAGTCAGGACCCTTAATCTCCATTCTTAAATTTATTTCCTAATAGACTCAAGTTAAATCACAATTGTAGGCAGCTGAGAAGTCTACACCAGAATTCCAATCTCTTTCGATTGTTACTGTTATTATTATTATTTTGAGCTACTAGTTTGCTTATCACTTGCTGTGCATTATGTTAAATACTTTATGTACATAAAAACATTTAATTTGTCTTAAACATTTCTCCAAAGAAGATCTACAAATGGTCAACAAACATATAAAAAGATGTTTAGCCTTATCAGTTAAGAAATTGCATGTGAAGATCTCGGTGAGAAAAATCACTAGCATGATTATAAGACATGAGGGAAAGTGTTGGCATAGATGTGGAGAAATTGGAACCTTGGTGCATTGCTGGTGGGAATATAAAATGCTACAAGCTGCTGTGAAAACTATAGCCATTACTCAAAAATTAAACATAGACTTATCATGTGATCCAACAGTCCAGCTTCTAGGTATGTGATCTCAAAATTGAAAACAGATACTCAAACAAATACATGCATTAAAATGTTCATAGTGGTACTATTAACAGTAGCCCAACCTATATGTTGGAATCTAGTCTTATCAAACAAAGCTGATGCAGTGAATTAGCCAGGAAGAAAAATGGCTTTACATCCATCAGAAAAAAAGCTAAGAGGAACCCTGCTTCCCTCTCCTCTCAGCCACAGAATTTTCCTGTTGAATTTTGTTTCAGTGTGACATGGGCTATGTGACAAAACCCAGGGAAGGAAATTGGAGGAAAATTCCTGAACAAACAAGTATGAGGAGTTGAGTTTAGCTTTCTTTACTTTCCCTGATTTGGAAATATGTATCTCAAAAAACATGCCGTCGAGAGTTCTGTTTTTGTTTTTTCTGCAGTGACCGCTAGATTAATTATGCAGAGGAAGCCTTCAGCGATAGAGTTTTGTGCGAGTTAGCTGTATAACCAAATCAACAAAGCACCATTTTCTTTTTCAAACATTTCTATTCTGTACCTACTTTTATAGCCTGTGTCAAACTACTTTGTCTCACATTTAATTGGCCATGACCACGTTAACCTCCTTTTTTGTGGTCATAAGTACTAGGTTTTCTAAGCATCTCTCCATACAAAACTTTTGAATGGGTTTCCAGTGAAGTCAATGAAGGCAAATGTCTTTGTCTAGCTTTCAAGGTCATCCACAACGGTGTAGATTCATGTTCCATGACTGTTTTAGGTGAAGTTAAAATGGATTTTTAAAATCTTTTTGACAAATAATAATGTAATGTTAACTACTGTTTTACTTGTTTTATTTAGATTTCACAGTATTCAGCAAGGAAAGTATCATAGAAATGAAACTAAGGATGGAGAGGTTAAATAAAAACATGTAGCTGGGAAGGTCAGGGGCAGAATTTGAACTCAGGTCTCTGTGGTGTTCAAAGCAATGTTTTAGCTACTTGAGCTAGATGTTGCTCTTCACTTTCCCTATATGTTGTTGGTTCCTACCTGCCATACTTAATGCCAACTCCAAGCATGGTTTCTTCTGCTCTCTCCTGCTCTCTTTGATATTCTTGACCCTCTGAGCTGGAAGGGTCTTCTCTTCAATCAAATTCCCATAAAAGAACAAACGTTTTCTATCTATTGCTGGCATTTATCTTTGTGTAGTTACTACTAATGCTACTAATTCAGTGACAGCACTAAAAAGGTTTTGTAAGTATCTCTATTGCAGTGTCTCTATTGCTGTATCTCTGACCTTGTCTTGCACAGTGTCTTGCTCACAATAGGTGTTCAATAATTATTTGTTCAGTGATTCTTATAGATTATCTGCCAGGGAAATGACATTGTTATATGGATGTGTTCGTTAAAGTTGTTTATAAGAATGGATTTTTTTCTGTTTGATCTTTTACTAAGTGTAATATTTGATATCTTGGGAATATTAATATAAATAGGTTAAATATTAAGACGATATTCCTCTTTTAAAGTATCACTAAAGTGCTTAAAATCTTAAGTGCTAAAACTTATTTTTGCCCAAGTGTTTACTTGAACCAACATTAAAACTAAAGACAAAAGAAATTACTGTATGTAAATCTGTTACTTGAAACCTCTTATTCTCATGAGTTTCATGATAGGCCCATATAGAGAAATTAATTTATAGAAGTAGTCAGCATAACTGCTAAAAAATGCAAGCATAAACTACTATGCACTTTTTCCTTTATGTGACTTCTGCATATTTCAATATTCAGTTCATCACCTTTAAGGTTTTAGATTCACCAGCTGTAGAATACCTATCAGATTCTAGCGCAGCACTAAAAGTGAGGTTATTGAAAATAAATGCATCAGCACATTCTTGCTGAATTGTTTTCTCATGTGACTCATACTACTTAACTAACTTTTTCTTTCTGATTGTTCATTTATCATATCAAAGTTGCTTTGGACATCTGCATCTTTAAGTACAAAAGCACAGTCTGGTTGAAAAAGAGCTCTTGGAGACAAACACTCTGATTTGAAGTCATAATGCAAGATGATACCAGGTCCAGTCACTATGGATTTAGTTCAAGTCCTTTCGTCATTTTTGAAAACATAAAGCCATCAAATTTTCAATATTAGTATAGGCTGTTTACCAAAAAGTATTTCATTTATAGTGCTCATGAAACTATGCTTCACAAAGTCCTTCTACTTTGTTTAGATCAGAGGATATTCTTGGTAGAGCTCATCTCAAAATCACTTGGAGTCCAAAGTGTCTATGCAAAACCATTAATCTCAGAATGTGTCTAAACACTAACCTTGGGACAGGCTGCAATTTATTGTTCTCTGTGACAGACAAATAGCTAGAAAAATTCTGTCACTTAACCCCAATGCTTTCTTTGGTAGTGGTGGAAAGAAAAGGTTTTTTTCATACTTTCTTCTCAAAAAAATGACTACAAAAATCAGTCAATATGGTATAAATCAAAATATAAAAATAATGCTATGCCTAGGAACTTTTAGCCATCGTATTAAAAATGAACAAGATAGTCTTTAAATCAATATACTTTCCAAAGAATCAGTATGCAGATGCTTTGATTATTTTTATAGATCAAATAAACAATCTACATACTTTTATTCTATTTTGACAAGGATATTATTGGCTATGTCTTTATTCTGTCTACATAAATACCAAATAATAAAGGAGTCTCATTTAAAAACGTGGGGCTTGTTCTCTTTGTAAATGTTTAAATACCCTCCTATCAGATTGAATTTAGGCATCTGATTGTGTCATGTGTTTCACAAAGTGCAAGACACATATAGACAAGTTAGCCTGAAAGTCTAGCCTATACTACGAGATGCAAGCAAACACATACTGATATCAAAGTGGATTCACAAGATAATCATGAAATGTTTATGAAAGAATATGTATAGATTTCTAAAAAGTTTCAATAGAAAACATATGTATACACAATTTAGTTGTCTTTTTGAACAGTTTTTTTCTCTTTTTCTTGTGGTTAAAGGAAGAAATACAAAGTAGAAAAATGAGCAGCTAGACAGAGTGGATACCACCTGACCTGGGGCGTTACCTGTGCTGACCTGCTGGTTTTGCATTTGCTGCTGAAATGTATTTCCATAGGTCATTATTTTTCACTGGGAACCCACTTTCCCACCAATTGTAGATGAAAATCTGTATAAGAAATTAAGGGTGGCTGATAAATGGCTAAAAATGAGCTACAACACCATCTCAGATCCCTTTCATGCCTTTCTTGAAAGGGTCCTGAGCACAACTCAGAAACACCTAAATGTAGGCATTTCATAGAAAATGACAATCTAGTGAATCAGCCTGTGCAACTTGATCTAGTGAGTTTCACCTCATGGACCATATCTAAAGTAATAGTGTCCTTTTAAAATCTTTTAACAGTTCAAATATTTTTATAAATGTAAGACAAAGTTTAAAGTAATGAATATATTAATATCTACAGTTATTTTTATTGTTCATGAAAATCAAAGGGATCATAAACTAGAGGCATACAGATTAAAATTGTATCAGAGCATTAAGATTCCTTTTTATTGCTTATGAAAGGACACGATTTTCAGTTTTCATTTTCACCTCTTGCTGATGCTACATAGACAGTGTTTAAGTTAAAATATTTTTTTATAGTAAAAAACCACAATGCCATTAATTGCCCTCAACTGTCTTCTCTGCTTTGAATATTTATGAATTCCTGCCACTTTCTGAAGCAGTTCTGGAGTCTTCTTTCAAGTGTCTCTATGAGATGTGATAAAAAATATAGTGAATGCTGCTGCTGACTGCTATCCGAAGGAATGGCAGGATGGTTAAAGCCCTCATGGTGCATCCTCGTCTGCTGTATTTACTGGATTTAGCACCATGCAACTTTGGGCTTTTCCTCAAAGTAAAAATGACTAGGAAATGTAAGCACTTTGAATTTAATCAGGATATTGAAGCAACAAAGATAACACACACACACACACAAAAAAAAAGACTTACCAAAGAGGACTTGCAGAACTCCTTCAGAAAGTAGAAAAAAATCATAGGATAAATGTTCCAGATGAGAGGGAGGGTTTTGAGGGGAATTAATGGAAATGCATCTTTTACTGTAATAAATTTTAAAAAATTTAAATATCCACTGTAGGTTTTGATCATACCTCATGCATATCCCAACTTGCTCAGGTCATTATGTCCTTTCCTTGCCTCTCCCCAAATATCTGCAGCTGCTCCTGAGTGCTATTTCTGAACTCTTTCCATTCAGTTACCTTTCTGAGAAAAAAGGCTGGAAGCTATGATTTTTTTCCTTAAAATTTTTATCTTTTTCAAAATAGTAAAGCCTATGTAAAATTTCTTTTATCAGCTTTTATTTTACTCAAGAGCACTTTACAATTATTTTATTGATTTGAAAATTAAAATGTTTTCCTAGCTAGTGATATAGTCCAGTAGCACAGTACCTGCCTGGCAAGGTCCTGAGTTCAAGTCCCAGTATCAAAATAAAAAAAAAAAAAGAAAAATATGTTTTCATTCATATAGAAGAGAAAACATTCATAATCTGATTAGAAACTTTAAATACTTTGTTAGGAAATGATAACACTAAAATCAATTAAATAAAAAGGCTGATGTACAAAGCATTAAATCATGTATGTGTAAAGATATTAGAAGCAGAATATATTTATCATTTTTATTATAGTTCTCTTTTTTTTAAAAAAAAAAAGTTACAAGAATACCTCACTAGTCACCTTGCTATTCAAAGTAAAGGACCTTTCTTTATCTCTGGGGCCAGTTTTACTATACTGCTGGCAGGACACTGAAAACTAAATCAAAAAATCAAAAAGTAAGCCTGAATTTTAAGTATACTTAACAAGTTGCTAAGTTGGATAAGCACAGTGCCCTACAAATTTACTAGTTTTTTTTAACCTTTTCTAATTTTTACTGTTCAAAAAATGTACTTCGTATGCTACCAAAGACAGTGGATAGCTCAGGAATATAAACAAATCATTTCTTGATTCTCATATGTCAGCAATTGGTAGCCTTACAACACAACTCTAAAACTCATCGTAGTGGAGACAAAATAAAAAATCAAAATCAAAATTCCAGCAGAACTATGTTTTTGCTTAAAAACCCAAATATCTACCCTATTATGTGCATAAAAATCATATGGAAATATTTTTAAGAGTTATGACTTTAAGGATTAACAAAACCTGAAGTTCTTACACTGTTTTCTAACTAGTATGCTTCAGTCCAATCCTGCACTTTAGGTAAGATGGCTCTTTTATATATTTAAGTAGTCAGTGACATTCATATCTTTAAAAATGGTAAAAAATGATTAACCTGCTCTATCCCTTAAAGTTGAAGCTTTTATCTGTGATATAAAGGTGCTAAATTTCTTGGCAGATATCCTCCAAAGGGATTTCTGTCTTGTCTTAGACTCCTTTGCAGCAAAGAGATCTTCTCATTATGTTGAACTTTATGCCAAGCTGTCTGACTACTTAATGATAGTCAGTGTGCATAGTCAGGGAGAGATAGTCATGGAGAGAACCAAACGACCACCCAGAAGTCAGATGAAAAGTTTGGATCTAGATAGGCATAACTGTGTGATTTTCTTTCTTTTGGCATCTTCTCTCAGTTTCAGTTTATCTCTATGTTACTGCCTCTGTCAGTCTTGTCTGTGCCTCTGTTTCTCTCATCAGTTTCCTTTAACTTTAAAATATCTCAGTTCTCTAGTGTTCATACTCAGTGCCTGAGATGTGTGCTTTTTTTCTCACTTCATTGTTCATTTTTCCCCTAAACACTTATCATCCAGTGCATTTTATAAAGGGAATCCCCAGCGGTAGATTTTGAAATGAAAAATACCGCATTGAGCATCTAAGCGTTTTCAGGTGCTGGTGTCAGTACCTGGGATACCTCCTGTTGACAATGATGGCCATCGCTGGGGGCATCGAGCGAGCTCTCTATTCTGAAGTCTTCAGAAATCAGCCATATCTGATTGTTCTTTCAGATCAAACAAAGTAGGAAGACAAAGTAAGCTTGGCATATTCTTTTACTCTGCACTTTATTGTTAAAAGGGGAAGAATCCCAGTAGGAACCCTAAGTCTTGTTTTAGATATTACCAAACTTTTGTAAGAATTCTGATTTTTTCCTCTCTAGTTCCTTTATCCCTTTCACCCTACCACCTCCCTATACTTAGTTCACTGTTGAATAAATGCTTCTTTGCTCCTCTAACAATAGTTTTATGCTAGCAAGCCTTAACTGTGATTAACACCATGGCTGATCACAGATAAACTGAATTGAAGTACATTTGCTGTGTTTAGAAAATAAAGCATGTAGGTATCTGTGTTTAGCTTCATGTAGAATAACTTCCTCTTGAAAAAAATGCTTGTGCATTTTCCAGTATCATCCTTGAAACTCATGTTGAAGAAGTCTTTTTGAAGGTGACTTATCCAATGTAAGATACAAAAATCTCAGTTTGCTCATGGAGGTGGACAGATAAGAAAGACACCAGTTTAAGCCAGACTGTTTTTAGCAGGGGGGAGTTCTGCTGCTGATAAATGAACTTCTGAAGAAAGAAGATGTGGCAAAATGCCTACCATTGAAAACAGCAAGGAAAATAACAGTGTAGTTGGCATGCTTCTTAAAATGTATTTCTCGTTGGACACAGGAAGTCATTTCCCATCAAATTGTAACGTGACATAATGTATAATGTGTCAAAGACATTGTTAAAAAACAAACAAATTGGAATTGAGCTGCATAGAGTTAGTCTTAGATCTCTCAGTCAGTTTCACACATTAAGACGGTAGAACATGCAGAGCTTATAAATTCTCCTGTTGGAAAGGTTTTTGGAGAATTTCACAAAACTCAGTGGGGTCTTAGTGGGAATACTGACATTTACCACTGAGTTCTTTAATGACAGCTAAACAACAGAACACCACTCCTAATTTACTCAAGCAGAATTCAATATCATAACAAGGCAATTGCTGAACACTGTTCTTTTACAAAACCAATTTTTGTGCTATGATTTAACTCTTTTGTTCACCAATGACTTTAAATTGTTTCCCAAAGACTGTATTCTTATTCTGCATGAATTGTCTTATGCAATTATTCTATTTCTCTTCTGCTATCAGTAATCATATACATTAAAATATACATACACATTTAATTTTAAGTGGAATAGATGCTCCAGTTCAGCATTCAAACTTATCATGGGTTTATAGGTCCTGCTCATCCATTCCTAGAACTATGTCTCTGTGATCAACACATTGGGAAAGACATAATTCTTAATCCAACCAGATGATCCAGTGTTATGCCATTTCTCTAATTAGCAAAGATATTTGAATAAATGATTAGACAGTTAGCATTGTTCATGCCACCATTGATGGAAAGCATGGAGGAAGGAGCTTGTTAACTTGCTATACCAATGAGGAAAAGTGTCCTCCCTCTGCTGGATGATGTGGGTCCATCCTTAATCCACCTTTCAAATGGTAGTAGTTTGGAAAAGTCCAGAGAATGAGCGGAGGGTCATCACCACAACACACTGGTGGATTTCAAGTGCAACTTCCTCATACATGCTACACCAAGCAGAAGAAATAAATGACTTCCTTCTGAGGCAGAGAGTGAGATACATCAAAAAAAGAGGGAAAGATGGGTCACATAGGAGTCGAAGGAAGACAAATATTATCTCTAACTGGGATCAGCATGGGTAGGTGGGCAGTGAGGAAAAGAATCATGAGAACAGGCTCACAGGTGGGGTTTTCTGCCTCAGAATTGTGTTGGCTTCTCCTCGTCCTGGAATGTTCTTTCTCCAACCATCATATGACTCTAACTCTCAGGTTGGGTGGTATCTGTCTGAGGAATTGCTAATGCTCCCCTATTGCTAGGCTCCCCTATTACTCTGAGTTATGAGATCCTATCATTTCCCTACTCACAATTTGTAACTATTTAATCCAATTATTTTTTCATGTAAGCTGTTGCACAGAGGATCCTGAGTCTTTTCTCACCTCTGATTTCTGAGAAGTAAGCACATTGTCTGGTCTCAGGAGGCATAAATATTTGTTGAACAAGCAAGTGAAAGAATCAGATGGCTTGAGTTATACAGAGATGAACAGTGAGCAGGAAGAAAGAAGGGAGACAGCCTTTTTGATGGAGGAAATGATTTGAATCTCCTGTGTGGAGACATCCAAATGGTTAAACTTGACTGACGCACATGGAAGACTTAAATGAGTAATGAGGAAGAAGTTTGAAAAGACAAATTAGGACCAGAATTCTAGGACTTTATGTTTTGTTCTTTGGGTAAGTGATAGTTTTTGAGCAAAGGGCTGACATTCCTGGCCATGCATTGTTTTATGCATTATCTTCAACTAAAGACTTAGAAGAAAAAGCATGTCTTTGCTTTAACTGTAGCTAGTGTCCAAGTTATGCTCTTTTCACCAGACCTGTGGACCTCAGAAAAGGTTGGTTGGAAATGTCATGGGCCCTGGGTTTAGAATGAAATGAGTTCCAGTGACCTGCTGAGTCCTCCAGTGTGAAGGTTCACATCAGGCCAAGCCCAACATCTGAGATCAATTCAAGTCAACGTATTAAATGCCTCCAGGGTGTGCTCAGCCCTGTGGTGAAATACAAAATAAATCAGAAGCAGGGTTCCCTTGCCTTAAAGGGCAGGCGAGAGCTCTCTGGTGGAATTACTCCAAGTGACCTCCTTCCTTGAAGGTGTACAAGGGAATCAAGCCATGCTCAGGGGCACGGTCCCTTTTCCTAAAGAGCTCTCTATGAAGTGAGATGTCACTCTGGGATCCAGGGAATAGTTTGGAGCCACTGTAGATCCCCATGGTCTACACTGGTCCAAACAAACCCAGGAAGGTGGTATAAAAGAGCTTGGATAAGCAGTCAGCTGCCCAGGGTTCTAGATCTGTCACTATGAAACCATGTTTTATTGAGCAAACTATTGTAACAATCAGGATGTGGTTTATCATTTTTAAAAGGGGCTTTTGTTAATTTATCACCTATTGTGTATCCACTAAATGCTAAGAACTGTGTTGGAAAGGTTCTGACCTTTCTGGGTTTATGTGAGAAACAAATGACATAGTGGATAGGATATATGTTTCCCAACTGCAAACTCCTGTCAAATGTAGATTATACAAACCTAACATGCTTCAAGTAGCTGGAAAGGGTTGCATATTATTTGATCACAAAAGCCTTGCTCACTGCCATTTTTAAATCAGGGTTTTGTGATGTAAAATGGAAGGAAATGTATAAACATAAAAGTTCAACTGTGTTTTAATAGTCTTATAAAACTGGAAAGTCCAAGTTTAGTAATCACTGTGTATCCAAATATTTAGTTGAGGAAATGAGTTTGCATGCTTGGTTTACAGAAACACGCTGTTCCCGATGCCCACTTGGCTGGAAGAGGCATCCTTCAGTCTCTGTTTTTCCTTTGCTGTATCCATGTGGTGATTCAGTGGCCCAGCAGAGCACTGGGTGGTAGAAGGTTTGGGAAAGGTGGTACCTTGGGCGTGGGCTCCAGGTGATGAGAGCTCTGAGGTGAGATCAGAATGAAGGCACAGAGGCTCAAAGCAAGGTTGGCAACTATGAAATTGAGGAGAGATAGTAAGAGATAAACAGGGGGAATTGGTGGCCAGTGTCAATAGCACAAGTAGGTAGGTGGCCCTTGAGAGCTGATGCCTCTGAATGTGGCTTTCCTCTTTCATCTGGAAGCTCATTTATAGCTTGTGGCTTGTGACCTCTGTGGCCCAACATTCTGTGTTTCCTTTGTTTTTTCCTATCTACTTAATCCTATGCTCTTGCTATGACCAAAGCCTAGCAGCAATCTTTGATTGTATAGCTGAGATTTCTGGTCCTTCACATAGGATGTATAAATATCAGAATCTTCATTATTCCTGTGGCTTGCTATTAGTGACTTAAGGAAGAATATAAATCTAAATCAGGGTTTCTCATCCTTAGCATTTGGGTATTTTTAGTGCCTAATCCTTTGTTACACAGGGTTGTCCCATGCATTGTAGCATGTTTGGGAGTAGCTTTGTCCTCAGCCCCCTGTAGATGATGGTAGCACCCCTCTCTAAATTATGACAAGCAAAATATCCTGATTTTTACCTTCAAGTCCAGTACTTTGGAAGGCTGAGGCAGGGGGATTACAAGTTCAATCTTAGCCTGGGAAACTTAGTTACTTAATGAGACTCTGTGTCAAAAAAATAAAAAGGATTGCTAATACAGCTCAGTGTGAATGGCCTAACCCTGCCCAACCCCACAAAGGGGAGAATATTTTGTTTGTTTTTAACTTTGACCCAGTGAATTCTTTTATCCATTACTATTGATACTTCTTTCTGCCACTTGAATTACCATATCAAGAATAGACATAAGCACTTTAAGGATTCAGTGGAATGTGGACATTTTATTGTAATCTCCAGTGACTGAAGGTGATCTCTGGAGAACATGTAAGTGTCCCTTTGACAATGACTTCAACAACAGGGTTTTCTTTTTTAAATTCTCTAGTACTCTTTTTCCTCTTCTTAATTTATGTGTACTTCTAATGCATTGCAAATCACCTTATTTTCTTTATGACTTTCTCTTAGCAGAGTAAGGACTCTTTTTTGGGAGGTCAAATACATGTTCAGCTCCTCTAATTGCCTACCACAATGCTGCAAAAATTGAATAAATATATATCTAAGGAAATGCTCTATAAGGACTCAATTTTTCCTCTGAACCATTTTCTCCTAAAATACAAGAAAAACTTGCATTTCCTGAGTTTTAGTGTTTTCTGAGTTAAAGGGCCAACAGCAAGTTCTTCTCTGTTTCCTGGTCAATATGTGATGCCCCCAAGATGTGCTATTGTATAACCACAGATCTCACACATTTTGAAGATAAATAAACATCATTTTAGCTTTCTACAATGCAGTGATCTGTTACTGGCACTCACATCTTTCTTAGATTTTTTCCTTTTCCTTTTAAACAGCAATCAGATCTCTCTTCGAGTGCCACTTTACCTTGATTTTCAAGTACAGCATTTAATATGATTGTGATCTTAAAAATCTATAAGAGCGACAGCACATGTAAGTGTCAGATGCTATCCATTAGTGCTTGGCATGCTGAACTTCCCAGCTGAATCTAATGGGTGGTGTTTGAATGGGAGCAGAGGGCCCAGGAGGTGACACTAGGTTGCTGGCCACTCTGAAGAAAAGAATAGCCCAGTGCTTTCTCCGCCCACCTCCCACTGTCCCTTTCCAGGACAGAGGAAAGGAACTCTTCAAACTGGCTACCAAGTACACTAAGATAGGTCTCGAGGTCAAAATCTGTCACAGAAGAGGGAGTGCTGATACAGGGTTTCTTTTGCACACCTCGTTCTTCGAATAAAGGTCTATTGCACTTTGTACAAATCTACTCTAAGATCATGCTCACACCAAAGAACTTTTGTTCAGGAAGTGTGTCAATGGTAAGTAATTGAACAGAGAGAAAGATGGCAGATAGATCTATAGCCAGACGTATAAATAGACGCACACAGAAGCCAGCACATGAATGCCATTCTCTCCTTGAGCAACTCTGAGAAGTGCCAGCTGTTGGCTGACTCCCCCATGCTATGTAGGTCAGAAGGATATGAGAACCCAACTATAAAAAAAAGACAACAAAATGTACCCCTAGTTGGTCCTAAGGAGTTATATAAAGCTCCCTAATTGACCACATCAGAGGAGATTTTGAACTTCTTGCATGAAAACAACTTACCATTCCTGGTGATAACACCATTCACAACAAGGTTTTGCTCTGAGTGTTCAAGAATAATAGAAACATTATTTTTAAATAAATGTGTTGCAACACGCAGATAGTGTTTCAAAAGCATCGTCTGCTCCCCTTTTAGAAAGGTAGGTTGCTTCTCTGCTGGAAAAGGGAGATTGGCTCTCATAAAGTTTTTTCAATAAACAGCGTCTGAGAGGAATTTTTTTTTGCACTTGAATGATATATGTGCAAAAAGAAAAAAATTTCCTTTATAGAGGTACAAAAAATATCTTTTACACTGCACATGCTATTCAATTGAAGTTCCCTTTGTTAATTCAGCTGGACTTTGTTGTGCTCACAAATTGGATTTTTTTGACATCTGACTCTCCTAAAATTTTGCTATGCTGAAACAATTTATCATTATTAGCCTCATCTAGATGTCACAAATCAAAAAGGAGGGTGATTCTCTGGTGATATCTTTGTGCTTGTATAAGGCAAACATCACAAAATCTGTGAACTCACAAGATAACTATTCTCAGGAGGAGAAGGGAAAAAAGGAATGCAAGTAGCTAGAAACCTATGAACGCAGTGTTTCACTTTGACACTTATCTAACTATGTAATGGTAATTAAAGATACTTTGTTACTAGGTAGCAATCCTTTTCTGGTTAACCATATTTTATTAGAATTTAGTATTCATCATGTTTGGATTCTGAATATCTAAATACATATCCTAATATTTTTATACAATAAAGAACTTTGTCAAAATTCTTTTGGGGGCCACTTCTGCCAACAGAGTGTGATGCATAGATCTCTGAGCTCCTTTATGTGACATTTCTTATATGGTCAGGCTCAAAAAGAAAGAAAAAAATCGTCTATGGAAAACCATATTTTATGAACAACTTCATAATTGCAGAAGATTCTATCAGAATATCTCAAAGCATTGTTTTTTTGAGACTTACTCTGGAAATACACAGTGGACGAATTGGAACAAGGTACACTAATACTATGTTGAAATTCAGACTTGTCAAGGTCAAACAATTGTGAGCTGCTGCCCCACATAAGGTTAAGTGTATCAGTCTTGGTTGCTGGAAGCCATCTCTGTACTAGAACAGTTGCCATCTACTATGGTATTCTTGGCAGAATGGCTTATTTGTTCATGCATTCAACATATAAGGAATGGGGCTCTCACTATGTACGTGAAACATAATATCCTGTTGGGGCCAGGCAGGAAGTATCACACAGAATTATCACAGTCGCTAGTCTTGGAGTTCTCTGATGCTCCACACAGACAGGGAAGCTTAGCTTTTCTGCTATTTATTGTATCCTGCCTATTTATCAGGCTTATTTACCTCTGGTAATCTTCCCTAAAGCAGAACTTTTTGTTCAGAAGCTAACAAGAAAGATGACTTTGAGAGAAGCCCCGACAATTGGCTACATTTCCTGCAGGTAAAACTTTCAACATTTATGGTTCCTCTTTAAATCTCACTGCAGTATGATTAGACAGGTAGAATATGGTTGGCTTGAATTGTGGCTGCTTGATATAAAATCTTTTCTCCTTCTATTGTCTATTTCTGTTTCTTCTTTAACTCATCAAGTTAGAATCTTATCCTTTTCCAGTCAACAAAATATAACGGGACATAAGAAGTCATAATATATGCATCCTATCAAATGGCCCTAGGAATGGAATTTAAAATAGATGTAGAGGACATGATACTCCTTGAAGTCATAGGTAAAGTTTATTGTGCAGTATATATTCAGGTGCCTGTAAAATTCACAATTTGCTGGGCCTTTAAAATTCACAACACACATAGATACCTTAGTATATTAATCAAATTTTATATTAATAAAGTTATACTGGTGATATATTGTCCCATTTTACAGGTTAAGAAACCGAGATGTAGAGAAATGAATTATTTCCAAATTGTCAGAATTAGAAAATAATAGATTAAAAACTAGAGGATCTGTTAGTTCCAAGACCCATGATATCTTCAATACTTCAACTTTCATACCGTGTAACAGTGTATTTATTTACTTTTTCATAGACTGAAAAACTGAAGAAAAAGATGTGCACATATTCCAAAAAAATAAACTGCCCAGCTAATTTCTGAAAAAGTATTTTCTCTGACTCCTGCTTTGAGTCACCTAGTGATGTCCTGTTCTGTTTTCTAACAATGGCATTTTAGGGGTTGACTTGTTAGGTGATTGTGAGTTGGGCCGCTTGCTGTGCATTGAGTGATTTAACTTCAGATAGCAAGTGGGAAGGGTAGAGAGTCAACCCTTCATTCCAGGTGGTGAATTTCCCCAGTGGCTTTGGCTCTTGCCTGGAAACGAGACATTTAGAAACCCATGGAGCCAAGACTTTGGAGGCAGAAGATATTGGAACAAGAATACAGGTTTTGGGATGCAGGTCATATCCCATCATCGAGCCACTCCTTGGTGTTTCACAAGGCTCCTCCTCACCATCCTTTATACTTTGTCTCTGTGGGGACTCAGGATCAAGGGCTGAGCCACTCATGCACCTGTGCACAAAGGTATTGGTCATATCATTTTACAGTATGGTAGCTACCTAGGTCCAGGAACAATTACACTGATTTTCAAGGGAATTGAAGTATATACAAGACTCCGAAGGCAATGCTTTACAACTGATTGAAGACTAACCCAATAATAAACTTCAGAACAGTACTTTACAATATTTTTCAAAGTGAGTTTGCCTGTGACCCTCTATATTAAATAGCTATACTAAAGTATTTTTGGGACAGCTCAAATAAATCTATTTTCCTCATTGTATAGAGCAGTTGCTATTCAAGTTTAATTTACCATAAAAAAAAACAACCTAAAAAAGGAGAATTATTTTATAAATTTCCATTCTTTGTTTCCATTCCCTCATAGGTGTAATATTTCAGCAAGAATATATTTTGACCCTTTAATGTTTTTCTTCTTTAACTGAGGCCAAGTGCTACCTTGACTAGACAGAAGAAGACATGGACATCACACTGAGAACTCTTTCCACAAAGTCAGAGGCAAACAGTACCATCATAGCAACCAATAATCCTGAATACACTTTGTGTACAGATTTCTCAAGACTATCTGACATTGAACTGGAAGTTTCTGAAAGCTTAAGCCTTTCTCTTGTCTCTCAGGCCCAACAAGATGGCACCGGGCCATGCTGCTCACGCAAAGGCTCGGGCATAAGGCTGTTCACTCAGGAGGAATGAATTAAGAAACATAGTGAAAAATCCCCACAGTATCTCACAAATTTAAAACTCTACCTTCTCCCTTGGCCAAGTGCTGTGTCTGCAAAATACCAAAGCATCTAGATGAAGAGTAAATCCGTAGTCATCCATTCTGATTTTTGTTTTCCAAGACAAAAAAACCATGGTTACACATAATCATCAAATGGATCATGACGTTCTCTGACATTGTTAATTTTTGCTGTTTCTTTCATCTAATCAAACACTTTGATTATACACAGATAATGTTATAATCAGGTGTCAATCCCAGTTGAAGAAAGGAAGAACTATTCAGTTTGTATATTATGTGGATTCTTTGAATTTTCTTTTCCTTTTGGCCAATGTAGCAGTAGGAAAAATAACAAAAATTGTGTTTAGCCTAAGTCTTTGCAGTTGTGGATTCAATTTTACAAAGTCTTGGGAATGGGCGTAGCTTGCTGACTAAAAATGATAGCCATGCTTATCTATGAGTTTCGATTATTTTGATATTCTTTCTCTTTGCTTCTAAAACAGTCTACATAATAACAATTATGCAGTAATAATTATGTATTTATAATAAGTAATAATGAAGTAATAATATAGTATTGATAATGTGAGAATTATGTACTTACATTAATTTATAAGTTTTTCATATTTTCCTCTAGCTCTTTTAAACAATAGCAGAATTCTATGCTTATATATGTGCTTTGCAGACAGCAGCCTCCCTACATTGCAGGATATGAAAAGTTATCCTTCAGTGCACATCTCAGAGGAGCAGTAAAACATTCAAATTTATATATTAGCTATTAAAGACTAAATGATTGTCCTGGAGACCCTCTTCATATGGGAAGAGTAGTTTTCATGAATCCAGAAGAGAAGAATTTGACGAGAGCATACTTAAAAGACAACGGAAGCGACATGTTTTATTACAGTGGCAGTCATGGAAAGTGCTCTTTATAAAGTGAAATGCCAAAGTCTGCAAGGAATTTCACCACCAATGGGCTTCAGAGAACCAACTGTTGCTTTTGCACTGAATACTGAGTTCCGTGTTTATGGCAGAAAATACACAGGGAATTACATTTCTGTTGAGGTGCCTGGTTTCCATTAGTAATAAGGAGACTTATGTATCTAATTCCTGGACTATCTCATTGATAATATATCTTAAAAACCAAATTTATTTGAAGTGTATTATAAAACTATACGAATTGGTTTCTCACCGTGTGTGGCTTGTCATGATTCATATTTGAAGGAAAAGTCAGGAGTAGTTGAGGAAAATATCAGCAAAGGAATTTAGATAAATTATAGCTTATTTAGACTGTAAATAATGTATATATTACACGTATTTCTAGCACTTTTATTCCATTTACAATGTGCAAAATATAATGCTACAATTCTTGGAGAAGCTCTTAAGAGAACAGTTACTGAGGAAATGTATTATAGTAAATTATTAAAGTCTACTTTTTATTAACTGTTTTATCTTAATGGGAAAATATCTCTATTACCTAAATTGAGATCAAAGACAGAGAGATACCCTGCATGCAGGAGATGGCACATAACAGGGCCACTCATTGCAGAACTTTATTTTAGTTTTGATTAATTACTCACTGAGCATAAAAGAATGTGTGCATGCTCATAAGAGTGCTTATTAAAGTTCCCTCTTACCATTTTATTCTGAGACACCCTTAGGGGAAAAGTAAATATCAGTACCGAAGAGAGATATTAAAAGGAAACAACAGTGGTTGCTGCTAATTGATATAACAAAATCACAAATTATTATAAAAAATTATTTTTTTATAAACAAAAGCAACAATTCCCCCATCTAAACAAACAAATACAATCTCCTGCAAGAATTTAATTTATGTCAACATCCCATATAAAAAAGCCACTTGTCATTGATACAAAATTAATTCAAATCTAGTATCCTTAACATACAATAATATCAGAGACCAACCATAGTGGTTGCTATAGCCCCGTACGACAATCAAGACCCCTAAACTTCTGCTATAATTTCTTATGCTAAACGATGTGTTGTCTCTGAATGGATAGCATCAAAAAGAAATCTACTCAAGTAACACAGTTTTCTGATGTGAAAATTGATGTGAAAATGTTGCTTCTACATATTGGTATTTGTAATATTTTCACAATTTAGAAAGTCCTTTACTTCAGGGGAACTACATATAAAGTTTAACTAAAGCTCAAGTTTGTATTAAAGAAGAAGGAAACTGCCTATCAGGAGAGGGCAAGAAACTCAGATCTCAACTCATTACAGCCCAATGATTTACTCTAGGAAACTGGATCACTTACACAAACTACTGTACACCCATTGTGAGCAGAACACTTACCCGCTTTTCTGTCATGAAGTCTTTTGTAGCTTTCTGGTAAAAGACAGTTTGTATTTTGTGGAAACCTTTCAGTATATGGTTTTAAATGAATCTGCTCACAAGGTTCAAAAGCTTTAAATTACTAGACCATGGTTACCATTGAGAAAACTCACTGAGCTATATCAAAGAAAGGAAAAAATAACCAGGTACAAGTTTAATTTTCTAGGGTTGCCATGTAAGTGCTGCTCAGAGAGGATTAAGACTTCCTGAGAATAAGAGAGCTCCCAAACAAATCACTTCCGAAGCCAGAGAAACACATACACACTCTATAATCCATTGTTCTTGGCCTACTTTATCCTGGTAGCAAATTCTCCGTGTTTAAAAATACAGAGATTCTGTATTTCAGAATACCTTCATCTACCTACTTTTCCAGAAAAAATAAAATCCTATAAAATTCCATTGCTTTTATCTGATCAGAGAGTATGAAAATCAGACCAATTATACTTTTTTGCAATTCTTTATATATGACTAATTAATGGAGGTTAATATCAAAATAACAGTCTGCAATTTAGCCTAAGTGACTTACTTTATCAAGACAAACAAACTGTGTATTTTAAGAAGCCTTTATGCCCAGAGATGTTTACAGCCCTGGGACTTACCTTTTCTTCTTTACAGAGGTATTCAGTTTGCTTCTGGCACAGAAATTCTAAATCACTTGGTCTTAAAGGAACAGGAGGCCTACAATAAAATAAATAAAAAATATAGTTGGAAGAATATTTTATCAGATGCTTTATAAAAATAACTTTAATTCTGAAACTCTTTAAAAATTGAAAGCTACATTATGACAAGTTTTTACTTTTTGTTGATGTGTAAAAACTACACAGATTAATAATTATATATACAATTATATAATTAATAATTATTGATGGCATGCTGGCAGGCTATCTGAGCAGTGCATTAAGCAAAAGTTTATTTCACATGTCCATTTAGTCTTTTTGCATTTTTTTCTTAGTAATTTAGAAGGAAAAAATTATATGGTTTATTTATCTTTACAAAAAGTGAAATGTTAAGGTGTTTTTCTTAGACCTGCCACCTTTTCCATCTTGTTTAAAGCTCTTCCTGTTCCTCTCCTTGGAGCTAATTCTAATTACATGTTATATACATTAGATCAAGAGTAGGGGCACCTTATAGCGCAAAGTTGCCTTAATCACAAGGTAAACTTACAAATATTTGCATCTGGTAATGTTGGAGAAAAAAGTACCCAGACACTATTTTTGTAACCATTTATTCAGTTTAAACCACAATCACAGCTAAAAAGAAATCAATCACTGGAATTTCTCATTAGAATCTCTGTCCGCTGACAGTTTCTAGGTGTCAAACAGTTTCTCCTTTTCTTTCTCACTTTCTTGTCAGACTTAAGAGACAAAAAATGAATAGAAATAGAAAGAAATAAAAAACCATGAATGACTTACAAGATGTAAAGACTAGAAGTCAGTTATTTTTATGTTTGAACCTTGACTGAGAGAAAATCAATATAGTTGTCAGAAAAAGACAAATTATGAAAGAGCTAGTTTTTTTTTAAAGAATGTGTCTGCATTTGGTGTTTTTTTTTTTTAACAACTCACATGAGAAGTTTGATAAATATCTGGTTAATACATTTGGTAAAAATTTTAAACCAGAAGGTCGAGAGTCATGGAATGGATGTAAACTTGTGAAGAGAAGCAGACAAGCTGGTTTACACCGCAGTAAATATCCTCATACAAGGTAGCAAGGTGTGAAAGGAGAAAGGAATACAGGGAGAAGGAACGGAAGTGGGTTAAACCAGTGACTATGGAGTGGCTGGGGATAGTTTTTGAGCAGAAAAATTGGCGATCAGTGTTGGATGCAGTAAGTGGGTCTGAGAAACTGAGAATTATTCAAAGGTCACAGAATTTCACTTTTGAAAATACCTGTAACTTCTGAAACAGCTATTTTGGTCAAATACAGAATAACAGAGTCAGATAAATGGAGGAATGTTGTTAGATCATAACCAGAAGATAGAAAAGTTATTTCAGATAGAGGAAATGTTTTTTGGTGATGATTTTGTTTTGGGTTCAGGATGAATCATGAAGAGCGCTAATTCTAATACTTTGGGAAGCTGAAGCAGGAGGGTCATGAATTAAACCAAGCCTGGGTGACTCGATGATTTAGTGAGACCCCGTTGTCAAATAATAAGTGAAAAAGGACTGGAAGATATAGCTCAGTGTGAAGGCCAGGAATACACACACTCACACACACACACACACACACACACACACACGCACTTGCACACATACAAAGAGTAATGTAAGAGAAAAATAGCAGGTACCACATAAAAGAGGGTGCAGAGGGGTAACTAAAGTCAAGGGTAGGTGGAAGGTTGGCTGGTAAAGGCGGGGGCATGACATTTTATTTGAGGTGCCAGAGAAATCAATTTTTCAGAAGGGGCATGGATGGACTTGGTGATTTGAGAAATGGAAAAGTGTACAAAAAGATCAAGCAGCTGCTTGGGGATGTGATGTGTTAAAAAGAAAGGAATATAGAAGATGAAGTAGAAATCCAGGGAGCATAGAGACCAAGCAGGAATTAGGAGTAGTAGATAAATTGGGCTTATCTTGCATGTAGCTGGAAGTTGTCTCATACTTTTCTTCAGAAACTCTGTGCCACCAATTGAGAGAATAAAAGGCTGGATTAATGTAAGGTGGGGATTTACTGTGAAAAAAAAAGTCCAAAACAAAAAACTGGAAATGCATATAGACCTAAGAAAGAGGAGAGGCGTAGATGGCTTCAGAGACCGGACCAGATAATTCAGTGACTGATTAGATCTGCCCTTCCTCCCCCCCATTCTCTTCCACACTCTTTTCATTCCTTCCCTCTGTCTCCCTCACTCCCTCCTTTCTATTTTTAATTTATGAATTTGTTCAACAGATATTTACTGAGTTTTTTTTTTTTCTTTTTCTTTTAGGCATTATGCCAGATAAGGAAGAGAAAGTGGCTCTAAAATCAAGAATTTGTGGAGGGGATGAGGGTCCCTTCCAGTACTTACTTGGTAACACTTGTCTCTCCCAGACTCTCTCTCTGTGTATGTATATCATTCGTGTTTGTGTGCATAGATCATTCCTGTTTGTCTAATCTCTCACATTAATTTATCTGATTTCTTTATTAACATTGTGGGAAACAAAATAGGATTCTCTGTCCGTCTGTCCCTTTGTCTTTCTGTCTGTTTCTCTGTCTATCTCTCTCTGTCATATATATATATATATATATATATATATATATATATATATATATTCAGTATTTTCATTTTTAAACCTTCATCTTCCTTCAGACTGATGGCTGTGTGTCTAAAAATGCTGTTTTTCAATGGTCCTGTTATTGTATAGACAATAACTGCTATAGCTGAACCCAAATGAAGGGAGCTTTCTAAAATAAATCAAGGGATGGCAGAATGGATGAGTCATTCTGAAATTAGAAATGGTTTCTTGAGCAGAAGAAAAGTAATTCAACTCTGGTATGTGGCAATCTAAGCCCACAGATCAGTATTTCTTTATTGGAGGTAAAAAAAAAGCATCTTTAACTAAGAAAACAGGATTCATATGC